>NC_090440.1:1551851085-1552472104 GCF_031143425.1 Pleurodeles waltl
TGCACTGCGCTTGCCAAGTGCAAGGGCAGTGCGCAGCCCTCAATGCCCCCTTTCCACCAGCCTTTGCATAGCGGTGAGACTGCCATGCAAAGGCTGGCATAAAGGGGACTCGTAATCTCCAGGGCTGCTTGCAGCGCTGCCCTGGTGGATTGCGACCACTGAGACTGCCAGGCTGTTGACAGGTGGCAAGCTGGCAGTGCTGGTTGTCAGACCATGGCCCATCTGCCCATAATAGGGTGGTCGGACTGCCTTGTCTGCAGCGGTCTGACCGCCATCGCGAGTGTGGTGGTCTTGAGACTGCCACACTCGTAATGAGGCCGTTAGGTCCTACTTTAGAGTTTGGTGGAGGGATTAATCCATTACAACTGTGACAGATATCCTGTCTGCCAAAATCTAAATCCCATTATATCCTATGAGATCTAGATTTCAGCGGATGGGATAACCATCACCGTTGTGACGGAGTAACCCCTCTGCCAAAATCTAAATCAGGCCCTTAATCTGTTTACTAACTTTCTTTTACTTCTCCTTTCATACTAACCAATCTTTGGTTCAAATGTATATGTAAATAAATCATTCATAACTGATTTTTACACAACAAACAAACAGTTTATTGGTGTTATCAGGGAAAACTAGAAAGTCACAACAGAAGTGTTCTAAATATGGGGTTATGGAATTATTTCAGCATCTCAGTGCCTGTGTGCAAGGAAAATGTTGATTCCCTTGTTAATATTTGGTATGTATAGGAAATTACTGTTGCTCATGTACTTGAGTGATATTAAACAATGTACAAGGATTTTCTTTTCCGAGGTCTTTCGGTGTTTTTTATTTTTAGTATCAATGTATTCTTAGAATAGTGCTGAATATCATAAGCCAAATGTTTTGTCAAATAATAAATCTGCCCCTTAATTGTATAGTTCACATTTTCATCATGCTTGTTTCATGAGCTGACTGATCCAAATTTGTTTTAACCAGTTCAAATTATTGTTACCTCACTAAATTCAATTTACTCTCTGTAGTTAAATATGTTAAGACTCCCAAACTTTTGCAATGAATTTTTTCTTTATTGTTTATGGAAGTTTCATATAAATTACTCTGGTTTTCCATTGTGGAATAATTGTTTTACTACGATTTTTGTAAATGAAACGTATTGTTTGATTTCATTTATAATTTGGTTACCACTGACATTACCTATTTGGGTCATTAAAATGTCAGCATTTTTGATATTATAGACTAGCTAAATGTAACATTGTCTTTTTCTGTGCATAATGTTTTCCCATGCTGATTCTTGTTCTTGTCTCTTCGTATGTGTACAGTGTTGTATCTTGCATGTGGTGATGCCAAGTGTTAGAAAGATGGCAGCTATAATTTGCCAACCAGACCACAGGCTTGTTTACCTGGAAGTGTTAGCGTTTTCATATGTGTAATGCGAATGGCCAAGAACCAAGACACTGCAGCATCAAGGGTTTATTGGATTGGAAGTCATCATGTACAGAACTTTCCCATGTGTAAAGCTTATTAATCATCCATAATCTAACTGGTTCGCAGGGTGACTTTGTAGGCCACTTCATAATTACAAGTGAAAAGCAATAAACCACCAATTGGAATACTGGCCTAATGCTTCCTTACAAGATGTATAATTGAAAATGAATTCTGATCTTCTGAGACATCTTTCCCACCATTCCCAGACCTCTATACTTGTGAGCTTGAGCTACTCCTGTATGATACCAGCAACACCAGCATAAATTAATAGATGCCTTTTAGAGATCTTGTTTTCTCTGTTCTGTTGACAACCCTACTGCAAGCACTAAACAGCATCAACTTCCCTTCCTATCAGAAAACAAGAGCATAACTAGAAGGAGAATACAAAATATATGTTCAGGGGAGGAAGAGATGGTGAAGGATCATATAAGATGTTTCTTTAGAAACATACTGAATATCCGTTTCAAAATTCAAGAATAATTATTATTTTGCTAACTTTGAGAAGAAGCTAAGTGAGTGTGACAAGATACTGACATCCCCCGCTCACAGAAATCCTTTGGGCCCGAGCGATCCATGCCCTGGGGGTACCCTCGAGGCTTTACATGATATGCACAGCAAACCGGATATATGGTTCCAGATACTCGAAAACCCGGAAGTCGCCAAAGGAAAAGGAGGAGAAGACGGCGAGGAGAGGGGGAGAAGCACACCAAGTTTGAAAAACAAATGCAAGAAGGAGAAGTCGGAGAACTGGAGCGTGACGACACCAGAGCCGACGGGAGAGGTGAGCGATGTGAACCGTGGCGTGTCAGCATCACAACTGACGGGAGAGGAGAGCAGTGCGAACTGTGGCGTGTCGGCACCACAACTGACAGGAGAAGAGAGCCCGGACGAAAATGGAGAAGAAGAAGAACTCTAGAGACAAGCGAGAAGACCCAGCCACGTCCCTGGAGGGACGTAGCCTTTTCAGGTGCATGAACAGAATCTGGGTATTCAAGGACTCTGGTGGAAGTGGGGAGGTGGAAGGAAGGAGGACGAGTGTAGAGAAAATCGTAACAGCACATAAAAAAATTCGAAATATTCAAAAGTATTGAAGATCACTATACGGAGATTTTTTTTTCCACATACTAACCGGGGACACTTAAAGTTACTGTCCACTTCCCTGAGCACTATTTCCATTACCCCCTTCCTTCCTAACCCAGAAAAAGAAAGAGTCAAATAGGAAACACCCACTTACCTTATTTTTGTTTTTATTTATTTATTTATTTTTGTCCGTCTGAGGACACAATGACATAAAACGCAATCCAAGAAAGGAAACCTGAAGAAAGGAAAGAAGATATCATTTGTTACTATCAGAAATACAGAGACATTAAAGAAAAAGGGTTTTATTTTAGAAGCAAGCAACAAACCAAAAATCAGACTGACTACTGGGAGAGAAACAGAAAGAGAGAGAAAGAACGGACCAGAAAAAGGAAAGCTAAAAGAATAGAAGATACCTAATATATATATTTTTTTAGTTTGATAAAACAACTTGAAAACTCAAAGAGACGTTACCATAAAAAAAATTCTTGGAATATAGGCGCTAGACTATTTCTATATTAACAGCAGTATGTGGAATCGCATTGTTGCACTGACAGCTGCAACTTTTTGTTTTGGTTATTTTTCTATAGAAATGTAGATTTATAAATCAAACAATAATCTGTTCTCTGCAAGGCCTAACCCAGTAACAGGAAAACAAGGATTATTCTCCAAGAATTCACATTTCACCAAGTTGATATTTGGGATTAAACTTGAACTGTCCTCTGGGGATGAGTATAAGGGGGCTGGCTTAATTAAATATCTGAGTTTAATGCTACTAGGTAATCTCAAACATCAACCACCTATATTTTCATTAAGCTCTAAGTTTATACTAGCATTCAGTTATCAGCATAAGAACTTGGCTCAAATGGGTTGCTCCGTCCTCCTGTGTAGGATGGAAAGTACCCCTAGCAAACACCCTACCCCAAACATCAGATCTTGGAACAGTTACTGTAAAGGCAAATTATATCTAGGACTATAAGAAATGCTACAGAACCATTACACGTCTAATTGATAAAGGTGCTTCTATCTCATTTGTATGGGAAGCACCCCTTACCTCTCACAAATGACTGAACCATTGAAGAAACTAGGCATGAAGCTGGGCATTGACTCATGTTTCTTCATGTGTGAAATGGTGTTAGATTTAATTATCAACACATTGTGCCTGTCCTTCAAGACCTAATACGAAAGCAAATCTAGTGTATGGTTGGCCACATATTATAAATTTGGACAAGATGGTACCTACCTGGCAACGAGGGACACAAGCTCACAACATAGATTTTGAAACTCTTTATAAAATGGGTCTGCATGCCTTTAAAAATAAATGGATTCTGCTATCCCACATAAACTTGTGAGCGCACACACTCTGGAGAAAGAGTAATTGGCTTTGTCTGACGAGTAAGTTAGTGAGTTACAAAGTCACAATTAAAGTGCAAGCTTCTGTGGCAGAGTCTAGTGCTTTCCTTGTCACATACTGCAACCTCATGAGATAGTCTCTTCTTTTACGGGCAATTTAAGCGTTCATTTTTGACCAGTCATTTGGCACACACTTCTGACAAACAGAAAACAACACTTCTAGGACTAATGTACTATAATATTCAATCAAGGACTTGCATATTTAAGAAGTATGAAGATCTTCATTTAGGTTACTAGTGGGAGGTTCTCTCGCCTTCCAGTGGAGTGCAAGGCATTATATAGGGGCCACTACAGTAAATCTGCAGCCACCTTGGATCTAAGCTTTCTATGCCTCCCTTCCATATGCATTTCATATTAACCTGGTTTACCTTGTGGCAGGCCTGGGCTGTTTTCAAGGAGAGTTAACTCTTCTTACCTGTTCCAAACTTAGGGATAAAAATTGCCATAAACAATTGGGTGTGTTCTAGTGTATAACTATGATATTGCAGAAAGCTGCCTCCTAAATGTCAAGACTGCTGTACCAGCATGGATTGGTGTATGGCCAATAACAGGGAGATTTACTGTGCAGGGATGCCCAAGCATATTTAAATACGGGCAAATGGAAGAAGATTCATGGTCTGTAGGACCACTACCCTACGAGCATAAAATGTGACTTGCAGTCACCGCTACGTGTTCTTACACTATAGTTTTATCAGTAGAATATTTTCAAAACATAGTTAATTGTGGAACATATACACCCTAAAGTATATGGCTTGCTACAAACCAACGTGTTCAGAGATCAGTTGAAAAAGCATTTGTGGGGCATGGCCAGGCTGTCAACATGGTGGTCACACTCTTTGAGTGCTTCTGTGGCCGAATTTATGCATTGAAGACGAAATGTTGGAAAATATCATACTCAGTAGATCACTGGGCAGAATATGAGATCCAATGAGGAACATTACCCTTGTTTGTAGAGAGAAAGCACATGACTCTATATAACTGAGGAAGAAGAGCTACAACCTCACTTACCAAACTCCAAAAAATGCCATAAAATTTGAGTATTTTGAGAGAGAGTGGCAACGTTGGAAGATTCAAATGAGCCAGTGGCTGGCCTCAGTGCAGAAAAGATCGCAAACCAAGGTGAAGGAATGAAAACATGGCATTGAATTTAGCAGTCATCCTTGAAAGAACAAGGTGGAATTAAAAACACTACTAAAGTCTGGCTGAAACACCCAGCGACGTTTTTCAGGCAGAGAGGTGTATGCAAAATAGGACAACAAATCACTGTGGGAAGAACTTTCATAAAAAAGAAGAGTAGAAAGAAGAAGAGAGAAATAGCAATGAGGGGTGATGGAGCCACAAAGACCCGTTCAAAAGAGCTATCAAATGAATCAACTATCCCACTTTAGGCAAGATGGGGTGGTTAGGGCTGATTTTGATGGCCAGAAGATTTCCTACAGTGCATAACTGAACCCTTACCCCCATCAAAGAACATCCCATGTGCAGCATCCACTCAAGTGAACAAGCTAGAGGCTGACCGAACTCTTCCCCACAACAAGAGACTATTTAAGCTTATAATACTAAAATGCCACTTTAATACAGTCCCTGAGACCTCAGATTACCCCTTGTGATGTTGTCCAACTTGTACGTACTATAAATCAACAATAAAGATAATGCTTAAAAATAGAAAATCCTGTTGCCTAAATGTACGTGATAATTCGTTTTTCTATATTGCCATGCACTTTTGCTACTTTTATTAGTTATATTTGATATTTAAAGGGTTTTGTTGTTCCTATTATCAGTGAAAAGAACCTCATCAAGGCAAAATTAGATATTATTTGATATACGGTTTCTGGTGAGCATGGCTGTCCAAATTCAAATATACATAGGAGAGTTTGAAAAACGTTGTTAAATTGTGACTAAGCTAGATAGTAAGTAATATTTTTGTAAGGTTTAATGGCCCCCTGCACTTGTTATCTGCAAGCCTTTTCATGGTGGTGAAACTGCCATGAAAAGGCTGGTGGATAACAAGGTTGTAAACAGGAGGGTGGTGCTGAATTCAGCGATGCACTGGCTGATTGTAACTAAGACCGCCATCACCCCGTCGGGATCCAAGATCCTGGCGGAGATGGCAGTCGGATGGCAGTCCGACCACCAAACTTGTAATTTGGGGGTTGGACTGCCACAGCTGCGGCGGTCCGACCACCAACGTGAGGCTGGCAGTCTTGTAACTGCCAGCCTTGTAATGAGCCCCTTATCCACTGAAACTGCTTCACCATTCTGAAAACTCCACCCTGAGCTAGAGCATCCACTCCTCTTACACTAATCTAGACACACCAAAGACTAGGCCACAGTTAGTTCAATAAGATAGAAGTGAACATTAAAATTTTATAAAGCTTCATCTCCCCTCATCAGCCCCATCCTGTAATCATTCATTCATACCTGTTTGCTTAAGACTTTTCTTAAGGTGCCCACCCCTTGACAATCTACTACAGTGCGAGGATATACTCCACTAAGACTCCATTAATGTCTTGCTCTGGAATTCCCTGAGAATAGGTTTCCTTGTATGCTCATTGTTTCATACTTACTGCTATAAAGAAGTAAAACAACCTAACTAACACCACAGACTTTAAGGCCTAGTCTGCCAACCTCAATTAATTTATTACTGACATATCCAGACACAAAATGAAATTCCTGCTGGAATAGATCTGGGGATATTTGAAACACATCAAATTGTGACACCCTACAAACTGTCTTTTGTACCTATAGGATGTTCTTTTAAAATGCCACAGTTTCTGAGTTGAAAAGGGAGACATTACTTAACTAGAAGTTGGGCCCTCTATGCAATTCTATGCATTCTGTTGGATAAGAGTAAAATCTGTGTCTGAAACAAATGAAACATATTGTTTCCCAGAGTCGCTGTGTGAAACAGTAACAGCAATAGTGTAGCAATTCATACAGCAAAGCAAATATGTGAGGTTGAAAAGACAAATATTTATGACAGTAAATGATAATACAGACCTATGTTTCACTGGACCTACAAATACACAACAGGGTTACTAAACTAGTTATTGGAAGATGCAGACTGCACATCCTGGTGACAACTATCAAATTAAATCCTTGCTCCCTACCACAAAAACTGCTGAACCGCATTATACCAAATATGGCCTGAAGCAAGACCTTGGTCTGCAGAAAGGTGGTTTTGGTGATTTGGTATAAATTAGTTTAATAGTTTTTGAGAAATTAAGATTCAAACATATTTTTATATATGGAAGTTTGGATTTGAGGGACTCTCGCAAGAGTCCCTCAAACCCAGTCTTCAAAAAATAGAGTGTTTTGATTGGCCCAGGGAGCAATTTTCCCCTTGGTCTATCTCGCTCCTGCAGGAGCGGGCGCTCTGATTGGCTTCCAGCAACATGAGAAAAATGTTGCTAACAGCCATTACAGGACCCTGGGACTTAGTACTCTCTCCAGCACTTAAAAAAAGCCAGTGTAGGCATACCCTTCACCCCTAAGCCCCATGGGGGGCCCAGAAGTACCCCTTTGGGGCCAAAATTGCAAAAAACAATGCCAATTGGTTGTCGCAGTCCTGCGGGACTCCCACAGGATTGCTGGGAATAAAAACTAAATGGCAGCCCGGAGCCGCATTGTTTAATTAAGGGGAAGGGGCATGCAGCTCCCCTCCTTGAGCCATTTTCATCTCTCAATATAAGTAATATAGAGAGGGGAGGACCCCATCCCTAAGGGTCTGTTTTTATAAATATGGGGAGGGGGACACTCAAACCCCCCTCAAGCTGTATTGGGCCCCTGGGACTCCATCCTTGGGGCATGATTTGAGAAATATGGGGATGGGAAACGCGGCCCCCTTCCCCGAACCTTTAATTTGAGCCCCAGAAGATGTGGTTCCTGGGGCCTAACAAGGCTCAGGGGAGGGGGTTGTGCGCTCCCTCACTTAAATTATTACTTGTCTCCAGGGGATGGGGTCCCTGTGGTCTAATAAGGATCAGGGAGGGAGGCCATGTGGCCCCCCCCTCCCCTTTTATAAAATGACTGACCCCAGGGGGTGGGTTCCCTGGGGCCTGAGAAGGCTTTGGTATGGGGGCTGCGTCGAAACAGCGTGCGCAGCATGGGGTTGGCTGCCTGCTGGGGGTTTGCTGCAGGACTTGGCCGCAGGCCAGGCCTTGTGGCCAGCCCCCTCCATGCACAGCCAAAGCCCTTGCGCAGTGGGGGGTTGACTTTATGTATGGTAATAAAATATTACGTAAAAAAAATAAAAAAGAAAATCACTGAAAAACTATGAGAATTAAGGAAAGTATGTACTGAGAACAATGTCCACTCTATGCAACGCTTGTCAAATAATACACTATTCACTTAAAATAAAATGTCTGAAGGTGCTAAAGAAACTCAATGCTGATTACAATAGTTAGTATCTACTACGTAGAAACTTTGCCATGTTGGAAACTTTTTCTGCAGAAGCAAAAAACTTGTGTGGAACATACCGGGCACAGGTTGTCACTTGTCATCTGCACACAGACATACTCTTCAATACAAAAAATGATAAGGTGTTCAACACCTCTACACACCTATGATGCATTAGAAGCATGTGTGTATTGTAAACACACCAATTAGCTGGACACAGGCTGTGCAAACTTAGTTAGAAAAGCAATATGGTAGTTACCTGCCACTATGTAAACTATAAAACAAACTAACACACTCATTGGATGATATATTATGTGCGATCATAAGCAGTGGATGGCAGAGGTGCAAATTATAGTTAGCTCTACTAAACATAACTGGTGAATTTCAGTGTTTTTTTTTTTTTTTTAGTTCAAAACGTTAATGTTTTCACTGACATATTCACCTAACTATAACGTTATATTAACTTCAGTTTTTTCAGTAAATTTATATTGTTTTTTAAACAAAAACATATATTTTGTATCATACCTAACAATATTGTTACTTTAACCTTTGTTTATTCACTATGTATAGTCAGAGAAAAAAAAACAAAGGTTACAGGGACGTTACAGTTAGGTTCCAATTTTACATACACAAAACCATTTAAATTCAGCAGTTATGGTTACTTGAGCTAACTACAACTTATGCCCCCACAATGCACTGCTTATGCCCTCACAGATTACATCACTCATGACATGAACAGAGACATCAGTGTTGACACCACGGTTGACATCTAAAATGACATTACTGATGACATCATTCAATAAGTGTTTTGTAAAAGTTTCTGACACTGAAAGATATATACTGTGCTACTGAATAAGTTAAATTACTATTCTTTGTGTACTACTGATTATTAGTATTTCTAACATATACCATCTGAGCTACAATCCAGTTTTTAAAGCGGGTGTACTATTTATGAGTGAACTAACCTCTAACCGGACACGTCCTCTGCAGATGTTTGTGTGTTTTTGTAACAGTCTAAGCCAGGTATCTCCAATGGGTAGCTCGAGAGCTACCAGTAGCTCTCCACCTGCCAAAGGTAGCTCTTCACCTTGGAGTCTACCCTGGTATACGATTAAACGGATCTGGAGATTAACGGTGCTGCCTTGTGCACCACTGAGTTGTAGGGTCTTCAAGTAGAAGCCAGCCTAACCAATGGCAAGGTTCAATGTACAAAGACACACAATGAGACTGAGAAAATGAAACTTACAACATAACAAATCGTCTCTGTTACTTTTGTTTTTTTTCAGTGAATTTAACTCAAGTAACTATAACTCAAGCCCTAAGGTAACTATAACTTACGCCTTCGCCATGCACAGCTAATTACTCCAGATATTACATAAATGATGACACCTGCTATGGCATCATTGATATTATTACTGCAACATTTGAAAAACAATTATTGATGAGAAAACTGTGCATTGTGGAGGCACATGTTATAGTTACCTTAGGGCACGGGCTATAGTTACTTGAGTTAGTCATAGCTATAACTGCTGAATTTCTAAGGTTTTTGTGCGAGTAAATTCCGAAGCTAACTATAATGCCCCTGTAACCTTTGTTTTTTTCTGAATATATATGTGTATATATATATAAATATAGTATGTTAATACAACAATATCTGCACATGGTCTTAGGCCGTGTGCGGCAGGGGTATGATGTGAGAGTGGGTGAGTTTTTTTCCAATGGGCTTCAGATCTGGGGATCCAGTGCGAATTTATACTGGTGGTCACTCTGTGCACCACGGTGGATCTGCTGATTGAGCAAAAAGTATTTCAAGGAACTATAACTTGTGGACTAAGGTAACTAAAACTTGTGCCCCCGCTATGCACAGTTTTTTGACTGCTAATGTTTTATTGATATTTTTACTGATGTTGTAAAAGTTATCATGAGTGCTGTAGTATCTGGGGTAATTAGCAGTGCATGGTGAGGGCGTGGGTTATAGTTACCTTAGTCTGGGAGTTATAGTAACTCTAACTATAACTGCTGAATTTCTCTGGTTTTCTGCAAATCATTTTTTAATTCTATTTCCTAACTATAATGTCCCTGTAACCTTTGTTTTTTTTCAGTGAATTTCTATGGTTTATTTAACATAAAGTAATTTTCATTAATATACACTAATCCAACCACCGCCGTGCACAGGAAGCTATGCGCAGCGGGGGTTGGCAGCAATGAGCCAGTTAGGACAATGGGGGCCTTCAAGCTCCCCCCTGTGGTCCCCAACCATTTTGACTGGGTGTCCTGGCTTCCCTACACCCCAAAAATTAAATGTTTAGGCAGGCCCTGGGGGATGGGGTCCTCGGGCCGAAATTAGCCTGGGGAGGGGGTCCACACCCCCCCAAAAATAATATATGGAGGCCCGCCCCCACACAATGCTGTCCCCAGGGCTGTGGGATGAGGGCGGCATGCCTTCCGTCCTCTTCCCAAAAAAATTTAGAAGGCTAGAGGATGGAGTCCCCGGGGCCAGGATCGGAGCCCTGAGCCTCCCCCCCCAAAAAATGTTAATATATAAATGACGGGGTATGGGGGCACTGGGCCATAAATCGGCTAGGGAGGGGGGCCGTGCAGCCCCCTCTCCAAAACAAATATATTTCAGAAGGCCGGGCCCCGGGGAATGGGGTCCCCAGGCCTGAATTACACTAGGAGAAGGGGCTGCAGGCCCCGCTATGGAATTGTAGTGGGCCTCAGGAAATGGGGTCCCCGGGGCCGAAATTGGCCAGGAGAGGGGGGCCTCTCTGACCTGCAGCCAACTCCCACTGCACATGGCCAATTTCTATGGTTTTGTGTGTTTAAAATGTAACTATAACGTCCCTATAACCTTTGGTTTCTTAAGTGAATTTCTATGTTTTTTAAAATTGTATTTCTTAACTATAACGTCACTGTAACCTTTGCTTTTTTCAGTGAATATATATATATATATATATATATATATATATATATATATATATATATATATATATATATATATATATTCCAAAACAAGCAATTTAAAAAAACTGCAAAACTGCACCTTTATTTGCAGTCACAAAAGTCACCAACCATCACCTCCGACGTGTTTCGACCTACTGGTCTTGTTCACAGTATCTCAGTCTTTCTTCAGTGTCTCTTCTTTATAGTCTTATTCACTACCACCCATTCTAGTGCATTATGGGACATGTAGTATTTGAAAAAAAAAATCCATATTAAAGACAAAGGATTCCAGATACTAATTCTATAGACATACAATACTCTAAGTGCAAAAACCAAACAATATTTACATATGCAACCAAATAAGTCCAAACTCAAATATTTACATTATATCTTGATTGTCTACTTAATATAATCCTATTTAAAGAGAATCATTCAAAATATCATCACTATTATTCATCATGTGGTCTATGCATCCAACCTCAACCTTATTATTAATCTACATAAGATTGCATTAATATATACCAGTCAGTATATGTAGTTATTATACTCATTAATTTTATGTGATGAACTTTTAATATGACTGTATTATATCCCTTCATATCCGTACTGTGACAATTTGAATTACAGATGTTAATGCAGTTCCTCATCCCCATCTGTAATTCAAATTGTCACAGTACGGATTAATAATAAGGTTGAGGTTGGATGCATAGACCAAGTCAGGAACTATAGCTTTAGCCGTGTCCATCAGGGCGTGCACATAGCTACCTAGCACACAGGTAGCATTGGCTGATTTTAGGGCCATACTGCAGGATGAAAAAATCAGACACTCAAGCTGCGGCTAAGCAGATCATCCAGTCTGGTGTGGATACTACAGACTCAATGGCCAGGACGATGGGTACTTCAATCACTTCCAGGAGGCATGCATGGCTGAGGTCTTCTGGCATTTCTACAGATGTCCAGACCACTTTATTGGACCTGCCTTTTGACGGAGAAAAGCTTTTTGGGGCCAAAGCTGACTCTGCCTTGGAGCGCTTCAAGGACAGGAGGGCCACAGCAAAGTCTTTGGGTCTACAGGCTACCCCTTTCAGGTCCTTTCGGAGGTTTAGGGGGTTTGGGCGTGGAGCCGTTTATCGTGGAAGACCCCAGTCCACAGTCCAACAGCCTGCCAGCCTTCCATATATATCCTTTAGAGGGCGGGGGAGAGTTCGGAGAAGAGGGGCCAGCCAGCAGCACTCTGCATCATCCTCTTCCTCTGGGGGAGCACAACAAGGGAAGCAGCCCTAGTTTTCTATCCATTTTGAGTCACACTTCTCCTATAGGGGGAAGGTTACTTTCTTTTTCTCCACGACTGGGAGTTAGCCACATCGGACTCCTGAGTTCTAAATATTGTGAGGAAAGGATATGCCCTTCCTTTTCGGGAATTTTCCCCTCCCATCCCTCCCCGTCCTTCGTTTTGTTTAGAAGACCATCTCCTGTTGTTGCAGCAGGAGGTTCAAGTCCTGTTATCAAAAGGTGCAGTGGAGTTGGTTCCAGAGCAGGAAAGAGGCCAGGGTTGTTATTCAAGATATTTCCTGATCCCCAAGAAGGATGGTTGATTGAGGCCTATCCTGAATCTGAGGATTTTGAATTGGTTCCTCAAGCAGGAGAAATTCAAGATGCTGACTCTGGCGCAGGTACTTCTGGCGTTGAACAAAGAGGATTGGATGGTGTCTGTCGACTTGCAGGATGCTTACTTGCATAGCCCTATTCTCAAGTCGCACAGGAAGTATCTCCGGTTTGTGGTGGGTTTGCAACACTTCCAGTTTGCGGTCCTTCCTTTTGGTCTTACTTCAGCACCTCGAGTCTTCACGAAGGTAATGGCGGCGGTTGCAACAAGTCTCAGGAGGAAGGGAATATCGGTATTCCCTTACCTGGATGATTGGGTGATCAAAGCCAAGTCTCCAGAGCTCGTGCTGCATCACCTGCAAATAACAACTCAGTTTTTGTTCAGTCTGGGCTTTTCAGTAAACGTGCCCAAGTCTCACCTGGAGCCCTCTCAGCGCCTCCTGTTCATAGGGGCAGTACTAGACACAACATTGAATCTGACATATTCTCCGCCTCAGCGGATTCAGGACATTTAGGCGTTGATTCCAATGTTTCAAAATAAAGTGGTTGTTCCAGTCCTCAAGGTCCTATGCCTGCTCGGTCTTTTTGCTTCTTGCATTCTGTTGGTGACTCATGCATGCTGGCACATGAGGGCTCTTCAGTGGTGCCTCCGCAAGCAGTGGTTTCAACACAAAGGGGATCTTAAGGAGTCAATAACGATCTCCAGAGACGCTGCAGCAGATCTACGATGGTGGGCTGTGGACAGCAACCTTTCCCAAGGAAGGCTGTTTTCACTACCGCCTCTGGTGGCCACGGTCATAACTGATGCTTCCACTCTAGGGTGTGGGAGCTCATCTGGGGGACCTGGCTCTCAAGGCCTTCCTCCCGTCCCTTCGCGGTCAGTCAGTTCAAATCTTGACGGACAACACTACTGCGATGTGGTACATCAACAAGCAGGGAGGAGTAGGGTCATACCTTCTCTGCAGAGAGGCTCTGCGGCTCTGGTCCTGGGCTCGGGACCATTGGATTTGCTTGGTAGCAAATCATCTGGCCGGAGTTCTCAAAGTACCTGCGGACAGTCTCAGTCGGCATTTCTCGGCTGATCACGAATGGCGTCTTCATCCGGACCTGGTCCTTCACATCTTTCGGATGTGGGGTCTTCCACAGATAGACCTATTTCCCACTCTGGAGAATGAGCACTGCCCGTCGTTCTGCAGCCTCCAGTATCCGGTACAAGGAGCTTTGGGGGGCGCGTTTCAGATGTCTTGGTGCGACCAGTTGCTTTATGCATTTTGGCCCATACCCTTGATACCTCGGGTTCAGAGGAAGATTCGCCATGATCGGGCTCAAGTCATTTTAATAGCTCCTGATTGGCCGAGAAGGGTGTGGTACACGGACCTTCTCCAGCTCTCACTATGCCCTCCGCTCCGTCTCCCTCTCAGGGCAGATCTCCTTTTGCAGTCACAGGGGCAGGTTCTACACCCCCACCTCCAAAGCCTGCACCTACATGCCTGGAGATTGAATGGGGCAGTCTGAGTTCTTTCTCGCTCCCACCAGAGGTAGTGGATGTTATTTTATAGGATAGGCGACACTCCACTAAGACTGTTTATGCCGGCAGGTGGGCAAAATTCGTGTCTTGGTGTGAGAAAAACAAATTGATCCCTTGAGAGCCCATCTGTCTGATGTTCTGGTGTTTGCTTTAACTTTAGCGCAGAAGGGTTGTGCAGTTGCGACTGTCAAAGGCTATTTGTCAGCGCTGACAGCCTTTCTTTGCCTCCCGGATCAACCTTCCTTGTTCAAATCACCTATAGTTGTTAGGTTCTTCAAAGGTCTAACAAATAAATTTTCTTTCACTCTGTTTCTTATGCTCATATGCCTCAGTGGTATTTAAATCTGGTTTTTACTTTTTTAATGGGTTCACCGTTTGAACATATGCATTCTTGTTCTTTAAGATTGTTGGTCTTTAAGACAGTTTTCCTTATAGAGATTACGTCTGCTAGGCGTGTGAGTGAGCTTCAGGCTCTTAGTGTCAAACCTTCCTTTACATCATTCTATGCTGACAAAGTGGTGCTGAAAACCTGGGTGGCTTTCCTTCCTAAAGTTGTCACTCCTTTCCATATGGGGCAGTCTATTACTCTTTCATCTTTCTACCCTCCTCCTCATCCTTCAAAAGAGGAAGAAAGACTCCATCGCTTAGACCCGAGAAGGGCTCTCAGTTTCTATACTGAGAGAACAAAGAAAGGCAGAGCTGTACATAAAAGAACCATATCCAGGTGGGTCATTCTTTGCATTAAGATCTGTTATTCGTTAGCAAAGAAGATTCCTCCTGAGGGAATTATATCTCATTCTACCAGGACTAAGGCTGCCACTTCAGCTTTGGCTAGAGGTGTTCCAGTGGTAGATATTTGTAAAGCGGCAAATTGGGCTTTCCTTCATACTTTTGCAAAGCACTACTGCTTGGATTCGGAAGTCGGAGGGATGGCCATTTTGCACGTTCTGTGTTGCAGGATTTCTTGGTGTGATTAGTCAGGCACCCACCTCCGAGTGCGGTACTGATTTGGGACTCTATTCATAAGGTGAGGAATCCACAGGTAGTTGTATCCATCAGAAGAACAAGTTACTTACTTTCGGTAACGCTTTTTCTGGTGGATACACTAGCTACCTTTGGATCCTCACAGTCCCACCTACCTCCCCGTTGCCAGTTTGGTCATACCAAGACTTTTTTTTATTATAAGTGTATATATGTTTTGATTATTTTTTTAAATAATAAATGTTGTGCTTGTATTGCATCCATATGTATATATGTGCTATTGTGAGGTCGGTTTTCACCTGTTCACCGCAAAGGCACGTAAAAAAGGGTGAAACTGACATCAGTACGCCGGCGAGGACCTCTTATTGCCACAGTGATGTCATACAGAGTCACGTGCGGAGCCGTGCAATTGTGACGTCCTCGTCGACGTGGAGAGCTGGGAAGAAAATTTTCCGGCGAATGCTGGCACATTGGGAGAATTCATAAGGTGAGGAATCCACAGGTTGCTAGTGTATCCACCAGAAAAAGCGTTACCGAAGGTAAGTAACTTGTTCGTTTCTGTTATCGCATTAATGGAATAGTAATGACTTTCTCCATCTGGTAATACAAATAAGGTTACAATTGTAGGCATTTGCTGCAATGTTCTTTTGGACTTTTTCGGTATATGCTAACACGAACAGTTCGTTTTTTTTTATATTGGTGTTTTGATTATGAGCAGTTTGACATAAATCCGTATATGCAATTATCTTTATCTTAAGTGATATTTTCTGCTGAAATATGCATTTTAGGTGGCTCATGAAAAGCACTGGGACAGCCTTTGTTTTACTAGAAATCAGCAGAAGGTTTTGATAGACAGATGGGCTCGGGACAGAAAAAACCTACTGGTGAAAGGAATAATGGCAATTGCCGAAGCCTGTGCTGCATACGACACAGAACAAATGTTGGCAGATGACAGAAAAAGACAGCAGAAGATATGTACCGAACTGAAGGAAAAGGTAAGAACACCCTACAACATATTAATCTCTTTAAGATTCCGAGGGCGCATGCGTGGTAAATTGTATGATGCATAAAATGGTGCTTACTGGAGACACTCTCTTTCTGTAAATTCAGTTTAACATATAGGCCGAAAAAGTTTACCCTCCATTTTTTGTTTTTATTTCAGTAAACAGAACTAATAAACATGATGTGACGACCCCTCAAGAGAAACCCATGCAACCGGTGTAATTTCATTTTTGTACTTCTCACTCCCTAGCCCAGAGTTCATTACCTAGCACAACGCGTTCTGATTATTATTTTTTTAAGTACACGATCCCCTTTCCATTGGCAACTCCTTTATCGAAATTAAATCTAATTTAATTACACCGAGCATCGTGCCTCTGGTTTACATCACTCTGACCTTTTGCAGGCCTGCTGATGTGGCTTCCTCTCTGAAACAGATTTGTTTATTAATACTTGAAGACGTTTGGATGCAGTTTACTGGTCCTTTCTTCAGCACACGGGATGTAATATTTGTTCGCGTGTGTTGTTCTGCAGCACATTGCTCTGTGGCCTCTTATGTTATAAGAAACTGGTGGAGATGGGTATCATGAAGGAGCAATCCTCATACATAAAACCTGTCAGGCACAACCGTTGTATTAATGGATATTATTATTATAGTGTATCATTCATACTTGTTGAGTATCATTAAGAGTGACATTAAAATGGTTATAAGACCAGTGTAGAACATTACTTGTAACAGGGATCTGCTCCATAACCGCTGGCGGGAAACGAGTACTTTATGCAGGATAATCGTCAAGGAAACATAATCATTTTAACTTTTATTGCGGACATTTGCTAATTACAGAATTAGGTCTTTTAAAATTTTCTAATTGAGATTTATTTTATTTGTTTTCTTGGACGTTAATTTGTCAAATATTCCAGGGTGGAGTGTGTTTTCCATCTTAATGTTGTATCCTTTAAAAAGGGCAACGTATGTGTTTTGTTTGTATCATATGCTTTTCTATGACTACAGCTCAACTGAAGTACCTATCGTTGATGGATCTGCCTCAGATGCCACTGTCTATGAAATCGTGCTTAAGTTTTCCTAATCCGTTTTCCTTTCTGATCTTTCTTTCTTTCATTCTTTCTGTACAGCATGGCACTTACCACGGGTGCGCCAGGGTGCTTTACTCAGAGCACTATAGGTAGATAAAACATCAGAATATTAAGTAACAGTTAAGTACATGTACCTGAAAGAATTAGAAGGACTCTGGGAAGCTAAAAAAGATGGAACTTGAAGCGGGGTGGGTTGAGCTTTATGTGGAACACACGTAGGGTAGGGCTGGTTCTTATGACCTCTAGTATTTAGTCCCATTGCTTGGGTGCTACGCATGAGTAGGCCTATCTGGTACTTTCTGTTCTTTTTTTTTAGCTGTATGAATCTCTAGGTTAGTCTTTCTTTTACTCTTGTGTCTGTTAGACCTTCAGAAGTGTGGATTTCATATTTTGGGTATTACAAAAGCTCTGTGTGAACTTCTTTGTGGACTATACAGGTGAATTTGAAGGTGCTGCGCACTTCTGATGGGAGCCAGTGAAGTTGTTTAATAATTAACACAACATGGTTCGATTTCCTGGTGTTTGTTACTGTAAGAAAGTGTGAGTGTTGGTTAAGGGAGGTGACTACCCTTCTCAAGCAACAATCTCAAATCTTGACAGCGTTGAACACAAAAGTCCCTAACTTAACCTGTGCTTACGCTCCTGTAGCTTGGCACAAAAGCATTCAGGCCTAACTTAGATGCTCTGTGTAAAGTATTTATATAGTGGACAAACAGTAATAAATTGAAAACACTAGAAAAATCTCAAACTAATTTAGACAAATAGAGTAACTTTTAATAAAAACTGTATCAGAATTACAAAAATCTATTCAGTAGAATCGGAGATATACAATTTCAAAGGTTTAGATAAGGCCTGGGGGTATATGTATGTGTGTGTGTGTGTGTATATATATATATATATATATATATATATATATATATGTGTGTGTGTGTGTTGTGTGTGTATATATATATATATATATATATATATATACACAACACACACACATATATACATATATGTGTGTGTGTGTTGTGTGTATATATATATATATACATATATATATATATATATATATATATACATATTCACTGAAAAAGACAAAGGTTACAGGGACTCTAACTGTAACAGGCGAATTACTATGGTTTTGTACTTTTAAAATGTGAGCCTACCGTAACGTCCCTGTAACCTTTTTTTTTTCCGTAACTTTCTATGTTTTTTAAATTCTATTTCCTAACTATAACGTTCCTGTAACCGTTGTTTTTTTTCAGTGAATTTGTATGTTTTTTTTTTAACGTGTAGCTATTTTCATTATTCTACATTAATCCAACCACCCCCAAGGATGGTCTTTGTCCATAAGCGGCAGCGGTTAGATGCACAGCCTGGCCTAGGGCCAACTCCTATAACTACCCAACCCCATGTTGCGTACGGCCTTTGCTGTGTGCAGCAGGAATTGGCTGCAGGGCCTGGCCGAAGGCTAACCCTACAGCCAACCACCGAAGCCAGTGCATGCTCGGCCCTCAGCCTTGTGCGGCAGCGGGTGGCTGCAGGGAGTGGCCTGCAGCCAGGCCCTGCAGCCAACCCCCCATAACCAACCTATCCCACACCATGCACAGCTGAACAGTCTGTCTCTCTTTGTGTGAGAATAGCTGTGAGATGGTGTCTCTGGGTATGAGAGTGTCTTTTTGGGTGTGAAAATCGGTGCGTGAGCGTCTGAGTGGTTCTGTGAGTGGGTGCCTGAGGGTCTGAGTGGGTCCATCTGTGTCTGAGTGAGCCTGTGAGTGGGTGCGCCAGTGTCTGAGTGGGTCTGTGAGGGGGCGCATCAGTGTCTGAGTGGGTCTGTGAGTGGGTGCATGAGGGTCTGAGTGGGTTTGTGAGTGGGTAGATGAGTGTCGGAGTGGGTCTGTGTGTGGGTGTGTGAGGGTCTGAGTGGGTCTGTGAGTGGGTTTGTAAGTGCTTTAGTGGGTCTGTGAGTGGGTGCGTCAGTATTTGAGTGGGCCTGTGAGTGGGTATATGAGAGTCTGAGTAGGTTTGTGAGTGGGTGCATGAGTGTCTGACTGGGTCTCAAAGTGAGTGTGGGAGTATATGAGTGGTTCTGAGTGGGTGTGTGAATGGGCACATGAGTCTCTGAGTGCATGTATGAGTGAATGAATTAGTGTACGAAAGAGTCTGTGAATAAAAACATTTTTTTTTTGCCTAGTCATGATTAATCTTGATTAATCACCAATATTGCTCATGGTGAAGAATAATCATTTTAAACACACAATTTGAACCTCAAACACCCCTATATCACACTACTGGCGTGAGGGTACCTCTGCCTGACCCATTAGGCTACTTTTCATTTTGTTTTTCATCTCCAGGGACCCTCTCCCGTAACATACAATGGCAGCCGCAACTTTATTTTTAGGTTGTGGTCAGCCAATTACAGTGCTTCTATTTGTGCGCGCATTAGCCACCTCAGATATACAAATTTGGATTTTCTTTAATTTCTCGTAAACTACTGAACGGATTTATAACACATATGTAAAAGCGTAACCTGCGTACCGAAACCTAGCTTTCTGCCCAATTTGGTGCAATTTCCTCCAGTGGTTCGGGCTGTCGCCTTGTTCAAAGGTCCTATGGGAATTAACATGGGAAAAACAACTTTTTTGACCCCCCACCTACTTTTCTTGGCCCCTCACTTGAAGAATCACCCTGAAATGTTCTATAAGCAACAAGAATCACCAATTTTGTGAAGATTCGGCAAATGGTGCCAAAGATGTAGGCAAGTCAAAAAACACTTTTTCTATGGAAACATGGGGGGTTATTACAACTTTGGAGGAGGTGTTAATCCATCCCAAAAGTGACGGTAAAGTGACGGATATACCACCAGCCGTATTACGAGTTCCATAGGATATAATGGACTCGTAATATATATATATATATATATATATATACGCTAAAATGTATTGGCATGTTTGATTTGGTGACTTTCTCATGGAAGTTGCAACCCTTTTCTCTTTGAGAAATTCACCTTTGCTTCAAAGGCTGATGTCATCCCTTATCAATGAATGTATGCCCTATCATCCCATCATTTGACACTTGCCAGGATAATTAAATTGAGATTTGACCCTTTTACCCTCATACGTCACAACGCTGGTATGTGTGTTTCTCAGCAAATCAAAAGTTTCATTGAAATTTAATCATGCCATCATAACTCCCATGCGGAAGAAGCCTGATGTAATCAAAGGAAGCTTGGCCAAATAGAAGCCATTGTATGGCTTGTCTTGCATGTCCTAGCTCTTAATAAGTGGCAACCTGGGACAGACCAACTATTGAGTCATCTTAAGTGCAACTCTTTTCTAATGACTGTAAGTGTGGCATCTAGCCACAGCAAGTGACTAGACCATAGGGTTCTCCTTCTTGATGAGTCATTAAATGTAGGGGGAAACGGAGGTTAACTGGTTCAAATTCTTGTTGACATGCATCACTTACTAGGTCAAACTGGTCATCAAGCTTCTCTGTTGGGATGAGTTTAACAGGAGCCCTTTCTAATTTGAATATATCCCGACAATCTAGTATTAGCATGTAAGTGCAAAAGCAGTTTTCACATATATGTAGATGATACCCAGATGGTACTCTGGGCCATCTCAAAGCACAGGAGGTTTTGAGAGGTTGTCAGCAAGCTGCTGATTCACTGAGGCAAATAAAGAACAAAGAATGCAGATACTACGTCTAGCTAAATGCATCACATTCTGAGATACTTCTATTTGACCCAGATTAACTGACACCTCCTCCTTTGACTGGTCTCCAACCATAGATAAGCAACTTAGACCGAATCAGAAACTAGGAATCTTTATTTTGTGCCTCAAATGCTTACTGACTCAAAAGTGCATCCTAGGATTTGTGGAACTTCCATGGTCTTTTGAGTGGTAAAGTCCAATTTTGACTATTGTAACAACAACCGCTTAGAACTCCCTATTAATACATTGAAACAATTTTGGGGTCCAAAGCTAGGCATCCCATGTGACCCTTCACCTAAAGCCATCTCACCACAATACCCCATCGTAATAGTAACCTTATTTGTGCCTTGTCAAAGGGCATTGTGATTGTAAATCTTTATACCTAATGCACAAAACTATCCATAGGCCAGTTTTGGAATACCTCTTTCCCTTGTTCCTTCTAGCTCATCGTTCTTCCAGTTGCTTTGGTCGGAAACCAAAATAAATGTTCCTTCAGCCAATGCACTCCACTTGACTTAGATGCAGATCATTCATGTCTAATGGTCTAACTTGTGGAACACAAGACGGTTTGTCACCAACCAAACATTTTGAGTCTCCATTGAGAGGCAAACTCACACACCTAGAAACACTCGCTACCTATGACATGCACTTGGATTGCCTGTTTTCTGTTGCATAAGGCATTTTAAAACAAAAGAAAGCTGATATGAACATAATATAAACAATTTTTAAAAAAAATCAATACATTGCTTAATAGATAGTACTGGTTCTGGGAGTGAAGAAACTAGACATATTTTAAAAATGTAAAGAAGTTCTACATTGATTACATTTAGCTGTTTGTTAAAAATGTTCTCCTAACACACAAAGTAACTGTGCAATAACAGTGTCATCACGCTCAACAAATGCACACTCGATACATATTGCACACAACTACATAAATTAAATAAAATTATAGGAAGTGTGCAACTTGTCACAACGTGAAAAGACGTAATGATGTAGTCAATTCAATCCATACAAGGTGGAGACTTGCAATTGTTATAGCAAAATAATTAAAAAATAAAAGAACATTGAATGGAAGTTAGAAGGTTTACCAAATAAAATGGTAAAATTAAGATACACAGGGGACTGCGCTTTATCACACTAACATCGATGTTGCCTGTTCACAGCCAGTGCAGTGTCCTGATGGAGACTGGTCATAATTTGGGGAAATGGAAATCTTGATGCCTCCATGCGTGTGTAAGGGGACCGTACACTGGACCAGCCCAGCCACACTTCATTTTGTAACATTTTTGGGACTGACAAATGGATTACATTTTTTAACCATACTTAACTTTAAAAATAGATTTAATAAGTCGTTTTTTTAAGCATTCCATTAATAAGCACACTGTAAGCAATAGGAAAGCCAACAATAAAGCTCCTTTTAGCTAAGTACGTTAAACGCCAGTTAGGATGTTGGAAGTGGTGCTGAATTTACTTTTCCGAAGATTGGATTTTATGAGTCTGTTTGATTCCCGGAAAACTGATTGCATGCAAATATGTGTATCAAATACTATCTAGTAAACGATAGCATTAAACAGTTTGCAATTTCAGTACCTGCCACATAAATCATAGGTAATTATAGCCAGTCAAAGGCAGCCAGTACTTAGATGGCTAAATCATGGTTTTCTATTTAGCTTCCTCTTACCATTCGGTCTCTCCCTGGTTTTTGCAGACATGTAATAACCCGTCAGAGGGGGGCGAGAACAGCTAACGTCTCCTGTAGATGAGTGTAGGCGATAGGGTGGAAAGATTGTGCAGCTAAGAGCTTGAGCTTCAGTTTACAATATGCCATCACATAACACTTTTAGGTCATTTTTGAAAACACCATTTTTAGGTTCATAATATGGGAGATCAGAAGCAAGCATGTCCTTATTTGCAAAGGGATGATATCAGTGCCTAATTAGCAAGAGAATGAGAGCTAGTGCCCAAACCGTGCGCAGAATGTTTGTGCTCCGAAAACACAGTCTCGAATCCACCTCATGCCTCTTTAATCCACTACCAGACATTCCCTGCCCCTTTGTCACACTCTTGCAGGTTCCTGCTTTCGCATTTGAGGTGGGTTTTCCATCTTTCTCTTCCTCCGTCCTTCCACTTTGTGTGCTTTTTCTCACTTGCTCTCGGTTAATGTCTGATGCAGAGAAATAAGTGCTGGCCCCCAAAAATGAGTGCCACCGGGGCAACTGCAGACACCGGCTCAAAATGACCACTAGATGGTATTTTCTTTCCTGTTACGTGATAGGAAATGGAAGGGTGTGAATTTTTTTTTTTCAGTCTCAATATGTTGAATGCCTTTGTTTTGAACATGTTTTGGCCCACTCAGGTGATCATGTTTTTGGTATAAATTGATTTAAGGCATTTCCCGTTCATTTTCCTAGACAGCGAGTTAAACTAAAATTGCTTCATCCTGCTTGTGTTGGCAATAGGCCCGATGAGATTAAATTGAGAAGAGCTTCCATGGCCTCCTTTACCACTTGAGACATCTTTGAATTGTTTGGGTGCTTTTAACTCTTTTCCTTGCTGGTAGCCCTATTTCTCAGTTTCTTGGTTGCATGTGCTCAGTCTCAGGCTCAAGAAGCACAGGAGACATGTTTATGAAAGTAAGCAACACTTCTGCTTCTCTGTGCCTAATCTTTGTACCTTGGTTGGGAGGATGTATCAGAGTTATGCACAGCCTATTGTATCTGTGCTGATGCTTGTTAGGAGTATTGTGCTAAGAAAATAATACATGTGTATATATATATATATATATATATATATATATATATATATATATATATATATATATATACATTACCTACTGTCGCGTGTTTCCGTTGAAAAAGTGTTTTTTGACTTGCCTATATCTTTGGCGCCATTTCACGAATCCTTACAATATATATATTTTTTTAAAGTGTTCCAGTGAATCTGGTTGTATATGGGAAATTTTCAGGTGATCTGTTAAGTGGGGGTCAAAAAACTTGCAATTCCCAATATAATTTCCATAGGGATTGTAGACACACTACAGCCCGGACCCCTGTATGGAATTACCACCAATTTGACAGAAAGGTAGCATTTGGTCCAGAAAAAGTGCTTTTTGTTATTTCGAGTATATTCTATCAGTACATTTGAAATATTAAATAAAACTAACTAAAGATATCTAGAAGTGTGAAGGGTTTGCGAATAATAACCAGGTTGTGCAGAGCTCTGATTGGCTGCCAACACTTCAACCAGGAAGTGTTGGCAGCTGAGTCCCACAAAAAAAGATAAACATACGATGTTATAGTTACCTTAGAGCATGAGTTATAGTTACTTGAAATAACTGTAATTATAACTGGTGAATTTCCAAGGTTTTTTACAAGTAAATTCAGAACTTAACTATAATGTCCCTTTAAACTTTGTTTTTTTAAGGCGTCATGCCGAAAAGACCGTGATTACTTTTAAGTTTGCTAGGCCAAATTGCCACATTGCTTTTCCCCGCTTTTGCTGTAGTACATACCTATCAGCCTGCTGTTCCCCATTTCACATCAGAATGAATTTCACCTTCTTTCTCCAATCTCTCGTTATTTTATTCTCCTACTGTTTAAAAATTCCAGCCCATTACGATGTTTGTATACCATTCGGAATGCAGCTGCCCATCTTCTCACAGGAATTGTTTTCGATTAGAGTTACTCCTATTTTAATACGGTTCTGAAACTTCTTTAAAAGTTTTGTAATTCTTTCGAGTGCATTGTTGTTAGACTTTCAGTCCATTATCACTGATTTTATTTTGTTTATAAGATACTTTTTTTTACATCTGTTATTTGTTTATAAGATACTTAGTGCTGCAAACGGCGTGCACAGCTTATTTGCACACTGCACAAATTTGTCATTAACAAACCCGGCAACAATTATTGAAATATAAAGTTAAACAGGAGATAGAACAAATAGAGTATGTGCTAACATACTCATTACAGAGTAAAGCTATGAAGAGGACTATACGACAACAGTCGCAAATGATAGAAGCAGATGAGATCTGTACCACTGTCTTCTATAGAGCCCTTCTTACATACCAAGGCTCGAACAATCTGCATTCATTATTGATGAAACCCGAAAGATCACTACAGAAAAATTTATCAAACCGTTTTTCAAACGCAAAAATAGGAATGTTTCCCTTCTTTCCGAGTGTGACTTGTAACTTCATTAAGAATGTTGACATATTTCGTCATCTATGAATGAACTATCAATTGTGAAACAATCAAGCTTAAATATTATACCATATGTATGTCATTGCGCATTGTGTTAGCAGGCTTCCAACTAAGACAATCAGACACTTTTGATTGAGTGGTTGAAAGTCACCTGGTCATCCGGAGAATCTTGATCTGCCTTACTTAACAAAAAAGGAAAAAGGACTGAGAGCCTTATTTAATGTTTTGTGGGCAGGCTGCTGCGCTGCCATTTTGGTGAAGGGGATGGTATCTCCCACCTTGGTGGATGACACCCACCACTGTTAGAAATTGCACCTTTCTGGCAGAGATCTCAGTGCTTTCAGGGATGCTACCACAAGGGTATCCCTTTTGAAGGCACTGCTTCTTTTCTGAGTGGCCACTATGTTTCATGCTGCTCAGCAAAGTTTTTTAATTTTGGGAAAAACAGGACCCTCACATAGCAGGAATTTGTTTTTAAAAAGTAAACAAATATTGTGCTTGGCTTTATGTGATTGCTTTTCTCCAGTGTGTTGAGGTTATTTTCATTTATTCCTCTTTGGATCCGCCAGGCTTTTGAGGTAGTCCCAAAGAGAAACGAAAATGTCAGAACCTTTGACCTACTAACTTAGACTCACAACCCATTATCTGTTGGGAAGTTGGTCTAAGATTTCCACCTGCTGAGCAGCAGATTCTCCTCTAGCAGAACTAGCAGTGCCTAAACTGTCAATATAAAAAGGTGGTCTTAAGAACTAGCTCTGCCTCACCCCTTAATAGAAAAAAATAAAATATCTTAAGAAATCCCCAATACTAAAAATAGTTTGTGGATCTAGTAATGGACCTCAAAAGTGCAGAGGGAATGTAGCATTATGATCAATTTCCCACAGCTAATGGCTTGTAAAAACAAGCAAGAATGATTCATGGCCCTTGATGCTTAATGCTAGTTTTATTAGAAGGAATGGTCAGTTTATACATACTGATTGAAGGAGTGCACAGCCAGTAATTGGGTCTGTTTAAAATATTCTACATTTGCATTCTAATTTAAATCACCCTACAACATTCTTGCCTAAGCAAGACATCCAAAACCCCCAGCATGTCTATCCCTAACCCCCTGAAGAAAAAAGGTCACCATCCATTTAAAAGGATGTACCTCCCTAACCTTTCCTGAACTGGTATCCAATACCAAATGCTCATGGAGAACCCAGATAAACAAATATAAGACCAGTACAATGCGCACAAAAATAGAAATTAAAAAAATTACCTAATATTCTCTACTATGGTTGTGAGTCTCCAGATATTCCTTCAAGATTACAAAGAACACTAAAACTCCCTCTACACAGTCTATGACAGTGTGAACATCATGATTCAAGACTCTGACATCAACCTTAAGCTTCTTGACTCATATTTTGCAAATGCTCTGGAATATCTGATCTTAGCTCCTCTCACTTGTACTCTCCCACACATTCGAGTAAACACTCATCTTCTCAGCTCCCCTACACAACTCCAACCGATTCCCTCCCTTTCACAGACCTCTCGCCATCAATGCATCACCCCAAGCCTTTTACAGACTGTACCACACATCATAGCTCAACAATATACAGCAGACTCCAACCCAAATCATGAACGTGAAATAGAACTGAAAATAACAATGTCATGTTCACCGAGTCCCACAACATGATCCCTCAGCCACATGAGGTGAACAATTTCTCACATTCAAAGGCACTCTCCCTCATTCTGACAATAACCCTGCCTTTCCACCATCTGTGCTTACACCCTTTTGGGATTTTTTCCCTCCACACAACCCTTTGAGTCTGCATTACAGCTACAAATCCTCTTGAGGCAATGGCACATGCCATTTTGAAGTCAAATTTCAAGTTCAAAAGCCCTGTTGAACATGCTCATCCACCAGCAACCAGACAAACCCTACCAGGAGACCCTACCAGAAAGCTGAAAGCACACAGTAGCCATGTCTCGCCCTATCCAGGAAGGACATTAAGGTCCTACTAAGTGGCTGTGACACAAAAAAATGCTAAGTCTCTTTTCCACAACTGTAGAGCGTTGGTGAAACATTGCACGGAGATGTAAGACAGAATTACCGAACACAACCCAAATGTGACATTTCTTACTGAAATGAAGCTAACCAAAACATCAGAACTAACCTTGTACCTACTAGTCCAATAAGGTTATACCATTGTCCGACTAGACAGAACTGCAAAGGTAGGTGGTGGAGTGGCATCAATCAAAAGGCTTCCATAAAATGTAGAAACATCTCAAAAGAGCAGTTCTCTGTATTTCAGTGTCTGTCAATAGAAATAAAGTTGACTGATTAAAATCCCTTTAAACCTCATGCCAGCTACAAGCCCCAGCCTTTCTCTCAGAAAAAATCAACAGTTCCTAAGCAACTGAATGGAATCTTCATAGAACGTGATGAATTAGGACAAGAACATATTTATCTGAGATATTAGCCTTGACTGGGATGATCATAAGGACACAAGTGTGCCCTTACTGTCTACGTAGGGCCCAAGAATATTCAGATCCGAATAGGCCCCTTGCCAACACACTTAAAGCTTCTTGACTTTAAAACTACTTATTATGGTTGAAAGTAGTACTACCTATTGCAACAGAACGAACTGGCATGATAACTCACTCATTCTCTTCTCACTGAACTCAAAGACAAGTAATATTCTGGGCAACCAAAAAGTCCCAAACAGTGGGAACACATATAAAATCCGGAGAAAGATTCCCTATCCTCTAAAGTGTTGTCCACACTACAAAACATCCCTTCAACACTAGGAGTGCATGAACACACAGACAATATATACAAACCATCAGAGGAGTAATCACAAAAAAACCAAAAGACAAACCACTTATGTTTGTTGAAAGAACTAAATGAAGAAGAGATTACCCACCAAGCTAATGAACTCAGATGACACTAAACCTGTCTCCCAAGAACTTGCCTCAACTACATATTGAAAGTGGTATCTACAAAAAACACATTTTGATGCCAAGTCCTATTTTTTCAAGATAGAAATCGACAAATTCTAAAATTGACCCCAAAAATATTTAACATTGTAAACACTCCACGCAGTTGTCTCTAACGATGATCACACATGCGTTAAAAGCTAAGTGAAGAGCTGCTCAACTTTTTGTTGAGAAGGTGAGAAATATCAAACTTTCTCTTCCTGACATGTCTGTCGATCAAAGCACTTAGAAAAACTCCTCAAGTTGCAGCTCTGAATGAGTCTAAAACACTCTTTCAGCCTGCTCAGTAAGTGCCACCAGAATATGGCATTCCATGCCTCCTCATATTAGGGTATATCAGCCCATGAAACATTAAAGGGGAAATTAAATCTTGATACTCAATCAACACTTCTGCCTAGATCTGGCATAAGCTTCCGGAATCGTCCCTAGTTGATATTCTCCCTGTTAAAAGCCTTGGAACAATGAGTATGAAGCCATCAAATCTGCAAGATTGTTATTGATTATTCCGGACTGAAACCTGACCTTACACATAACTTGTTCTATTTCTCAATATAGGGGCTCGCTGCCAACCATATTGAGCCTTCTATACAAAACTTTATTTCTGGAATAATTCCACTAACCTTCCTCCACATCAGCATTGTAACTTCTGTAACCTATCGTTCTACCCATTTCATAAAGTGCTGTGTCACCCTTGGGTGTGGCCCATGCAATCTAAAACTATTACGTAATCTGAATCAGAGATGCCACTTAAGGTCTCTCATTTTAAAACCCATGGAACCAGCATAAGATCATTTTCCATTCCTGTACTAAACAGTGGAATTCCCTACCAGCATGAATGTCAATTAGGGGTCACCAGTGACAAATGAGTACTGCTACTCGTGACTTTTCCTTTGGTATCACTAACACTGACTATCTTACCCTGGTTTTAATGGTCTTGAAATCAGCAGCAAGAACAGACAGTGAACAGGGTTCTAAAAGCCTTGTTTACCTTCTGTAGTGTCTCTTCTCTGCCCTCCCTCCAGGATCTCAGCGGCAAAAAACAGGAGATTGTTCAGGGGTTAGAAGTCAAGCAGGCATTCAATGAAGACACATTATCATATATAGAACCCTTCCTGGACAAACCTATGGTAGACATCACAGAGACACCTTTGCACTAAAATACAAAGGTGGGTGTGTGACGCTAGGCAGCATGTTTAAGCAACATGGCTGTAGATATGGCGCTACTGTGCTCTCTGCTCCCAATGCAATGCAGCAACGTTGGCTGCTGTGTTGAATTAAAATGTGCTAAATATGTCCCTAGGTGTCTTGGACTGCACCATAATGATGTGGTATCTCTACCTCAACGAACGCAGCAACCCTGCTGATGCTTTCACACATCGGTGGTGACCTTAATGCACATGCTTGGGGGTACTGCACAGCTCTTGTCTGCCTTCACAGAAGGTAGGAGAACGATCTGCAGTACAACATGGCCTCTAGCACGTGTACTTCATTTTCATACCGTAAGCCATGCAACTAGACCGTTCAGTGGTTCAGTGCTGAAAGCCTTTTGGAAAGTCGTACATTTAAGACTTTCATTTTCTGGATCAGTTAGCCGAATTCAGATGAAAGTATATATTTGGCCAATTGACTGGTACAGGTCTGTGTGGACATCTTTGTTCTATGCATATTGGTTCTAACGCACTAATTGGATTGGGCTGGAAGCACAGTGCAAGTGAAGCACGTTTACTCCCTCCCCATTGAGCAAATAGTGGGTGTTCACCCATCCAATGCAGATTTATTGGTATCTGTTCTATTCACACTGCAGGACAGAGGTGTGGATCGAGACTCACCTATTACAGGAGTACTCTTCTTGTATTCTAACAAAAAGTGACTGCTGGATCAAGAAAAATAGTGATCTAGATTCAAACACTACACTGCAGGAAATGTGAAATTGAAAGGTACAGAGAATAGAAATCTGGACAACATAGGGTTAATGCCTGTTCAAGGATGATGCGAACTTGTCAAAATGACATTTTCAGAGCCCATGTGATGTTTTAAAGAGCTTTGCTGAGCCTCCCTGTCGATGGTACTCGTGGCCAGGGCCGTCACTAGGAGAGGAGGTAAGATAGTGCCATACCGTTTTCTCCTTCTCTGAAGTACATTTTTTGAATATTTAGAAACAGGTACTGCTTATCATACTTGATGAAAAAGAAGACTGACGCCCCCCGTTAAATTTTGACCCCAGGTCTCACACTAAACTCTTAACAAACCTGCTCTACCATCCACCAGCCAACACTGCTTAGTTAATATGTGTACGACCACATGTTATGCATTCAAATATGGTACATGAAAAACGTGGTGCATCAACCCTAATGGGTTTTTAATAATTCATCCATAAAACCCAACTTCTTTTCTTCCGTTTATGTTTACAGTAATGGTATCAGTAAATCGAATGTGGCACAAGCCTCCCCAAAGGAAATACTTCGCATTCAGAATATTTATAAGATGTTATTAGTGGGCTTTTAAACAGATGAGTTTGGCTATTTTATCCATTTGCTGCCAGTAAACACACATACTGTGCCCTGAGACCAACAGGGGGTGAGCCAAATAACATATTACTTCAATTTTACATGACCAAAAGGAATGCTCTATAATTAAAACTCTTCGGTCTGGTGACTTTTCAACTGTGAGATGATTCTAAAAGCAAATAATTGCCCGCTGTACGTTCTGAAGCTTTTATAAATAAATGAGTGCCTTTAACACAGCTAGTTTTGCCGTTCTGTGGTCATAGAGGTGAGAGGACAATGTACAGAGCGCTGTTAATGGAATCATAGAGATTTGGTGGGAGTCGTTGATGTCTGTTAACCAACCTGTATAAATCACAGGACTAACCCGTATGCTCAACAAACGGAACTTGGCTGAATAATAAGAAAAAAACACAGGGGGTTCGTTTAACAAGCATTCTGCAATATTTAGTTTGATTGTATGCAAGAGATGCACTCAAGAGCCACTCTGCATAAATGAAGTGATATTGTTTTATTATTATATTTTCATAGTTATTATTAGACACTACTGTGGACAGGGCAGATTAAATCAAAACAGGACTTATAGATTGCAACTACTCACCCATAAAGGTCCCAAGGCGCTGAGGGTGCTTGTCCTCTGACCTTCAGTTGAAGAGCCAGGGTTTAAGGCCCTTTCTGAATTGAGGTAGCGATGGTGAGGTGCAGGGTGTTCTAGTTCTTTGCCGCGAGGTAGCGAAGCATCTTCCACCAGCCATGGTCTTCCGTATGCGGGGTATGGTGGCTAGTGCTTGTTGAGTGGAGCGGGGAGGTCTGGTGGGGGAGTAGAAGGTGATGCAGAGGTTGAGGTAGGCGGGTCCTAGCTTGTGGAAGGCCTTAAATGTGTGGACGAGGAGTTTGAATTTAATTATTTTCTCGATGGGAAGCCAGTGGAGGTCTCTTAGGTGATTGGAGTTGTGTTCGCAGTGGGGAATGCCCAGGATGAGTCTGGCGGAGGCGTTTTGGATGTGCTGTAATTTCTTCAGGTTCTTCTGGGTGGTGCTGGCATAGAGGGCTTTGCCATAGTCGAGTCTGCTGGTAACCACCGCATGGGTTACGGTTCTGCGGCAGTCCTTTGGGATCAATTTGCAGATCTTCCAGAGAAGTCAGAGTGTATTAAAACAGGAGGATGTAACTGAGTTGACTTGGTGGTTATGGTGAGCGAAGAATCCAGGATGAAGATGAGGTTGCATGTGTGGTTTGTTAGGGTTGGATGGGTGCCGAGGGTGGATGGCCACCAGGAGATGTCCCAGGCTGATGTGGAGGGTCCCAGGATGAAAATCTCGGTCTTCTCAGAGTTGAGCTTGAGTTAGCTGTCCTTCGTCCAGGTGGTGTCGGCTTCCACCCTGTTGTGGAAATTCAGCACCAAAAAGTGGTGAATGTATAACTGATATACACAGATACACATGTTAAATCGTGAATGTCAAAATATTTGTCCAATTCAAATTTTTGATTCTTTGTTATGGCATTTTTGCAGCACAACCCTGAAGTATCTTGGAGCATGGGATCAACTTCTTAATATGGGTTGGATACAAGAAGTTACATATAAAAAGTAATCATACAAAATAACTATGGTTTATTCTTGTTAACCAACCAGGGCAGAGAGGAGGAGTGGGTCTGAGAGTTAGGAAGCACAATGACAAAGTCACAGAGAGTGCCAATCAGCACCTTGCGAGGGCAGTGGGTTAAATTATTATGACTGTGATAAGTGCGAAAGAATGATCAATGAACACATTATGGACTTCTTTCCCTCTTATGGGAAAACGGAGACCTGCTCCGCAGCGCTAGTGCCCTTGGTCAAAGCTCCATATCCATGGGTTTCTTTATTGGCAATTACTTAAAGGTTTTCGGGGCATCAATTAATATGAACAAGTAGAAAAAAATCCAAAGAAGCTCTATTGTAGAAGAAACTACTACTGGAATAAACAGCACTTGACAACAAAAGTGTAGTTTGTTAATTGATGCAGTACTTCAAGATTCAATTTGATACTAGAACAATCAACACATATTTCACAACCATTTTATGCTTTAGAGTCTACAATATTTTGATATATACTTATGCTCAGTAGTGTTAAGATTGATAATACATTGTAAATTAATCTGTGCCCTTCTTTTCTTTTCACTGTTTTCCCATTAAAAGATCATGGACTTGATTTTTCCTGTGTGACTAATTGTAAGTGCATTAGGATGTTGTGCAGTTGTAATTAGACAGACAGGATATCCGTCATGTTTATAGCAGAGTCCTCATCACCATACTGTAAATCAGACCCCAAGTCTGTTTCTGGAATATGGGTATATTTTTGTATTTGTCAATCAATGTATCTAGTATACTCCTTTTTCTTTTTATTCTTGCAGTCTTGTGAAGGCTCAATACATATGTATGTGATAGTACTTAATAAATACATGTAGGTGGAGGAGTGTGTATGTATGGCTTTATGCTTCTTTCTATGAAAACACATATATGTCACAGTATATAAATCTGATTATAGGGAAGGCACCCATAACAGTATCATAATATATTAAGATATATATTTTTTTTTAATGACTGCATGGATTTTTTTGAATATATACATGTATACTCAGACATGACAAAATATGCTTGTCATGATATGGAGATGTGGTTGTTATTCATGTGTCCTTCTACATATAACTATGCATTAATTAACCACATACATCAATATAAGGGGAGGGAAAACATGCTTTGTATACTAAGGCCTTATTTAGATATTGGTGGATGGTTACTCTGTCACAACAGTGACAGACATCCCGCCTGCTGAAATCTAAATCCCATTCTGTCCTATGGCATTTAGATTTTAGCGGATGGGGTATCTGTCACGGTTGTGACAGAGTAATAACCATCCGCCAATGTCTAAATCAGGCTCTTAGCCACAATAGAAATGTGTATATCAGATCATGCAAATAGTGCTGCCTCTATGTACATATGGGTGCATGTGGAAGGGTTTAAGCTTTGTAAGTGATGTCTGTGTGTGTATATATATATATATATATGTGTATATATTGCCTAGTGGCGGTCACCACTAGGTAATTATAGTTAGGACCTATTTTCCGTTGAAAAAGTGATTTTTGTTTTGCTAATAACTTTGGAGACATTTGATGAATCTTCATGAATTTTTTAAAGAAAACACGATGCTCACTTCAGCGTCTGCCTGGGAAGTTTCAGGGTGATCCGTCAAGCAGGGGCCAAGAAAAAGGGGGAGGGGGATCCCAGAACACTTTTCCCATTCATTATTCCATAGAGATTTTGAAAAGGGATAGCACCTGAACAACTGGACGGAATTACAGCACATTTGGCAGAAAGGTAGCTTTCTGTCCAGAAAGCGCTGTATTTGTTATTTGGTGTTCCGTTCAGTAGTTTCTGAGAAATTGAAGACAATCCAAATTTGAATATATAGTGATGCAAAGGCTTCGTGAACACTCCCAGTCTTGTGCTGAGATCTGATTGGCTGCCAACATTTTAGCAAGGAAGTGTTGGCAGCCATCTTGGGACTCGGCTTCAGCTGAGTCCCAGAAAAAAACATAAAAAAGAATGAAAAGCGGCCAGGGTAGTGACACTCTGACCCCTTAGCTCTGGTGCTGGAGTTCCAGAGGACCCCCTTCCTAGAGCTGAAAAGCATTTTTTATACTTTTTTTGCTACGTGCTACAACCAGTCTGGCCAAAAATAAATAAAAATGTAGGCTCCAGAGCTTGTTTTATAAACAGCCCCTGGGGGCATTGAAATTTTAATGTGGGGGGGCACCCCCTCTCCCCCCGGCCCAGGGACTGCCACCTCCCTGGGGCTACAAAAATGATGTGTGCGGGGAGCCACCTTGCCCCCGCAGCCCTGGGTGCTACCACCTCCCTGGGACTTCTAAGTGATATCATGCGGTGGCTGCGCAGCCTCACACTGCCCCGGGGACTGCCTTCTCCCCAGGGCTTCTAAGTAATATGATGCAGGGGGCCACATGCCCCCCGCTGCCCTGTGGATCGCCACCTTCCAGGGGTGAAATCTAAAATGAGTGCGGGGTGGCTGCACGCCCTGCCCCCGCAGCCCAGGGGACCACCACCTCCACAGGGTGCCAACAAAAGAGCGAAGGAGGTCCATTTCAGACCCCTGAGCCATAGGGACCACCACCTCTCTGAGGCAATAGTCGTAGGAGGGGGGGCTGTGAGAGAGCAGAGTTTTGATCTGTTTCCCTGCACGCAAATATGCATGCCGGCAAATAGATGAAAACATTGCTCCCACAGCAGGGAGCTGCTTTCTAAAGCATAATGAAAGTTGATCTCACTCTTTTTAATTAACAAATACATTTTTCATTTCACTTTGTCCAAAAATATCTAATTCTAAGTATACCATTCACCAAAACCTAAAAAAACCGATCTCTCTCCCTCTCTCTCTCAATTTCTCTTTTTTAGTCTCTTTCACCCACTCACATACCCCCTCAGATCCAGATATACCCGCTTACACTCACGCATCCACTCACAGACCCACTCGGACCCAAATGCACCCCCTCACAGGCCCACTCAGACCCTCACTCACCCACTCACAGACCCACTTAGACACCACTCAGATACTCACACACCCACTCAGACTTTCACACACCCATTTACATACCCACTGAAACCCTCATGCACCCACACAGACACACCCACTAAGACACTGTTGCACCCACTCTCACAGCCAGAGAGACACTCTCACAACCACTCTCACCTCCCGATACACCCTCTCATACCTTTTTTCCCAACCAGAGAGACAGGCCATAGCCAACCCCTGCCACACATGGTGGTGGTTGGATTAACGCATACTAATAAAAATTACTTTACATAAAAAAAACATAGAAATTCACTGAAAAAGCCATATGTTACAAGAAGGTTATAGTTAGGAAATAGAATTTAAAAAACATAGAAATTCACTGAAAAAAAAAGGTTACAGGGACGTTATAGCTAGGCTCACATTTTAAATGTACCAAACCATACAAATTCACCTCTTATAGAGTTACCTCAAGTAACTATAACCCGTGCCCTAAGGGAACTATAACTGGTGCCCTCGCCCCCACCTGTCAGAGAGCAAATGTGCCTGGGGCAGGGGGAGGGCTGTTTCCTCCACTGGGATTCAGCACTGATGCATATTAGAGGTGGTGCAGCCTTAGAAGCTCACTGCCTTGATGTGCCAATCCACTAGCCTATTTGGGAGGAGGGAGGTGTGACCTCCTTCCTGCCCAAGCCTTTCTTCCCAACTCCTGGGAGCGATCACTTTGCCTGGCTGAAAGATCAGAATCTTGTCTTGGCTGAAGCAGGCATGGGGAAAGTGTGGGCTCGTCAGCCAGAGCTCAGTGAAGCTGGGACAGCCAGGTGGGTAACCTCTAAGGTCACCACCAGGGTTCATGCCACATCACCTTGGGCATGAAATTCATATCACGAGTGAGAAGGCATGTTGTTTGATACCAAACATGGCATATTTTAGCAGTACCACAACGGAGCTGCCAATCTTGAGTATGCCACATTGGCAGCCTATGATCATATTGACTGCTAACACTTACAGTAGTTTCCAATGGGGAACACCACTACAGGAACATATAGGCTTGCACTTCTATGTCCACACCTTTAATATAACGCATCCTGCCTCCTGGGCTGAGGAGGCCTACCTTAGATGTGCCTGCCATATACTGTATAAAAGGCAGTGCATTTGAATGTTCCATATGTGGTGAGGGCACAGTCAAGATCGAGCAGTTTGCAGTGATTCTGCAGTTTGCAATGGCAGGCCTGTTGTCAGTAGTTTGCTTGGGTCGCCCATGATGGCACTAAACTGTGCTGCAGCCCTGAGGAACCCTTTACCACCTAAGCCCCGGGTACCCCTGGTACCATGTACTAGGGACTTATAAGGTGAAAAAGTCTTGGCCAGTTTGGGATCACCAAGTCGAACATAAGAGTTTGGGAGACAGCACAGGCACTGGGGTCTGGACAGCAGACTCCAGTGCACTATTTGAGTCATAACCATCAACATTTGGGGCAAAAAGTGGGGGGTGACCACACACAAAGTGGCACTTTCCTACAGCTGCTGCCCACTGCAATTTGACATATGTTCTGCCTTCAGGCCCTACTTTGGTGCAAGTGATCTCCAGCTAGACTGCATCCAAAAACAGAAATGCTAGTTATCTGAATAAGCCTTCTATGCACAATGTGTGGTGTACCTAGTCTGCCAGCACCATTCACACATACAGTGCTGATGGGAGCTTTTGTTTGCTGCACTGCCTGTGTTGCACTGGACTGGTTTTGGAGTCAGTTAGCATTTGGTTGTGATTGCACCAGTCTTGCAGCAGCTCTACAAGCTCGATGCAGTCACAAAGAGGTCCCAAAATGCCAATTTCTACTGCACAATAAGTGGCATATGCCTCATAAAGGGAAAGACCTGTACAGTTCAACTAGGATCATGGCTATAAAAAGTTTAAGTAAACATACTGTGGTAAACGTAACTAAACATACTGTTTGTATGTAAACATAGCGTGGGAAACCTGGGCAGGAGCCCCCTTTGTCCATATCTTAAAACATCTCTGACGGAAGGGTCCACAGTCATCACAGACTGTCAGTGCTATCAAGACTGACACTACGTGTGCGTAGAGAACATGCTACGCGGCAGAGTTCCCACAGTTAACTACAGTGAGGAGCAGGTCATCGACTGTTGCATAGTCATCCAACAAGCTTCTGTGCATGAGGGTTATGCTGCTGGCAGTCCTCTATGTTTCTCTCTCCTTAAACATTTCTCCATTGCTGGCACCAGCAGTTAAATGTATGTGCTATAGATTTGGGCCAGAAAGAGGCATTTCATTTAGCACTCTCAAGTAGAGTACAGGAAATATGCCAACACTTGCTCAGTAACGATATTTATGGAGAAAACGTGTGTCACATCCTATCCTGTCACATGTGTCACTAACACACTAACACTGGGACAAAGACAACATCAAAACTAAAACATATTCAATGCACAGCACTAGTATTAAAAAAAAGAAGGTGTGTCTGGAATGACACTGACATTTACAGCGAAAAGGCACGTTTTGCACACTGGAGAGATGCATATGCATTGATCACATTCGTAGGTCATTGGTGGATAGTTGCCTCTATGTCGGCTCCTGCTCCACCCCATGGACGCCAATTAGGGATCAAGATGGGTGGAATCTTCAACCCCTGGCTTGCTCCCTGTGACACCTTGGACTGCCTTTGTGACACCTGGCCTCAGCAGTGTCAAAAAGACAAGCGTGGCTTCTCCACCTTGTTTTTCAGTTCATTTTTAATTACACTAACTTTATTCACTACTAGTGTAAAAAAAAAAAACTGGAGCGCCAGGTGAGTAAAAATGTTTATAAATGTAGATTGTGTGCATGCTTGTGAGTGACAGAGTGTGTGAGAGAGTGTTTATGTGTAAGTGTTTGTGTATATGAGCATGTGTGTGAGTGAAAATGACTGTGAGTGATAGGACTGGCAATAAATGTGATTAAATGTCAGTAAGTGAGTATGAGTGAGCCAGGGTAAGTGAGAGTGAAGAAATTCGAATAAAAGTGAGTTCAAGTCAATGTAAATGAGTATGCGTGAGTAATCAGTGTAAGTGAGTGCAAGATTGAGTGTAGGAGAATTAGAATGAACGAGTACAAGTGAATGGTAATGATTGAGTAACAGTGAGTATGTGAGAACGAGAGTAAGGTAGTGAATGCAAATTAACACGAGGTAGAATGTGGTGTTATGCCTGCAAGTCTGTTTTTGACCCTGGCAAAATACTGGTGTTGCCATACCGGAGACAATTATAAACAGACATGGACTTGGCATACTTGAGATAATATTTGATATATGGTGCATCTATAGCAAAAGGCTGGTGCAGGCATACTGGAGGTAGTTTATGATGTGGAACACCCATGGCAAACATCTGGCACTAACAGATTGGAGGTGATTCTTGGCATAAAGGAGTACAGCTGTATTGTGTTACACTCCTACCACTTTCAAAGACTATGTCAGCACCCTAATATAGGTGAATCCAAAAGAGCCATTTGTGTTGTATTTTTTTATATTAATGACATGGTAATAACTTGACCTTGACTTCAGCCATGTCAACTATTGTGATATTATCTGGGTTAAGGTCAAGTGACACTTCCTGGGAAAATTCTGCGCCAAAGGTAACATGATTTCACATCCTCTGATAGCAGTGAGGTCAAAGGGTGTGTGATGTCACCTCCGCTACCTTGGCATTTTGGTGAGTCCACATCCATGTTCCACCCATTGAGAGATCCATCCAATTGGATAAACTACAACCAGCAGATTACAGTCCGTTTAATGTACACCCGACTAAACCAAGAGATTATGGAAGTCACTAAAGCTGTCCTCTACAAAACAGCTTAAAATAACGCAGCTCTCATGTAGAATACTGCCTGTAACACGATATTCTGCCTTGCAGAACCCCCAAAACCTTTCTTTCAAGCCTGTAGTATTCTAACTAGGCTAACTCTGAACCAAAACTTCTGTTATTAACATTTCAATTTTCATATTTGACATACGTTTAAATACAGCAGAGCTGGTATGGATACGATCATGTTTTACTTCTAAGCTCCGCAGAAGCAGTACCCCTTCTAGGCGCATCACCTCACCCATCCTCATCTTGTGCCATATGCATAGGAGAAGACTCCCTCCTTACTGCCTTCGGTGCTTAATGTTATATCGAGTCGGGAACACCTGTGTGTCGTAAGGTCGTTCCTAGCCTTGAGGACAGGGGCGTGGCTTCCGTCGGTGCAGAAGGTGCAGTGGCACTGGGGCCCAGCGGCCTGAGAGCCCCACTGAACACAGATTATTGCTGTATTTCACAGTTCAAACGTCGACCAGGGAGCAAGTTCCTTTCTTGAACCATATCCCATGAAACACCAGTCACACTACTTCCGGAGGAGTCTTTCCATCGAATGTTATAAATCAGATTAAATACCAAATTCAATTTCATAGAAGACTGAGTCATACGTGGCAAAATGCGGCTACGTTTCCCTGGTGACCTTCGGAAAACTGACGATGTGCTTTTTGTTGATGTTGTAACTACTGGACACCATATTAGTCTGACTATACAAAATCCTGCAGGCGAGTGATTTTGTGAATGGTTTCCAGCGCTAAAATGTATATACCGTGTTGCCAGAAGCAAAATATAGCATCGCGCGCATGGAAGCAGCTTAATTTATCGCAGTCAGTTTAGCGGCAGCTTGAAATGTTCTGCCCGTGGCTCTTTCGTCGGAAACATGGGCGAATCATCTGAAGCGCCATTATGGTGACTTAAAACTTGCTGCTGCAAAGCGATGAAATCAGCAAGTGTCTGACTTTCAGCTCGTTCTATTTTTTTGCGCTGTTAGTAGTTGTTGTACATTCTTGAGCTGGTGTCTGACAAGACTCAGTTTATCAAGGCAAGCCTGATACTAGACTCCAGATATATTTTAAGTAACCGTATATAATTTGTCGAAAAATTATTAATACTAAAGATCTCAAAAGCTAGATGGTGTCCATAGTTCAGTGTGACGGGCTCTCATATGAGTGCTGCTGAAGTAATATTTTAAGAACCTCTTATTCCCACAACCACATACAAAGCAAAGTAACACATCTGATAAACAATCTAGATTCATGTGTGTGTGTATATATATATATATATATATATATATGCGTATATATGTGTGTGTAGAGATAAAATACACACACACACATTTATATATATTCACTGAAAAACGAAAGGTTACTTGGACGTTATAGTTAGGTTCTGAATTTACTAGTACAAAAGAGTAGAAATTCAGCAGTTATAGGCACCTCAGCAAACTATAACTGGTGCTCCCGTAATGCACTGCTTATGACCTCACATTTTACATCACTGATGACATGGTCAGTGACATCACTGATGACATCTCATATGAGGTCAACCCCCTGTAAGCACCCCCTGAGCACGTTCTTTACCCATGCGTCAAGCAGTGCTAAAGATATAGGCAAGTAAAACAATGCTGTTTGTAAAGAAACGTAATCCTACCTATAACTACCTAGTGGCGACTGCCACTAGGAAATATGTATATATATATATATATATATGTATCTTTATATATATATATATATATATATATATATATATATATATATATATATACAATAAAAAACATAGGTAAAAGCTTAGTTATAGTTAGGAAAACTTATTTTCCCTACACAAATCAAGTTTAAACCACACAAACTGTACAATTTATAATGTTTGTGTATTTTAAGTTGGGTTTGTATAGAAAGAATGCATAATATATTTCTTACTATAAATTATCCTTAACCTTTGTGTTTCAAATCGAGTGTGCAGTGTCATTGATTGGAGTATCGTAAAGTGGCGTGTAGTACCACGCAGTGAAGGAGAATGTAGTAGAGCGAAGTGTTGTAGAGTGGAGTACTGTAGAGTCGAATGGAAGGGAGTAGAGTGGAGTGACATCAGGTACAGTGGAAAGTAAACTGTTATACAGTGGAGTGGTGTGAAGTGTCGTAACGTGATGTGGAGTATCATTGAGTGGTGTGTTGTACAATGTAGTGGCATGTCGAAGTACAGTGGAGTATCTCAAATGGAGTGTTGGAGAGGGGCATACAGTGTAGCAGAGTGTTCTAGAGTGTAGTGGCATAGAGTGGAAGTTACTGGAGTAGAGTATCTTATAGTTCAGTGTAGTTGAGTGTAGTGTCATGCAGTAGAGTGAATACAGTGAATACAGTGTAATGGTGTACAGTAGAGTATCATGATTTCTGAGAACACAGTGCATGATAGAGTGGTGAGTTATAGTTGTGTTGTCTGTTTAGCGAGCCGAAAAGAGTGTGCAATGACGTCTGTAAATTCAAGGAGGTGGATAACTTGTAAATGAAAGTTATAATTATAACTTTAGAACTTTGAAAGTTTGTGTAGTTTAAACATGGTTTGTATAGGTATAATAAGGTTTCATCAATATAACAAAGCTTTAACCTTTTTTTTTCATTGAATTTCAACGTTTTAATAAAAAAAAAAAAAAAAAGATTTTTATATTGTAGAGTCCAGTGTCGCAAGTGAGCAGTTGTTATGTGGAGTGTCATATAGTACAGTGGAGGAGAGTGTTGTAAAATCTATTGTCATAGACTGGAGTGTTGTAGATTGGAATCAAGTGTAGTAGAGTGTTGTAGCATATCATACAATGTAGTAAAGTGTTGTGTAGTGGCATGGTGTATCATATAGTGGAGTCAAGTATCGTAGACCGGGGCAGCGATTTGTATAGTGGAAGGCATATCAAAGAGTAGAGTAGGGTGTCATAGAGTGGAATATTGGCAAGTGGAGTGTTGTAGAGTACAGTGGAGAAGAGTGTCGTAGAGTTGAGTGCCTAGTCATATAGTGAAGTGGCATATCGTAGAGACAAGTAGACTGGCATGTCATTGAGTGTCATACAAAGCAGTACAGTGGTGTAGAGTGGATGGGCATAGAGTGGAACAGAGAGTCATAGAGCAGCATAGAGTGTTGCATAGTGAAGTTCCAAACAATGGAGTAGCATGTCGGACAATAGAGCAGTGTAGAGCAGAGTATAGTGGTGTAGATTGAGATAAAGCAGAGTGGAGTGAAGTATACAGGAGTGCGGTCGTGTAGAGTGTAATAAAGTGCCATAGAGTGGAGTGACATGTCATTGACTATAGTGGACTGGAGTGCAGTCGAGCGGAGTGGCATTGCATACAGTTGAGTAAAGTGTAATATACTGGTGTACTGTGTTGTACAGAATAGTGTAGTGGGGTGTCACACAGTATTTGAAAGGGATATAAACTACAGTAAAGTAGAGTGGCATATGGTCTAGTAGATTTTTGTAGAGCAAAGTGGTGTACAGTACCAGTATTGTAAAGTGCGGTGCAGTGAATTGGCAAACAGTGTTATAGGGTGAAATGGCATTGAGTGGAGTACAGTGGAGCAGTGTAGTAAACTGGAATATTGTGTTAGAGTAGAGTGGAGTAAAGTGGGGTGCAGTGGCATACAAAAAGTTGCATGCAGTATCATATAGTGGATTAGAGTTTTGCAGAGTGGAGTAGAGTGGTGTACAGTGGCATACAGTATAGTACAGTGGAACGAAGGGGTATAGACAGGAGTAAAGTGTCAAAGAGGGGCATACACTGTAGTAGAGTGTTGTAGATTGGAGTTGCATAGAGTACCATAGTCTGAATCTGTGAAGCTGAGTGGATTGCTGTACAGTAGAGTAGAGTGAGGTAAAGTCTCATACAATGGAGTAGAGTCGAGTGTAGTGGTGTAATACTGTGTGAAGTAAAGTGCTAAAGAGAGTATTGATGTGTAGTAGATTAGAGTGGCATGCAGCGGAGTGTGTTGTCGTAGCGTAGAGAGCAAACTGTAATAAATTGGAATAGGGGCGTGGTCTGGCCTCCGGGGGAAACGGACGCCTGGGAGGAGAGCTCTGCATGCCGGGCAGGCCATGTTGGAAAACAGAGGGTATCCCCCTGCGTCCCTGACCTCCTGTGCAGCCTCCCCGGATGGCAGAGGGGATGGGCCTACGGGGTAGCGAGTTAGTGGGACATGACCAGTGGCGGGTGTGACCGGGGGTGCCGGAGCGGGTGCGGCCTTCTGATCTCCGCGGAGCCACGGACTAAAGTGCGGCGCCGACCCTCTCCCTCCTCAGCTCTCCGGTCGTTGAGACCCTGTTGCGCTGCCCCCTCAGACACAGAGGGGGGCGGGCCCCGGGAGCGGTGAAACACCGAGGCCCGAAACGACTCCAGCGATGCGGCAGGGAACCAGCGCATCGGCAAAGAGGTGCCATATGGCGGAGAACTGAGCCATACCACAGGAACCGCAGAACCCCCCCCCCCCCCTCCAGACCTACGGGGGAAAAAACAAACCTGAGGAGCGGTGAGGCACCGATGCTTGGAGCAGCTCCTGCAACGCTGCTGAGACCCGGAAAGGATACGACCTGCGGTGGGGGACTAAGTCACATCTACAGGGGTCCAATACCGGCGTACAGAAGCGGAGAGCTACATGGGTGAGATCTCCCAATAATTAATACCCAGCAAGAAAGCCCTCAAGTGAAAAATAAGGGGCATACCTCCCCAATCCCCTGCTCCTGTAAACGACCCCCCAGCTCTACTTGTTAAAAAGACCACATACTCAGCCTCAAATTACAGCTTGGTTCTTATAAGAAGCGGAAGACTGAGGGACCGGGGCCTACCATACATAGTATTGGGCCAGAGAACACCCCTGTGAGCGAACATCCTCCAGGACCCCCGATTCCATGACCTACCAAACGGAGGAAGGAGCAAAGTAAAAGACCCCCAACACACCATCGCCACCCGGAGGGAGAGCGAAGGGAGAAGGGAAGGGAAGTAAGGGGGTCACAGCAAGAGGACAACGGAGAGAAATGGAAGGAGAAAAGGAGAAATGGGATAAAACCATGAGAAGCAACGAGGGGGAAAGGAGAAAAGAGAGGAGAGGAAGGTCAGAATAAGAAGGAGAGAGGAGGACAGAACAAGCAAAGAGGGGAGCAGGCCCCCAAACGGAACTCTCTCCGTTAACTAACCCGGCTCCTACCTCAATTGCCCCCAAAGAGACCACAGTACTGGGCAATGAAACAGGGTACCCTTCTAAGACAATGCATTGATGAGAAACTCCCCACTGGTACACGCTGCAACGCACCCGAACCCGCAGACACCTCTCCCTCCCTTTGGCCCTCTGTCAGTGACCATATTCCCCCCCCCCGCTTCACCAGTTTTCATCAGCCACTGGCGGATTCTCAGAAGCTGATCATGCTATAGGCTGTCTTCAATAGCTCACGCTCTGAGACCAACGAGGGTTCCAACAGGCTAGAGAACCGAGTGGGAACCTTACCCAGAGACCCTACAACCCAACGATCAACCCACCCTCGGCAGACAAGGAAACCACCCGTGGGTCTGAACAGACTCATACAAGCAACGTGCCCTGGAACATCTTACGTGTGCTTCTTAAAAGTATCTCCTATCTAACCTCCACTCAACGAGAGCAATGCCCAACGATAAGACCGCAGGCAAACATTCCCGCCAACTGCGGTTCTCGGAAGCCATTGCACAACCCAAAACCATGACGGCACAAACAGCGCCACAGGGGCACGTATTACCCCTGGTAGACTCACCCCCGCTAGAAGCCACAGATCGCATATTTCAAAGGATCGCCTCGGTTGGACGGCGTCTAGAGGTAATGGACCTAAAAATAACAGATCTTACTTTGTCCTCTTCCTCAATCTGCGTTGACATAGCTAGCTTCAGAGAGACAGTAACCAACTTGGACCAACGTCTATCGACAGTGGAAGACCATGTAGCGGCAATCCCGGATCAGGAAGAGGAACTAAGGTCACTGGACCTGGAGGACCGAAGTCGTAGAGACAATGTACGTTTTTTCGGTATCCCGGAACAAAAAGAAGGATCCGATATCAAAGCCTTCCTCGGCTCGCTTCTGACTGACCACTTCGGCATAGAGTTCTCACCGCCTCCAGAATTCCAGAGGGTTCACAAAATTGGCCCCCGCATAAAGCGTCTGCAAATAAACCACGCCCTATTATTGCATGTTTCTTGCACCATGAACAAGCCCGCCAGATTATCTCTACAGCCAAAACGCAAAGACCGGTATCACTGGATGGACATGAAATTAGAGTGGCGGCAGACTTCTCGAGGATAACGAATGACAGGAGAGGAGCATTTCTTACTCTTCGCCCACAACTAAGATCCATGGACATCAAGTATGGCCTTTTTTAGCCGGCACATATATGGATCACATATCACGGCACATCCAGAGACTTCACTGACCCGAGGACCTCAGCGCTTCCTTAAACAACTTGACTTCGCAATCTATGAACACCACCCCCGGACATCCGGAATCCACATCGCCACATACAGAGACTGCTCTCAGCCCACCATCTCCATGGCCTCAGTCTCAGCGTCCCTCTTCACAAAAAAGAGGCCGGATGTATGACTGACCCCCAGAGTCACAAGACGCTCGTGAACATATCCTCCAAGCAGTAATTGATCACACACAGGATGCGGGCAAAGACAAATCCTGCTCCCCCTTGAAACCCTCACCAGATACTCACCATGCAGAACACTAATACCATAGCGGAACAGACGAATCGGGGACCCGCACCTGCTCCTAGAACAGTTATCCTCTACCTTCGAACAGCTAAGTGACCAGCTCACCTACTCTACCTGTTGATTGTTTAGAGGAGGGAGGGGAACTGCCAGAAATACGCCCACTAAATGCCACTTAACGCAACGTAGCATTTTGGAAAAACCACATTCGTTGACTGCCAGCTCCACCACAGTAGCCAGGTCAACCGGGGTCCTGATGCAGGGCTGGGAGGGGAAGGGGAGGATGGGGGAGAACTGTCAACACCAGAGCAGTACGCGCTCTATTAAGTAATTTATGCATTGTGCTGATATATTGTGGTTTAACCTTTTGCATTACAGAGTTCAATCCTGAAAACGTATTTTTAATATGCTTACAAATACTGTTCCTTTGCAATGTATTGCCGCAGGTTTTCAGAGTGTGTTAGGGTGTGGCCCCTTTCCAGGACCTTCCAGAGACTTTCCCTGCAACATGCCTGGGCGTGGTTCTGGGCTGGGCCAAGACTCTATAAAAGAGAGCCAGCCCAACTCCCAGTGCTCACCATTCAGAGGTCCCGGTGCAGAGCAGCAGCTTCTTCCTGAGCTCCTGTCCCGGCGGCCTATGTGGATCTTCCAGTCTTCTGCCCTTCATCCTTCATTGGTGATCATTGTTCCAGGCGGTAAGACGGTGGTTGGACTGTCCCGACACCGTTATTGAGAATTTTCATATCCTTTGTTTAATTCTTAAATGAGTAACAGATTACTTGCGCGCTACCATTTCTTGACATTTATATGGTAGTTTACAAATAGGCAAGACGCGCGATTTGTTTCATAAAGGTTTGACTTTGTTATTCATTGCGTGCTACCATTTCTTGACATTGGCATGGTGGCTTAAGAATCAGCAAGACGCGCAATTCGTTTTATGGTGTTTAAACATTGTTGTCCATTGCGCGCTACTATTTCTTGACATTTACATGATGTTTTACGAATTGGCCAGACGCGCAACTCGTTTCAGGAGGATTTAACTTTGTTGTTCATTGCGCGCTACCATTTCTTGACATTTACATGATGGCTTAAGAATCGTTTCATTGTACTTTGATCTTGTTATTTATTGTGAGCTGTTATTTCTTGACATTTACATCGTGTTTTATGAATCGGCAAGACGCGCGATTCGATTAATGATGATTTGACTTTAATATTCATTGCGTGCTACCATTTCTTGGTATTTTACATGGTAACACTCTAATCAGCAAGACGCACGATTCTCTCCTCGAGTTTATTTCATGTTGTTTATTGTATGCCACTATTCTAAGATATTTATTATGTAATATTCGAGTTGACAAGTTATGTGATTTGTTTCCTGAATCCATATTGTGTTATTCATGGTGCACAATCTTTTTATGGTGTTTAATATATATATATATATATATATATATATATATATATATATATCTGCAATATGCACAATTTGTGTTGAAACATTTTAAGAGTACACAGAAGGCCAGAGTTTCTAGATGCAATATTGTATGGTCCTAGTATACATTCTCAAAACAGGATTTATATGACTGGTTTAAAATTTAGTCAGAATGTTTTTCTGATTCTCATGTAAAGGAAAGTACTTGAATAAGAAAGTTTTCATTTAATTCATCTTGATTCCCCTACAGGTATCCTGCCATCTTGAAACTTAGTCATTTTAAACTTAACTCTTAGATTAGATTGTTCATGTTTTCAGAGTGACTAGGCTTAGAATCATAGTCTAGTATTGATTTCAGGAGATATAATTTTCATATTGTGTGTTCTAACCTTTTTCTTACTACAGGTCTCCTTCCCAGCTGTTCCCTTCCTAATCTCCTAATCCCCTCTTCCCCTCTTGAACTCTCTCAGTCTCTGTGATTTATCTATCAGAGTCTTGGAGCTGTTCAGTGGTGGACGTGTTGGGAATGTGCACAGACCCCGAGGATCTGGTGACTCTGACAGAACAGAGGGGTTTTTATAAAAAAAAAACAGGGAAAGAATAGAAACGGGGGGAGAAAAAACATACTAAGAAGAACGTCTCTGTTCATTGGGTAACGCACAACATGATTCCCAACCTCCATGACAGGGGGTTCCCAACATAGCCATATCTAAACCATTTGAGTGTCCCCCTAAGGCAGGCGCACATAAACATGAAAACACTCATTGCGCCCCCCCACACCGTATCGTCCTGAATACTATATATCATACATACAATTCCCAGGGGAAGTCACTCTACTACCAGCTACTGTCTTCCCCCCTCCCCTCTTCCCATACCAAGAGCGGACTGGCAGAACATTCAGTACCCTTTGCCCAATAATCCCACGCTCCTCAGTACTAATAACCCCTCCCAGGCGAACCCCACCACCCCCCCAGGAGAGCCTGCAGACGACTCTAACAGATAGCACTACGCCCCTAACGCTACTGAGGGCGAACCACTGAAGGCACGCCCGTCGAACATCACAGCAAATCCCTCCTCACATACTAATCATCTTGAAGAGAATAATAAGATTAGCATAGCCCCACAGGCCGCGCCCCTGCGCCCCCATTTGCGGCGGCTCCGGGACTGCCCCATGGAACGTACTCACGGACAATAACACGGAACGCAGCACCATATATCATAGGTGGTCATTCTGACCTCGGCGGTAAAAGGCGCCTACCGCCGGTCAGAAATCCTCCATAATCCCGCCGCGGTCGCGGAAACCCGCCACGGTCATTCTGACCCGCAGCAGGCAAACCTCCGAAAATCCGACAGCCACAACAGACCGCCAGAGCAGCGGTCGGCGGAAAAGTGGAGGTGACAAAACCTCCACCGTCACGCCAACAGAAATACGCCCATGCCATTACGACCCACGAATCCACGCGGCGGTCTTTCAAACGCGGTATTCCATTGGCGGGACACACCGCCGCGGTCAGAATACACACAAACGAACAAAACTCAGCCACATTGGCCGATTTGAATTCCACACACCTGATACACATACACACACCACTCCCACACACACAATACAATATAAAACACACACCCACATCACCCACAAACCCCTACGACCAAAAATTCTGAAAGAAGGCCAGAGCGAGACACCACCATCCACAAACTAGCAGCCACAGCCACTCAACACCATCACCCACACAATATCCACACACAAAACAACACACACCACCACACTCAACACACTTAACTACACATACTCCACCCCACACATCATACACACCACCCCATGGCACCCCAAAGACACCCCTGCTTCTCAGACGAAGAACTCAGGGTCATGGTGGAGGAAATCGTTCGGGTAGAGCCCCAGCTGTTCGGCACACAGATCCAATACACCAGCATTGCCCGGAGGACGGAGCTATGGCAGAGGATTGTCGACAGGGTCAACGCTGTGGGACAGCACCCCAGAAATCGGGAAGACATCAGGAAGCGATGGAACGACCTACGGGGGAAGGTGCGTTCCATGGTATCCAGGCACAACATCGCCGTGCAGAAGACTGGCGGAGGACCCCCACCTCAACCCCCACAATTTACAACATGGGAGGAGGAAGTCTTGAACATCCTGCATCCTGACGGCCTCGCAGGAGTCGGCGGAGGAATGGATACTGGTAAGTTGAAGCTTCACTACTGCTTCCCCCCCACCTGCATGCCAAATCATACCCCAACCCTCACCCCCATCCTCGAACCCCACCCTCACCCCCACCCCCATCCTCACCCCCACCCTCACCCCCACCACCATCCTCACCCCCACCCCCAGCACACCTATTCCCTGCCAATGTCTCACCATCACAACCCACACATCCAAAAACCTAGGCCTGCATGCGTCCACTAAGCATGGACACCCATCACCAAAGCATGCCCAATGCATATACACATCCCCCCCACAAGCCACCCTCACCAAAGCCCCCACACACGAATGCCAGCACTTGGGGACACGGGAACCCACAGATACACCCATATGCCACACATTGAAACTATAACCATACCTCTATACCCCTGCAGGACCCGACCATCAACACACCGCCGCGGAGGGCCCAGAATTCTCCACACCCCCCACCCAAGAGGCCGTCAGCGATGACAGCAGCTCTGTCGACCTGGACACCGATGACCAGCCCGGACCATCGGGGACCTCTGGACAGTCGGTTCCCCTCACACAGGCCCAGGCCACTACAGACCCCTACCCCTCTGGGAACACCAGCACAGCTCCCACCCAGCGGGCCCATGCCTCTGTCTCCATGGCGCATCAATCTGCGGTGTGTCTACCACTACAGGGCACCCAGGATAACCCACCACCCCAACAACAACAGGGACCTGGGGGCAGTGGTAGTGGGCACACCGGCCAGGGGGCAGAGGCCCAGGGAAACAGGGCAACTCGGAGGGCAGCTGTGCGACAGGGGGGGGACGGGCCCAGGGAACCCACTCTCCACGAGGCCCTCACCACCATCATGGGAGCATACAACCGCTCCCAGGAGACGATGGCGACGGAACTGGCCCGGTTCCAGGAGATCCAGGTACTGCAGGAGGAACACTATCGGGGGTACAGGGAGGACATCAGAGCCCTCACCTCCACCCTGGTTACCATGGTAGGGCTGCTGCAGGACCTCATCAACACCAGGACGGACACTCAACAACACCAAAGGGCCCCTGCCACTAGCCTGGACCAAGAACAGCCAACCACCTCCGCCGGCGCTAGTGGACAGGAGGCCCCCGCACAGCAGCAGCCCACCAGACCCCCACCTCCTGCAGGAGAAGAACCACCCCGCAAGAGGGCCCTGAGATCTCGCAAGAAGACAGAGTAGGATGTCAAGACCCCCGCCAGCAAAGGATACCACCTGATGTCATCCCACTGTCCCACATTGTCACCCTGTCCATCCTTGAACTGCCCATGCTCCATCTCTCCACAGGCCTCTGGACAATGCACCTGTGTGACTGTTACTCTGGACTCTGCCATGGACATTCCTTCACCATAGCCCCCACCCACTTGAAACCACCCATCCCATTTTGAGCACTTAAATAAACACCTATTTTGCACAAAACTATCTGGAGTCTGGCTGTGATTTCAAAATATTGTAATTGACATGACAGTGCAAATATGTCCTTGTACATAGTGAAGTCAACAAACAGCTGCCACAAAGCTGTAGTCCATGGGGAAACGAAGCACAGGACTCGTAGTGGGGACCCCAGATCTGAAATAGGGAGGGAAAAGCCACAACTCAGTCATCATACACTGGGGCAAATAGACAGGCAGCAGAGATGCAGGAGAGTAGTTCAGATTTACTAAATTATCTTTGAATTGTTACCTGTGTCCTATTGGAAGTACTGTTCAATGATTCTGTCCCTGTTGTCTGTTTCAGCCCCGTCGTCTTCCTCCTCGTCACTCTCCACAGGTTCCACCGCTGCCACAACACCACCGTCTCGACCATCCTCCTGCAGGAAAGGCACCTGGCGGCGCAAAGCCAGGTTGTGAAGCATGCAGCAGGCCACGATGATGTGACACACCTTCTTAGGTGAGTACATTAGGGATCCACCTGTCATATGCAGGCACCTAAACCTGGCCTTTAGGAGGCCAAAGGTGCGTTCAATCACCCTCCTAGTACGCCCATGGGCCTCATTGTACCGTTCCTCTGCCCTGGTCCGGGGATTCCTTACTGGGGTCAGTAGCCACGACAGGTTGGGGTACCCAGAGTCCCCCAATAGCCATACACGGTGTCTCTCTAGCTGTTCCATCACGTAAGGGATGCTGCTATTCCTCAGGATGTAGGCGTCATGCACTGACCCTGGGAATTTGGCATTTACATGCGAGATGTACTGGTCAGCCAAACACACCACCTGGATGTTCATAGAATGGTAACTTTTTCTGTTCCTGTACACCTGCTCCCTGTCTCTTGGGGGAACCAAAGCCACATGGGTCCCATCAATGGCACCAATGACGTTGGGAATATGTCCAAGGGCATAGAAATCACCCTTCACTGCAGCCAATTCGCCCACCTCAGGGAAAATGATGTAGCTCCTCACGTATTTCATCAGGGCAGACAACACTCTGGATAACACCTTCGAAAACATGGGCTGAGACATCCCAGAAGCAATTCCCACTGTTGTCTGAAATGACCCACTTGCCAAGAAATGGAGTACTGACAGGACCTGCACCAGAGGGGGAATCCCTGTGGGTTGGCGGATGGGGGACATCAGGTCGGGCTCCAGCTGGGCACACAGTTCATGTATAGTGGCACGGTTAAGACGGTAGGTCAGGATAATGTGGCGTTCTTCCATTGTCGACAGGTCCACCAGCGGTCGGTACACGGGAGGATTCATCCGTCTCCTCGCCAAACCCAGCGGACGGTGCCTAGGAAGGACAACATGGAGCACACAGTCAAGCAACCCACAGGTACGTACTCACAGCTAGCACAGTAAACGATTCTCTATGCAGTGAATGGCGTGTCTGAGTGGCTATGCAAGGCCTAGGCCTGTGTGACGCAGTTGAAATTGAGCCATGTGGACCCTCGAAATGGCGGCTGCCTGACCTGTGAAGTGTGACAATGGGATGTGAGGTCAATGCGCTGGCGTGGCACACCGCGGCGGGCGGCGGGCGAAGACCGCGGCGCGAAGCCGCATTGGTTAACATTGAAGCCTATGGGTTTCAGGAGCCAATGGCGAAGGGCGCCGGCGGTAGCGGGACGCACCGCCGCAGTACGCACCGCCGCGGACGTGACCGCCATTTTCTATCTACTTATCCACTTGCGACTTGAACTTTCACAGGAGAGGACCTATACTGCAAGTGTTGCTGTGAACTCGGTCTGGAAGGGACAATGGCTGCTGCGCCTGGGGAAAGGGCCCCTGCCTTCACTGGAGAGGAGTTGGAGAAACTTGTGGATGGGATCCTCCCCCAGTATGCGCTACTCTACGGTCCTCCAGACCAACAAGTGAGTTTAATTCAATCTGGATTTGGGGCCACTGGCTGGCTTGGGGGCCTGGCGGGGGGCCTGGCGGGGATGGGGGGCATGTTGGGGCTGGCGGGGGGCCTGGCGGGGATGGGGGGCATGTTGGGGCTGGCGGGGGGCCTGGCGGGGGGCCTGGCGGGGATGGGGGGCATGTTGGGGCTGGCGGGGGGCCTGGCGGGGATGGGGGGCATGTTGGGGCTGGCAGGGGGCCTGGCGGGGGGCCTGGCGGGGATGGGGGGCATGTTGGGGCTGGCGGGGGGCCTGGCGGGGGGCCTGGCGGGGATGGGGGGCATGTTGGGGCTGGCGGGGGGCCTGGCGGGGGGCCTGGCGGGGATGGGGGGCATGTTGGGGCTGGCGGGGGGCCTGGCGGGGGGCCTGGCGGGGATGGGGGGCGTTGGCCCACTGGCAACGAAAATGCAGACAAACTTGAACGTGGTATTTCTCCCTCCCTGTACGTGTCACATAGGTCCACGCCCATGAGAAGATCGGGATTTGGCGTGCCATCGCCAAGGAAGTCCGGACCCTGGGGGTCCACCATCGACGGGGCACCCACTGCCGCAAGAGGTGGGAGGACATCCGCCGCGGGACCAAGAAGACCGCTGAGTCTCTGCTGGGGATGGCCTCCCAACGTAGGCGGGGTGCCTGCCGTCAACTGACCCCCCTGATGTTCCGGATCCTGGCGGTGGCCTACCCTGATTTGGATGGGCGCGTGAGGGCAGCACAGCAGACACAAGGGGGTGAGTCCAAGCATTATCTACTCTGTTGTCGCGCAGTGGAGGTGTCTGGGTGGGGGAGGAGGGCTGTGGGTCCCCCTAGGCCAGGGCGATATCTGTAGGCTGGGCACCCCCGTAAGCCCCTGTGTCCCCAGCCAACACCCTCAGTAGTGTGTCAGTGCAGCCATCCCTGGTCCGTGTCATCCATGGGTGCAGTTGTCAACTCTAGGCGTGTAGGGCATGTTCCACGGAATGCGTAGCGGACCCCAAGTGCGCAACTTAGTGCAGGGGGCATCTGTGTCTGTCATGTCCGCTAACTGTACCGGAGATCCATGTACTCAATATCCCTTTATTTCTCTCTCCCCCCCCCTTTTTGTTTGTCTTTCTGTGCTTGTGTGCATCAGCATCATCAGGCGGAGGAGAAGTGGCATCGGGGCAGGAGGGAGCTGCATCTCACATGGCCCAGGAGGGCCATGCCACAGAGTCTGACTGGACCAGTGAGACGGAGGGCGAGGGGAGCTCCACAACGGGGACGACTGGACCCTGCAGCGACACGGACACGTCCTCGGAAGGGAGCTCCCTTGCGGGGGTGGCACCATCCGTGCCCCCCGCCATTACAGGTACAGCCGCCACCCAGCGCACCATCACCGCCCTCCCAGCAGCCCCTCAGCGTTCGCCCCGTGCCCGCTCTGCCAGGAAGCCGGGCATCTCCTTCGCCCCAGGCACCTCAGGCCCTGCCCCTGTTACCCCCGCTGCCCTCAGTGAGGAGGTCATTGACCTCCTCCGAATGCTCATTGTTGGGCAGACTACCCTTTTGAATGCCATCCAGGGGGTGGAGAGGGAGGTTCATCGCAGCAATGCGTACCTGGAGGGCATTCATTCGGGTCAGGCTGGCCATCAGCGATCGTTCCAGGCTCTGGCCTCAGCACTGACGGCAGCCATTGTCCCTGTCTCCTGCCTCCCTCTACTAACTCCCTCCTCCCAGTCTCCTGTTCCTCTGCCTGTCCCACCCACACCATCAGACCAGCCTGCACACACCTCAACACCCAAGAGAAGCTCATCCAAACATAAGCACCACAGATCACGCAGACATTCACACACGCAACATTCCGATGCAGACATGCCAACAGTCACTACCACCTCTGTGACCCCCACCTCTTCGTCTCCCTCCTCCCTCCCTGTGACGTCTACACTCACACCTCCATTCACCTCACCATCAGCCAGTGTTTCCATCACCAGCACACCCTCCAGTCCAGTCCGCACACGTGCAGTCACCACCCCCACTGCCATTTACACGTCCCCTGTGTCCTCTCCCACTGTGTCTGTCACCCCCTCTTCCACACCACACAAACGCAGCCACCCACCCACCCAACAGCCATCCACCTCACAACAGCCTATCCCTCCTGCACCTGCACCCAAAGACAGCAAACGTGACTCACCTACAACCACATCCTCTCCCTCCACTCCCATTCCCACTGTACCTACCACTCTCCATTGTCCCAAGAAACTCTTCCTCGCCACTGCTAACTTCTTTCCTGACCCTGAGCCCCCCCCTCCTTCTCGTCGGGGTAAGAAGAGCACCTCAGCCACCACCAGCCCTGCAGCCCCCTTGACAAGGGTGCAGGGGTATTGGAGCCCACCAGCCCGCATGTCTGGATCTTCGCCCAGCAGCAAGGGGACAGCCAGCCCACCCCCTGGGAAGAGGAGCAGAAGGCGGAAGGGGCGCCGCAGGAGCCCGGCTTCTACATCCCCCCGGACACCACCCAGACACAGTCACCAGCCACAGCTCCAAAGGGAGGAAAGGGCCACAGACTCCCGACTAAGGAGGGCAAGGGCAGCAAGTCGGAGAGGTCAGGCTGCAGGACTGCTGCCCAGGAGGAGCCCACCACCCCCATAGCCGCTGGCCAGGGAGGACCCAGCCCAGCTGGCCAGGAGGGCCCCACCACCCACAGCCCAGGTGGGCATTGAAGGAGCACCATCCCCGCTGCCCAGGAGGGCACCACCAGGCAATGAGCAGTTGGCCATAGACCGGCCGCCGTCTCAAGAACCGCTGAACTGGGCCCCGCCGTCTCAAGAACCGCTGAACTGGGCCCCGCCGTCTCAAGAACCGCTGACCTGGGCCCCGCCGTCTCAAGCACCGCTGAACTGGGCCCCGCCGTCTCAAGAACCGCTGAACTGGGCCCCGCCGTCTCAAGCACCGCTGAACTGGGCCCGCCGTCTCAAGCACCGCTGAACTGGGCCCCGCCGTCTCAAGCACCGCTGAACTGGGCCCCGCCGTCTCAAGCACCGCTGAACTGGGCCCCGCCGTCTCCAGCACCGCTGAACTGGGCCCCGCCGTCTCAAGAACCGCTGAACTGGGCCCCGCCGTCTCAAGAACCGCTGAACTGGGCCCCGCCGTCTCAAGCACCGCTGAACTGGGCCCCGCCGTCTCAAGAACCGCTGAACTGGGCCCGCCGTCTCCAGCACCGCTCCGCTGGGGACCGCCGTCTCAAGAACCGCTGAACTGGGCCCTTCAAGGCAAGACCCGCTGAACTGGGCCCTTCAAGGCAAGAACCGCTGAACTGGGCCCTTCAAGGCAAGACCCGCTGAACTGGGCCCCGCCGTCTCAAGCACCGCTGAACTGGGCCCCGCCGTCTCAAGAACCGCTGAACTGGGCCCCGCCGTCTCAAGAACCGCTGAACTGGGCCCCGCCGTCTCAAGCACCGCTGAACTGGGCCCCGCCGTCTCAAGAACCGCTGAACTGGGCCCCGCCGTCTCAAGCACCGCTGAACTGGGCCCCGCCGTCTCAAGCACCGCTGAACTGGGCCCCGCCGTCTCAAGAACCGCTGAACTGGGCCCCGCCGTCTCAAGAACCGCTGAACTGGGCCCCGCCGTCTCAAGCACCGCTGAACTGGGCCCCGCCGTCTCAAGCACCGCTGAACTGGGCCCCGCCGTCTCAAGAACCGCTGAACTGGGCCCCGCCGTCTCAAGAACCGCTGAACTGGGCCCGCCGTCTCCAGCACCGCTCCGCTGGGGACCGCCGTCTCAAGAACCGCTGAACTGGGCCCTTCAAGGCAAGACCCGCTGAACTGGGCCCTTCAAGGCAAGAACCGCTGAACTGGGCCGTTCAAGGCAAGACCCGCTGAACTGGGCCGTTCAAGGCAAGACCCGCTGAACTGGGCCCTTCAAGGCAAGAAGCGCTGAACTGGGCCCTTCAAGGCAAGAAGCGCTGAACTGGGCCCTTCAAGGCAAGAAGCGCTGAACTGGGCCCTTCCAGGCAAGAACCGCTGGCCCTTTGGCAGACGTGGCAGGGCAGGATCTGTCTCGGGCAGGGCTGCAGGATGTCCTCTGGCCAACATGCCTCCTCCAGTGGCAGTGGAGTCTGTTATGGACTGTTTGGACTGTGGCTTTGCTCGCCCCAGGATGGCCCAGTGGGCAGGCCACCCACTGTATGGACTGTATGGACTGTGGCTTTGCTCTCCCCAGGATGGCCCAGTGGGCAGGCCACCCACTGTATGGACTGTATGGACTGTGGCTTTGCACTCCCCAGGATGGCCCAGTGGGCAGGCCACCCACTGTATGGACTGTGGCTTTGCACTCCCCAGGATGGCCCAGTGGGCAGGCCACCCACTGTATGGACTGTATGGACTGTGGCTTTGCTCTCCCCAGGATGGCCCAGTGGGCAGGCCACCCACTGTATGGACTGTATGGACTGTGGCTTTGCTCTCCCCAGGATGGCCCAGTGGGCAGGCCACCCACTGTATGGACTGTATGGACTGTGGCTTTGCACTCCCCAGGATGGCCCAGTGGGCAGGCCAGCCACTGTATGGACTGTATGGACTGTGGCTTTGCTCTCCCCAGGATGGACCAGTGGTCATGGAGTCCCCTCGTGGATCTGGCGTCGTGTACTCAAGTGGCTGAGGTGCCCCCCCTTCCCTTCCCCCTGAGGTGCCTGTCCTATTTTCTTTCTGATGCCCCTGCAGTGTTCTCTCCGTGGAGTTCTTGTCGTGGGACTGGGCCTTGCCCCTTTGCACAGGACCCCTGTGGTCCACGGACAGTGGTTGGACTACATTTAGTAGCTGTATATATTTTGTACATAGTTTATTTATTTATTGGGATTACTGGTGTCCATATTTCAATATATCTGCCCGTTTATGATCTCTTCTTTTGGTCTTTGCATTATTTCGGAGGGGGGGGTTTGTGGGTTGTGACAGTGATCTGTGTGAATGCATTGATGTGTGTGTTGTAGTGGGTGTGGGTGGGTGGGTGTGTGCCGGTAATCTTTTCCCTCCCCTGTGTCGTAGGTGCAGTACTCACCGATGTCTTCCGCGCCGCCGGGCGTGCTCCTGGTACAGGAGCAGGTATAGGAGTGCGGGGATGACCTGCAACTCGGGTTCCATACTGCCGGAATCTCGCGTGGAGTGCGTAGAGGTGAGCGTTTTCCCGTTCGTAGTCTGTTTCCGCCGTGTTTTTATCGGCGGTGCTCCCGCCCCGGAAAAGGTGGCGGATTGGTGGGTCGTGATAGGGTGGGCGGTACATTGTCTGCCGCCTGGCTGTTGGCGGGGACCGCCGCGCTGTTTGTTTGTTCCGCCGTGGCGGGCGGAGTGTTAATGCGGCGGGCTGTGTTGGCGGTTCCCGCCAGGGTCAGAATTGCATATTTTGGACCGCCGGCCTGTTGGCGGCTTGGCCGCTGCATTATCACCGACCGCCAGGGTCAGAATGAGGGCCATAGTATACTGCAAGTTTCTACACTCTACAATAATTTAGCAACTAGCAAGCACAGAATACGTATTACAAGATATCCCATGACTCACCGCCCCCAGGCCCCCCCCCCCTTTCAGGCCCCAACGCTTGCCCCATGCCCGTACTCGGACCCCTCAACTCTTTGTACACCCACATACACGCCCACACGGCTGGGGGGGCCCCTAGGAGGTCTCCCAAAACTATGAACAAAGCATGTGCTCCCTCATTACGTCACAATGATATAATACCTCCCCGGTGCGCGGGCCTTACAGGTTAAGACCCGCAGGTTAGAAGGCTTTAAGTAGTGAGTGTTTACTCACCTCAACCAATACCCCTCTCTTATCTTTTTTATTCGTTTATTATTATTATTATTATTTACTCCCTTGTTTTTATTGCGGTTTCTAGACCCACTTTATTTCCACCTCTAACCCTGTCCACATCCACGTAGTAATCTCTGTTCGCTTTCCTAAGCACTTTGCTCTACCCCCCTTACCTTCCTCCTCTCTCTCTTTAATATCCCTCTTCTCGTGACTGAGGGGTCCTTTTCAGTATTATTTCTACATCACCCCCTTCCTCCATTCCCCTTCCGCAACATATTTAAACAGAAATCGTCATTGCTCGCATCTCAGGCTTGCCCTCATCCACTCCTTAGACCTAGCTCACGGACCTTAACACATTCAATACACGTAAACCATGACACACCCTGCATCCATGGGATCGACGACCCCACCCACAGTACTTTCCTGGAGTGTGCACGGTATGACCTACTATATTAAACAACAAAAGATACTGTCTTATCTCCGCTCCAAACACGCCGACATCGCCCTATTACAGGAAACACATCTCTCCCTGGCGGAATCAGAGAAGCTGCGCAGGGACTGGGTGGGGAAGGCATTATACAGCGGAACACCACCCACACTGGAAGGTACACAGGGAATGGGGAGGAGATGTGGAGTGGCAATACTTCTTCGTCGCTCACTGCAATTCCGATTAATTAAGACAAGGCATGACCGGGAGGGTCGCTATGTCCTAGCCAAGCTAGTGGTAGGATCCTCCACAATTTGTGTAGGCTCAATATATGCCCCCACCGGCTCCAAGCGCTCCTTCTTCCTCTCTCTTAATCGATTACTGACACAGGTAATATATATATATATGCCCCCCACCTCCCTTTCCTATTTTTATTCTTATACCTCATCCTAAATATGGCTCTTCCTTATATTTCTCAGTGAATTCATACTGTTCTCTCCCAACCCTTGACCATCTCCCATTTTTATTAAGAAACATTGCGACTTATATTCCTCAACGACTAGCAGTACACCTTTGAGAGACTCGAGGAGAAGACTATTAGGTCACTTCACTAGTATTGAGTCCAACTGCTACTATAATGGGGCTATATAATGAGAACATCATGGAGTGAATGGGTTCTTGTCTTTTTTTTTTTTTTACAAGATTGTTATAATGAAACGCCAAATGAATTCCCATTTGTATTTGTATTGGTATACAAGAACTGTCACTGCTTTGGCAAATAACATGGATGAAGATAATTGAGATTTGGAAATGTAAATACCCGCATGCACTGTTTAAAAAAAGCGGACATGTATATTAATACTGAACCACAGAACTTATACTTGTAACTGTCGCTCACGCTAAGAGAAGATACGATTGGAAATAGGAATGGAATAGAATATTTTCTGTAAACTGTGTAAGATGGTGAAATTAATAATAAAAATATGCTGTGTCATATAAAAAAGTGTTGTATAATCAGGCCACTGGAATTAAGCAATTGTGCAGACGCAGCAACTTTCGCATAATTGTAGATGTACCACATTTGCAACATAATCCATTTTCTTTTGAATAATCTGCAAATTTGAACAAAAAAATTTGTTCTTAGTGCAAATGGTTCAAACGTTAGTAAAAACGCAGCGTCATGCATTGCTTTGCAGTGGAAGGCCCTTTGCAAATGTTGACTGGTCACCTTCCTGTAGCTTATTGTTATATTTGGTTGGTAAACTGGTACTAAAGAAGTACAACTAATGCCCAGACAGTGTTAACAAGTTTAAAAATGACTAAATAGTGAAATATTACTGTCACAAAATGTGTCACATAATGCCACATACTTTGCTTTTTCTTGCTGCATAATTTACTTAACCCTGCCACATAATTTGACTCTCCCCTAATGAATAATTCCATTGATCCTGTGTATAATGGAATGGAGTGTTGTGCTTTGGAGTGTAGGGGGAACTGAGTGAAGTGAAGAGTTGGACAGTGGAGTGTATGCGGACAGAGTGGAGTAGAATGTCGTAGAGTGCCATGAAGTGTGGAGGTGTTTTATAGAGTGTGGTTATGTTGAGTGGAGGAGATTTTCATACAGTGGGGTGATGTAGAGTGGACTGGCGTGCACTTTAGCAGCATGTAATGGATTACCATAAAGTGGAGTAGCATATACTGGAATAGTGTGCAGTGCAATACTGTACAGTGGAGTGTAGAAAAATGGAGTGACATAGTGGAATAGCGTAAAGTGGAGTGGTATACAGTGAAGTTGCTTAGGGTAGAGTAGGGTACAGTGGATTCACATTGAGTGGGGTGGCATACATTGAAGTGGTGTAGCATAGAGTTGAAGAAAATGTAAATTGGAGAGGTGTCTCATACAATAGAGCGGAGTGCTGTGCCGTACAGTATTGAAAACTGTCATAGAGTGGAGTAGAGTGTTGTACAATACAGTGTAGAGGTAAAAAGCTGAATGAAAATGTGGGCAGTTAAGTGGAGTAGAGCCTAGTAGAGTGGCATGGAGTGTAGTAGAGTTTTGTAGAGTGGAGTTTTATAGAGTGGAAGAGAGTACACCGGGATGGAGTAGAGTGGAGTAGCGTACAGTGGAGTGGCATAAAGTGGAATAGTGTTGAGTGGAGTAACATAGACTGGCATGGCATACAGTTTAGTGCATAGAGTGTAATAGCATATAGTGTTGGAACGTACAGTGGTGTGTTGTAAAGTGTAACAGCTAATACTGTAATTGCGCACATTTAAGTGGTGTACAGTGAAATGATTTAGACTAGAGTGGTATATGGTGGAGTGTAATGGCATACAGTGGAGTGACATACAGGGGAGTGGGGTAGGGTGGAATACCATACAATAGAGGGGCAAAGACTGAAGTTGTGTACAGTGTAATAGCGTGGAGTGGAGTGGCATACAGTACAATAGCATCTAGTGGAGTACAGTGAAGTGGCATAGAGTAGAATATCATAGAGTGCAGTGGCGTACAGTGAAGTGGTGTAGTGTACATTGGAGTGGGGTAGAGTAAAATAGCATATAGTGGAGTGGTGTAGAGTGGTGTCTAGTGGATTAGCATAGAATGGAGTGGCTAGAGTGGAGTGGTGTACACTGGAGTGGCAAGTGGAGTAGTGGAATAGCGTATATGGAATAGCGCTGGAGTGGTGTACACTAAGGTGGCATAGGTTGAAACTGTATAAAGTAGAGTAGCATAAAGTGCAGAAGTGTCCAGTGAAGTGTTTTAGACTGGAGTGGCATACACTAGAATGGGGTAGAGTGTAATAGCATACAATGGAGTGGCATTCAATGGAATGGTGTAGAGTGAAGTGGCATGCTATGGAATGGTGCAGAGTGGAAAAGCATATACTGGAATAGAGTATAGCAGAGTGGCATATGCTGAAGTGGGGTACACTAAAGAGGTGTAGATTGGGATCGCATACTGTGTCATAGCTTAGAGTGAACTAACACAGAGTGGAGTTGTGTACAGTGTAATAGCGTAGAGTCGAGTGATATAGAGTTAAGTGTTGTACAGTGGAGTGGTGTAGAGTGTAAAAGTATGTAGTGGAGTTGCGTACAGTGCAGTAGCATATATTGGAGTAGTGTAGACTGGAGTGGAGTACAGTGGTGTGGGGTAGGATGTAATAGTATACAGGGGAGTGCTATACACTAGAATGGGGTCCAATTAAATAGCCTAGAACCAAAAAGCGTACAGTGGTGTGGGGTAGAGTGGTAACAGCATACTGTACAGGCTTTACACTGGAGTGGCGTATAGTGGGGTGACTACAGTGGTGTGACATATTTATGTATGTGAAATTTATCAGCAATGTAAATTATGGTGTGCAGATTAATGCAGAACAGCAAATTGCTCTGCCTTCTGTTTCTCCATACTTACCAATCCACACAAGGGCACACATGGTGGCTTGCGTTCCTTTGCAAATCTGACTTAAGTATTGCATTGTCCATGCAACACCATGAGCGCCATCCAATTATACAGCTGGGCATTAGTTATATTTTGGGCCACGGAATACTGTGATAACTTTGCAGCATACCACAGCACATAGCGATGACAAGCCAGTATATAATTGGGTAATGGCTGGTTTTTGAGAATGAAAATACAGCCATATTGTTTTTACTACACTTTGGCTGTGTTCAGTGTTAGGGCCTTAGATTTGGGTAAGTAGGAGGTCCTTACCTAGTACCACTTTATTAAAGTAGTAATCGGTAGGGAAACGTAGTTTATGGCCATGTACCATGGTAGTTTCACAAACGTTAGTGAAATTCAGGAAAAGTACTGCAGTGACAGATTCATTTTTGTTTATTGCTTTAGTTAATTATGTGACTATAAAAGTTGTATTTGAGTTGTTCATGTAGTAATTCTGAAACTACAAATGCAGTCTACTTTATTTTTTGGGCGTTCTTGATATTTTTAGTAGGACTGTGCTACACATGAAGCCTGAAGTGAACGAAAGCCAATCATTGTTATCAAATTTCAGATTATAATTTTTTCCCCAATGGCCAATTGTCATGTCCGCCATATAATATTTTGTGTAGCTCTCTGTTAGGGCAATTTTTCCTTTTGTTGCACAGGGGTGCATAAGAACGATTGTTTTTGTTTGGCTTGTTGGACACAATGTTGTTTTGTGAACCAAAGAGCATGTGAAGAAAACTTATGTAGGTTAAGATGTATTATAGTCGTTAAGATTTTGTTTATAGTTTTCCATTAGCATGTGACCATAAATGGGTCTTACATCCATGGTGTAAATCTGAAAGTTCGGGTGCAAAGGTCTGAAGGGAAAAAGATCTGAAAAATCCCTATCTCTCGTCACCCTAACTATAGCTACAGAGTGCCTACTGTCACTCTGTGATATATATGAATAATATATTCCTCAGTACTTGAAGCAGGCAGCACCACACAACATGCTAACCCTGGTACTCGAAGCAGGCAGCCCCACATAGCGTGCTATTTGGAATTATTCATTTTATTTATAAAGTGTCAAAAATATTGCCCAGTGTGTTTTGGCATTTGTGCCCTTCAACTGGACTGGACCATATATATATATATATATATATATATATATATATATATATATATATATATATATATATATATATATATATATATATATATATAAATACAACATAGTGCCAGTAGTAGTTATAGTACTAGTAGTTATAGTTAGGACTGTGTCTTTGGCACCGTTGGACGAGTCTTTACAACATTTTCCAAAAAAATGTGCCAGTGATTCTTGTTGCGCATGGGATGTTTCGGGGTGATTGGTCAAGTGGGGGCCAAGAGAAAGGGGGGGTCAAAAAACATGTGTTTCCTATGTTAATGCCCATAGGAGCTTTGAACATGACTACAGCCCAAACTGCTGGACGGAATTACAGCACATTTGGCAGAAAGATAGCTTTTTGTAGGCAAATTATGCTTTCAGTTATTTGGTGTATATTCATTCAGTAGTTTTTGAGATATTAAAGTGAAAATAAATTTGTATATCTAGGGCCACAGATCCTCCTCAATGACTTTGTGAATAACAAGAGCTTGTGCACAGAGCTGCAGAGCTCTGATTGTCTGGCAACACTTCAAACTAGGAAGCTTTGGAAGTGATTTTGGGACTTGGCTTCAGCCGAGCCCCAGAAAAAAAGTGAGAAAAAATGTAATGGGACCAGGTTAGGTACACCCTGACCCCTTAGCTCTGGTGCTAGTGTCACTGTGTGACCCCGCCAGGTCAAAAAAGCACATTTTAAAAGATGTTTTGCATTTGCAGTGGATCCGTGAATTCATGGCAAAAAAAAGCACGGGCTCCTGTGCTTGATTTCCTGAAGCTCCTGAGTGGCCCATTTTTAAATAAAGGAGGGGGCGCATAGGGCCCCCTTTCTAGGGCCTTTTGATGCCCCGGGGACTGCCAGGTACTGGGGCTTTATTTAAAATAAATGCGGGAGGCCATGCAGCCCCCACGCAGCCATAGGGACCACCACCACCCTGTGGCTAAATTTAAATAAGATAGGCAATCCGTTTCCAAGATGGAGGACCAGCTTTGGAAGAAGATGTTTTCTTCCAACAGCCTGGCATTGAGGTCGGTAAACACCTCATGCCTATTCAACTATTATTCCCACTCTTTGTGGGATGCGGTGGCGCTGGTACTGCCTCAGGTCCTGGAGGACGCGCAGACCATTCTCTCTTGAGCAGTTAAGGATAGGAGAGATGCAGTGAGCTTTACCATAAGGTGTGGTTTGGTCATAACTAACTCTCTGGATAGTCTGCCTTTCGTCCCTTCCGTGTCTATGGGAGGGGCACAAAGCCACAACACTCAAAAGTTAGCCACCGTCAGGCCAACAACCTGTGTGTGGTCGTGGTGTTTTCAGACCCTGAGGCTCTAGCCAGAGATTTCCGCTACCCCATCCCCTGCCACTGCAGCATCCAAGCCCTCCCTTCTAGTGTGATTCTGCAAGACCATGTATGTCCAGATGGAGGGAGGATTCAATATCATCTCCCCCATTGGTGGTCCATCACAGCGGACAAATGGGTCTTGCAGATCATACAGAAGGGCTATTCCCTCCCCTTTCACCCATTCCCTCCCCCAATACCTTCCGCAAGGAAGTTGTGGCTCTCTTGGCCCAGACAGCCATAGAAAGGGTCCCAATATCAGAACTAGGCAGTGGTTGTTTTTCCTGCTACTATTTGATACCCAAAAAAACCAAGGGTCTTCACTCCTATTTTGGATTTACAGGATGTCAATCTCTTCCTCAAAAAGGAGAAATTCAAAATGCTTACTCTGTCTCAGGTCTTGTCTGCCCAAAACCAAGGAGACTGGATGGTAGCATTGGACTTGCAGGATGCATACTTCTACATCCCCATCCTGCCTGCCCACAGGCGTTACTTACAGTTCAAGGTAGGCCATTAGCACTTTCAGTTTACCGTGCTCCCCTTCGGCCTTACCAGTGCCCCTTGGGTGTTCACCAAAGTGATGGCAGTAGTCACAGCTCATCTGCCCCGGCTAGGGTTGCAGTCTTCCCCTAGCTCGACAACTGGCTGTTGAAGGCGGGTTCGCCCCAGACTATCATCTCCCACCTCCAAAAAACAGTGAACCTCCTGCATTTGCTGAGGTTCTCTATATACGTGTCCAAGTCACACCTGACTCCCTCTCAGACTCTCCTTTTCTTCTGAGCTATTCTGAACACAGTGCAGTTTCTGGCCTATTCTCCTGAGCAGCAAGTCCAGGATATTTAGGTTATGATACTGATATTTTGGCCTCTATCCTGGATTTGGGTGAGACACACAATGAGGCTGCTGGGCTTCATGGCCCCCTGCATCCTGTTAGTGAATTATGCCAGATGCAGTGGGAACTGAAGTTCCAGTATGTGCAGCATCAGGGAAATCTCTCCAACATGGTTCGGATCTTGGGGGGTAACTGCAAAAGACCTGCTGTGGTGCTTAAGGAACCGCAGTTGGGTCAGAGGCAGAATACTCTCACTTCTACTAGATCTCACAATAGGTACAGATGCATCACTTCTGGGATGGGGCGGCCATCTGGCAGAGGTGGAGATCAGAGGACTCTGGTGTCTGGTGGAATCAGGTGGAATCCGGACCCCATATCAACTTTCTGGAGCTCTGGGTAATCTGGCTAGCATTGAAGGCATTTCTTCCCATTGTTGAAGGGAAGATAGTGCAGGTGTTCACGGACAACGTGCTATGTGGTACTGCAACAAGCAGGGCGGGGTAGGGTCATGGACCCTCTGTCAAGAGGCCCTGCATCTCTGGAAACAAATGGAATAGAAGGGCATAACCATGGTGGTTCAACACCTGGCAGGTTCTATGGACACCAGGGCAGATAAACTGAGCCTTCAATGCCTGGCAGATCACGAGTGGCTTCTCTATCCAGAGGTGGCACAAGGACTCTTTCAGCAGCAGGGAAAGCCTTGGTTAGATCTGTTCACCTCTGAAGAGAACGTGCAATGTTCGCAGTATTGCGTGTTGAAGTTGCCAAGGCGGCACTCGCTTGGCAATGCTTTTCATCGCAAGTGGAGCTCAGGCCTCCTGTACGCCTTTCTGCCCATACCACCTCTGCCCAGAGTTCTCAAGAAGATCAGAAACTAGCTGACAAGCCTGGTGGCTCTGGACTGGACACAGAGAGTCTGGTATCCCGAGCTTCTGAAAATGAGCATCGATCCTCTAATCAGGTTTCTCCTTTGGGAAGGTCTTCTGTCACAGCAGCAGGGGAAGGTTCTCTACCCAAACCTATCAACTCTGCGTCTTCATGCGTGGAGATTGAGCGGTGACAGTTGACAGCCTTTACAGACTTCAGGAGGAAGGTCAAAGGTATTCTGGCAGTCAGGCATCCCTCCACCAAGGCGATATTTGCCTGATGTTGGAAACACTGTGTATAGTATTGATCCTCTTCCTGCTACTCTTTCTGATATCCTTCTCTTTATTTTGTCCCTTGCCCAGCAGGATATCTTTCTGCCTTAGCTTTTCCTCAGCTGCCCGATCAGCCTTTTTTATTCAAATCTCCTATTGTAAATAGATTCCTAAAAGGGCTTGTACATATGTTTCTTTACCCTTTATTATGCCTAGGTGGGACATAAATCTGGTTCTCATTTCTCATGTGTGCTCCCTTTGAGCCTTTGCATAACTGTTCCCTCTGGCTGCTCACCAGAGCCTTCTTAGTGGCAATAACATCTGGAAGGAGGCTAAGTGAGAAGCAGTCTCTCTCATTCAAACCGCAGTTTCTCACCATGTTTTCGGACAAAGTATTGCTTGACATTCGTGCCTCCTTTCTCCCTAAAGTGGTGACCCCATGTCACCTAGGTCAGAACATCACATTGCCCACCGTCTTTGCTCCCCTGCATCCCTCTAAGGAAGAGGAGCGACTCCATCGACTGGACCCAAAAAGTGCGTTGACATTCTACCTTAACCACACAAAAGAGTTCTGGGTGGATGACCAATTCTTTGTGGGGTATGTACGAGCAAAGAAAGGTCGGGCAGAAACAAACTATTTCGTGCTGAGTCATTCTCTGCGTTAAAATCTGCTACTCTCTGGCCAAAAAGCAGCCTCCTGAGGGCTTGAGCGCTCTTTCCACTAGGGGCAGAGCTGCCACCACTGACTTAGCAAGAGGTGCACCAGTCCTGGACATCTGTCAGGCTGCAATGTAGGAATCTCTGCACATGTTTGTCAAACACTACTGCCTGGAGAATCAGGTCCGCAGAGACTGGCACTTTGCCCATTTAGTCCTGCAGGACATTTTAGTTTGAAGTGAATTTGTTTGCAGCCCACTTCCTGGACGCTCTGGCTTGGGTATCTATTCTGAAGGTAAAGAATCTGCAGCTAGAAGTCTCTATCAGATGACCAAGTTACTTACCTTCGGTAATGCATTATCTGGTAGAGACTCTATCTAGCTACAGATTCCTTACACCCACCCATACCTCCCCGCTCTGTGGACTCATTTACTAGGGTTAAGGATTGTCCTTTTCAGGGCCCTAGTTTTTGGCATAGACAAAACTGTTGGTTCTTTTCATAGATCTGCACTTATGGCATAGAAGTTTGTGGAAAAGTACTGAGGTATGTGCGTCTGGGTTTTTCCTTTATAGACGACCGGTACATCAAAGACGGCTTCAATTACGCCGATGATGCTACACAAATCTGAATGACGCCACACAATGGTCTGCGCAAGGGTATTGCTCAGCAAAAGTTCTGGATTCCAAGCTGATGCCTGGAAATTCTAAAGGTAAGGAATCTGCAACTAGATAGAGTCCCTGCCAGATAATGCGTTACCAAAGGTAAGTAACTTGCTAATTGAATCTAGAGTTTGAATTACTGATTTTTTGTTTTGACTAAACTACAACTCAATGTCACAAATCACAGTTGTGTTCACTTGAACATGAACGAACATGAGTCTAGCTAGTCAGCAATGGAGAGCAGAACATGTCTTTATTCAGAAGCAGCCATGAAGTAATTCCTAGAGAGTTTAGGGGTAATAATAATACTACATCCAGATGGGATGGATCCAAGGCTTGTCTTGTTGTTCTGTAGCCAGCATCTGTTAAAAATGATTTTGCTTTCTTCAGTGGGAAATCTGGTAATATGTAATCTTCGTTTTTCTGGTGATATTTTCTTTGAAAGCGAGGTCTGGGTTGTAGGTGAATTCAAGGGATTTAGCATGGTCAGTACACAACAGGAGAGAGGATGTTTTTGGGCTCTTGCGTATCATATATCAACCATTTAGTGGCTGATGGAAAGGTTAGGGGTGAATCATTTTAGGACTGTTCCGGAGAAGCCCATGCATGTGTCCATCGTATGGATCACTTCTTGGTGGTCAACCGTGTTGAAGCAGGATTGAAGTGATCAAGCAGGATCAAGAGGCAGGGTATATTTCTGTTACTGGTGAGGAGAGCGTTGTTGGCTACTTTAATAGTGGCTGTCTCTTTGCTGAAGTGTGGCCTGTAGACACATTAGTAATCTTGTAGAAGGCTGTTCTTACTAATACAGTCATGAATATCACAAACTGTCACATTTATGACCTATGATCCATTAACCCTGGTGGCAAAACATGAAATGAATGTGTACTAATGGATTTATACTGTGAAGTCTTTGAGGTGCTTTGTAATGGTTTTGATATGCTTGCATGGAGGATATATGAATATGAGTCAGCCTTATTAAAATGTTGCCACTGCTTATCTTGAGCAATATTATGCGAAACCGTAGTATTGTCTTCATTCACTATCACAGTCAATGCAAAGATACACTTTCATGCTGATGTCCGGTGAGGGAGGTACTAAAATTCTCATGTTTTTTAGAGTGAAACAATGTGCTTTGGTTGCTTGCGGGGAATTTTCTGGATTTCCTCAGAACACCATGCTAGCTTGTGGAGTATGCGACACATAGAGTCTGAACGTCTGATTGCCAAAGGTTATCCTCACGATCGATGACTTAGAAGAGGTATGAAAGGATTAGATGGTCACATTTCTACTTAAGTGACTGAAATTGAAATTCAGACTGTCTATTTTCCCTGGCCTGTGGGCCCATAGGCTAGCCACATTGCTTCAAAAGCTACTTAGGTATGCCTACTAACTCTCCTGGGGTATATGACTACAGGTGTAACCCATTTCCTTATGGTCAGATTTGAAGCATCAGCACCAGTTTTTTCTTAGCCTTCCTCTTTTTTTAATTTTGCCTTGAAGATTCCAGGTCAGGGTTTGCCTGGTGGTGGTTGAGGGAGGTTTGCGAAGGGTGTGACTTATCCAGCCCCAGCATCTTCATGATTTCCTCATAAGCAGGGAGCTGGAAAGTTTGCTGCCATAGGTTGTTGTTGCTGATGGTATTTGGCCAGTGGATTTGGAGAATTTTCCTCAGACAAGTGATGGTGAAGATTTTGACTTTGTTGGTAGTGGTCATTGTTGCCCTTCAAGTTTCTGCTCCTTACAGAAGGAGTTTTATGTTGGTGTTAAAAAGCCTGATCTTGGTTTGCAGCTTTAGGGTTAAGAACTACAGATCTTCTTTAGCCTAATGAAGGCAACCCTTGCTTTGCCGGTGTTTGCCTTGATGTCAGAGTCAGTGCCGCCCTGCTTGTTTGTGATATTGTCCAGGTAGGGGAAGGCTTCAACCTCATCCAGTCTTACCTCCAAGAGTGAGTGCATTTATGCTGGCAGTGTTAACCTTTAGGATCATGGTGTTTTCCCTGTGAATGTTGAGGCCAAGTTGTGCTGATGTGGCTGCCACATTGTCGGTCTTCTCTTGCATCTACAGATGGGTATGGGAGAGTAGTGCCAGGTCCTCTGCAAAGTCCAACTTGACAAGCTGTGTCCACTGAATCTCATTTCTCCCCCTTGCTGTGGATATCTTCACGATCCAGTCTATGGCCAGCAGGAAGAGAAAAGGCAATAGCAAACAATCCTGGCAGACTCCAGTCCTCACTTGGAAGGTTTCTGTGAGCTGTCCTCCATGGACTATTTTCCAGGTCATTCCTTTGTAAGAGTTCCTGATAATTCTTATGAGTTTATTTGGCACACTATAGTGGCGAAAAAGTTTCCAAAGGGTCTCTCTGCCACACTGTTGAATGCCTTCTCATAGGCGATGGGGTTCACATAGAGAGGGGAGCTCCATTCCATGTACTACTCAAATGTGATGCTCAGTATTGTAATCTGGTTTGTGCATGATCTGTCTTTGTGGAAGTCAGCTTGCTGGTCTCACACCAGAGTGTTGACTTGTTTCTTCATTCCGTTCAGGATGACTCTGTTGAAAACTTTGCCTGGGGTTGATAGACCAGTTATCCGTTTGTAGTTTGTGCAGGTACTCAGATCCCCTTTCTTGGGGATCATGATGAGGTATCCCTTCTTACAGTCAAATGATACCTTTTCCTCTTCCCAAATCCTTCCAAACATGGGGTAGAGCATGTCTACTGCTGTACCAATGTCTGCCTTCAGTACCTCTGCAGTCATGTTGTCAGGTCCTGCCTTCTCATATCTCATATGTTTAATGGCTTTCCCTATTTCTTCCTTGATTGGTCTGCTGGAGTTGATTGTGAAGTCCTTGTCAGCTGTCTAGGGGGGACTGCCGCATGAGATGGTTAAACAGTTTTTCAAAGTAACCCACCCTTCTTTGTTGTTGGCCTTCGCTATTCATGATTTTCCTCCCAGCTTTGTCTTTAGCAGGTCTTTCTGGCTTGCTGTATCTGCTGGATAGTTTCCTTTTATGTTGTAGAGTTCTTTCAAGTGTCCATGGCTTCCTAGACTTCTGTGGCAAGACATTCAAACCTTAGCCTGTCTGCTTTTAAGCTCCCCTTGCTTCCTTGTTGGTCTTTGTGTATTCACCTTGAGCTTTTGCTTTTCATGCTCTTGCTCAACTGGTGTTTTCCTTTCTTTATTGGATTTTGTTCAAATTCTTAGTGGAGATCCATTCTTTATGCAGGTGTTTGTTGGGACCCAGTATCTCCTTGCAGGCTGAAGTCACTGTTTTTTCATCTTCTCCCACTGACTTTCTACTGGGTCTCTGTTATCTTCTAGTTCTTGCAGGACTTGAAACTTGTTACTGAGGGTGACTGAGTATTCTATCCATTTCTGTGCATCTTTGGAATGGTGGTGTTATATCGCTGACATTGGTTTGTTGGTTTCATCCATGATTTCTTCAACTTTAGCTTTAGCCTGGTCATAACAAGGTGATGGACTGACGCCACGTTCGCTCCTGTCATCACTCTCACATCCTGCAGGAATCTCTGGAACTTCTTGGCAATACAGACGTGGTTGATCTGATTCTCTGTTCTTTGGTCTGGTGATACCCACATTACCTTGTGTATTCTGTGTGAAAATACACTACCGCCTATCACCAGACTGTTCAGGGCACAGAGAGCTTAGATATATTGTAGAATACCATATGCAGTGTGTGGAGTTTAGTATTCTGGGGGATTTTAATTTTCACGTAGATAATAAAAATAGTAAAGACACAGAGCAACGTTTACACATTATGAGCGGATTTGGCTACTCCCAGAGGGTAATTTCTGCCACTCATGTTGCTCGACATATTTTAGATGGCATCTTGCAATTTGAAGTTTTTCATGAGCAATATTCTACCAATTGCTTGGTCGGACTATAAATCAGTTAACATTAGCTTAAGTACTACTCTTATCATCAATGATGCTAAATGAGGCACAATTGGTAGGAAAAACTAAGCTTGGAATAAAATAAACAAATTGGGCTTAGCTAAGACAACAGCACAGGTACTTATGGACTTATGGATTGGCAAGAAGCTGCAGTCACTAACCTCACCCGCATTAAAGTAATTAAAAATCATAAAACAAAGATGTAGAAGACAGGAGAGAGTGTTGAGAAAAAGGTATTTGATCAAAGAAAAGATCAAATACAATTTAAGTATTAAAGAATATAAAAATATCATATTTATTGAGAAATCTAAATATTTGTCTGATAAAATTTGTTGGGTAATGAGTTCGGCAAGGAACATTTTAATACAGTTCAGATTCACTGTAATCCTCTGGTAAATTCCATTGCGGTTCCCTGCCAAGTATTCATGGCCAGTTAGCTGATTTAAAAAAAGAAAAAAAAGAAAAGCAGAGGCTATCCATGGCAGATTGCATTCTAAGTGTAGCTTATTAGTTCCAGCTTCTGCACCTATTAGCAATATCCCAGTTAAAAACATTTTGAGCAAATTTACCCATTTTAATGAGAAAAGAGTATCTGAACTCATTTGCCAAACTAAATCTGGTGCGCCTCTTGATCCTTGTACCCCAAAATTATTCAAGAAGTGGTTGCAATGGTGACTCCCACCCTCACCAAACTGTTAAATAACATAATAGACTCAGGAGTTTTTCCTTGAGAATGAAGCAAAGTTCTATTCTTCCGTTGTTGAAGAAGTCAATGCTAGATCCAAAAGATGTTAAAATTACTCTCTAATATCTCGGTTTTCTTTTTTGCAAAAATTTTGGGGAGATATATGAATATATACTCTCCAAATTTCTGGAAGAGAATGATATTCTTCATTCAGCTCAATTCAGTTTAAGGCCTAATCGCAGTACCGAGATGGCGTTGGTCGATACAGAGGAGCTGAGGAACATCGTTTATAGTGGTGGTAAGGTAGCGATGAGCCTGCTGGATTTATGGACTGACTTTGACACCGTAAATCATGGTGGTATGTTGGATCGCATGGCAGAGATTGGTGTGGAAGGCACTGAATTGGAGTTGTTATGCTCAGTCCTCCCAGGCAGGGAACAGACTGTTGCCCTTGGGGAGTTTGAATCTAAGTCCTTTATGCTATCATCTGGGGTTCCTCAAGGTTCTTCATTGAGTCCTACACTTTTTAATGTCTATGTGGCACCTCATACCAAATTGATACATCCATTTGGTTTTATTCCTGTTGCTTATGCAGATAATACTCAAATTGTGGCCTCCATTATGAAAAATGAGGTGGAATCTGCATGCTGCTTTAAAGACTGTGTGGGGGTCATTGAGGATTGGATGAGCACAAACAGTATGATGTTAAATTCTGTGAAAACAGAAATTCTTCTTTTTGGTGACGAGTGTGTTTCTTATGACCAATCATGGTAGCCCCAGAAACTTGGTCCTTTGCCTCACCAGTAACATCAGTTAAAAATTTAGAATTAACATTTGATTCCAGTTTGTCTTTTAGGGCACAGATTAACAAACTGACCCCTGCTTGCTTTTTCTGCTGAGGATATTAAAGAAAGTGCTTCCTTTTATACCATGTGAATTCCAAAAGTCAGTAGTTACCGCTCTAGCTTTGTCAAGGGTTCACTATTGGAATGCACTTTATTTGTCTATACATCAGCAGTCTTTGAAAAAACTACAAAGTTTGCAGAGTGCAACAGCCTGTCTGCTTATGAAAACCCCAAAGTTCAAACCAGTGACTAGCTCACAAAACTTTGTATGGAGAGAGACTAGTTTATCTGAAGGAAAGACTCAGGTAGTATAATCCGAGAAGAACACTACTGTCCACCATTTCCTGTAAGATTATTGGGAATAGAATTCACAGAAAAAATAGGGTGCCTGGATCTTTATCCATTCTTCATCTCAGCTATGAAATAGTCTACCAGAACATCTTAGATATCAGCCTAATCATCTTACCTTCAATAAATAGCTTAAAACTTGGCTAGTCACTTGTTCCTAGTATTTAAATTTTACCTCAGATTCCTCTTATTTGACGCAGATTAAATCAAAGCTTTGGGTCTACGTCAATTTGTTTAACATATGCCTCATTTCAGTTTTTGCAATTGATATTCTCATGGATACATCTACCTGTGGATTCCTCACCTTTTGAATATCCCAATGTGTCAGTATTTCACAGAAATTTTTCTCTATAGCTCTCTTACGTCAACGAGGACTTCACAATGCCACGGCTCTGCACACAACTCTGTCTGACATCATAGGAGGCATAGGAAGTCCTTGTCGGCGTATTAATATCAGTTCCAATTTTTCTGCGCCTTTGATGTATAACCTTTTTTCCTCCCTCCCTTAGGTATACAGTGTTTCAGGGTAGAAAACCAGTAGATACAGTTTATCTGCAAGAATGTCGCCATCGAGGAAGTCCGTATTCAATCCCTGTCGAGAGGGCTAGGGTCAGATGTCAATCACAGACCCTCACAGTGACTATCTCTGGTGTCTCAGTTCGTACCACGATGTCAACACCTGTGTTTTGTGCCAGAAGATGAACCTGAAGGCCTTGAAAGAAAGGGAGGCAAAGTATTTTTGTGGTCAAGGCAGTAAAGGAGAAGAGAAGCCATAGAAAATCACAACCTCGCTCGGAGTTTCCGTTTCCTTACTCCTCTAAGTCATCACAGAGGAAGCACAAAAGAAACAGAGTCACAGTTCCCAACTTCGATCCTCAAGATATGTCACTCCAGCATTGGTGTCTCTGTGTCCGAGGTTGACTGGAAGTTCCCTGGCTCCATTCCCTATGGCATGCCGGCGTCACATTTGAGTCCTGTAAGACCTTTGACATTACCTGTGCTGCCTGATCTAGAGCAGAGCCATAAGTGGTCCATCCAACTCCAGATCTTCCTCACGACAGGAGCAAGAGTATCCAGCTTTTCCTGCTCCTGAGACAGATTCTTCCAGCTTCTTCAATGCTGTGTACAGCATATTTGCCAGGGCTGTGGCTCCATCTGGTGAGCCTGAGGGCCTCCTGGGTCTGATGTCTTAAACCCTGGGAGATCTCCTGGCACCATATCAGAAGTCTCCATTCCTGCTTTTCATGCCAATGGCCCTAGATACCCTGACCTTCGCGGGTGCTGAGGAAGCTGACTCCTTTGCCAATTGACACTCAGCAGGAGTCATTGGCACTGACTGCGCCTGTACCGATGTCAGAGGGTTCCATGCCCGTGTCGCATTGTATGACTCCAGTCCCTGTGGATTCAGCTGTTCAAGCCTCCAAGTCCTTGGCGCCGATGCCGGTGTTGCCAGTGCCGATTCAATCTCCTACGGAGCCGCTGATGGAGTCGAGGCATAAGTCCTGGAGGGAACCTCAATGGCTTATGGAGGAAGAACAGTATTTCTGCTCACAGCATGATCCTGATCTGGAAGAGGAAAACATTCTGTTACATGATCCTGAGTTCAGACATTTGGCAGAAACCCTTATCTACTCGGCAGTGTCACACCTATTACAAGGTACAAGACTGCACAAGGGGATCTTCTGTTTTTGAGCAGTCAGCCAACACATCAAAGCTTGGTGGTACGAGCTTCCTGTTCTTCAAAATCGAGTCTGGGGTCCTTCCCAACATCTGCAGCAGACACGGAGTCGCAGAAAACGGAACAGTCTGCAAAGAAGGTTTTTTCTTCAGGTAGTATGGCTTTGAAATCTACCAAGCTTTTGGGACGCTACATTCATGCCTTGTTGGATTCTGCCAGGGCTGTTGTTCCAAAGCTACCTGGGAATGTACAGGGGTACTTTGTAGAACTTTGAAATGATAGCTAGGTGGCAGTGAGACAAGTCATCCAGTCTGGCTTGGATATGGCTGATTCAGTGGCTAGGGTGATGGGAACCTCAGTCGCCATGAGAAGCCACACCTGCTTGAGAGGATCTGGATTTTCACATGATGTGCAATCTAATGGATTTGCCTTTCGATGGCACAAGATTGTTTGGCTCTAATGCTGATTCTGCCTTGGAAAGGTTTAAGGACAACAAGGCAACAGAAAGGTCTCTAGGCCTTCAATCCCAGCCTAAGTACTACAGGCCGGTCCGGGGACTTGGCTGGAGCTATTCCTTTAGTGGCAGGCAGCAGTTCCTGCAGCAACACTCAGCCAATCCTCTTTACAATTCCCACAGTGGGAGTGGCAAATGAAGACAGCGAAGAGCTTCCCATAAGCCTTCCTTCTCCTCTTCCTCCCCGACTAACATTACAGGAAAGCAGCCCTAGTTCTGCCCTCTTGGAGCATGTTTTACCAGTGGAAGGATGGTTAATTCATTTTCTACCACAGTGGAGGTCTATAACATCGGACCTGTGGGTGTTGAGTATTGTAGAAAATGGAAACGCCCTACCTTTCCAGGAGTTTCCACCTCTGTTCCCTCCTCCACAAAGTTTTTATTCTGAAGAACATCTACTGTTACTTCAACATGAGGTCCAAGCACTACTAATAAAGGGCGCAGTGGAGTTGGTTCTAGAGCAAGAATGGGATCAGGGATGTTACTCCTGATATTTCCTGATCCCCAAAAAGGGCGTTCATTTGCGTTTGATCCTAGTCCTCAGGATTTTGAATTGGTTCTTCAAACAGGTAAAATTAAAAATGCTGATCCTGGCACAGGTGATTCTTGTGCTGGACAAAGAAGACTTGGATGGTTACAACTGATTTGCAGGATGCATATTTTCACAACCCCATTTTGTGATTGCACAGGAAGTTTCTCTGTTTCACGGTAGGGGTCACATCATTATAAGTTAGCAGTCCTTCCGTTTGGTCTTACTTATGCACCTCAAGTCTTCACAAAGGTGATGGCAGTGGTCGGAGCACAACACAGAAGATGGGGAATACCAGTATTCCCTTACCTGGACAAATGGCTGCTCAAAGCCAAGAGTCCAGAGATGGGATTGCGTCACTTGCAGTAGACAGCTCAGTTGTTGTACAACTTGAGCCTTTCCATAAACATGCTCAAATCTCACCTAGACCCCACTCAGCACCCCCTGTTCATAGGGGCAGTACTGGACACCACAGTGAATCGTGCCAGCCCTCCTCCTGAGAGGATTTGAGACATTCAGGCTATGATTTACATTTTTCAGAATAGAGCAATGGTTCCAGTCCTGAAGGTCTTACAAGTGCTTGGTCTGATGGCCTCCTGCATTCTGTTGGTCACCCATGCACACTGGCACATTAGGGCCCTTCAGTGGTGCCTCTGCAGGCAGTGGTATTTCAAAAACAACAGAGATCTCAGAGAGTCGGTCAGAATCGCCAGAGACACTGTAGCAGATCTTCGATGGTGGGGTATAAACAGCAATCTATCACAAGGGAATCTGTTTTGTCATCCACCTTCGGTGGCCACGGTGATAACGGACGCCTCCACTCTAGGGTAGGGAGCACATCTGGGGGACCTGGATATCAAAGGACCAGAAGAAGAGTTGTTATACACCAATCTGTTAGAAATTACGGATGATACGTCTGTCTCTAAGGCCTTCCTCCCTTCCATTTGTTGTCAGTCAGTACAAGTCTAGATGGACAATACTACTGCAATATGGTATATCATCGAACAGAGAAGTGTGTGGTCATATCTTGTCTGCAGAGAGGCTCTATGACTCTGGTCGTGGGTTCAGGATCATCAGATTTGCATCATTGTGAATAACTTGGCAGGAGTACTGAACATAAATGCGGACAGTCTCATTCATCATTTTTCGGCCGATCATGAGTGCCTTCACCATCCAGAGGTGGTATTTCACATCTTCTGGCTATGGGGCACCCATCAGATAGACCTCTTTGCCACTCATGAGGAAGTTTTCTGCCTGTCATTCTTCAGCCTCCATTATCCGATGCAGGGAGCACTGAGGGATGTGTTTCAGTTGGACTGAAGCTCCCAACTGCTCTACTTGTTTACCCCCATAACCTTGATTCCTCAGGTTCTGAGAAAGATTCACCAAGACCGGGCCCAAGTCATAATAATAGCCCTGGATTGGCCAAGAAGGGTGTGTGTAGGAAAATAGCTCCTTGCTGCAGTTACCCCCCCCCACACTTTTTGCCTGATATTGATGGTGACTTGACTGAGAGTGTGCTGAGACCCTGCTAACCAAGCTGAGCACCAGTGTTCTGTCACTAAAAATGTACCATTGTTTCCACAATTGGCACACCCCTGGTACAGAGATAAGTCCCTTGTAAAAGGTACCAGCAGTACAAAGGGCCCTGTGACCAGGGAAGGTCCCTAAGGGCTGCGGCATGTGTTGTGCCACCCTAAGGGACCCCCTCACCTAACAAATGCACACTGCAATTGCAGATTGTGTGTGTTGGTGGGGAGAAAAAGGCAAATTCGACATGGCATCCCCCTCAGGATGCCATGCACACAAAATTCTGCCTCTGGCATAAGTAAGTCACCCGTCTAGCAGGCCTTAAAGCCCTAAGGCAGGGTGCTATATCACAGGTGAGGGCATAGCGGCATGAGCAATATGCCCCTACAGTGTCTAAGTCTATTCTTAGACATTGTAAGTACAGTGTGGGCATATTAAGTATATGGTCTGGGAGTATGTCAAAACAAACTCCACAGTTTCATAATGGCTACACTGAACACTGGGAAGTTTGGTATCAAACTTCTCAGAATAATAAACCCACACTGATGCCAGTGCTGGATTTATTAAAAAATGCACACAGAGGGCATCTTAGAGACGCCCCCTGTATTTTACCCAATTCTTCAGTGTAGGACTGACTGGTCTGTGCCAGCCTCCCACTGAGAGGCGAGTTTCTGACCCCCTGGGGTGAAAGCCTTTGTGCTCTCTGGGGTCAGAGACAAAGCCTGCACTGGGTAGAGGTGCTTCACACCTCCCCCCTGCAGGAACTGTAACACCTAGGAGTGAGCTTTAGAGGCTCATGCTTCGTGTTACAATGCCCCAGGGCACTCCAGCTAGTGAAGATGCCCCCCCCAGACACAGCCCCCACTTATGGCAGCAAATCTGGGGAGATAATGACAAAAACAAGGAGGAGTCACCCCCTCAGCCAGGTCCACCCCTAAGGTGACCAGAGCTGATGTGATCCCTTCCTTAGAAAATCCCCCATCTTGCTTTGGAGGATTTAGCCTAATAGGAATAGGGATGTGCCCTAATGGAGGAGGCACAAGGAGGGTGTAGGCACCCTAAAGGACAGTAGCCATTGGCTACTGCCCTCCAGCCCTAAACACCCCCCTAAATCTAGTATTTAGGGGCGACCCTGAACCCAGGAAATCAGATTCCTGATGACCTAACAAGAAGAAGGACTGCTGACCTGAAAACCCCGCAGAGAATAAGGAGACGACAACTGCTTTGGCCCCACCCTACCGGCCTGTCTCCAGATTCAAAGAACCTGCATCAGTGACGCATCCTGCGGGCCCAGCGACCTCTGCTGACTCAGAGGACTGCCCTGCAATTCCAAAGGACCAAGAAACTCCTGTGGACAGCAGCTCTGCCCAAAGCAACAAAGAAGAAACCATCTTTAAAGGGATTCCCACCTCACTCCTGAAGCGTGAGTCCCCAACACTTCGCACGCAACACCCCCGACCCGTGTCCAGAGAAACCAACACCGCAAAGAGGACCCCCAGGTGACTTCAATGACGTGTCCACCCTGAGACGGCCTCCCTGCACCACCACGACAACGCCTGCAGAGAAAATCCAGAGGACCCCCCGGACCGCGACTGCCCGGAAACAAAGAACCTGATGCCTGGGACAAGCACTGCACCCACAGCCCCCAGGCCTGAGAGGAACCAACTACCAGTGCAGAAGTGACCAGCAGGCGGCCCCCAACTTTGCCCAGTGGATGGCTAGCCCGAGAAGCCCCCTGTGCCCTGCCTGCATCGCCGGAGTGACATCTGGGTCCCTCCATTGATTCCAATACAAAACCAGACACCTTGTTTGCACATTGCACCAGGCCGTCCCTGTGCCACTGAAGGTGTAATTTATGTGCCTATTTGGGACCCCCTCAGTGCTCTACAAAACCCCCCTAGTCTGCTCCCCGAGGACTCAGGTGCTTACCTGCTAGCAGACTGGAACCGGAGCACCCCAAGTCTCCATATGCACCTATGTTATTTGGGCCCCTTTTTGACCTCTGCACCTGACCGGCCCTGTGTTGCTGGTGCTGAGTGTTTGGAGTTGACTTGAACCCGCAATCGTGGGCTGCCTATTCCCCGGAGACTGAACTTGTAAGTGCTTTACTTAACTTACACACTAACCTTTACTTACCTCCCCCAGGAACTGTTGCAATTTGCACAGTGTCCACTTTTAAAATAGCTTATTGCTATTTTATGCAAAACTGTGTACATTACTGTTTTCATTGAACATTCTATGTTTACCTATGCCAAGTACCTTACAATTTATGTACTTACTTGAAATCTGAATCTTGTGGTTCTAAAATAAAGAAAATAATATTTTTCTATGTAAAAACCTATTGGACTGGAGTTAAGTCATTGAGTGTGTGTTCTCATATATTGCCTGTGTGTGTACAACAAATGCTTAACACTACCCTCTGATAAGCCTAACTGCTCGACCACACTACCACAAATAGAGCATTAGTATTATCTAGTATTGCCACTATCAACCTCTAAGGGGAACTCCTGGACTCTGTGCACACTATCTCTCACTTTGAGATAGTATATACAGAGCCAGTTTCCTACAGTGTGGTAGATGGACTTCCTGTAACTCTCACTGTGCCCTCTGATCCGTCACCCTCATAAGGAAGACCTCCTCTCCCAGTCGCATGGGCAGGCTCTACACCCCCACCTCCAGAGCCTACATGCCTGGAGATTGACGGGGATAACCTGAGTTCTTTTTCCCTTCCCCCTGATGTCGTGGATGTTATCTTGGTGGTCAGGTGACACTCCACCAAAACTGTCTATGCTGGCAGATGGGCTAGGTTTGTAAAGTGGTGCGAAAAAAATTCTATTTACCTTTTAAAAGCCCATTTGTCTGACATTTTGCATTTTGAGCTTTCCTTAGCACAGCAAGGTTGGGCAATTGCTATTGTTGAAGGATATCTGGCTGCCTTTTCGGCCATCCTTTGTTTGCCTGACCAGCCTTCCCTTCAGTTCCCCTATAGTGTTAAGGTTCCTTAAGGGACATAATAATAGATATCCTCCCACTCCGTTTATAATGCCTCAGTGGGATCTTAATTTCGTTCTTACTTTTTTAATGGGTACTCCGTTTTGAACACTTACATAATTGTCCGTTGAGGTTAGTTACTTTTAAGACCGTTTTCCTGGTGGCAATAATTCTGCTAGGCGGGTCAGCGAATTGCAGGCCCTTAATATTAAGCCTCCTTTCACCACTTTCTATGCCGATAAATTGGTGTTGAGAATCAGGGCGGCTTTCTTGCCAAAGGTGGTGTCTCCTTTCAGCTTGTGCCAGTCTGTCACCCTTTCTTCTTTCTATCCTCCTCATCTTTCTAAAGAGGAGGACAAGCTTCATCACTTAGACCCTAAAAGGGCTGTGAGCTTATTTACTGCCATGACATGAGATATCTGGCTGGAGGATCAATTTTTTGTCAGCTACATAGGCAAAATGAAAGGCAAGGTTGTGCAAAGGAGGACATTGTCCAGGTGGATCATCCTATGCATAAATATCTGCTACGCCATGGCTCACAAAGAACTACCTGAAGGCATTAGAGCTAATTCCACTAGAGCTTACTCTTCCACTTCTGCCTTAGCTAGGGGTGTACCAGTAGTTGACATTTGTAAAGCAACAACTTGGGCCTCCCTCCATACTTTCGCTAAACATTATGCTTAGACTCTAAATTGAGGAGGAACTGTCATTTTGCCCATTATGCTTTATAGAATTTTTTGGTGTAGGCAGACAGGCACCCACCTCCAAGTGTGGGACTGCTTGGGGATTCTGCTCAAAAGTTGAGGAATCCACAGGTAGGTGTATCCATCAGAAGAATAAGTTACTTATCTTTAGTAACGCTTTTTCTGGTGGATACAGTATCTACCTATGGATTCCTCACTGAGCCAGCCTCCTCCTTCTTGCTTGCCTGCATATACCAAAACTAAATCTGCTTGTATTCATTAAATATTGCATATATATATATATATATATATATATATATATATATACAAACAATACCTTATACATCAATAAGGCAACCAGCACTCCATGAATGTGTAAATAGGGTTTAATTCAATTAACACAGGAACGCGTTTCGGCGTCTCCGCCTTTCTCAACCTGTGGGGCCGCCATTTTGGCCCCCTTTATATATCTTGTGTACCGTCTTACACGTAATTCATTTAAAGCAACATGGTAATGTTTAAATATAATACATAAAGGGCCAGATGTAGCAAACTGTTTGCGAGTTGCAAACGCGTGTTTGCTATGCAGAAATGCATTCTGCGAGTCGGAACCGACTCGCAAAATGCATTTCCGAGTCGCAAATAGGAAGGGGTGTTCCCTTCCTATTTGCGAGTCGCTGTGGTATGCAATTCCATTTGCGACCGCGTATGCGGTCGCACATGGAGTCGCAGTTACCATCCACTTGAAGTGGATGGTAACCCACACGCAAACGGGAAGGGGTCCCCATGGGACCCCTTCCCCTTTGTGACTGGACCCAAAAATATTTTTTCAGGGCAGGCAGTGGTCCAAGGGACCACTGCCTGCCCTGAAAAAATCAGAAACAAAAGTTTTTTTTAAAAAAATTTTAAGTGCAGCTCGTTTTCCTTTAAGGAAAACGGGCTACACTTGGAAAAAAAAAACTGCTTTATTTAAAAGCAGTCACGGACATGGAGGTCTGCTGTTCCCAGCAGGCCTCCATCCCCATGAGTGCCCAGAGTCGATGGGGGCGCAAATTGCGACCCACCTCATTAATATTAATGAGGTGGGTCTTTGCGACCCCATAGCGACTCGCAGAAGGTGTCTGAGACACCTTTCTGCATAGCAAATTGCGACTTGCAATTTGGGAGTCGCAGGGACTCGCAAATTGCAAGTCACAATTTGCTTTGTTCCTACATCTGGCCCATACTGTGCAAAACAACACCCTGGGAAGGAGCGTGCATATATAAAACCCCAAATAATTTGTCATTGTCATTTTTTTATTTTTATTTTGAGATTGGGTTCCACAGATGACCAAAATTTTTGTAGCAATTTGATTTATTATTTGGGGTTTTATATATGCACGCTCCTTCCCAGGGTGTTGTTTTGCACAGTATATGTATTCTATTTAAACATTACCATGTTGCTTTAAATGAATTACGTGTAAGACGGTACACAAGATATATAAAGGGGGCCAAAATGGCGGCCCCACAGGTTGAGAAAGGCAGAGACGCCGAAACGCGTTCCTGTGTTAATTGAATTAAACCCTATTTACACATTCATGGAGTGCCGGTTGCCTTATTGATGTATAAGGTATTGTTCGCATGTTAGACGTGGTGGTGCGCGGCAACCAGGCACTATTGGCGGTCAGGAGCGGCGAGGGAATTGCCGAATTTCAAGTGTAAATATATATATATATATTTATATATATATATATATACACACACACACACACACACACTTGTTTGGAGTTGCCAGTAGGCTCTAGAACGCCAGGTGTGCCTCCAATGATGCCACGCCATCGTGCCTATAAAATCCTTCAGAAAAAATCATAGGCACAGCATAAAAGAGCTACTAGTAAGTTTATTACAAAGACTGGAAACAGGAAAGCATTTCGGCGATAGCTCCTTTGTCAATCTGAGTGCATCGCCATCTTGACCCCTCACATCAACCAATCATGAACTGCCTGCATCACACTAGTGCGATAAACAGTGAAGAAATACTTATGGTGCCCACATTGAAGAAAAATTATTAACCAATTTTTCAGCCATTTTATAAACACTTTTTGTAAAATTCATTGTGCTTTTTGTTATTTGGTTTAAATCCGTTCAGTAGTTTAGGAGCTATTTAAGGGCAAACAAATGTGTATATCTCTGGCCACTAATATTTTGTGAAATTCGCAAATGTTTACGAAAATGCGTGCAAAAAGAAGTGTTGCATTTGGCTGACCGTAACCTGACTAGAAAGTTGCAACTGCCATTTTGTTTCACTTGACACAGTCCCCAGGGTTGAAAATTCAAATTGAAAGTGGCATAATGGGTCAGGGTGAAAATACCCTGACCTCAGGGGTGTGATATAGGTGTGGTTCAGGGGAAAATTATAGATTTAATATAATTTTGCATCACAGCATGCAATATTTGCCAAAATTCACAAATTGTCGCTAATTATTTGCAAAATATTCGTAATTATGGAAAAATTTGAAAGAAAAACCACAGACTCATTCATACTGTTAGAAACTGGGTCTTTGGTTGGCATTCAGGTTGCACTCTGTCCAAGCAAGGACCCTCACTCTAGTCAGGGCAAAGGAGAAACACACCCGGTTAACCACTGCTCACCCCATTGGCATCTTGGCACAAGCAGAAAGGCTTAACCCAGAGACAATGTGTAAAGTATTTGTATCAACACACAAAGTAATACAGTGAAAACACTACAAAATGACTCCGCACCAGGTTAGCAAAATAGCCATTATTCATCTAAACAAAACAAGACCAAAGCGACAAAAATCCAACATGTGAAGTTATGAATTTTTAAAGGATTAAACTTCAATATAGTACAGAGAAACACAAACGCTTCGAATTGGTGATATCACAGTGTTGTGACTGAGTCGTTCCCAACAATCCAACGCCAATGGAGCCGGTCACGGAGCCACATGAAACTCCAGGTACAGTACCTTGTGAAAAATGAGGAGAAAAGCCAGTGCACCGAGTCAGGGATTGCGGCGGCGCTGGATCCGTGGTGGCGTCGATTGCGGGCCTGAGGAGCAAAGGAGCAGAGACGTCATGAAGAGCCTTGCTTTGGAGCAATGGAGGTGAGGCGGCATCGGTGCGAAGCGTTGGATCTGTGCACTTCCGGTGGAGTCGATGTCCGGCAGTCACGATGTGGTACAGTGACTTCCACAGAGTCACGGACTTAAGCGAGGCTGCGCAGCGTCACGCCTGCGGCGTCATCGCACCGCAGCGAGGACCACGGCTTCGGTTGCAGGTGGTGTCACAGGATTCAGCAGTGGTGTTAGTCCGGAGTCGTCCGAAGTCTGTTTTCTTGAATCTTCTTGATTTTCTACTAACTTCTCCTTTCAGGGGCCCAGAAACTGGATTAAACACCACTTGGCAGGGCAGGAGTCTCAGCGGAGAGTCCAGGTGCTGGCAGGAAGTCTTTGATGGCCCTGAGACTTCAGAACAGGGGGCAAGCTCAGTCCAAGCCCTTGGAAATTCTTCTGAAGCAGGAATATACCACAAAGTCCAGTCTTTGTCCTCTTTCACAGGCAGAAGCAGCAAATGCAGGATAGCCCACAAAGCACAGGCAGGGGCAAAACTTCTCCTCCGCTCGTCAGCTCTTCTCCTTGGCAGAGGTTCCTCTTGATTCCAGAAGCAAATCTTGAAAAAATCTAAAGTCTGGGGTTATGCGTCCAATATTTATACCCCTTTCTGCCTTTGAAGCTACCCAACTTCAAAGAGAAGTCTCTGTTGTTTACAAGATCCTGCATTGCCCAGGCCAGGCCCCCGGCACACACCAGGGAGTTGGAGTCTGCATTGTGTGAGTTCAGGCACAGCCCATTCAGGTGTAAGTGATCACTCCTCCCTCCACTGTAACCCAGGTGGCTCATCAGTATATGCAGGCAACACCCCCAGCTCCCTTTGTGTCACTGTCTAGAGGAGATTCACAAAAGCCCAACTGTCAATTTGACCCAGACAGGGAATCCACAAGCAGGCAGAGTCACAGAATGGTTAAAGCAAGAAAATGCCTACCTTCTAAAAGTGACATTTTCAAACTAATGATCTAAAAATCAACTTTACTAGAAGATGTATTTTTAAAGTGTGAGCTCAGAGACCTCAAACTCCACATATCTACCCACTCCCAAAGAGAATCTACACTTTAATCATATTGTGAGATAGCCCCCATGTTAAACTATGAGACTGATATGCCTTGCAACAGTGAAATCCGAATTTGGCAGTATTTCATTGTTAGGACATGTAAAACACATCAGTACATGTCCCATCTTTAACATACACTGCACACTGCCCATGGGGCTACCTAGGGCCTACCTTAGGGGTACCTTACATGTATAAAAACGGAAGGTTTGGGCCTGGCAAATGGGTACACTTGCTAGGTCGAATTAGCAGTTTAAAACTGCACACACAGACACGTAGTGGCAGGTCTGAGCCATGTTTACAAGGCTACTTATGTGGGTGGCACAATCAGTGCTGCAGGCCCACTAGTAGCATTTGATTTACAGGTCCTAGGCACATCTAGTGCACTTTAATTGGAACGTACAAGCAAATCAAATATACCAATTATGGAAAAGCCAATTACACATACAATTTCATATAGGGAGCACTTGCACTTCAGCTCTGGTCAGCAGTGGTAAAGTGTCCAGAGTAAGAAAAACAGCAAAAAAAGAGTCCAGCACACAGCAAAAACCTGGGAAGTAGAGGCAAAAAGTTAGGGGGGAACCATGCCAAGGATGCCAAGTCTAACACAGATACTAATTTTTTCACTCATACATGCACTCAGAAGCTCAGGCACCCACTGATACACCCACTCGGACACTCATGTACCCACTCAGACCCACTCATAGACTCGCACATCCACTTTCAGACCCACTCAGACACTCACGCACCTACTCACACATCCACTGACAGAGACAGGCCATGTGGCCAACCTGCGCTGCGTACGGCTGGGTTGGGTGGTTGTAAGGGCTTGGCTGCAAGGCCTGGCTGCAAATCCAGGCCTTTTTCGACCAACCCCACCCCCCCATGCACGGCCAAAGACTGTGCGCGGTGGGAGTTGGAATAGCATATAGTGAATAAAATTACCTTACGTTAAAAAGCCATAGACATTCACTGAAAAAAACAAAGGTTACAGACATGTTATAGTTAGGTTCTGAAGTTACTCGTCCAAAACCATAGAAATTCAGCAGTTAGAGTTCCTTCAAGTAACTATAACTCACACACTAAAGTAACTATAACTTGCTCCTTCACCATTAAGAAAACTGTGCATGGCAAGAGCGCGAGTTATAGTTACGTTAAGGCGTGAGTTATAGTTACTTGAAAGACCTCTAACTATAACTGCTGCATTTATATACATATATGTTTCTGTATTGTGACATGTTATTGCATTTGTGATGTTGGTTCAAATATCTCCCATTCACCTCGAAGACACAAAAAAGTGAGTGGAAACTGATGCCAGTATGCTGACGAGGATTTCTTATGGCTCCTATGACGTAAGACGGAGTCGCATGCTGAGCCGTGGCATTGTGATGTCCTCGTCGACGTTGGAGAGCTATAGAGTAAAGTTTCCATGGAATGCTGGTACAATGGCAAATTCAAAATGTGAGGAATCCACAGGCAGATACCGTATCCAGCAGAAAATGCAGTTCCAAATGTAAGTAGCTTGTTCTTAACGCCAAAATGGCCCTAACATTTGCACGCTCTGTAAATCCTTCAATATCAAAAGCTTCCATGTTAGTTGGGTGGGCTGAACACATGAACAAATGAGAGCTACTTACAGATAACTAGGGAGCTACCGGTAGCCCACATGCTACTCTTTGGAAACATTTGGTATAATCACTTAGCAATGCATGTGGGTCTTGATTGCACCCCTCATGGTGAAAATATCAATCAAGGAGTTGTGGTAGGTTCTCAACTCAAATTGTGTTCCCTGTATATAAGTATGGGCATGTTGCACACCCCATCAACACACTAAGATCCCCCTTCAAGACCAATTTGCTTCATTCAGCATCCCTGAGTGCCCTTTATACAAATGCCACACCCTATTTTGTCCATTTTTATACTGGATAAACTACCTACCTACCATTGGCATTAGTACTATCATGTGGTGGTCTCTAGCTTCATATGGTTTCAACTTCTCTGCCTTGATGATGATTTTATTAACTTATTTGAATTACTTTTCACCTTCTTCCTTCCTGTTGAATCTTAACTCCCTTTCTGATCAGGATCTCAGGTTTTGTGCTCTTTGTGAAAAATGGCCCCCGATTTAGCATAATTTTCCATCAGGAGAAAAAATACCTGAATTCATCCTTTTCTTGTGGAGTTGAAGACTTCTTAATTGCTACAAGCAGTTTCAACTTGAGTCTAATACCATCTCCTGACAAGGTTTGTCCCAAATGTTCTATTTCATGCACAGCAAACTTGCAATTGTCTATACCAAGAGTGAGTCCAAGGCCTTCTAAAATTTCCAACACTCTCCTCAACATACATGCTCAGCAAAATTCAACCCTTACACTAATTGTTATCATGGAAGAAATCACACCAAACAGCTTTCCCAACAACCACTGAATAAATTGTTGAAAAACTGCAGATGCCAATAATAACCCAAATGCCATTCATAAAAATTGATAGGGAACTTCTGACTTTGTAACTATTACAAACATGATGTTCTTTCAAACATTTATCCACTCAATTGCTTGTATTCTAGGTTACTTTATATCTGCTATCTAAGTATTTGAATTTCAGTTTGTGTATTTGAATTTTTAGAACGACAGTAATTTCTAGTTGATGATTCAGGTAGTGCCAACTGCAATTCGCAGCTACAATCACATAACAACCTTCAACTAGGCGAATGTAGAAGTATTTCACCAGAATCCAGTCTTTATACCTTTGAAAAGCCATCACTCCAATCGTTATTAAAATACCTTGCAAGTAATTGTCTCTTTTCAGATGAAGATTAGCACAGAGTGTTTATTTAAAGAGGTTGCAGTTCACTACAGTTTAGTTACCTCATCAGCTGCTGAAGGTATTCAGGTATTAGTTCATTCAGTTGACATGCTTCAGATGTTCTGTCAGACACTGAAACAAGTTTAAGACAAACAAGTTCTAGTACTGCAAAGAAATACATATATAACAGTGACATTGTTGGTGTATTATTAATGTCTAGCTTCTAGTTATCAAAATATCCAATTAGATGAGGAACTAGTGAATGCTCGTACACAGGGCCAGGTTGAGCCATGTGCAGAGAGACTGATGCCACAGGGCCCCACATTAATGAGCCACCAAGAGAGCCCACAACATCTTTCTGGCTTTCTGACTCTGCCATGTAAGGTGCTTTTCGGAGGAGCCCTAAAGCCTGTGTGCACCTGAAGCCTGTCAGACAGAATCTGATTATTTACGTGTGTCATGACACAAGCCTCCCTGGGCCTTCAGTGAAATGTGCAGATCTATATCGAGACACTCATGCAGCACACATCTCCTCCACTTTTCGCTTGATACTACTTCCCCTGTGAGGGTATATTGGTATTTCAGCCTCTGATAGTGACAGAAAGAGATGATCAGATACCAGTAAAAGGCCCTAAGGTGAGACAAGGAGGGAAAAAAAAAGAAAGCTAGAAAGAACCTGAGGGGAGAGCAGCATTAGCAGCTTTGAAAAGAAGGATATAGGTTAGAGATATACTGATGTAGAGAAAGCCAAGGACAGGAAGAGGGCAAAAGGTAAAGACAAAATAGAGAAACATTTTCTAAGGATGGGAAACAGGTGAGGGGAGGGATGGGAGAAGACGAGAGAAAGGCGATAAGAAAAGAGGTTAAAATAAGAGAATAGGGACAATAGAAATAGGGAAATTGGAATAAACAAGGACAAACAAATAGAAATTGGCATAAGAGTAAAGAAGAGGCAAGAAAAAAGGCTAACAAGGCAGCTGAAGAGAGACGACGGAGAAAGATACGGTGCAAAGAAGGAGTAGAGAGAAATAAGGACATCAAAAGCCCATAAAGGGAAAGATAAACAAGAGCCTGAGGAAGAAAAGATTGGGTAGGGGCAAGACATAAGGAGAGGAATGAGAAATAAGAGATTTTGTATTATAAGGGGATGAGAAGGAAAGGATTCTGGTGGAGAGGCTGTGAAAGAGAAGCTAAGGCAGACTATTCCACTGATTTCTTCCTATATACAGGTCTCTGCACCTGTCCAGTAGGCCTGAGAAAGAGTGAATCGGATGTCAGGATGTGCCTGACACATGCCTACTGCCTGCAGGCTGGCTCAGTCAACTGAATGATTCTTGCTATCAAAGATGGTGTTCTGGAGTTTGAATCTGATTCCCGTGATGCAAGTTCAGCCTCCAATCAGCCTGACGTTGGTAAATTGAGCATCATAAATTGGGTAATAGTGATATATAATTTACTGTACCAACCTTTTGGAAAGACTGTAAAACATAGGCCTCAAACAGCTAGTCACCGACCCCACGCACATAGGCCACACACAGGGCCCCATTTTTTCGTCTAGTAACAAAATCATCCACTCCTCGGACCTCACCTAGACGGACCACTCCATCGTACACTTTATCATCACCGGACATACCTGCCCCATCCCCAACCGCCACAGCACATGCCCCTGCAGTTAGAGCAAGGTCACGCAGCAACAATGGACCAATGCCCTCAATGCCACTCAGCTCAACTACCCCCAACTTGGACCAAGCAGTACAGAACTTCAATGGCTGGGTCACCAATGCCGACCTAGGTGGTCCCACCAAACCAACCAAAACGCACAGACCAGCCAAAGAAGCCAACTGGTACACCCTGAAACACCGCAGAACAAAAAGCAAATGCAAACAGATGGAGAGAAGATAGGGCTCCAGCAGGAATTAAATCGACAGAGCCAAATTTAAGGCAGACCTCAACAACTACCACCGACAGATCAAAACAGCAAAGAGGGAGGCACTGATTGATACCAGCACCAACCGAACCAAGGAACACTTCACTATTGTAAGACAGTTCCCCTGCCCCGCAGCCACTGAAAAACACAATCCTCGTGTCACAGAAGCTTTGCAACACAGTCACTGACCATTTCTACAACAAATTATCAGCCATATACAAGATCTTCAACTCCTGCGGACCACTGCCTGCTCTGAAAAAATGAAAATAGAACTTTTCATTTTTGTTTTTTAAATGTATCTTGTTTTCCTTTAAGGAAAACGGGTTGCATTTAAACAAAAAAAAACTGCTTTATTTAAAAGCAGTCACAGACATGGTGGTCTGCTGTCTCCAGAGGGCCACCATCCCTGTGAGGGCGGCTATTCCTAATGGGGTCGCAAATTGCGACCTACCTCATGCATATTCATGAGGTAGGTCATTTGCGACCCCATTGGGAATCGCAAACAGTGTCATCAACAAATTGCAAGTTGCAAAACCTGAATTTCGTACATGTGGCCCTAAGTTATTAATACCCTTTATTACCTTTCCCATCTTAACCTCCGATTCAAGAGGTGGCCTTGTATGTGACTGAATTTATCCTATTGGCTGGTCAGAAAAAGAGGCATGGGGTGGCTTGTATATGTAATGAGATTTATTCAACGCATATGCTCTTACCAGCACGGTAAAATATAGGTATTTATTTTAACTAGGCTTTTTTTTATTATAAATCTGTTTTTGTCCTTTTCACTCATGTCCAGTGAAGTCAAATGTTGCTTCAGGGAGACCAAAAATAATGGAAGATGAAATTATGTCACTTTTCTGTTGAAATTGTGTGCCCATTTCCGGTGATGTCAGGGATTATGCAAATTAGAAGGACCACACATTTTTCCGTTCTGCCCAGTGACTTAAAATCCTCGGCTCATTTAATTAGGAAAAAAACGGAAACTGCATAAAAAGTCATACGAAAACATTGGAAGTTTATTCTGTAATTTTAAGTCGTTGTGAAACTGGGTAAGCACTTTAGGTACCTGCCTAACAGTTTATTTGTTATGGGGTTGAATTGCATATTAGTGTTTGTCTTGATAAAAAGTGTTTAAGATATAAATCCACCATGACAACTAATTATTTTAAAGCATATGCTACATCTGGTGTACAGTGTTGACTTGAAACAAAATGAGGCTGAAGATGCCAATTTCAGGTTGCCTTTTAGTGTGGAAAAGTTCTGAAGATGGCAGGATTGGCTTAACTCGTGCATATTTCTATGTTGTGGTCAAGGTTCTTCTTCTAATTAACGTTTGTCCCAGCATTGGTGGTTGCCAGTTAATCGTTTGTTCTTTTGTCCAGCCTCCTTTTTTACCGCAGACATGAGATTTGGAGCAGTAACCCTGCCGCTAGAAACCTTATTGGATAGACTTTGAATTCAGCACAATTGTTGAAGAGTACACTGAGTGGCAAGCAAACGATCATCGACCCCCGCATACCTCTTCATTTGATCTATGCCGAAAATGGGCTTTTGCACAGTGCGGCCACAGAGAAGAGGAATATAACGGTCACATTAGGCTATATCGTTGAATGAACACTCCATTAGATTTTGGAGACGCAGTTTTATACCTTTTTTAAACACTTTAATGCATTTTTTTATTTTACCATTACCTATGTACTTAGAGTTGCATTATTATTCACAAAACGAAGAAGATCTCACAGATGTTAACTAGTCTGCTATTGTTGAATCTTTCTGCATGTTTCTACACATTCCTAGCTACTGCAGCTTCTTTTTTTTTTTAAACAAAAACGTTTAAAACTTGTATCAGACTTTCAAATATCTGTTTGCAACAAATATCCAACAGGTATTTGATGTGTTTAAGTGTTTAATTTTGCACTAGAGGTTTGTGTTCTTCATGTTTACAAACATACTCGCGCTTTCATATGGTTTCATGTTTACAAACATACTCGCTCTTTCATATGGTTCGTAAGAAGGGTGATGGTGCAACCATGTAATATATGGGATAACGTACCCCCTCGTGTACCTGATAAGGATATTGATTGCAGGTCACCTCGGAATTCCATAACCTTATGAAAGGAACTTGGCCATTGGCCTCGATCCTCTATATGGTTATGGAACTCCTCTGTGTCTTGCAATGTCCTTATAATGTACGGCAGGGGGTACTTTACCCCTTATATAGCACCGTGACCTATGAACTGTCATCAAAGAGCTGCATGCAAACTGCATGGTATAGATTACAATTCTGTGTTTTCCCCCAGTCTTTCATTATCCTATTGTTGCTAAAAAAGGTTTGTTTGGGTAGAAATACATTCTTATTAGTAAAGCCAACCCCAACCACTGAGGTGTATTTTAAATTCTGAGTATGTGCTTCTCCAGACCAAACTCTCCTAAATATACTGCCTACTAGTGTTGGTGCCATGTAACTGCTACATCTTGTAATCCTCATTGTTTTATGTACGCTTCATAATCTGTGTGATGGAAAGTGCTCTTCCAACCTACACTGATATGAGTAGCGCTATAAAACAAATGAATTGCATGTTAGGGAGGGGCTGTGGAGAGATGAGGGGCACTGCTGGAGCGTGGTAGTGAGGGATTTGTGGAGAATTAGGTTTTTGGTGGGGAAAAGGTGCCATCAAAGATTCTTACACTGGGTGCCACCAGCGCGTAAGTCAGTCCGGCATAATAGCATAATATTAACGTTCCTCCAGCCCACACACAGATAATGTGTAGCATTTTATCTATTCATATGAAATTTAGCATGGTGTCCATCTTTAAAGTTCTATATCAGTTTATCACATTTGCTTGCGCCCCAGTCGGACTGGCCCATCGACCACACCAGCATTTCCCCAATAAGCTGCAGGCTAGGCGGTTGCTTTCAAAGAAGGATGGGCTGCCATCATGGCTCCATTCTAGTCACAGTCTCCGGCGTTGTTCAGCTGATTTGAACAATTTTACCAGGGAGGGTTTTGGTTCCCTGTTCGGCCTGTTTTCACTTCAAGTTTTCCAGTCTAGTTACACTTGCTAACTGCTTCTAAAGGGGCAATTAAATCTGGCAAAAAAGTGCAGAATGGTAGTCATTTACCCTGATTGGGCAGCTGATATTTTTCCACTTGACATGATTAAGAATTGGGACTGGAATTGGAAATACCACACTGTGTGCAGTATTACAGTTCCACCAGCCGGTAAAATCTGAAAAGTGTCCGGTGGCATTCTCCTTTCAGGCAGAGGGTCCTGATAACACTGGTGCAAGGTATGTTTCAATTAGTTAAGCTACAAATTACCAGTCCCGGTTTTAAATAAGACGACCATGGCTGCCAGTGATGGTAATACCACCTCAGCTCTTTCTGACATATTGACCACACAACCTCGTAATTGACGTTTATATTTCCCCGTACTGTTATTGTCCTCTGGCGGTCTAGGTCATCATCTTATATGTAGGCACACTGGTGCTTAACTTCTCTTCCTTTACATTTTTTTGTTGTTGTTTTGGGTACTGTGTTACCATAGTGATGCAGTGTTGAGTACTGGGATACCAGGTGCTGGTACCTTGAGGCAACGTTTAATAATATTCTTTTTGCATTGACTGACAGGAGAGTCCCTTTGGCACCCCTCCTCCACATGGCCATGGAGCTCAGAGTGTGTCTTCCCGGCACCCTTATATGGCCATCCAGTTTTTTAAAAATCCCCGAGTCCTGTAAAAGTGGCTGCAACATTTTCTTCAGTGTAGCTGACAGCCAATCAGATCATTTAGTACTGCGGTACCTACTTGACTGACGCGAGAAAAAGATGCCCATCAGAACAGGCTTTTTTTTTTAAATTTGTTACCCAGGAACAACTGTTTTTCTGAGCATTAACCCGTTCATGTCCAACACAGACTCCTGTTTAAATGCTAATTTTTCAAAACTGATTGAATGGTTTTACACTAAATAACAAAAAGCATGCTTTCTGGGTAAAGTTCATGCTTTTTGGCAAATGTAGTGTAATTTCATTCAGCCATTTTTTCTGTTTCAAAGAAAAACAAAGTTTCCTATGGTAATTATCATGGTAAATAACACTTTTGGGACGCCTCCTTTTTCTTGATCTGTGCATGATAGATGAGAAAATGAAAATAAACCAAAGGTTAAAGCTTAGTTATAGTTAGAATTTTTTTTCCCCTAAACAAACCTTAAAAATTCTAAAGTAATAGTTATAGCTTTCATTTACAATGTATCCACCACCTTCAAATTATTAAAAGTAGCGCACCTTCTTACACACTTTTCAGCTAACCAGACAACACTACCTATAACTCACCACTTTACCATGCACTATGTTTTTACAAATTATGTAATTTGAGAAGTTTTAAGTGTTCTTATGAATGCTATAATTTCACATGCTATAAGTGATGTAGTATGCAAGTTTATAACCAGCACATGAAAAAGGCATGAGTTATAGTTTCTGTAGTGTGGCGAGTGAGGAGGAGGTGTGCAACATATTATTTTGAAGGTGGTGTGTAAATTATAAATTGAAGTTATAATTATAACTTTGCAATTTTTAATGTTTGTGTATTTTAAGTTGGGTTTGTATAGAAGGAATAAATAAAGTATTTCTAACTATAAATTATCCTTGACCTTTGTTTTCTTCATCGCATGTTAATGTTTTTTATTTGTTTAATAAAAGTTTTTCAAATCGTAGTATGGAGTGCCAGTCATTGGAGTGTTGCAAACTGGAATGTAATACAGTACAGTGTGTCGTAGAGTCTAGAGTCCTAGAGTGGAGTTGCCTAGCATGCAGGGAAGTAGTGTTACACACTGGAGTGGAGTAGAGTAGAGTATCTTAGAGTGGAGGGGCGTGTTGGACAGTTTAGCACTGTGTCGAACAGTAGAGTTGAGTGTTGTGTAGTGGAGTGTTGTGAAATGGAGTCAAATGTAGGGAAGTGTCATTGAGTAGAGATTCGTAGAGTGGCTTAGAGTGTAGTAGAGTGTTTTAGAGTGTAGTGGCATAGAGTTCAGTGGTATTGAGTGCAGTGTTGAGTGGCAGAGAGTCTCGTACAGTGTAGTGTTGTACAGTGGAGTGTCATAATTTGTGAGAACACAGTGCATGGTACAGTGGTGAGTTATGGTTAGTGTCTGGTTAGAGATTGTGTAACAAGATCCGCTACTTAAAATATTTGAAGGTGGTGGATAAATTGTAAATGATAGTTATAACTATACATTTATAATTTTTAAAGTTTGTCTAGATTAATCATGGTTTGTATAGGGAAATACGTTTTGTTAACTATAACTAAGCTCTACCCACCCCTGCTCTACATTCCTGGCAGACGCTGGTCATAATGGCAGCCCCCAAATGGCTCTGTGGTTCCTTAGTGTTGTCAGGGCTATTAGGGTTATGTGGCACTTGAGGAACAAAGTATGTGGCAAGATTATCTAAATGATGCCGCAGGAAAATGCAAATTATGTGGTATTGAGCGGCACATTCACTGGAAGTATTATTTTGAGCCATTCTTTTCTTGAAATCTGCTAAATATCCAGTAAATTATGTAGAAAGTGTGGTAATGCTGTAATTATGCAGTAAATACCATAATCACATAAAATATAATTCTACTGTCCCTTGGCAAGGTCCACTGTTTTAGCAACAGTCTATTCACAAAAGGTAAACAAATCCTACAAGTGAGTAAAATCAAGAATCACTCCCTTCTACAGACAGAATGTGTTTTTTAACAGCACAAATGGTGTTTGTTCAAGAATTCTGCATTCTTCACTTTCTTCACTATATAATTAAGTATACTTTTCTTCTTTTTCTGCAGACAGCCAAACAGCATTAACCCAGTATGTAATTTACTGCAGTGGATGAAGAAAGTCATACGTCATTGGGGAGCTACAAAAATATGTGCAATAAACAGAAGCTCTTCACTAGATAAAAAATTGTCAGCTTAAAAAAAAAGAATGGCAAGATACTCACACATAAAAAAAAAAAAGAATGACTGGAGTTACTTAGAGTTTTGCGATGCATGACATCTTCCAAAAATTGGCAGATGCCTCATCTGCCCTATCTAGAATGTTTACATGGCTGTACTCTCTAAATAGGATGGATGGGATGGAGCGGGATAGCCGTGTATTTTTACACATGTCCCACATCATTCACACTCTAAGCCATACATCTTCAGGACTGTTGTTGATTACATGCCCTGTTGGGTTTCAGGTGTTGGGTGTATGTCAATGCTGTACTTCATCCACAGTGGAGACTGGAGTCTAGGGAGGTTAAATGCAGGACCTAGACTGAAGTCAGACCCTGTGTCCAACTCCACCATGTACGGTTGAAGGTCTTATGCATTGGAGCTGGGCACCCAGTGGGTGGATAGAGGGCCTGGCCATGTTGCATGTATGGCAAAGGCTGGACCCATTAGTGGCTGGATGCAAGCTTGATGAAGGATCCTGGGTCTAGCTGGCACTGCAGGCAGTTCACAGCTGAAGTATGTTCACTGCATGGCTGGTTGCAACAGCATCAGCCTAATGTTTCTTTACAACGTACTTTGGAAATTCACATTAAAAAACCTATTTAAATTAACTTTATAGTCCAGGTATTGCAAACACTGTAATATTCATATGGGAAAGAAGTCACTGAGAAAAAAGTCACAATTAAAGTGACATGGTTTTACATCAAAACCTAAAAACTCATGAAACTGGCCAGTTATGGTCCGCTACACAAATCATAAGTTACACCCCATAGCATCAAAATAATGAATTGTTCAAATTGCCTGTTTGTAAAATCAACATTCATATTACTAACGGTGATGATTATTTGATCTGTCACACTGTTTGTGTTGGTGTATGGTTGTGGATACGCAAGTGAATGATTGAAGGTTTGTGACTTTTTAAGAAACTTTGAAAGGAGATGCGTTTGAGAGAGTCACTAATTAAGGCTTTTAAGTGTGGAAAAGGTAATGCAATACGTTCACTGTACGACACTATATGCTATTGACAAATGGTGGTTGCATGGGTGGATGATTGGTAATGTCTTGTTGTAGAGTGTTGATTTTATGGGTGTATGATGATGGATGTATATGCAATTGTAGGTGTTTATATTGATAATGGTACATGTTTTGGCGAGTGATGAGGGCTCTGTGGGCATATGCCGGTATGTGTGATGACAATTGATGGTGGGATGTATGTTGATGGGGTCGGAACATACACCAGTTGTGTTATCGGGATGTGTGGGCTTATGCTGGTAGTTGTGCAAATGCATAATTGTTGGTGTTTCTTTTGGATGTTTGATCTTATGAGTGTGGGTGTTTTGCCATGTGATGGTGTCCTAAAGTAACTATAACTTACGTCCTCGCCATGCACAGTATTTTCATCAAAAATGTCACTGCACATATTACATTGATATTATCAATGATGTTATCAAAGGTGTCATGAATGCCGTAATTTGTGGGATAATAAGCAGTGCATGGCGAGGGCGCTAGTTATAGTTACCTTAGGGCACAAGTTATAGTTACTTGAGATAACTTTAACTATGACAGGTGAATTTCTGTGGTTTTGTACATTCAAACTGTGCGCCTATCTATAACATCCCTGTAAACTTTGGTCTTTTAAGTGAATTTCTCTAGGTTTTTAAATCCTATTTCCTAACTATAACATCCCTGTAACTTCGGTTTTTAAATGAATTTCTATGTTTTTTAATGTATAGTAATTTTCCTTACTATACATTAATCCAACCACTGCCGCACACAGCCTTTGGCCATGCGCAGCGGCAGTTGGCCGTAGGGCCATCCCGCTATAAGCTGTAGTACTAGAGATTTTCATTCTCAGGGTAATATAACAAAGAACTTGGCAAAGAAGCTGAAATATGAAAAGACATCTTTATTAAACTCAAATGAGTGAGACTACGTCTCCCAGAAGCTGACCTATAGCAACTGAAAGAGGCAGTCTCCAGAAATGGTCTTAGCTCAGACCTTTTATATCATTTATTATGCCCTAGGCATGCAAGGGGGCTGTACCAGTCACATTCCTAAACAAATGAGAAAAGCTAGAGAGGCAACATGTGAGTAGCCTTTGGGGTTTTAACAGGATTACAGTTGACCATTCACATATTTTCACTACAAAGAAATAGCAGGTTTATGATGACAAGCCCATATTTCAGTTTGTCCAGCCCTCAATCAATTACCCGGCAAGGCTTAGTACTTTCATCAGATATCGACGGACCCCCAATATAAACGGGCACCTCCTCCTTGTAAAGCAAGTCATAAAGAAAGAAACAGGGACCGGTGTGTGTGTAAGATTAGGCATGGTTTGTGTGTGATGAAAGGTTTATGATGTGTTGTGCCTTGATACTAATCTCATTCGGCCACTGGGAAAGAAACTGGCCGAACAGGTTTGGCTTCAGGCAGTGGAGTCAGCTTGCCCAGGTCACAGAGGAGTCAGCAAAGGTGTACGTGTCCTTCAGACTTGTTTTCAGCATTAGACATTGGCCTATGTGAGGGCAATCACAAAATGGCTGTCGTTTAAATGGAACACGAGGGTTCAGGACGGAAACTATGATATTCAAGTGATTTCGTTACACCGAATATGAATACAATGCTTGTGCATACTATTCTAATCATTCCCGGTCTGCTGATACCAAAATCGTTGTGATACGACGATGTTTATAACACAGGTCCAGAATTTTCAGTACCACAGACCCTCCTTTTGCCCTTACATAGGCAACAACTATACTCATACTAATCTGAGTCCGGGTCTATATTCATAAGGCCATGGAGATGTTGCTGGAGCAAAATTCTAGTACTTGGTAACTGTCTCTGGACAGGTCTCCTCGAACATGAAGTAGCACAAAAGGCCACATATGGCAGGACAAAGTAAGGAATACCTCTATCTGCAGTAGGTGGCATAAGATCACACACCCAACAATTAGTGATGTTCACTACTAACTAGTGTTGATGCAGAAGCTGTACAAAAGATATGCTTACGAATTCTGATCTTCTAACCTGCTCATGTTCAGGAAAAGGGTGAAAAGAGTGCAAAGAAACAATAGTAGGAAAAGACATAGGTTGGGAAGTGGGTGCAGAAGTCAATTGAGTAGAGAAATCCCACCCATAAATGACAACGTCATGTTTAAAAGACACTAGAAAACACGTTATTAAGAACATATAGACAACGGGAGAAAGTAGTGACCACTATTACAAATGAAATAATAATTTTTCACAACCCTAACCAAAAAGCAAATCCTAAAATTATCTAGTAACATTTTTAGGGCTCCTCTGCATTTCAGTAATTTTGGTATGTTCAGGTGGAACAGTGGTGACTCACATCAATGCTCTAAGGTGAAAAGGGGGTACTCTTTCCACAGAAAATGGACTTTATTCTGCTTTTACTAAACAGAATAGTACTTTAAAACAATGCCAGCAAAACAATCAGTCTCCTAACACCTAGTCTATGCAATCACACGGAAACCTCTTGTGAAACCAACTATGCCCAGAGTCCGTTCAAAAAGCCTCTCTGGCAGGCTTCTATTGTCCATCAAATTTTCTTTTGTTGTTTTCTTTCGCATGGGCCTCTCAATTCAGGCCTCTTCGTGAGAAAAGTACTGCTTAGTTGGAGTGCCCTCCTGGCAAACACCCACAGCTCACTCGAAAGTCTCAATGTCTTAAAGCAATGCACCAGTGTCTCTCCTCTGTGGCAGACACTACAAACAATGTGCTCTTCATTGATCAAGGGCACAAATCAACTCGTGCAGACCCAAGCACCATTAATTCGGAAATAGCTCAAGCTCAGCAGCACTTTCAGACTCCAACACTCATTATTTAGTGTCAGAGGACGCTCAAGCTGCTCTTTCATGGGCACCACAATATAGTGCCTTTTTCCAAACTTGAAATCTCCGGTGCACTGCCCTTCTTCCGTTGGAGCAAAGAAAAGGGGGTGTGTGGCCAAAACTCAGGCCAAGGGGCTCAAGGGATTGCACACTGTCAGAGGTTACCAGCACATGACAGGTAGAGAAATGAAACCTCAAAACAGCTCTACCATCAACAACAGGAATCCTTCTCTTTAGCTCTTTTACACTGAAACTTTGGTTTTGTGATGTCCAACGCCGTCTGATGGAGCAAGTACGATACCATGCGCTGGCGATCGCTGTCCAGCTTTGCTACTTTCTGGGTGCTGAGACTGTAGGGCCAAAACGTCCGTCTTTCATCTGTAGCTGTCACTGATGGGAATTAGGCTTAAATCAATGTCCTGCAGGTTATTATGACTTGATACCCGCAGAATCTAGTGACGTAGGAAATGTGCCACAGTTGTTAGTTCCCTTCAATTTAGTACAAAAACAGTTCATGGTTTTTAACAAGGGGACTGCAAGCAGGTGGTCTGCAATCTTCAAAGGAGTAGCCATACACCATGGGCATAAAATACAAACACAAAGGCAGAAGGGCAAAACAGGGTCTCTAGCATCTTTAATTGGGTTCTCTCCATTATTCTCTGCCATCTATAGCTACATGAGAATTCTATCTGAATGGATTTCCTCACACAGTGGCATTGTCTAATGGGGTAAACACATATTTTCCTAAATGATTAAGTCTAGGTGTTCCTCCTTATCTTAGAACATCTCAATAGAGAAATCACATGATACCGATTATCAGGGACATGTAGAAACCTTCCTTTAAAAACTGTGCATCAGGTGCACTATGCAATACACAGGCTTATAGTCAAATGTGCAAACAAAAAGACAAGAACTAGAGGGTCCTGATATTTGCATGATTAGGACACATCTGATCCCACCAAAAATTAAAGTAGCAGGAACAGAAGGGAACCGAAAACCAAATTAAAATAGACATTGAAAATTCGTCATGTTCAAAAAGGTAAACATAAGATATCTCCTATTGAGATGGAAAACTTGTCTTACTATAATATTGAGTCAGTTAACCAGTCTATCGCTACCCTGACAGTCAGGCTGGAAAACATTGAAGCAGGCCTAAGGCAAATTCTTGAAAACCAGTCTGGTCATACCAAAGGGAATTATACATAACATGGGCGTCCCTGGTACATCACTGCAGTCTGGAAATGTGAACCTGAACAATACATCAATAATAATAAAAGGTCTGACTGGTGAAAGGAATTCGAAAAAGAGAAATGGGACTAGGACATAGCTAAAATCTCAATAACTAAGCATGATGCGACATTGGTCAGGGGAAGTAACAAAAGAAAAAATCTATAGGAAGAACAAAAAAATTATTTGGGAGATAGTCAGGCATGTGACACAACACCGAGAGTACGGGTGATACACAAAGGCCAAAGTTACACACATTTTAACTCTACCGTTGGTGACTACACCATATACGGTACTCCTAGCTAATGTTTCAGTTCCTTCTTCAGGAAAAAATGAAAACCTGGTTTTATTTTAAGGAACAAAAGCCATATGCTACTTAGGAAACAGAACATCATTAACTAATGTAATATAGAAATTAGGCCACCTTGAGTCACAGATCTATAATTTCATCCTTAGGTCCAATCAAGGCTACATAAATGTAGGGCTGCCTGTTCCTTTAAGGGAAGGGGCAGTAACGTGACTAACTGCAGGTGACACACTTTGATCCTGTATATCTCTTTTTATTTTCCTTCAGTACCATTATAGCCAAATAGACATGCACTGGTGAAGTGTTGTCTCTTATGTTCACAGCATGAAATATCATTATCTGTGGAATTTAGTAACCAGAACAAGTTCAACCAACTGTTGCGTAGCGATGGGCATCGTCATGACCATCCCCTCACAACACAGGGGAGCTTGTAATAGTATCAAAAGCAGCAACAAACATGCAAAAAAACCAAATAAAAAATAATAAAAACGCACAAAACGTCAAACCATCAAATATACTTGCTGTGTATCAATCACAAAAAGCATAGACAAAACAATAGCATGTGTGAATAAGCGGTGACACACAACACCATGTCATGTACTTTATGCACTGTAAACCTGCAGCCCAAAACCCAATATTTGGGCCTGTTTAATTTGTCAGGTTTAAAATCCTTACCCTCCTTTTGACAGTAGATCACCAGGCAATGGAAATCTGCTGTCAAATATAACTTTACTGTTTCTCTTCTAACATACAGGACCAGCAAGAACAATTCATGATAGGACCAAATACACGAAAATAAATTTCTATTACTTAACTGTTACCCTCTTGTCAGTTACTTCGCAACATCAAGCCACCTTAGTTTTACCTTTCTAAAAGTAAAAATTGTTACACTGACACTGCATATTAATTTGGCACCTACAATTTCCACTGTGAAAAATAAGTCTTAATTGGTAAATCGTTCTCATTAAGGCATGTAGCCTTCAAAATTTTAGAAAAGGGCTGCATCTTATTTTCTGTCTAAGACTTAATGCAACACTTTGTTTTCTGTCAAAAGCAACTAGCAGGCATCATTTTATTTTTTTAGAGCGGAGACACAAATGTATCAGTTCTGCAGAGCATTTAACATGATGTTGGGACTTTCGAAGAAACCCCTTTTTTTAATATTTTCCCTTTGGAATTAAGTTCTTTAATTGTATTGATGTTCTTCTGGAGAAACCAGAAATCCCACTTTTAGAGGCCCGTAGGGTCATTCTGCATTTCACAGAGACAAGGCCCTAATTTAAAAGGTCACAAGTGTCAACATGACAGCCTCCTCCATTGTTTATGGGAAAACTAAAGATAGCATCTCAGCAGCGTGACTTGAGCCAGCCTCTGTAGCTCTCCTAGCTTCTGCCACTCTGAATCTGTCAAAGACAGTAGGCCTTCCTATTTTCCTTCTAACCTGCAATAATTCACTCTATTTAAAAAAATAAAAAATTCCATTTTAGGCGCTAAAAGTTTTTTATCTCTATTTCCAGATTATTAAACTACATTTACTGTGAATAATTCACAAACCTTAATAACACACATACCCGTTGTTAGAATAAATGCTTGTTGCAATCCCATGCAATGGTACATATTTCATCAACCTCGAATGAATGAACGTCTCAGTAGGCCCAGCTGAAGTTAGAACCTTCAACCTTGATATTAAAACAAGCCTTTGTACTGGCACATTGACTCATTGAATCATAAGAAGGCACAACCTGCAAATATATATCAAACCTAAATGTATGCATTTACTGAAGCCTGAGACACTTTAAAAAGTACTCTGAATGAAAGAAAATGCAGTTTAAACAGTGCTTTTGCCCAAAATCGACTTTGATATTTTAGGCATTAAAAATCAATATCCTACAATTTTCTTGCATAATATGCATTACCAGAATGTCTATTACACAATCCATGAGTCAGCCATTGAAAATATTAACTTATACTTTATAGAAATGAGCTTGTTTGCTCCTGCGACAAGGGAAAATTGCACATACAAATGTCATTTTAGCGGTGCAACATAACTTAAATTAAATTTCAATGCTAGGAGGTCATAGTATAGGAATTAAGCTTTATAAATATTAAAAAACGATTTTGAAAGGCACTTATTTTTTAAATAATTTTTCCATAATTAATAATTTTCTTTTTTTTTTTTAAACCCAATTATTCTTTTTTTTGTGATAATTCCACATATAAAAGCAAGCTGCATCCCTTGCCTATTATTTGGGATACATTAACTCACAAGCCTAAGCGCATAAGCCTAACTTGAAATGCGTCACATTTTTGCGCCACTTTCATTTAAAAGGAAGGTTATGCAAAATTCCACCCGTGTTTAACTGGGAAAGTGCTGGCTGAATTGAACATTCCTATCAAATATACTGCAGCTGAAAAGTTTGCCTGTGAACATCTAATACAATGCATCTAAGAAAAATGCTGTAAATGTATTTATTTTTTTGCAAAAATAGATAATTTCGTTTTTTTTTTTTTTGGGGCCCTATTTATATCTATTGAATGTGTTTTCTAATTTATTAAGCATTTAACGGCAGTTTTGTATATGTGCACAATTGCTCATTCTATAAATTAAAGAGCAACATATAGCTATGTTAGCACATCACATGGTTCATTTCTGGATTTTTTCTAAGTTTCTACTTAATATTAATTAACCAACATTTTACTTAACAAACTGAAAACATCAAGAAGATCCACAAACACACATTGAGCTCATTTCAGATATAAACAGAAAACACTCAGGACACACAATGCAGCGCGCTTTAGCCATTTTTCATAAATAGCGCTGTCGCAATTTACTTACAGAACCGTTTGCGGATCCTAGTTGTAAGTAATATTTACAAGAGAAAAGAAAACTTTTCTCAATAGTGTTCCAAAAAACTGCAAAAACAGCCTCACAGACATTTATTTCCAAGAATAGCGGACCCATACTTTATTAAACGTGATGGGGCCCACGCCGTGTTTAAAATAGAACTCATAAGTTGGAGTTCCGATCGGAGGTATCAGACATGAATCCTCCAATCGGGAATCCCTGTTGCCACCAAAAACCAAACCAAGTACCAAATTTGCTACGATTAGGCATCTTCGCTCACTAACCGAGCTTCAAACTTCAAGGGGCTATCTCTATCGATACACTCGCAAATGTACGAGACCCTCGGTTTTTGAAAATTGCAATCTTCAAATAAAACTAAGGACCAATACTAAGAACCAAGAACCAAAAACTAAGAACCAAAGGACCAAAGAACTAAGGACTGGGAGCGACCCACTTATACTTCAACTAAAGCAGATGGAGAAAAAGTCTCTTCATTACCTGCCTACACAAATTGCAATTCGCGTATACAAACCTATACAAACCTATCAAAGCTATACCAAACAAATAGTTGTCCAAATTCTAATTGCCAAGTTCTAAATGACCTAACAGTCTTTTTTTTTTTTTTTTTTTACTTACGCCAACAAGGTTCTCAGTCAGGGGTGACATCATGTGGAGGATCAAAATCAGGAAGATCAGAAATATACTGGGCTGCATAATCAAAGAATCTCCAGAATCCCTGCGCACAGAGTACCTTCTTGGTAGAATCCTGTTCTGTCCTCCTCAGTAGATTTCAGTCTCCTGACAAGATCACTCCCACAGAAAGTCACTTCTCTGATGAGCCCCGCGTTGGCTGCGCCATTTGTAGTACTAGAGATTTTCATTCTCAGGGTAATATAACAAAGAACTTGGCAAAGAAGCTGAAATATGAAAAGACATCTTTATTAAACTCAAATGAGTGAGACTACGTCTCCCAGAAGCTGACCTATAGCAACTGAAAGAGGCAGTCTCCAGAAATGGTCTTAGCTCAGACCTTTTATATCATTTATTATGCCCTAGACATGCAAGGGGGCTGTACCAGTCACATTCCTAAACAAATGAGAATAGCTAGAGAGGCAACATGTGAGTAGCCTTTGGGGTTTGAACAGGATTACAGTTGACCATTCACATATTTTCACTACAAAGAAATAGCAGGTTTATGATGACAAGCCCATATTTCAGTTTGTCCAGCCCTCATCAATTACCCGGCAAGGCTTAGTACTTTCATCAGATATCGACGGACCCCCAATATAAACGGGCACCTCCTCCTTGTAAAGCAAGTCATAAAGAAAGAAACAGGGACAGGTGTGTGTAAGATTAGGCATGGTTTGTGTGTGATGAAAGGTTTATGATGTGTTGTGCCTTGATACTAATCTCATTCGGCCACTGGGAAAGAAACTGGCCGAACAGGTTTGGCTTCAGGCAGTGGAGTCAGCTTGCCCAGGTCACAGAGGAGTCAGCAAAGGTGTACGTGTCGTTCAGACTTGTTTTCAGCATTAGACATTGGCCTATGTGAGGGCAATCACAAAATGGCTGTCGTTTAAATGGAACATGAGGGTTCAGGAAGGAAACTCTGATATTCGGGTGATTTCATTACCCGAATATGAATACAATGCTTGTGCATACTATTCTAATCATTCCCGGTCTGCTGATACCAAAATCGTTGTGATACGACGATGTTTATAACACGGGTCCAGAATTTTCAGTACCACAAAGCACCCAATGTTGCGCTGTGCACAGATGTTGCTTGCAAGGCCAGAACTGTGGCCAGACCCTGTGGCCAACCCACCCTAACCACCCAACCCCACAACCCCACACTGCACACAGCCCTTTGGTCGGGCGTGGCGGGAGTTGGCAGTGGCATGTCTCTCTGGGTGTGAGAATAGGTGTGAGATGGTGTATCTGGGGGTGGCAGTGGCTGTGAGAGTGTCTGTCTGGGTGTGAGAGTGGGTGCATCAATGTCTTAGTGGGTGCGTCAGTGTCTGTGTGGGTCTGTGAGTGGGTGCATGAGGGTTTCTGTGGGTGCGTCAGTGTCTGTGTGAGAGTCTGAGTGGGTCTGTGAGCGAGTGTGTGAGGGTCTGTGAGTGGGTGCATGAGGGTCTGAGTGGGTCTGTGAGTGGGTGCATGAGTGTCTGAGTAGATCTATGAGTTAGTGTGTAAGGGTCTGACTGGATGTGTGAGTGGGAGAAAGATAGAAATAGAGAAATTGAGAGGGAGAGAGAGAGAAAAAGAGAGTCGGAGGGAGAGAGAAAGAGAGTTTTTTTAGGCTTTGATGAATGATATACTTAGAACGAGATATTTTTTGACAAATTGAAAAGAAAAATGTATTTTTGAATTAAAAAGAGTGAGATCACCTTTCAGTATAAACCTTAAACATTTTAAGTTTAAAAGAAATTAAAGAAGGAAATTGATCATGGGCACACCTGGAATAGAACCCTCAACGTTCAGTTTGAGGGTCTGTGACCTTAACCTTCTAGGCCATAAGTGACTCCTTACTGTGATGCTTCCAGACATACCTATGACTCTCAACCCAGGCATGTGATTGGAAAGAAACATGAATGTTCCATCACTAGGAAGATATAACAGTAAAAATACCAGTAAATAAACAACCACACTGCCAAGCGATGCAGAGATTTGAACCTTCAGCCTGGGGAGTGACAGCACATTACCCTGACCATTATGCCAGAAGTGAATATTTTCCGCTCTGCACCCAAACGTAGCTATAATATTCATACCAAGCACCTTGCTAGTTTTACTCCTTGAAGTCATTGCATGGAGAAACCATCGCAATGACAACCTCTCTATCTCTCTCTCTCTCTTTTCCATCCTTTTATAGGATGGAAAAGAGAGAGAGAGAGAGAGAGAGAGAGTGAGTGTGTGTGTGTGTGTGTGACAGGACTGGGGGTGGAGCCTGAAGCCCTCCGTGGGCCTAGCCCACTCCCCATATCCTGTGGGTGCAGGCATTGCTTCTTCTATTAGCAGCTCCCTGCCTGCTGTAGTAATGTTTTCATCTGTCTTCCGTACACGCATATTTGCATGCAGGGAAGACAGATGAAAACTTTGCTTTCTACAAGTGAGAGTTGTTTGACAGCTCTCAGTTGCAGAAAGCGGACTTTGTTTGCTTTTGCTTGGTGGGAGCTGTCAGCAAACTGCTATGCCCCAGGGGTGGGCACCCTGGGACTTAGCAGGAGCCGGCCCAGGGGGGGTGGTGGTCCCCAGTGCCATCATTGGCTCCAAAGAGGGGCAGTGCAGGCCCCCACCAACTTTAAGCAGCACCAGGGAGGTATTGGTCCCTGGGTATCGGGGGTTTGAATAGGATGCCCTCATTCTTTTATTGAAGCCCTGGGTAGGTGGCGGTCCTGGGAGCTGCAGGGGGGCGGCATGGCTCCCCCATCCCCCCGCATTCAACTAGCAGGTGCTGCAGGGTGGGGTCCGAAACAGACCCCCTGATTAATTCATTGTAGCCCTAGGGAGGTAGTGGTCCTTGTGGCTGGGGGGGGTTACGTGGCCCCCCTGCATTCTAGGGAGGTGGCGGTCCTCAGGGCTGTGACAAGCCCTGGAGGGGGCCTTGTGTGCCCCCTCCTAACTTTTTCATGCCCCTGGGACTTGGTCCATCCAGAAGTTTCACAAAAAAATATTTTTAAGCATCAGGAAAATCTGCGGATCTGTGGATGTTTCTTCTGTTTAAAAAAAACACAATACTTTTAAACCCTCACTGGTTCCCTCTGCGACCCCAGCACCAGAGCTAAGGGGTCAGAGTGTTCCTGTCCTGGCCCCCTTTGTTTTTTTTTTACTTTTTTCCCCTGGGACTCAGCTGAAGCCAAGTCCCAAGATGGTTGCAAACACTTCCTTGTTGAAGTGGTGTCAGAAAATCAGATATCTGCATGGAGACATAGGATCCGCATCCCTATATATCTGTATTGTTGGCCTAAAATTACTCCAAAACTACTGACTGGATTTAAAACCAAACTACAAAAAGTGTAATCTGTGGAACATCATCTAACTTCCTGCCAAATTTGGTGTAATTCTGTTCCGCAGTTTGGGCTGTAGCTGTGTCTAAAGACCCTATGGAACAATTAACGGGGAAAATGCACTTTGGAACCCCCCCCCTTTTTCTCGACTCCCTGCTTCATGGACCACCTCAAGACAGCAGCTGAGCTGACCAAAGTATACGTTTTTAAAATTTTAGGAATATTCATCAAACAGCACCAAAGTTATTGGCAAAACTGAAAAAACGCTCCGTCTATTGAAACTAGGTCCTAACTATAACTACCTAGTGGTGACCACTACCACGATATTTATATATTAATATGTATATATATGTGTACATATATATATATATATATATATATATATATATATATACACACACACACACACACACTAAAAAAAAACAAAGGTTACAGGGACGTTATAGTTCAATTCAGATTTATACACACAAAATCATAGCAATTCAGCAGTTGTAGTTATCTCAAGAAACTATAACTTTTGCCCTAAGGTAACTATAAATCATGCCCCAGCCAAGCACAGTTTTCTCATCAGTCATTTTATTGCAAATGTTGCAGTGATGTTACTAAAGATGTCATAGAAGATGTCATGACTGATAAATATGTGGGGTAAATAGCAGTGCATGGCGAGAGCGCTAGTTATAGTTACCCCAGGGCACGATTGATAGTTTCTTGAGATAACTATATCTGTAACTGCTGAATTTCTATGGTTTTGTGTGTGTAAAATCTGAACCTTACTATAACATCCCTGTAACCTTTGTTTTTTGTGAATTTCTACATTTTTTTAGTATTCTATTTCCTAACTATAACGTCCATGCAACCTTTGTTTTTTTCATTCAATTTCTCGGGTTCTTTTAACATAAAGTAATATTTAATTACTGTACCTTAATCCAACCACTGCCATGCATGCCCTTTGTCTATGCGCTGACCATGGGTTGGCCTGCGGCTAAGTCCTCCAGCCAACCCCTTTATGCACCCCACCTCTCGCTGTGGATCTGTGAGTGGTTGTATAGGTGTGTATGGGTGTATCAGTGGGTGTGTGAGTGTATGAGTGGGGGTGCATTTGTGAGGGGCTGTGTGGGTCTGTGAGTGGGTGTGTGAGTGATTTTGTGGCTGTTTGAGTGGCTGTGATGATGTGTGAGTGGGTGTGTGAATGTGTCAGTGTGAATGGCTGTATGGCTGTGTGAGTGGGTGTGTGAGTAGTTGTGTGAGTGGGTGTTTGAGTGCATCTGTGAATGGCTGTGTGGGTCTGTGAGTGGGTGTATGAATGGTTTTGTGGTTCTGCACGTGGATATATGAGTGTCTGTATAGGTGTGTGAGTGGTTGTATGGGTGTATAAGTGGGTTTGTGAGTGATTGTATGGGTGTCTGTGTGGGTCTGTGGGTGGGTGTTAGAGTGGCTGTATGGGTGTGTGAGTTGGGTGTGGAAGTCTCTGTGTGGGGCTGTGGATGGGTGTGTGAGTGTTTTTTTTTGGCCTGTAAGTGACTGTATGGATGTGTGAGTGGTTGTGTGTGTGTGAATTAATGTGTGAGTTGGTCTGTGAGAGGATGTATGTTTTTTAATTGTGGTCTGCATCCGTAGATCTTTTGCAGATTCACACATGCCCCCTAAAAACAATTTTGGGCAATTTCTTGCCCATGAGGGATCCCTCCAAGACTCCTCCATAATTCCCAGGGGGCAGGACTCCTCTATCCTGTCCCCTTCTATCATATCAACGTTTTATTTTTACCCCCAGGACCAAGTCCCGATTTACAAAATGGCAGCTGCATCTTTCCTGCCAGATTGCGGCCAGCTAATCACAGCAGTGCTGTTGGTGTGCAGTGGTGGATCCGCATCACTAAATATGCATACATCTTTTTTATATAACTCCAAAACTATTGAACAGATTTACATTGAATTACAAAAATAGATTTTTCTGGACCAAGATCTATGTTTCTGTCAAATTTGGTGTAATTGTGTTCAGTGAAGTTGTATCTACAATCCCTATAGGAAATTGCATGGATAAAATGCTTTTTGGCCCCCCCCAACCCCTTTTCCTCAGCCCCTGCTTGACAAATCTCCCCAAACCTTTTCAGACAGCAGCTGAAGTGACTGTCACACTATTTTTTTACATTTTGTGAAGATCTGTCTAACAGCACCAAAGTTATTTAGCAAATCAAAAATGCTTTTCCAAGGGAAACTAGGTCCTAACAATAACCATCTACTGGAGACCACCAGTAGGTAATGTATATATGTATATAAATATTCACTAAAAAAAACCTAAGGTTAAAGTAACGCTATAGTTTGGTGAAATGTTTGGTAACTATGTAATGTTTTAAGCTAAAAAAAAAAACACTGAAATTCACCAATAGTTATAGTTATCTCAAGTAACAGTTTTCTTGTCAACAATTTCACTGCAAATGTTGCAGTGATATTATCAATGATGTCATAGAAGATGTCTTGAGTGATGTACTATGTGGAGTAATTAACTGCATGGGGAAAGTGTGAATGTCACCCCAGACTACGCATCGAACATGCAGAAGAGGTTAGGCAGGCCCTGCTCCCAACTCTCATCCTGTGGCCAACTCTGCTGTGCATGATCATTGACCTTGCACAGGGTCTTCAAGGCCATGCCTGTGCCAAGGCCCTGCAGCCACTCTTTCATGACCACCTAGCACCATACTTGCTGGGCATTCAGCCCTTGACAGCAAATGTAGACCGAGTGCTCTGTTGTTCCACGAAGTTCAGCTGCCAGCTCTCCGCAAGTGAGCTACCCCGACTGCACCCATCGTTTGAGTGAATACAAATGAAAAGAACAATGATATCTATCAAAAATGTTCACTTCTGAAATATCTAATTTCTTTTGCATCTTTTGAAATATTACAGACAAGATCATAAGATTATAGGAGGCCAATTTTCAATTTAGGTTGTTGCATTACTCTTCTTTCACAATGACTCAGCGTACTGTCAGAGTAACTGGTGATCTCAGTAATTTCAACCATGTTTTTTTTAAATATAATCAGTGATGTATTTTAACATGTCACGAGCAATGTAATGTGTGAGGCATAGGCAGAGCATGATAGGAGAACAAGTTATAGTAAGTTCACTAAACAATAACTGATGCATTTCAGTGGTTTTGGGGGTTTCTAACATTAGCTTGTGTCTTAATCTAACACCTAAGTGTGTGTGTGTGTTAAAGTTTCTAGAGCGATTTAGTCGTTCACAGTTTGCAGAAAGAATAGAGAACAGCCAAATGTATAGCATGAAATTAATGTCCTTTTCACTTTCTTTTCTCCATCTTTCATTCTTAAGCCATGTCTGAATATCACAGATTACTTGACTATGGTGGCAGCAAAACAAACCTCATTTAGTAAATCGGGCCATGTCTCCACTCTTGATTTTCTCATCTCATGGACCAAAGCAAGCACTTTTCTTTATCAAGAAAAAGGGTTTAGAATGTTTATAATGTTTTATCTTGAGAATGCAGTAGGCTGCGGTAAATTGAGCATGTGATATGCTGATAGCGCGTATCGTCAATTCCGTAGTTCATATACCATAATGTTTTAATATTTTGTTTGTACTAGTTTGTTTTATTTGAACTGTCTTAATCTTTGGGCATTTCCACCATTCCCAACATGAAAAAGAAAGGCACAGGATCAAAACGCTATCTGTATATCCTACCATATTTGGGACATAGTGATGGCATTTAAATCCTTTGCCTTTTTTCTTCATGTTTTCTTTTTCGTGAACAATAATTTAAATAACTAAGCCATTGGACATTGCAGGATTGATTTCTGCAGGGAGCAGGATGAACTATCCATTTTTAATCTAAGTTTCCACGCCCAGTCCACAAACCTAGAAACCGCAAATGTAATTACTTCTCAGATTTCAGTTTTCATGAGCCTCATAACCTCCCAATAATGTGTTGCACCCATAGCTCTATATAAGGGCATTAACCATTTTTTCCAGGGTCGCTCATACAGTGGACAAACAAATAAAAAGTGAGCTTCAGTCAATAGTAGCACTGGGCAGACATGCTTGTGGCCTTATTCCACTTTACAGTGTAGGATCTCAATGGCAGCACCTCACATCTGAATAGGACATATAGCCGCTTCACCTGGGCAGGAAATATTCTGTCCAGGTAAGGTTCAAAATGTGGTATGCATTTGTGCAGTAAGAAAAGAGCCGATGTACTCCCTTCCTTTTGATTATTCCAGGTTCTTGTAGTTATGTACTGACAATATTCTACTTTCAGCTTCTGGCTAACACTTTTTCTGATTGAGCAAGGGTCTTCCCACAATTTGGCCATAATAAGTAGTTTACTGAAGTTTCTAGCATGTTTTAATCAAAGCGTTCAGGTTTGTAGATCAAGAGCTCCTAGTTCTGCAAGGGAAGCCCTATATGGGGAAAGATCCCCGATGACCAGACCCTAATCCAGTATAGAAGGGGTTTCAAGGAGATTATTTGTTGAATGTTACTGATGCCTAGATTAAACCTCAAGGGGAGAAGAGGTATAATTTTTGGGAGATTAAAGAGGGCCCTAAAAAACTTGTTTTCCATTTGCTGCAATGCGTTGGTATTCGAATATCTCCACATTTCCGCCCCATATATAGATGCGGTAGCAACTATGGCTTTATATACTTTTAATGCTGGTGATAGTGGACCCCCATCTAATGCCTTATATTTTCTAGCTATGGCCATTGATCTGCAATAGAGTGTGGTCTTACATTTCTTCAGTTGGGGCTTCTGTCCCATTTTTTCAGAGAGCCTTGCTCCTAGATAGTCAAAGTTTTCAACTTGTTCCAGCCTTTCCTTGCCTAATTTAATATTGGCTTTAAAAGATCGGTGTGGGTTTATATCTATGAACTTTGACTTTGACGGATTGAGCTCTAGGCCTCTTTCTATGCAGAAATCAGTGAAGGAGTCCAGCTCTTGCTGGAGACCCATTGGTGTTCTTGATATTAGGAGGGTATCATCTGCAAGCATGATAATTGTGACGGGAACTCCTGCAAGTTTAGGTGCATCATATCGACATTTTCATAGTCACTTCACTGCTTGGTTTATATAGAGACTTAACAAGGTTGGGGCAAGGACACGTCCTTGTCTAACTCCCCCACTAATGGGGATTGTAGGAGTAAGGTCACCCCCCGTTCCACCTCACCCTGGCGTACGTATCCTTGTGTAATGTTCTTAGTAATCATACACAGTCCTTTGGTGTCCCATATGATTTTAGTACCTCCCAGAGTTTGTCCCTTGGAACCAGGTAAAAAGCTGCTCAGAGATCTAAAAAAGGCTATATATAGATGACCACGCTTCAATGTGATGTATTTCCAACATAATGTCATAAAGCATAAGATCTGGTCCACTGTAATGACACCTGTCCTGAAGCCCGTCTGGGCGTCTTCAAGGATTGCATTATCATTGAGCCAGGACTGGAACCTCATCAACGCCTCCCTACAGAATATTTTTTGGCTTGTGTCTATGAGGCTTATGGGTCTGTAGTTAGATGGTTCCTCTCTAATACCCTTTTTATATATGGGGATTATGACTACTCCTTGCCAAGATGGTGGAATCCCCCCCTTTCAATATAGCTTGCTCATTGTGTTGAGGTACGGAGCCCAGACCTCATGCTGGAAAATATAGAGATCACCTGGAATACCACCTAGCCCAGGAGCCTTTTCCCTTTTGACCGGACTCATGGCATTATGTGTTTCAGCTAGAGTAAAGCTCTCTACCTCTCTTCCCATACCCTCCAATGAAATATCCTCTAGGGCCAACTCATTACTGTTGGTAATTAATCTTTTATCACATGTCACAGCTGTTTCCATTACTCTCTTCTCCTTGACTGCATATCGACTTTCAAAATGGGCAACCCATTTCTCAGGACAGCCAATTCCATATGATTGTCAATTGTGCGAGTTCCCTGTGAAACTAACTTCCAGAAGGCTTTCTCATCCCCTCGGTGTTGAGCGTCTGTTGTTTCTGCCCATTTCTCAGTTGCCCAAGCTTTCCTAGCCTTTAGTAGAACAGAGTTGTAGTTTTTGTAGCGTTTCTTATATGCTCCTGTCCTCCCTCCTTAAGAGTACTCAGTAAGCTGCCTTCGGCAAGTCTGCATTCTTTAGTGTACCAAGCAGGTAATTGTTTTTCTTTGTTATCATCTCTTTTAACTTATTTTACAAAGAACTTGCTCAGTTGGTCCATCAGATGTGTGTATGGAGATCGGGGAAAGTTCCCGCACTTGCTCCGTCAGTGATTACCCTGGTTAATATATTCTCAAAGATGTTATAAATACGCCTTAAAGCCATTTTGTTCTTCATTATTGCTGGCCATTTTATATTCCTCAGTTTGTTGGAGATCTGAAGCATATCGACTTTTGTTACCGGGTTCAGGTCAGGGTTCTCAAACGGGGTCAGGCTCATCGTAGGACTTAAAGCGTGGTGGTCACTGTCTATTCTTAACACGATTTCCATATCTATTAGGAAGGACCAAAGGATCTTGTCTAAAAGGAAGTAATCTATATTGCTTTTTGTTAGACCCCTTTGAAAGGTTGGAAGTTGGGGGAAATCTGATTTGATGTTGCTGTTTACTGTGCTAAAGCCGTGAGTGAAAATCAGATCAGACATTTGTAGGGTGACACATGATGACTTTTTCCCCCTCACCTTGAGAGGGCTAGGTCTTGCCGCTATATAGGGTGGGTTTATCTCCCTTCTTTCCATTTCCATCTCCTTTGTTCTTATGGTATTGCAGTCCCCTGCTAATATTTTCAGCGAATTCCCCTGGAATTTATGTAACAGATTCGATAGTTGAGCCACCATGGGGGAGATGTTGGTGGTCAGTATGGATCTTAGGTAAATATTTACAATAGCTATAGTTTAGGGTACAGGTGGAATTTCTGATTTCAAGGCCTAATAGATCTCTGCTCTCTGTTGTAATTACTCTAACTGCAGAGAACAGGTCTAAGCGGAGTCAGGCCAGTAAGCCTCCAGAGGCCCTTCCTGATAACGAGGGAGTGGCTTCTACACTATGGCCCTCATTATCATCTAAGAGCGGATTACCCCGCCGAGATCTGCGCCGATGGTCGACAGATGACCGCCTGCATGACGGACCCCCCGCCAGCCACATAATGATCTTCCCGCTGGGCCGGCGGGCAGAAACAGTGTTTCTGTCCACCAGCCCAGCAGGAAACAGGGCCTGAACATTGACGCCGGCTCCAAATGGAGCTGGCGCCAATGTGGCAGTGTGGCAGGTGCAGCAGCACCCGTCACGCGAAATGCACAACAGGGCTGTGCATGGGGGCCTGAGTCACTCATTCCGCCAGGGAAAGTCTGGCGAAGTGCGACTCCTTATCCGGAGCACTGCCCTGGTGGATCTGAAATGCTTCCACCACCGGCTGCCTTGTGGCGGGAGCCTAGCGGTGGCGACGTTTCCACTGTGGTGTTTCAGCCACGTTCAGAATATGGCGGTCGTGACCGCCATGCCATTGGCGGAAATGACCGCCACCGTAGGTGTGGCAGTCCATACCGCCATGTTCAAAATGAGGGCCTATATGCTATGAACCCAGATCTATGTACTGGTTTAGTTGCCCAGGTCTCCTGCAACAGTATTATATGATGCTGGTCTATAAAGGATCCAAATTCTGGGTCTGAGACGTTAGCTCTTAGTCCAGCTATGTTCCAGGACAGTAGTTTTATTTGATCCCCCCATGGCAAGTCTTTCTCAGGTCTTTGCACTAGATCCTCAGTGGGCTGTTCTTCCCTAGTTATGCCACCCCTCACCCCCACATAGTTGGGGTTCCTACTTGGTATTCTCAGGAGTGTCAGCTGACCCTATCAGGGTTGTCCCTTCTATGCGTCCCGGTCCTCATCTATACTCCTAATGAGGGGCACTAACTTCCTTATATTTCTCTTTAGTCAGTCAATCTCATTCAGGTCAGCTTCCTGGCCCGACCAAGGTGGATTTATCCGGTGGGAAGATGTGAACGCACAGTTTGTGGCATTTGACGATGGGCTGTTCCCATTTAGGTAGTGTAGTTTGAGGGTTATTTGGGAGGGTGTGGTGGATAGGAATCTTTGGTCAAGGGCTATTAGGCCTTCCACTAAATGTTTTGACCTTATCCCCAGTCTAATTGTGTCACAAATGCTGTTGTTATTTAGGTGATTGGCAGAAACAATGTCTTCTCTAATCACAGACCTACCGCCTTTCATGTGTCTTATCCAATATATTGCTTTGTTAATAAGCATTTCTTGTGTTTCTCTTTTATCAGCTGTTCGTTTGGGGACATTGATCATAAAGATGTTGTGTATCTTCCCATGCGTAGCATTTGGAGCTCTTCCTCCTTTTGTGGCAGCCTGTCTAATTGGAGATCCTGCTCTATAGCCTTTCAAGGTATTTGAGTGTGCATCAGGCACTAAATTTAAACAATGATCTTGATGTTGGTTGTCCTTATAAGTAGTAAAGCTAGGGGGAAACGTTCCTGCTCTTTACTGGCTAGGTTCGTTAGTACTAGTAATTGCAGTCTCATGGAAGTGTGGTCTTGGGGCAATATGGTGTTGAATCCTGCCTGGGTCTGATCTTTTATATAGTTCTTCTAGTGTGTTATTTATTATCCATGTCAGTACATTGAGCTTATCCAATTTAGTGTGTATGTCTTTTGCTAGTCGCCCCATACACTCTTGGAGGCTTACTATTTCACCCTTAAGTGAATGTAGTTGATCGCCTATGGTGTTACTGCCTTGGGTAGGTGGAGTATTGGATGTGACTGGGGTCCCTGAGCCAGTGGGTTCTATTGCCAGGGTGCCCAGTATCTTGTATCTATTTGAACAATCTATGCTTTGTATTGATGGAGTTAGTAATATTTCTTTAACCTCAATGGGAATATTTTGGGCTAAATCAGGTTGTTCCATATTTGTTATTTTGGGTGCAGGGGGAGCTGAGTGATAGTTTTGCTACAATTGGTCTTAGGGAGTATAGCACTTTCATTGTTACATTGCTTGAGGAACGGTCTAATGCCATTATAGGAGTGTTCTTTTACCAACTTTTTCTGGCCTGGCCGTTTGGTAGCCTTATCTGGGCATTTATCACTATGTACAAGCAATCCTTCGACTTCCACAATTAGTTCATCAATTTCTGCTAATGTACAGATCTCTGCTGAATGTCTCAAAATCTTCTTTTTGGCACCCCCTGTGCCCTGAGGGCCGTCATTTGCCTTTCGCTTCACCATGATGTCAGACTTTGATCAGTCCTGGGATCCTCAGTGGTTGCCAAACCTAATTAGGTTTGGTGGGAACAGGGGCACAGACTAAGTTACAAACACCCTGTAATACGGCAGTAAAAGATAAAACACCAGCAAAGCCTACTTGGAGATAAGTGTTAGGGGGTGTAGGAAGCTAGCCTCTTTCTAGCCTTGTTACCCCCACTTGTAGCCTGTTTGTGAGTATATGTCAGGGTGTTTTTTACTGTCTCACTGGGATCCTGCTAGCCAGGGCCCAGTGCTCATAGTGAAAACCCTATGTTGTCAGAGTGTTTGATATGTGTCACTGGGATCCTGCTAGCCAGGACCCCCGTGCTCATATGTTTGTGGCCTATATGTGTTCCCTGTGTGGTGCCTAACTGTATCACTGAGGCTCTGTTAACCAGAACCTCAGTGTTTATGTTCTCTCTGCTTTTAAAATTGTCACTGCAGGCTAGTGACTTATTTTACCAATTCTCATGGGCATACTGGAACCCCCCTTATAATTCCCTTGTATATGGTACCTAGGTACCCAGGGTATTGGGGTTCCAGGAGATCCCTATGGGCTGCAACATTTCTTTTGCCACCCATAGGGAGCTCAGACAATTCTTACACAGGACTGCCATTGCAGCCTGAGTGAAATAACGTCCACGTTTTTTCACAGCCATTTTCACTGCACATAAGTAACATATAAGTCACCTATATGTCTAACCCTCACTTGGTGAAGGTTAGGTGCCTAGTTACTTAGGGCCTGATTCTAACTTTGGAGGACGGTGTTAAACCATCCCAAAAGTGGCGGATATACCACCTACCGTATTACGAGTCCATTATATCCTATGGAACTCGTAATACGGTAGGTGGTATATCCGCCACTTTTGGGACGGTTTAACACCGTCCTCCAAAGTTAGAATCAGGCCCTTAGTGTGTGGGCACCCTGGCACTAGCTAAGGTGCCCCCACATTGTTCAGGGCAAATTCCCAGGACTTTGTGAGTGCAGGGACACCATTACATGCGTGCACTACATATAGGTCAATACCTATATGTAGCGTCACCATGGTAACCCTGAACATGGCCATGTAACATATCTAGGATCATGGAATTCTGGTATTGGGGGGACATTCTGGTATTGGGGGGATAATTCCATGCATCCCCGGGCCTCTAGCACAGAACCCGGGTACTGCCAAACTTGATTTCCGGGCTGTTGCTGCCAATCCCTCAGACAGGTTTCTGCCCCCCTGGGGCCTGGGCAGCCTGGTCCCAGGAAGGCAGAACAAAGAATTTCCTCTGATGGAGGGTGTTACAGCCTCTCCCTTTGGAAATAGGTGTGAAAGGCTGGGGAGGAGTAGCCTCCCCCCAGCCTCTGGAAATGCTTTGATGGGCACAGATGGTGCCCTCTCTGCATAAGCCAGTCTACACCGGTTCAGGGATCCCCCAGCCCTGCTCTGGCGCGAAACTGGACAAAGGAAAGGGGAGTGACCACTCCCCTGACCAGCACCTCCCAGGGGAGGTGCCCAGAGCTCCTCCAGTGTGTCCTAGACCTCTGCCATCTTGCATTCAGAGGTGTTGGGGCACAGTGGACAGCTCTGGATGGGCAGTCCCAGCAGGTGACATCAGAGACCCCTTCTGATAGATGCTTACCTCTCTTGGTAGCCAAGCCTCCTTTCTCAGTAGCCATACCTCCTTTTTGGGCTATTTAGGGTCTCTCCTCTGGGCTATTCCTCAGATAAAGAATGCAAGAGCTAACCAGAGTTCCTCTGCACTTCCCTCTTCAACTTCTGCCAAGGATCGACCGCTGACTGCTCCAGGACACCTTCAAAACCGCAACAAAGTAGCAAGACGACTACCAACAACATTGTAGTGCCTCATCCTGCCAGCTTTCTCGACTGTTTCCTGGTGGTGCATGCTCTGAGGGCTGTCTGCCTTCACCCTGCACTGGAAGCTAAGAAGAAATCTCCTGTGGGTCGACGGAATCTTCCCCCTGCCAACGCAGGCACCAAACTTCTGCATCACTGGTCCTCTGGGTCCCCTCTCATCCTGACAAGCGTGGTCCCTGAAACACAGGAGCTGGGTCTAAGTGTCTCCCACAGTCCAGTGGCCCTTCTGTCCGAATTTGGTGGAGGTAAGTCCTTGCATGCCCACGCCAGACAGCAAACCTGTGTAATGCATGAGTTGCAGCTGCTATGGCTTCTGTACACTTTCCCAGGACTTCCTTTGTGCACAGCCTTGCCTCGGTCCCCATCACTTCGTCCTGCATTGCCCAACTCGCTGAATTGGACTCTGACGTCGTGGGACCCTCCTTTGTGACTCTGAGTCGACTGCTGTCCTCAGGTCTTCTAAGTGCCTGTTTTGGTACTTCGGTGGGTGCTGCCAGCTTCTGTGGGGGCTCTTTGAGTTGCTGAGAGCCCCCTCTGTCTCCTCCTCCAAGGGGTGACATCCTGGTCCCCAGCAGCACCCAAAATCCTCAACAACGACTCTTGCAGCTAGCAAGGCTTGTTTGTGGTATTTCTGCGTGGAAACACTTCTGCATTCTCCAGCACGCTGTGGGACATCTTCTGACCAAAGGAGAAGTTCCTGGCACCTTCTGTTGTTGCAGAATCTTTGGATTCTTCCACCCGGAGGCAGCCCTTTTGCACCTTCATATGGGGTTTAGTGGGCTCCTGCCCCCCCCCCCCCCCCGGACACTTGCGTGACTCTTGGACTTGGTCCCCTTCTTTTACAGGTCCTCAGGTCCAGGAATCCGTCTTCAGTGCTTAGGTAGCAGTTGTGGTTCTTGCAGAATCCACTATCACGACTATACTGTCTTTCTGGGGTAGTAGGGTAACTTTACTCCTAATTTTCAGGATCTTGGGGTGGGGTATCTTGGACACCCTTACTGTTTTCTCACAGTCCCAGCGACCCTCTACAACCTCCCATAGGCCTGGGTTCCATTCGTGATTCGCATTCCACTTCTGGAGTATATGGTTTGTGTTGCCCCTAGGCCTATGTCTACCTATTGCATTCTATTGTCATTCTACATTGTTTGCACTACTTTTCTTACTGTTACTTACGTGTTTTGGGTTTGTGTACATATAATTTGTGTATATTACTTACCTCCTAAGTGAGGGTATCCTCTGAGATACTTTTGGCATATTGTCACTAAAATAAAGTACCTTTATATTTGGTAACTCCGAGTATTGTGTTTTCTTATGATATTGTGCTATATGATATAAGTGGTATAGTAGGAGCTTTGCATGTCTCCTAGTTCAGCCTAAGCTGGTTTGCCATAGCTACCTCCAACAGCCTAAGCTGCTAGAAACACCTCTGTTCTACTAATAAGGGATAACTGGACCTGGCACAAGGTATAAGTCTCACAAGGTACCCACTATAAGCCAGGCCAGCCTCCTACAGGGGGGTGGCCCAGCCTGGCTCCGACGGGAGTGGACGGGTCTGCCCTTGGCCCGGGCACGGCCCGTGTGGGTCCGGCGATGTGATGTCCCCTGGCTCTTTATAGCGCTTGCTGGCGAGGTGAGTATTGGCAGCTGGTGCAGGAGGTGGCTGCCTCCTGGGGCCAAAAGCATTCTGAAACTCGAGTCCCCCTTGTTGAACCAATCACGTCCCGCACTGTGGTGTCCCCCTGGCGCTTTATAGCGCTTGCTAGCGAGGTGAGTAGAGGCAGCTGATGCAGGAAATGGCCAAATCCTGGGGCCAAAAGCAGTCTGGGACTCGTAGTCCCCCTTGTTGAATCAAGCGGGTCCAACCATCCAATGGTCTTTACAACCATTTATACTTTCTTCCTTTCTTCAACACTGCCAAGCTAGCGTGCCAAGGTTTTCATTACTAAAACCAGTTTTCCTCTGTGAAATCTTCTGCCTCAATAGTGTGGGTGCTGCGGAGCAGCTCACAGCAAGAATGTGGACATTCTCACCCTTCAGTAAAATCTCCTACAGTTATCATACCTGCCAACTTGTGAAAAATCTTCACTGTGTCATGAGGGGGCGGGGCTTTGGGAAACGTAACTTTGTGCAAAGCGCAGCCTGAGGCACTTTAAATCACCGCCAGCCCACTTCCACACCCCAAAAAACAAAAATTCTGAGGCTTCTGCTGATGTCCTAGGGAGGTTTCACACCAATGCATAGACATTGTCTGTGTACAGCCTCCACACAATTAGCTGGAAACCTGCTCTCTGCAGGGTTTTCAGATATTTGTTTGCATTCCATATGATATTGTCTTTTCACCGGGTGACCGAGTGAAGGGAGCTGATTTTGTGTGGCACTGTGTGAGTTGGAACGTCTGAGTTATGCTGTACTTTTTTGAAGCCGTTAGTGTACCTACATATTGTAATCCCAAAATCTTTGTGTACCTTAATGGCATGGCCGTCCTTACAATCTCACTCTGGAAATAGCTTCAGTATTGGATCGCTTTTGCACACAATGTGGCATTTTCTTCACTGTATTCAGCACTTTAGAAACTTTTATGTAATTATCATTCTTTCTCTACATGAAGCGTTGCCAAATACCAAACCTCTCTGTGGGGTCCCTTGAAAGAACATCTGTTCAAGCAACCAATTGCTTAAGTGCTTTTTGTCATTTCCTCATTGCACACAGTCTGATAGTAAACCATAACCCCAATAGCAATCCATTAACATTTCATTCTGTCAGGTTGTTCATTGTTAAATAAATTATGCCTAGTGCTGTACACGAACTTGTAAGAAAAACACTGCCATTGTTAAATTCTTACTACATGCTTTGTGATTCATTAAGTCAACATTGTTAACCCAGCACATTCTCTTGAGAGCTGCTGCAGAATACAAAGCTTCCGAGATTGACAGGATTTCGAATTTCGTCCTAACGCTGCTTGCAAACACATTTTACACAATGTGTTATGTGTTTATAATGCATGATTTTTCAATTGGAACTTAAATGAATTGAGTGATCTCTGTGGGTGGTTACATGTTCTCTGGTGTATTTTCCTTCAATTAAATCCTCGTTGACTTATTGTTCCTGCTGTTTACACACTATCGTTTTATTTTACACATTTTTGTTATTTTACGCCGCGTTTTTAATATTTCACGACAAACAATAGACATGGCATTAATATAGTAATCAGCTGAAACCATGGACAAGTCGGGCCTGAAACCCTTGTTCAAACTGTTAGTCTATTATTTGGATTTGTATATTTGGATGTCTGTGCTTTAATATGACCCACAACATCTACAGCTTGTAATTCAGTGAATGGAGAAGATGAAGCGCCCTTTCCTGCATCTTGATTGACATGCAGAAATGCTGAAGTGAAAATAAATTAACTGTTCTCTAGACACATTCGTTGACCTCTTCTCCAAACGAAGCGAGATTCATTTTTACCAGGGGCGTAGCTTGGTAAGTGAGACATAAGTATTAAGATTTTCCAACAATCACACTGGCATATAATGTAAAAATACATCAATAGTGATTTACATCGAAAGTGCTTTATTGAGGAGAAGTGGACAACAGGTTAGCGAGGAGAAGAGGAACTAGGATTTAGAGATTGTGCCACCACACAAGTCAATGAAAAATCGAGGTGAAATCTGTCTATCTTTCAACTCAAAGAATATCTATTGTAACTGAGGAGCAGAAATGATGCAAGAATTTTCACTGCCTCCTGTAATTAGGCACAAAATACCCCGTACCTGGCGCTAGCCTCCCCACCACGCTGCCTTCTGTTCCCTGCCCCACACAGACTCCCCTGCTTCTATTTACCACCTGCTCAGAGCATATGGTAAGTGGAAGTAGATGTATCCCTAGACTGGGGCTCCTAATACCGGTTCGGTTCCAATAATTCTGGGCTATTTTTCATTCCAGGGAGATCACCTTGGAATAGTCAGATTTAGGTCCAGGATACTGACCTGAAACGATTATTCCAATGAGTTCTCTCCTTATTTTAGGGAAACCAGGAGGGCATTTGTAGAGTGTAATGACATTGTTATTTTCAGACTATACTGAGATGTTTAATTGTTTTGATGGGTTTGAGGTGAACTTTGATCTCCAATGGGCATTCATCGTATCTCCCTAGATGGCAATGCCTTCGGGGGGGGGCGGGGTAACTGATAGGGGAGGTTTCCCAGAAGAGCCTTATTGGACTGCTCATATACACTTTACTTGGGTGATCATTATATCTTATTTGGCTCCAGCTCAGGATGGCCCACATATGCAGGCCTGTTCATTTCTGCCTCAGCAAATGCAATCAGTTTCCCTTTTAAAAATGTTTTAAAATCAGACTTCCTCCCTTCCCCATGTTGTCCTCGCAATGGGTTATCTCTCTTCCTGAGCTGTTTCAATGTCTCTGAGCTACGAAATTCTAATAATAAAGGTGGTATTGGGGATTCCATTACATCATATTAAATTGTGATGAGATGGTAATTATGGTTGTTAATGGCACCACTGATCTCTGGTGCTTTATTCTTTGCTGCATGCTTTGTGACCTTGCCTAATCCACTATAAGGTGTCAAAAACGTGGATTTTAAAATCAACTCTAACTTCCCTTATGGTCTCGGGTCGTGACCATATTTCACCTTCTTTCTATGTTTCTCAAAGGATTTACCTTATTACTGTCTTAAAAGGATCCCGTTGTGACCATGGCACTTCCTTATATCTAGCTTTGGTGAAGGTCCTGTAGAAATGGCTGCAAGTTGTTCTGAATGTGGTTTTGTTGCTCCCTTTTGGAGTCTGGAGGTTTGGTTATATCTTTTGATACTCCATCACTAGCCTTATTTTTGGCATGCACTTAGAGCAGTGGCCTGCAGTAAAATCCTTTACACGAGGCTAATCACTCTACCAGTGTCAGACTTTAACCCAACCTGGACCCGTTGAGTGGAGACAACGGCGTGTAGACTTTGTTACTATCGCAAAGAATCTTGGTATCGCCTGCTGTGCTGCTGTCCTAAACTTGCTGAGGGAAGATGTCATCTGCTTCTTTCATTGTTTCGCTCCAAAGGTGTTAGGTATTGCAGGGAGGCCTTGGACTTGTGTTTTACAGAAAACTCCCCCAGTCCCTCAGCTAGACTAGGGAAATTTCCATACATCAGCCACCAGTCACTCTCTAAAGTGGCAATTGGTAGTCTTTAAACATACGACTTCATGCTAGGAGAGCTGCTACAAAGTTTTGTTAACCTCAAGGGCCGCATGCTGTGTTCAGCTAGTTTACGTGCCTCTTTGCCCCGAGGGCAGCTGTCACCTTAACAGCCAGATTCATTGGTTGAGGAGACGATTCTTTCTTCTTTCAGACTTAACAATGCTTTGCCCTTTTGAAGGTGCCAAAGTGTTTTTTTTAAAAATAATTATGGTTTACTAATTATGTGCTGGTTAAACAAATTATTACTTTTATGTTCTAATGCTATGTACAGTTTTATTCATGTAATTGTTTTAATTATTGAACATGAATTAATAAAGTAAGTAACACTCCAGAACAAGCTTCCAATTGTTTGTGAAGTTAGCTGATGTTTGCTTCAAGTTTCTGTGTTTGATGCATCCGTCCTTCTACTGAGCATCCTCGCTCCTCTTTAAGAGCAAGTTTGCTCTCCAGTCTTCTCCTTAGACTGCACTCTACCAACAGTTGCCAGTTCTGCTGCCATATTTCTAGCTGCAGATAAAGGGGTTGCTCTTTTTCCAACTCTTCTTCCTTTTGCCCTCTCTCCACCCCCTCAGAACAGCCACCCTGACTGTGTCCAACTGAAACCCTGTTGTTTACAGTTACATTTTGTTTTCTTCTTTACTGAGCAATCCGTGTTCCCTTATGTACAGTCACTACTAGGAATTGAAAATGGTTTTGTGGCCTTTTGATGACCATAATCATATGGTCAGTATGTAATATAGCCTTATAGCCTGCTGCCAAGGGCTACACTGGTTGTGAAAGTCTCTTAACTTGAGTCGTGGCTCAAGGGCCTATAACAAGGGAGAAGGACTTTAACAATGGTAAAGCCTGAGGCTGCTGGGCTATGAGTATATTAGAACAGTAGTTCCCAAACGTTTGACTTCTGTGGACCCCCACGTTATCATTACTGGAACTCGGGGAACCCCATGAATCATTATTGGAAACTTGCCCCCCCCCCCCACTGAGTCATTACTGAAAGCTGGGGACCTAATCTGTCACTATTATTTAATTTTCTAAGCAGTCAAGGACCCCCGGCGGTCCCTGGACCAGAGGTTCGGAACCACTTGTAGGAAAGTACCATCTTGCCTGGCATGTTACCCCCATATTTCACTGTATATATGTTGTTTTAGTTGTATGTGTCACTGGGACCCTGCCAGCCAGGGCCCCAGTGCTCATAAGTGTGCCCTGTATGTGTTACCTGTGTTATGACTAACTGTCTCACTGAGGCTCTGCTATCCAGAACCTCAGTGGTTATGCTCTCTCATTTTCTTTCCAAATTGTCACTAACAGGCTAGTGACCAAGTTCACCAATTTACATTGGCATACTGGAACACCCTTATAATTCCCTAGTATATGGTACTGAGGTACCCAGGGTATTGGGGTTCCAGGAGATCCCTAGGGGCTGCAGCATTTCTTGTGCCACACATAGGGAGATCTGACAATTCTTACACAGGCCTGCCAGTGCAGCCTGAGTGAAATAACGCCCACGTTATTTCACAGCCATTTACCACTGCACTTAAGTAACTTATAAGTCACCTATATGTCTAACCTTTACCTGGTAAAGGTTGGGTGCTAAGTTACTTAGTGTGTGGGCACCCTGGCACTAGCCAAGGTGCTCCCACATTGTTCAGGGCAAATTCCCCGGACTTTGTGAGTGCGGGGACACCATTACACGCGTGCACTATACAAATGTCACGACATATGTATAGCGTCACAATGGTAACTCCGAACATGGCCATGTAACATGTCTAAGATCATGAAATTGTCACCCCAATGCCATTCTGGCATTGGGGAGACAATTCCATGATCCCCCGAGTCTCTAGCTCAGACCCGGGTACTGCCAAACTACCTTTCCCGGGGTTTCACTGCGGCTGCTGCTGCTGCCAACCCCTCAGACAGGTTTCTGCCCTCCTGGGGTCCAGCCAGGCTTGGCCCAGGAAGGCAGAACAAAGGACTTCCTCAGAGAGAGGGTGTTACACCCTCTCCCTTTGGAAAAAGGTGTCGGGGCTGGGGAGGAGTAGCCTCCCCAGCCTCTGGAAATGCTTTGATGGGAACAGATGGTGCCCATCTCTGCATAAGCCAGTCTACACCGGTTCAGGGATCCCCCAGCCTTGCTCTGGTGCGAAACTGGACAAAGGAAAGGGAAGTGACCACTCCCCTGACCTGCACTTCCCCTGGGAGGTGCCCAGAGCTCCTCCAGTGTGCTCCAGACCTCTGCCATCTTGGAAACAGAGGTGCTGCTGGCACACTGGACTGCTCTGAGTGGCCAGTGCCAGCAGGTGACATCAGAGACTCCTTCTGATAGGCTCCTTCAGTTGTTGCTAGCCTATCCTCTCTCCTAAGTAGCCAAACCTCCTTTTCTGGCTATTTAGGGTCTCTGCTTTAGGGAATTCTTTAGATAAGGAATGCAAGAGCTCATCAGAGTTCCTCTGCATCTCTCTCTTCACCTTCTGCCAAGGAATCGACTGCTGACCGTGCTGGAATCCTGCAAAACTGCAACAAAGTAGCAAAGACGACTACTGCGACCTTGTAACGCTGATCCTGCCGCCTTCTCGACTGTTTTCCTGGTGGTGCATGCTGTGGGGATAGTCTGCCTCCTCTCTGCACTAGAAGCTCCGAAGAAATCTCCCGTGGGTCGACGGAATCTTCCCCCTGCAACCGCAGGCACCAAAGAACTGCATCACCGGTCCTCTGGGTCTCCTCTCAGCACAACGAGAGAGGTCCCTTGAACTCAGCAACTCTGTCCAAGTGACTCCCACAGTCCATTGACTCTTCAGTCCAAGTTTGGTGGAGGTAAGTCCTTGCCTCCCCACGCTAGACTGCATTGCTGGGAACCGCGTGTTTTGCAGCTACTCCGGCTCCTGTGCACTCTTCCAGGATTTCCTTTGTGCACAGCCAAGCCTGGGTCCCCGGCACTCTAACCTGCAGTGCACAACCTCCTGAGTTGTCCTCCGGTGTCGTGGGACCCTCTTTTGTGACTTCGGGTGAGCTCCGGTTCACTCCACTTCGTAGTGCCTGTTCCGGCACTTCTGCTGGAGATGCTTGCTTCTGAGAGGGCTCCTTGTCTTGCTGGGCGCCCCACTCTGTCCCCTCACACAATTGGCGACATCCTGGTCCCTCCTGTGCCACAGCAGCATCCAAAAACCCTACCCACAACCTTTGCAGCTAGCAAGGCTTGTTTGCTGTCTTTTTGCATGGAAACACCTCTGCACGACTTTTCACGACGTGGGACATCCATCCTCCAAAGGGGAAGTTTCTAGCCCTTGTCGTTCTTGCAGAATCCACAGCTTCTACCATCCGGTGGCAGCTCCTTTGCACCCACAGCTGGCATTTCCTGGGCATCTGCCCACTCCCGACTTGATCGTGACTTTTGGACTTGGTCCCCTTGTTCCTCAGGTACTCTCGTGAGGAAATCCATTGTTGTTGCATTGCTGTTGTTGGTCTTCCTTGTAGAATTCCACTATCACTACTTCTGTGCTCTTTGGGGAACTTAGGTGTACTTTGCACCCACTTTTCAGGGTCTTGGGGTGGGCTATTTTTCTAACCCTCACTGTTTTCTTACAGTCCCAGCGACCCTCTACAAGGTCACATAGGTTTGGGGTCCATTCGTGGTTCGCATTCCACTTCTAGAGTATATGGTTTGTGTTGCCCCTATCCCTATGTGCCCCCATTGCATTCTATTGTGACTATACATTGTTTGCACTGTTTTCTATTGCTATTACTGCATATTTTGGTATTGTGTACATATATCTTGTGTATATTTGCTATCCTCATACTGAGGGTACTCACTGAGATACTTTTGGCATATTGTCATAAAAATAAAGTACCTTTATTTTCAGTATATCTGTGTATTGTGTTTTCTTTTGATATTGTGCATATGACACAAGTGGTACTGTAGGAACTTCACTCGTCTCCTAGTTCAGCCTAAGCTGCTCTGCTAAGCTACCTTTTCTATCAGCCTAAGCTGCTAGACACCCCTCTACACTAATAAGGGATACCTGGGCCTGGTGCAAGGTGTAAGTACCCCTTGGTACCCACTACAAGCCAGTCCAGCCTCCTACATTGGTTGTGCAGCGGTGGGATAAGTACTTGCAACTACTTACCACTTTGTCATATTGTACTTTTCATAAGAGACAAATATACAAAACAAGTTCAGTGTATGTACACCTAACCAAAAAGTTTTGCTTTTCTTCTCTTACTCTTCTTGCTAAGTGCTGAAAAGTACCTCTAAACTTTCAAAAAGTTCTTTAAAAGTTTTTAAAGTTTTTTTTTCTGTTCCTTAAAAAGTTCTGAAAACTTTGTCTTTCTTTTTCTGTCCCTTAAACCTTTTCTATAATGTCTGGTACAGGCCAAACTGTTGATCTGACCAAACTTGCTTATGATCACCTTAGCTGGAAAGGAGCAAGGAGTCTCTGCATTGAAAGAGGTTTAGGGGTAGGGAAGAATTCCTCTAGAGAACTGTTAGTTAACATGCTCATTGAACAAGATAAGACCTTAGTTGGCACTTCTGTTGAGAGATTAGCTGATGGTTCCCACTCTGATTCTGGGGCACCCCTAGTAAAGGAGTTAGAAGGGAACCTTCCCAGCCTGCCCCCTAGCAAGCCACCTAGAATGGCTGGTACTAATGTGACTTCACATCACAATAAGAGTATTACTTCTCATCACAGTAGGAGTATTACTTCTGTAGGCCAGAATGTTAGAGTGCCATCTGTTAGGGAGGGGTCTCCCTATGTTCATTCTCACCATTCTTCTGTGTCAAGGCATGCCCAACCCACCCTCCCTGAAGACAGAATGTTAGAAAGGGAGCTCAATAAATTGAGAGTGGAAGAATCCAGACTGAAGCTCAAGAAGCAACAGCTGGATTTAGATAGACAAGCATTTGACTTAGAAAAAGAAAGGCAGAGGTTGGGGTTAGGACCCCATGGTGGCAGCAGCAGTATTCCAAATAGTCATCCTGCAAAAGAGCATGATTCTAGGAATCTGCACAAGATAGTTCCCCCTTACAAGGAGGGGGATGACATTAACAAGTGGTTTGCTGCACTTGAGAGGGCCTGTGTTGTACAGGAGGTCCCTCAAAGGCAGTGGGCTGCTATCCTATGGCTATCTTTCAGTGGAAAGGGTAGGGATAGGCTCCTAACTGTTAAAGAAAGTGATGCCAATAATTTTACAGTTCTTAAGAATGCACTCCTAGATGGTTATGGCTTAACCACTGAACAGTACAGGATGAAGTTCAGAGAAACCAAAAAGGAGTCTTCACAAGACTGGGTAGACTTTGTTGACCATTCAGTGAAGGCCTTGGAGGGGTGGTTACATGGCAGTAAAGTTTCTGACTATGAAAGTCTGTATAACTTAATCCTGAGAGAGCATATTCTTAATAATTGTGTGTCTGATTTGTTACACCAGTACCTGGTAGACTCTGATCTGACCTCTCCCCAAGAATTGGAAAAGAAGGCAGACAAATGGGTCAGAACAAGGGTGAACAGAAAAGTTCATACAGGGGGTGACAAGGATGGCAAGAAGAAGGATGGTAAGTGTTCTGACAAGGGTGGGGACAAATCTAAAAACGAGTCTTCATCAGGCCCACAAAAACACTCTGGTGGGGGTGGTGGGCCCAAATCCTCTTCAAATCAAAACAAAGAAAAGAAACCATGGTGCTATTTATGTAAAATAAAAGGCCATTGGACAACAGATCCCAGTTGTCCAAAGAAAAGCACCAAGCCTCCTACCACTACAACCCCTGCTGCTACACCTGGTGCCCCTAGTAATAGCAGTGGTGGTGGGAGCAAACCTACTAATAGCCAATCCAAGGGAGTAGCTGGGCTCACTTTTGGTAACTTAGTTGGGGTTGGTCTTGTTAGGGAGACCACAGAGGCTGTGTTAGTCTCTGAGGGGGCCATTGATTTGGCCACCTTGGTTGCTTGTCCCCTTAATATGGATAAGTACAAGCAACTTCCCCTAATAAATGGTGTTGAGGTTCAGGCCTACAGGGACACAGGTGCCAGTGTTACCATGGTAATAGAGAAACTGGTCCACCCTGAACAACACCTACTTGGTCACCAGTACCAAGTGACTGATGCTCATAACAACACTCTTAGCCACCCCATGGCTGTTGTGAATCTCAACTGGGGGGGGGGTTACTGGTCCAAAGAAAGTTGTGGTTGCCTCAGATTTACCTGTAGACTGTCTACTAGGGAACGATTTAGAGACATCAGCTTGGGCAGAAGTGGAGTTGGAGGCTCATGCAGCAATGCTGGGCATTCCAGGGCATATTGTTGCTTTAACCAGGGCTCAGGCCAAAAAGCAAAAAGGACAGGGTGACTTGGATCCTGGAAGAATGGACCAAGTGCTCCCTAAAGCTAGGGTTAGTAAAGGTAAATCACACTACCTACTATCCCTCCCTCTACAGTGGATTCAACTTCTGAGGAAGAAGAATTTCCACCCTGTGCAGAGCCTACACCAGAGGAGCTGGAAGCAGACACTGCTGAGCTTTTGGGTGAAGGGGGGCCTGCCAGGGAGGAGCTGAGTGTGGCACAGCATACCTGTCCCACACTAGAGGGTCTAAGGCAGCAAGCTGTCAAACAAGCAAATGGGGATGTCAGTGACTCTCACAGAGTTTACTGGGAGGACAACCTTTTGTATACTGAAGCAAGGGATCCAAAACCTCGAGCTGCCAGGAGATTAGTGATTCCTCAGGAATACAGAAAGTTCCTCCTAACTCTAGCCCACGACATTCCCTTAGCTGGACATTTGGGGCAAATGAAAACTTGGGACAGGCTTGTCCCCTTGTTTCATTGGCCTAGAATGTCAGAGGACACAAAGGAATTTTGTAAGTCCTGTGAAACCTGTCAAGCCAGTGGCAAGACAGGTGGCACTCCAAAGGCACCCCTTATTCCACTGCCTGTGGTTGAGGTTCCCTTTGAAAGGGTAGGGGTTGACATAGTTGGCCCCCTTGACCCTCCTACTGCTTCAGGCAATAGGTTTATCTTAGTGGTAGTGGACCATGCCACCAGATATCCTGAAGCAATTCCTCTAAGGACCACTACAGCTGCTGCAGTGGCAAAAGCCCTCCTGGGAATCTTTTCCAGGGTGGGCTTCCCAAAAGAGGTGGTATCAGACAGGGGAAGCAATTTCATGTCTGCTTACTTAAAGGCCATGTGGAAGGAATGTGGGGGGACATACAAGTTCACCACACCCTATCATCCACAAACAAATGGACTGGTTGAGAGGTTTAATAAAACTCTCAAAGGAATGATAATGGGACTCCCTGACAAACTCTGCAGGAGATGGGATGTCCTCTTACCTTGCCTCCTTTTTGCTTACAGGGAGGTACCCCAAAAAGGAGTGGGCTTCAGCCCCTTTGAACTCCTATTTGGACACCCTGTGAGAGGTCCTCTAACACTTGTGAAGGAGGGTTGGGAACAACCTTTAAAAGCTCCTAAGCAAGACATAGTGGAGTATGTACTTGGCCTAAGATCTAGGATGGCTGAGTACATGAAAAAGGCCAGTAAAAACCTTGAGGCCAGCCAACAGCTCCAAAAGCAATGGCATGACCAGAAGGCTGTTCTGGTTCAGTACCAACCAGGGCCGAAAGTGCGGTTCTTGAAGCCTGTGGCCCCAAGAGCACTCCAAGATAAATGGAGTGGACCCATCATTATTGTTGAGAAAAAGGGTGAAGTCACCTACTTAGTTGACTTAGGCACTGCCAGGAGTCCCCTTAGGGTGCTCCATGTCAATCGCCTGAAACCCTACTATGACAGGGCTGATCTCACCCTGCTCATGGCAACAGATGAGGGACAGGAAGAAGAGAGTGACCCTCTCCCTGATCTCTTCTCTTCCACAGAACAAGATGCTCTAGTCGAAGGTGTAGTTCTGGCAGATTGTCTTACTGCTGAGCAAAAAGACCACTGCATAAATCTCCTGGGTCAGTTTTCTGAACTCTTTTCTACTGTGCCAGGCACCACTTCTTGGTGTGAGCACACTATAGATACTGGAGACAGCTTGCCTGTCAAAAGTAAGATCTATAGGCAGCCTGACCATGTCAGGGACTGCATAAAACAAGAGGTTCAGAAAATGCTTGAACTGGGAGTGGTTGAGCACTCTGAAAGTCCATGGGCCTCTCCTGTGGTACTTGTACCAAAACCTCATTCCAAAGATGGAAAGAAGGAAATGAGATTTTGTGTAGACTATAGAGGTCTCAACCAAGTAACTAAAACTGATGCTCACCCTATACCCAGGGCAGATGAGCTAATAGATACACTGGCATCTGCCAAGTATCTAAGCACCTTTGATTTGACTGCAGGGTATTGGCAGATCAAGTTATCAGAGGATGCAAAAGCAAAAACTGCATTTTCAACCATTGGAGGGCACTACCAATTTAAAGTAATGCCTTTTGGGTTGAAAAATGCACCTGCCACTTTTCAGAGGTTGGTGAATACAGTCCTGCAAGGGTTGGTTTTATCTAGGACACCTGGTAGGTGGAGAACAGATTGCACCGCTTCAGGGGAAAATCCAAACTATTATAGATTGGGTTCCCCCTACAACTCAGACTCAGGTGAGAGCCTTCTTAGGCCTCACTGGGTACTACAGGAGGTTCATAAAGAACTATGGCTCCATTGCAGCCCCTCTTAATGACCTCACATCTAAGAAAATGCCTAAAAAGGTATTATGGACAGCAAACTGTCAGAAAGCTTTTGAGGAGCTGAAGCAGGCCACGTGCTCTGCACCTGTCCTGAAAAGCTCCTGTTACTCAAAAAAAATCATTGTCCAAACTGATGCATCTGAATTAGGGGTAGGGGCAGTCTTATCACAACTTAATTCTGAGGGCCAGGATCAACCTGTTGCTTTTATCAGCAGGAGGTTGACCCCTAGAGAAAAGCGTTGGTCTGCCATAGAGAGGGAGGCCTTTGCTGTGGTCTGGGCACTGAAGAAGTTGAGGCCATACCTGTTTGCCACTCACTTCATTGTTCAGACAGACCACAAACCTCTACTTTGGCTAAAACAAATGAAAGGTGAAAATCCTAAATTGTTGAGGTGGTCCATATCCCTACAGGGGATGGACTATACAGTGGAACATAGACCTGGGAGTACCCACTCCAATGCAGATGGACTCTCAAGATATTTCCACTTAGACAATGAAGACTCATCAGGTCATGGCTAGTCTTATTGTCCTTCGTTTGGGGGGGGGGGTTGTGTAGGAAAGTACCATCTTGCCTGGCATGTTACCCCCATATTTCACTGTATATATGTTGTTTTAGTTGTATGTGTCACTGGGACCCTGCCAGCCAGGGCCCCAGTGCTCATAAGTGTGCCCTGTATGTGTTACCTGTGTTATGACTAACTGTCTCACCGAGGCTCTGCTATCCAGAACCTCAGTGGTTATGCTCTCTAATTTTCTTTCCAAATTGTCACTAACAGGCTAGTGACCAAGTTCACCAATTTACATTGGCATACTGGAACACCCTTATAATTCCCTAGTATATGGTACTGAGGTACCCAGGGTATTGGGGTTCCAGGAGATCCCTATGGGCTGCAGCATTTCTTGTGCCACCCATAGGGAGATCTGACAATTCTTACACAGGCCTGCCAGTGCAGCCTGAGTGAAATAACGCCCACGTTATTTCACAGCCATTTACCACTGCACTTAAGTAACTTATAAGTCACCTATATGTCTAACCTTTACCTGGTAAAGGTTGGGTGCTAAGTTACTTAGTGTGTGGGCACCCTGGCACTAGCCAAGGTGCTCCCACATTGTTCAGGGCAAATTCCCCGGACTTTGTGAGTGTGGGGACACCATTACACGCGTGCACTATACAAATGTCACGACATATGTATAGCGTCACAATGGTAACTCCGAACATGGCCATGTAACATGTCTAAGATCATGAAATTGTCACCCCAATGCCATTCTGGCATTGGGGAGACAATTCCATGATCCCCCGAGTCTCTAGCTCAGACCCGGGTACTGCCAAACTACCTTTCCCGGGGTTTCACTGCGGCTGCTGCTGCTGCCAACCCCTCAGACAGGTTTCTGCCCTCCTGGGGTCCAGCCAGGCTTGGCCCAGGAAGGCAGAACAAAGGACTTCCTCAGAGAGAGGGTGTTACACCCTCTCCCATTGGAAAAAGGTGTCAGGGCTGGGGAGGAGTAGCCTCCCCCAGCCTCTGGAAATGCTTTGATGGGCACAGATGGTGCCCATCTCTGCATAAGCCAGTCTACACCGGTTCAGGGATCCCCCAGCCCTGCTCTGGCGCGAAACTGGACAAAGGAAAGGGGAGTGACCACTCCCCTGACCTGCACCTCCCCTGGGAGGTGCCCAGAGCTCCTCCAGTGTGCTCCAGACCTCTGCCATCTTGGAAACAGAGGTGCTGCTGGCACACTGGACTGCTCTGAGTGGCCAGTGCCAGCAGGTGACATCAGAGACTCCTTCTGATAGGCTCCTTCAGGTGTTGCTAGCCTATCCTCTCTCCTAAGTAGCCAAACCTACTTTTCTGGCTATTTAGGGTCTCTGCTTTGGGGAATTCTTTAGATAACGAATGCAAGAACTCATCAGAGTTCCTCTGCATCTCTCTCTTCACCTTCTGCCAAGGAATCGACTGCTGACCGCGCTGGAAGCCTGCAAAACTGCAACAAAGTAGCAAAGACGACTACTGCGACCTTGTAACGCTGATCCTGCCGCCTTCTCGACTGTTATCCTAGTGGTGCATGCTGTGGGGGTAGTCTGCCTCCTCTCTGCACTAGAAGCTCCGAAGAAATCTCCCGTGGGCCGACGGAATCTTCCCCCTGCAACCGCAGGCACCAAAGAACTGCATCACCGGTCCTCTGGGTCTCCTCTCAGCACAACGAGCGAGGTCCCTTGAACTCAGCAACTCTGTCCAAGTGACTCCCACAGTCCAGTGACTCTTCAGTCCAAGTTTGGTGGAGGTAAGTGCTTGCCTTCCCACGCTAGACTGTATTGCTGGGAACCGCGTGTTTTGCAGCTACTCCGGCTCCTGTGCACTCTTCCAGGATTTCCTTTGTGAACAGCCAAGCCTGGGTCCCCGGCACTGTAACCTGCAGTGCACGACCTCCTGAGTTGTCCTCCGGCGTCGTGGGACCCTCTTTTGTGACTTCGGGTGAGCTCCGGTTCACTCCACTTTGTAGTGCCTGTTCCAGCACTTCTGCGGGTGCTGCTTGCTTCTGAGAGGGCTCCTTGTCTTGCTGGGCGCCCTCTTTGTCTCCTCACGCAATTGGTGACATCCTGGTCCCTCCTGAGCCACAGCAGCATCCAAAAACCCTAACCACGACCTTTGCAGCTAGCAAGGCTTGTTTGCGGTCTTTCTGCACGGAAACACCTCTGCACGACTCTTCATGACGTGGGACATCCATCCTCCAAAGGGGAAGTTTCTAGCCCTTGTCGTTCTTGCAGAATCCACAGCTTCTACCATCCCGTAGCAGCTTCTTTGCACCCACAGCTGGCATTTCCTGGGCATCTGCCCACTCCCGACTTGATCGTGACTTTTGGACTTGGTTCCCTTGTTCCACAGGTACTCTCATCAGGAAATCCATCGTTGTTGCATTGCTGGTGTTGGTCTTCCTTGCAGAATTCCCCTATCACTACTTCTGTGCTCTTTGGGGAACTTAGGTGCACTTTGCACCCACTTTTCAGGGTGTTGGGGTGGGCTATTTTTCTAACCCTCACTGTTTTCTTACAGTCCCTGCGACCCTCTACAAGGTCACATAGGTTTGTGGTCCATTCGTGGTTCGCATTCCACTTCTAGAGTATATGGTTTGTGTTGCCCCTATCCCTATGTGCCCCCATTGCATTCTATTGTGACTATACATTGTTTGCACTGTTTTCTATTGCTATTACTGCATATTTTGGTATTGTGTACATATATCTTGTGTGTATTTGCTATCCTCATACTGAGGGTACTCACTGAGATACTTTTGGCATATTGTCATAAAAATAAAGTACCTTTATTTTTAGTATATCTGTGTATTGTGTTTTCTTATGATATTGTGCATATGACACAAGTGGTACTGTAGGAGCTTCACTCGTCTCCTAGTTCAGCCTAAGCTGCTCTGCTAAGCTACCTTTTCTATCAGCCTAAGCTGCTAGACACCCCTCTACACTAATAAGGGATACCTGGGCCTGGTGCAAGGTGTAAGTACCCCTTGGTACCCACTACAAGCCAGTCCAGCCTCCTACACCACTGTATTAGAACATTACACCAACTTAAGGTAGCATGTTAAAAAGTAAACAGCAATAACTGAAAAGACAAACATTGGAATGTTGGTGCAGAAGGCTTATACGAGCCATTATAGCCCTGAGTCATTTCAGTGGGGCTTGGCATACTCCAATCAATGAGCTAATGTGTTTTATGTACAGTTTGATTTACAGAAGGAGAGTAAGGAGGCAATATGCGGTCTTCCACTGATGATGTATTGATTAGGCTAACTTATGTCTTAGGTAATATTCATTTATGTGGCTCACACACATTCTATTTTGATTTTACAGTATGCCAAGGACAAATGCAGGTTTGGTAAATGAAGGAAAGGAGCAACGTATTGTGTTAATTTAGGGCAATGCAATACAGGGAGGGCCAGTGATGTGTGTGAAAATACAGCAATTTTAACACCCTTAAGTAATTATAGAAAAGTACCTCTGACATGAAAACTTGTTGACTTGAGGAACTGGTATTGCATTCATCTTTCAAAGGAAAGGGGGTCATTAAAGATAATTGATTTGAGACATGAGGGTTCGTGTTAGATAGCAGGACATACTTTATCTGCTGCTCTTTAATCCAGTTTCTAAACTCCAGGTATTTGCATCAATTTGAATTACTTCGCTTTTCTGCCTCTCTGCTTTGTGAAGACCTCACTTAAGACAGTCATGTCTTTACCTACATGTCTTGCACTGAAAAATATTTCCCAGCCGGTGAATTTTTATTTCTCTGATTGATTCTGCACGCATTCATATCCATTCTTTGTTTCAGTGTTTTTCCTGTGTCACCAAGATAGAAACTGAAAGCTAATCCTTTTGTGCATACGGTCAGATTCATGGTCTTGGCTGATGTACAGGTGACAGAACCTGTACAGGTGATAGAACTGTATTTTGAAGTTTTGTTTACTTTGTGGTGCTCTATATTTGCCCATTGCGATGATGTGTGCACAGGAATTGCTCCACTTGATTTGGCAGTGGTGTGTTGAATGTTGTTATTTAGAATACAAGTCAGCAATTTGTTCTTACGAAATCTTAGGTTCTCTGAATGCTGGCATTGACATTTCTGGAAAACATTCTCCCAGTCTTTCAAATCATCTTCAGAAGTTCCTAATAATCTTGCACAGAATTGCATGGTAACAATAGCGCCAACTAATATATTTCTATGGCAGCATTCCAATGCTATGGCACATGGCCCTGGGTTGTGATAGGTGCACAACGCCTCCTGTACCTATCTTATACCAAGGCTATGAGACAATTATTTAAAAAGGCACTGTCTGCAGTGGAGGTATGAACTTCCATGAACCGTTTCATAGTGAAACATCAGTTTGTCACTCAAGGACGATTACCTTATTTTAAAGAGGGGACTGGCACCCCACCGCAGGCAGTTGCTGTGTTTAACTGCAATCCCTTATGGGGGGATGTCTGGGCATCTCTGTGATCCCCATAACCATTCCCAAAGTACAACTTCTGGGTGCACACTGAGTCGATCCTAGGTAGCATAATTTCATTGCACCTCCAGACAGTCCTTTTGTCTTCCACCTGTAGCTGTAATATGGTGTTGGGGCATAGGCCTTCCCTCATTTTCATGGGGCTATGCTCCATGCAAATAAAGGCAGCTCCCATTGAGATAATGTAGGTGATTAGTAGAACAGAAGCGACCGCACAAGCGTTTATGGCCCCTTCTGCAACACAAAGGTGGCCTGGGGTGCCGAAATGGAACACAAACTGCTATTGCAACCCTGGTGAACTCCTGAAATATGGCTTTAGGCGTTTATTACAAGTTTTTACGGTGGTTCGCTGGTGCTGTCTGTCCAGAATTCTGAAGTTTTTTGCCACAACTCCCAAATTTTCTTTAGAAAATGTATCTGTTTGCTCCTACCAGCTGTTGCAGAGCATTTCTAGCTGTAAAACTTTGCTTGACAAAAATGGTTGCCTGTTTCTATGATAATGGGAACGTTTTCAGTTTTAATTAGCTGGTGCAGTCTGTCGGCTTGTGGTACATTGATGCATATATCAGTGGTTTCCAAACTTTTTAGAATCACAGTCCAATATTTAGAATGACAAACTTTCGCATCACACATAACTTTGATGTACATGATGCGGGCAATTTTTTTTTAATGTAACTAAAGCATCATGTGGTAGCTCACTGTCATTTGCAGACAGCACCTTTTCCATTGAAATTACCACTACATTTCTACAGACATACAGTTGTACTGATAAAACTATATTGCACATGAATGATAATGTTTGGAAATAGGATTTCAGTGAATATTTATCATTTGTTCACCACCAAGTAAAATGTCTTTGTTTTTATCACACTTCAGAACTACAAACAAAATGTGCTTCATTTTTGCTTTCCTAAATGCTGAATGTGTACAATCCATTTGCAAGTGTTTACAATTTGTTGTGTGTTACAAAAAAACAAGATCCTACATCATTTCCTTTTACTTTCCCTGTACCCCAGTGGGATTGCCACATAATCCACTTCACTTTTCATCTTCTGATTGCAAAGTGAGAGGCGTTTATAAACAGTAATCCCCAGGCTCAAAGATTAAGCAGAAATTTGTAGGAAGACATAGCCTAATATTTTACCTTTGACTTTGAAGTGCAGAAAACGTGACAATACAGAACTTATTTATTACCGGAACTTTCACAATCCACCCAAAATTGTCTTGTGAACCACCAAAAATCGGCTTGCAACCCACTGTTTATGAAACACTGGCCTATAGTTTATAATTATTAACACTGATGGTGGTATCTAAAAATATTTTTGTCATTAGAATGGAATTCATTTAACTTTTGGAACTATTCACGTTTCTGTTAACTTGCAGTCCTAATCAGTAATATGCTATCAATCTAATGGAAGTATTTTTTTTGCTTTATAGAGTAGAGAGCAAGAATAATTTTATTCCTGTGGTTCTACGGATAGTCTGGCATAGTGCAGTGCCATAGTTGTATCCGTTCCTGTTCCACTTTCTGAAGGTAGACTCAGTGCCAAATGAGAAATAGTAGTTGTTGTATACATTTGGTAAAATTCTCTCTGTGGGTTCATCTTTCTATTCCAAGAATCTCTTACTGCCTGACACACCCACGACATTGGTGAAGAGAGAAATTCCACATTCAAGCTTGCAAAGACAGAAGTGCCTTGTGAGTATGTGGTGGGGGGGAGGAAGTTATGCAAGTCATGTAGTTTGTTTAACATTTTTGTTTTAATATGTTTTCCGACCATCCAGAGATATTTTCATTTACTGGCCCTCATTATGAATTCCCTGGTGTCTTTAGCACTATGTCCACCCTCCCTAGATTTACCATTACAGTTGTCCTCATAATCTAGGTAAAGGAGAAGTAACAAAGATTCGGAGATTTTGTTGAACAACTTGGGGGAAATGCACTTGCTCTTTTGATTAGTCCACACTTTATATCGGCACTTCACCCAGAGATCTTGCTTGCTTGCAGCAGGAGAAATCGCAACACATAATACCAGGGTGCTGCAGTGTCCCCCTTAAACTTACAATTTTGAAGGGGCTTGTAACTCCCATCACCCCCCTCATTTGAAAATAGGCATGCTACTCATAATGAGGGCCACAGCAGCACAGCCTGAGATTATGGGGTGCCTTGCGTCGTTCAATTTTATGTTTTTTGTTCAGCAATTTATTTTTCTTGTACCTAGTGATTGAGGTTCATTTATGGCTACTACTCTTTTGTGATGGGTTTCATCGATGTGCTTTGATTACTTTTCAGAGCTCATATGACCCTACATTCAGGCGGAGATAAGTTGGGCTCTCTTTTCAAAGAAAGAACATTTCCAGACCAGGCTATAGTTCATGTTCCAGATCATTCCGTAGCTCTGTTTTGTTCCTGGCGTTTGAACATCGGATTGTGAGAGTTCAGCAAAGTTAGACGTGCAGTTTGAAATATTAACAAAGCAGTCATGTTCTTGGCCTTTTAAGCAGAGCACAAAAAGGATAATATATCTTACACTGGTATTTGAGATGCGATATTGCATGTGAAGATTTTGAGTGTTTTTTGTGATTTAGGAAGGCTTTAGGGCATACTGTATAACACTGATTTGCGTTTATGTTGGCTCTTTGTGAAATAACTGCCCTCTGTTTGTAACTGTGAAGCACACCATAAAATGCAGTGTTACATACTCGCCTTCTACTATTGCACTCCATGTCCCGTAGCGATAAATCCTGTCAGATTGCCATTGTATGCATACAAAATGTATATGTTCTTTGAAATCTGTTCTTTTTATCTTTATTGCAGTAACATTCTGCTGGGAGTGTGTGTTTGAGGACATTAAAAGTAAAAAAACAAGTTATCTTAAATCTCGCAAAGGATATTGTCCTCAAGAAGGCTCAGTGAATTAAAAAAGCTGAACAATAATGTAGGGGGGTCACAAGTTCAAGTCGCCGAAAACGTTGACGTCGGTAAATTGAGAAACTTAAAATTGGCTAACGTAACAGGTCATTCACAGATCTTTGCAGCTGCAGAAGGGCACTGTATAAATAGCACATTTTTATCAGTAAAGCATCTAAAATGGTGGTATCTACGAAGTATGAGCCTGATGTATGAGTAATCATTTGCAAACCGTGATGTGCAATTTGCACAATGACTAATTGCACAAGTTTAAATGTGACTTATGTACTTATTCAAGGGGGGTCACAAAACCACCTGCATAATGAATTTTAATTGGATCGGTCACAATTTCTGCCACCCTGTAATTGGCAGCGACTGCAGGGATAGAGGTCTGTAAGGGACAGCACACCTCCATTTTAACATTTGCATTTCTATTTGGGCAACATTCTTGTTAAAAAAAACAGCCCACATCGGGGGCGTGGCTTTGACAAGGAGGAAAATGGTGGCTTCTGCCTGTAGCTCCGCTCCAGGGAAACAGCTATATACTAATTCCTGTAGCTACTTAGCCCACCTCAAGCCAGAAACTACCAAAGCGAGTGAATTTTAACTATGTGCATGTTACAAGACACCTTTACAACTCTGGAATACGAGTGCAAATCAAATATGGAGACAGCTCATGCGGCCTTGACTCGGACTATAATGTCGCTGCATGGCCTCTTGGACTGCACTGAGAGTGGGTAGCCTAATGTACGACCACCAAAGCAGCACTCAAGTAAGTACTTTCTGTTCATCGCAAGTTCACAAATTGTTAATGTCTAATTGACTGTTTACCAACTTTAGAATGGAGCAATAATCTGCACCAGAGGTTCTCAACCTGTGGTCGGGGGACCCCTGGAGGTCCCCAAAGCCTTCTCAGGGCCCCCCCCCCACTGCTTAGAAAATGTAAAAATATTAGCAGATTAGGTCCCCAGCTTTCAATAATGACTCAGTGGGGGGTCCCCGGATTCCAATAACGATTCAGTGGGGGTCCCTGGGTTCCAGTAGTGATAAAGTGGGGTTCCACAGAAGTCAAAAGGTTGGGAAACACTGATCTATATGCCTACAGGCATACAGGAAACATGATACTGTAATCAGATTAAACTAAAATGTCAGCTCCATCGGTGTTACACACCAGTGTCTATGCGAATATATGAATAAGGATGGCATATCAGGAATGCTCAGAAGCTTAGAATCACAAATTCTCAACTCTATACAGTGGTTCTGTCATTCTTAAGTCTGCTAAAACGAAGCAACATAAAGCATCACTCTTGTACTATGGTTCCTCACCCAAGTCCTGCAAAGAAGCAGCAGCAGAGCGTGACACACCTTATGGGGGCTTACACAAGTTGAGTTTCTAAGCTGAAAATTGAATTGAGAGTTGGACTGCTCGAATGAAATATCAGTATGAAATATCATTATACCACCTAGAATACTAAATCTATGCATCTGAAAGACTTTGTTTGAGCATCCTTCAGACCGACATAGAGGGTTAGCGTGATGGTGATTTATTTGGCTCTTCACATTTGATATGCAACATATGTATAGTTGCGTTGCCTGATTTGATACCACTCACTGGTACTCCCTCATGACTCATCCATGCCTTATATATGCAAGGTGCTTAACCACCGGATGTCACCAATCTAAAATTTTGGCTTGCAATCACCACATTCTTCGCTCCTTATAATAACACCGATTAGCAACTGGTGATCAGCGTCCTGTGCTTTCAGAGGCAGCGTAGCATGCCAAGCTTGGAGGCCATACTGCACATATCGCTGAAGCATGCCAATTGTACTTTATATGGTCGCATTGATACCAGTGTAAATTGCTGCTTCCGGCGACAAAGTTTGTGATTGCTTCTTAAACAATGTGCTGTACACAAGTGTTCTGCTTAATCTGAGTCCAGATTATTCTGATAATTTGTTGTACCGTTCTCATTCTATGTCTGTATGTTGCATTTCCACCCTTACTCATGTGGTCTGAGAGCTCTCCAGATGAAATCTAAAATGGCTACCGATAGCCTCTGCATTGAGTAAAATAACCTGATCATTGATCATATTGAGGGCATGGAACATTTTAAAATATAATCAAGGAACCAAGCACACTGAAAGGTATATGAACTGAGAGCGATTAAAATCTGTAAGCAGTACAAAACCATCTAATGCTGGTGATAAGGAATCCCCTAAATAAGGAATACCCTGATTAATGCTGGTCCAAATCGGGATGACCTTGAACCAACCAGCTAACTGACACTGCTGAAAATAAATGTATCTGAAATGCAAGTTATTTGATAATTGCTGGCAATTTTGGGAGACAAGAAGTGCTTGGCCTAAGCTCAAGATTGAATGAACAATTTCCTTTTCCCTGACTAACAGGGCTGACTTATATGGCAGTGCTTTCTAATGCTAGCTATTTCTTACCTGAGACTGTACAAAATGCACTGTTGCACATAATGAGGCACCAACACATATTAGCAGGTGCCAACAACAATACTATCACTACGCCAGCTCTCCTGACTGTCTGTTAGGACTTACAACACCACCACTTGCCATGAGAATAGTTACCCTTCATTTCAAGACTAACTGGGTGCTCTCAGCAGCTCTTCCACCAGCCATTAATCTGTACACACACAGAAACGTAGAGTCAGAGTACACAAGATCACCCAGAAAATTATTCCTTACACAACACAGGAAACAAAGAAGCCAAAGCGAGCCCAAAGCAGGTCAAAGTGGACCCACCTAATTCTGATTAGCCCATTAAAAGCAAAAATGACATCTTTGCTACAATGGAGATGATTCTCAAAAAATTAGCAGAAGTTCATGGTCTGGCCAAATCCACAAAAGATAATATGAATGCAATGAGAGTGAGATCTGTGCCATTCAAACTGACATCAAACACATCAACAGAAAAATGTCGGAAGTCGAAAATAGGATTAGCAATCTTGAGGATTTTGAATTCAAACCTATTAAAGCTATCTCATCCCTCAGTACCACAGATCAACCTTGATCTAAACAACTAGCTGCCCTGTAGGACAGGAACAGGCAGGGAAACCTCCGTATCTTTGGCATCCCAGAAGGAGTAGAAAGCCTTTGTGGGTCATGCATCTTGTTTTTAGAAAAGTGGTTCCTTCAAAACACAGGCATCATGTTTGATAAAGAGCAGGAATTTGAGAGAGCGCATAGAGTGCTGACAAAGAAGCTCCCCAATCAACCTCACCCATATGTATGGGAATCTCTTTGCTATCAACACTTTGAAAAACATCATTCATAAGGGAACAAAATCACATACAATTTAAAGGTAACAAGATTTTTATTTCACAAAACCATTCTAAGTCCACAGTAGATAAAGAAAGGCTTCCTCTCCTTGCGACCAAGGCTGAAGGCAATGAACTGTCAGTTTTCCTTTGCCAAATACCGAGTAACATATCAGGGTCCCTCTCACCGACTATAAAACACTCACGAAATTCCTGGATGACAAGGCAGAATCAGAGATGGACACTTCATCACACATGGCTGCATCCTCAGCAAACAAACAGTAACTCAATATTGTCCTCAAATTGCTAAAGTCTGATTACCTCCTTCTGCTTAATGCTGAAATATCTGATAGAGACTTCTAGCTGCAGATTCCTTACCTTAGAATTCCCTGGCATCAGCTTCGAATCTGGATATTTTCTGCTGATCAGTACCCTGCGCGCACTGTCGGGTAGTGTCGTTCGGATTCGCGTGCGTCGTCCAGCTCCACGTGGCGTCATCGTCGTTGGAGCCATCTGTGACGTCACGGTCTTCTATATAGGCACCACCCCGGCAGTCGTATGTCAGTTGTTTTCCTTCCGTGCCGGTTAAGCGCAGATCTGGAAAGAGCTACCCTTTTTCTTCGATGTTCCTCGAGGCTTTTTTCTTGATTGCTTGTGATGTCTTCGAGAAAGACAGAATTCAAGCTGAGTGGTGCATGTCATCGCACCATGTCGGTCATGGATCCGCACAGAGTGTGTCTCTGGTGTCTCAAAAAGGACCACGATTTAACACTGTGTTCCTACTGTTGGGCCATGACTCCGAAGGCCTTGAGGGAGAGATCCCTCAAACTTCTGGCAGCCCGACAGCCGTCTTCGGTCGGTGCGACTCCGAGGAGGTAACGGTCCTGCAGTAGGAGGAGGTTGCGGCACCGCTCCTGGAGCCCCAAATTCTCTTCCTCGCATTCAAGGTCATTGGGGCACTCAGGTAAGAGGCACAAAAAGAAGAAGTCCAAGTGGACTTCGACTTCGCCATGCCTGTCGGCCGACGAGACATCTAGGGACTGTCGACGTTCCGAGCGCGGTTCTGCCAAGATGTCGCCAGGGCCGACTTCGCGTCTTCCCCCCTTTCCAGGGACCGGAGCAACCCCCGCTCAACGTAAAGAATTTTACGAGGCTGTGCGCCTTGTTTTTGAGCGGACTGCACCCTCAGGTGGGTCTTCAGGTCCCGCGGGGTCAACAGGGACCCCATCAGATTTGACGTCGGCTGCTTCGGCCTCGGCGCCGTTCGTGACCCCAGGATCCGATACTTGATCTGGACCTGACGCTGGACCCACACAGTCGACCTCCTCCAGCGCCGTGTCCGACGTCGACGCTTCCTCCACCACCAGCACCCACTGGTGGTACCCCCATCCTCATTCCGGCTGATCTGGACCGACGTCGTACAATGCCGACTTCAACGGTGTCGATTAGGCCCAGATCCTTACCTGAGCCTTATTTTGGACAGCCAGGCACAGGAGAGGAGTGGGAGGGGTCTGAGGACCCTTTAGAGTGTGAACTGGAGCAAGAACAGGACTGGTATGAGGATCTAGGAGAAGCCAGTGGACTGGGTACTTCTCCAGATACTGGCATGCTCTCTCCTCCCAATGTGGCTATGGAGGAGAGGGCTTCTTATGCCATGGTGGTGTGTAGGGCAGCTGACCACGCCAGCCACAACTTAGCCACCGTCCTCCGGCTTCACAACATCCCATGCAAGGACGTGGTTGTGGTACCGTCAGACCCAGAGGTCGACCACCACACACCCCCACTCCACTGCGTCCAACCTCTCTTTGTGTGGTTCTGCAAGACCATGTCTGTCCAGTTGGAGGGAGGATTCAATTTCATCTCCCTCACTGGCAATCCATCACATCGGACAAATGGGTCTTGCAGATCATATGGAAGGGCTATTCCCTCCCCTTCCAGTCTTTCCCTCTTTCTATCCCTCCGATAAAAGAACGGCTGATGGAGGATTATTTGGTTTTGCTCCACGAGGAAGTTACGGCTCACTTGGCCAAGGGAGCTATACAAAGAGTCCCAATGTCAGAAGTAGGCAGTGCTTGTTATTCCCGCTACTTTCTGATTCCCAAAAAGAACAAGGGCCTTTGCCCTATCCTGGATTTAAGGGACGTCAATCTGTTTCTCAAGAAGGAGAAATTCAAGATGCTCACTCTTGCTCAGGTCTTGTCTGCCCTAGACCAAGGAGACTGGATGGTAGCGTTGGACTTGCAGGATGCGTATTTTCATATCCCCATCCTGCACGCCCACAGGCCTTACTTGCGGTTCAAGGTGGGCCACGATCATTTTCATTTTACCATGCTCTCTTTCGGTCTCACCAGCACCCGTCGGGTGTTCACGAAGGTGATGGCAGTAGTGGCAGTTCATCTGCACAGGTTAGGTATTTCAGTCTTCCCCTACCTAGACAATTGGCTGTTGAAGGCTCTGATGCCACAGGCTCTCGTCACCCACCTCCAGGCGACGGCAAACCTCCTACATTCGCTGGGGTTCACTATAAATGTGCCGAAGTCACACCTGACTCCCTCTCAGAAGCTCACTTTCATCTGAGCTGTTCTGGGCACAGTGCAGTATCGGGCCTATCATCCTGAGCAGCGAGTCCAGGATATTCAGGTTATGATACCCATGTTTTGGCCTCTATCTTGGATTTCGGTGAGACAGACTCTGAGGCTGTTGAGACTCATGGCTTACTGCATCCTATTTGTCAAGCATGCCAGCTGGCATATGAGGCCTCTGCAGTGGGACCTGAAGTTCCATTGGGCATAGCATCAGGGAAATCTTACCAACGTGGTTCAGATCTCAGAGGGAACTGCAAAGGATCTGCAGTGGTGGTTAGTAAACTGCGATTGGGTCAAAGGCAGACTCCTCTCCCTTCCCCAACCGGATCTCACTGTAGTGACGGACACATCACTTCTGGGATGGGGCGGCCATCTGGGAGAGGTGCAGATCAGAGGTCTCTGGTCTCGGGTAGAATTTGACCTCTATATCAACTTGTTGGAGCTTTGGGTGATCCGACTAGCTCTAAAAGCATTTCTTCCTGTTGTGAAAGGGAAGGTAGTGCAGGTGTTCACGGACAACACTACCGCAATGTGGTTCTGCAACAAGCAGGGTCTTGTGGGGTCGTGGACCCCTTGTCAAGAGGCTCTGTGTCTCTGGACATGGCTGGAGCAGCAGGCCATAACCCTGGTGGTTCAACACCTGGCAGGTTCTCTGAACACCAGGGTGGACAAACTCAGCCGGCGATGCTTAGCAGATCACGAATGGTATCTCCATCCGGAGGTGGCACAAGGAATCTTTCAGCATTGGGGAGAGCCTTGGTTAGATCTGTTCGCTTCCACAGAGAATGCGCAATGTCAGCAGTTTTGCGAGTTGGAGTTTCCAAGGGGGCTATCGCTAGGCAACGCTTTTAGTCGAAAGTGGAGTTCAGGCCTCCTGTACGCCTTTCCGCCCATACCGCTTCTGCCCAGAGTTCTCAAGAAAATCAAGAACGACCGGGCCCAAGTAATCCTAGTGCCTCTGTATTGTGCACGAAGAGTCTGGTATTCAGAGCTTCTCAAAATGAGCATCAGTCCTCCAATCACATTGCCTCTTCAGGAGGATCTTCTGTTGCAGCAGCAGGGGAAGGTTCTTCAACCGAACCTATCAACTTTGCGGCTTCATGCGTGGAGGTTGAGCGGCGACAGTTGATGATTTATGACCTCCCTCCCGAAGTCTGTGATGTCATTTTGTCAGCCAGGAGTCCCTCTACTAAATCGATTTACGACTGCTGGTGGAAACATTCTGTATCATAGTGTACAAAGAGGTCTATTGATCCTCTTTCTTCTTCTCTGTCTAATGTCCTTTTGTTCATTCTATCACTCGCCCACCAGGGTTCCTCCTTAGGGACTCTTATGGATTATCTTTCTGCCTTATAAGCTTTTCTTCACTTGCCCAATCAACCATCTTTGCTTAAGTCTCCCATTGTACTAAGATTCTTAAAAGGGCTAGTACATATGTTTCCACCTACGCCTTTTGTTATCCCCCAGTGGGACCTTAATCTAGTATTTACTTTTCTAATGTGTGGTCCTTTTGAGCCTTTACATACCCGTCCTCTCTACCTGCTCACTATCAAAACAGCTTTCCTAGTGGCGATCACATCTGCCAGGAGAGTGAGTGAGATGCAGGCTTTATCATCAAAACCTCTGTATCTCACGAAATATCCTGATAAAGTATTCCTCAGAACTTGTGCCTCTTTCCTCCCCAAGGTGGGGACCCCTTTCCTTCTGGGTCAAAATATCACCCTGCCCACCTTCTTTACCCCACCGCATCCCTCTAAAGAAGAGGAGTGTCTCCATTGGCTGGACCCAAAAAGAGCGTTATCGCTCTACCTTGACCGTACAAAAGAGTTCCAGGTGGACGACCAACTCTTTGTGGGGTACGTTGGTGCAAAATAGGGCTGGGCAGTCCAGAAATGATCCATTTCGCGCTGGGTCATTCTCTTTATAAAAATTTGCTACGCTTTGGCTAAGAAGCAGCCTCCAGAGGGCTTGAGGGTTCTCTCTACCAGAGGGAATGCTGCTACCACTGTGTTGGCTCAAGGCATGCCAGTACTTGATGTCTGCCAAGCGGCAATGTGGTCTTTCTTGCACACGTTTGCAAGACACTACTGGCAGGATAGCCAGGTGAGGGGAGAGGAGCATTTTGCCCGCTTGGTCGTACAGGACTTCCTGGTGTAAATTATATTCTCGCAAACCACCACCAGGAGTTATAGCTTGGGTATCTATTCTAGGATATGGAATCTGCACTAGAAGTCTTTATCAGATTAACAAGTTACTTACCTTTGGTAACAAATTATCTGGTTGAGACTTTATCTAGCTGCAGATTCCTTACACCCACCCAGGCACCTCCGCTCTGCGGATATCATGTTTTTCATGATTTTTCCCTTTCTCAAGGGCATGTTTTTGCACTCAAGCAATCAAGAAAGAAAAGTAAATAATTGTAGTTTCTTCCATGACTCTGCGCTTCTTGCGTGGGAAATTGTGGAAAACGTTCATGAGCCGGGCTGGTGCCTATGTAGAAGACCATGACGTCACAGACGGCTCCAACAACGCTTCGACGCCACACGGATCTGAACGACACCACCCGATGGTGCACGCAGGGTACTGCTCAGCAGAAAACTTCCGGATTCGAAGCTGACGCCAGGGGATTCTAAGGTAAGGATTCTGCAGCTAGATAGAGTCTCTACCAGATAATTTGTTACCAAAGGTAAGTAACTTGTTCATCTCAACCAATGGTCTTCACGCTGCTCTCTTTCTGTCACTGTTTTCAAGAAGCTGGCTACCAAGATGGAACTTTGATGTCCTGCTGGTTTCATTATGGTGTTCTAGCCAACGTACTCTCTGTTTGTCACTACTTCTATAGAACAGAGTCAAAATTGGTAATTTAATATTCCATCTGCTGACTGCAAAACATGATATGATGATTTACGCTTCTAATGATAGGTGACAGCCATAGATAAATCAATGCAACACAAAAAGATGAAAAGATGATAGGCACAATGCTGAACATTGTCAAACATTCACCTCCAGTAACAGATCTAGGTTTAATCCATGGTTATTTTGCTCACCACTCTATTTCAGTTTGGACCCAGCATATGCAATTTAGCCTTGACCTGTTCTCAATGGGAACAGTCCAGACCAAACTGCCAGGCCAGGTCCTCTCTGTACTGGAAAACAAGCATCCTGGGTTTAGATTCGGGGTATCACCCCTCATCAGCCAGGCTAGTTTGAATCCAGTGGCGTAGTGAGCATGGGACCGACGTCTGGGCATTACCTTCCCACTTAGGGAAAAAATGCAACACAAAAAGATGATGGACAGAATGCTGAACATTGCAAACATTTACCCCCAGTCACATATCTGGGCTTATTCCATTGTTATTTTGCTCACCACGTCATTCCAGTTTGGACCCAGCATATGCAAATCAGCCTAGATCTGCTCCCCATGGGAACAGTCCAGCCTCTACTCCCAGGCCAGGTCCTCCCTGAACCGGAAAAGAAACATCCTGGGACCAGTTTTGGGGTATAACCCCTCTTCAGCCAGGCTAGATTGAATCTGGTGGCGAATTGAGTACAGGACCCACGTCTGAGCATACCCTTTCCACTTAGGACGAAAATGCAACACAAAAAGATGATGGACGGAATGTTGAACATTGTCAAACATTCACCCCCAGTCACAGATCTGGGTTTAATCCATCTTCATTGATATCTTCATCTTGTTGTGCTGCTATGTTCCCCCCTAAGTGGCAAGGGTATGCCCAGACGTGGGTTTCTTGAGCACTGTGCCACTGGATTCAAGCTAGCTTGGCTGATGAGTGGTGTACCCTGAAGCCATTCCCAGGATGCTTGTTTCTGGTAGGGGGAGGACCTTGGCTGGCAGTTTGGGCTGGACTATTCCCATGGGGAACAGGGTCAAGACTGATTTGCATATGGCTGGATCCAATCTGGGGTGGCATGGTGAGCAAAAGACAATGGATTTAACCCAGATCTGTGACTAGGGGTGAGTGTTTGAAAAGTTTCAGCACTCCGTCAAGCCTGACTAGGAGATTCTCCCATACCAGCCACTCACATTGCTTAATGTAAACTTTGCATAATGCTCATCTATCTGAAGCACATCCTTACCACTCCTGGTCACTTTGTTCTAAGTTACAACTGTCATATGATGTGAAGTTTGTCCAACTATTTTGACATTAGCACTATTTACTTATTGCTGTTTCTTCCGTGATCACTCATTTCCCTGGGGGAGCGTTTCCTCCCCTCACCATTCCTCTTGTTTGTTTGATAAATTTTGTTTTATTTACTTTTGAATTACTATTGTTTGCCTTTACTATTCCCATTATTATTGGTCTACATTTTGGTAAGGAAATCTAATCTCTTACGAATGAGCACTCCGCACCACTATGGAACTCGTCTATCAATACACCCTTGTAAAATGGGGAACATTATGTGGGACGGCATTTATATCAGTTATACCCCAACCTCTTACCATCACACATTACTAAGCAAATTGCATTATACAGTCAACTTTCTCCCTCTTACTTTCACACAACACACCAACATTCTAGCTAAATCCAATATGTCCCGTGAAAGAGCTATGAAATCCAAGAAACACTTTTGGCGAACACTAAGCAGAACATAAAGATAATATCAATAAATGTATACAGGATCAATCATCTTCTGAAAAAAGGAAAATCATTGACTACCTATACAAACTATGAGGGGGCATTATTTTACTCCAGGAAACCAAGGCTGACTCCACACAGCTCATCTTTCAGAAATTACCAATTCAGAGACGTGCATGCTTTACCCAGTTGGGAAGAAAAATGGCATCCTAACCTTGATCTCCAACAAATCAAATACAGATATGGTGATAACCAAGGGAGATGAATTATCTCAAAACTTAGCAAAAACAATAATGTTTTCTTTGTGGTCAATGTATATGCATCCCCTGCTGACGATCCAGCCTTCTGGAATAATCTCTTGACCCAATTTAAAGAAATCCTGGATAATGCCACAATCGTTTTTGCAGGCAATTTCAATCTCCCAGTGGACCCAACACTCAATTGTAACTCATATTGCACATAAAAGCCCTACATAACCTATGCTCTAGATAGAACCTAGTTGACAGTTGGAGACCACAAACCCTAGATGGACGGGGTTATACATTCTACTCAGCCTAAAAAACTCATATTCCAGAATAGATTACTAACTAATTTCAGGACACTCCATTAAAAGGGTTTTCAAAACAACAATCGAACCAAGAGTGACCTCCGATCACTTGTGCGTCATTCTGTCCATCACTGACTCTCAACCAGATACAAAACATACACATTGGATATTTAATTAAGAAGTACTCAAAGATCAACATAATGTGCAAATTATTGAAGAGTCCCTAAAGAACTTCCTCAATGAAAACAAAGTAAATGACTTCTCTCACCTCACTAGATGGGAGGCACTCAAAGTCACACTAGGAGTAAGCTTATGAAGCTAGAGAAACAAGTCAGTCAATTAGAGAAACATTACAGTATATCACATCTAAAAACAAACATATACTACATGGGATTGTCAGGAAATACAACGAATACAACAAAATTTTAAGAGCTAAAGCAGGGATGTGGGTCAACAACCAAAACAGCATTAAACTATGCAAAGTGAACAAAGCAGGAAAATCCTAGCAGCATACTAAAAACACAAATTACAAAGATACTTCATAAATTCAATTAAGCACGTCAAATGTCTTGTCCATTCTAACATGGATAAAATCACTGATGTCTTCAAAGAATGTTACCAGGAACTTTATACAAACATCACTTCGGTAGATCAGGAGAAATGTGGCGAATACCTGGACAAAGCCAGCTTACCAAAACTAACAGAAAAAGAGATGCAACTTATTAATTGCCTGATAAAAGACGAAATAGCCAACACTATCAAAAAGCTCAAAATAGGTAAAACACCTGGCCCGGACTGGTATACAGCACAATTGTTTAAATCCTTCTCACCCAGACTTATCCCACCCCTATTAAAACTTTACACTCTCTTCATGAACACTGCAGAAATCACAGGCACCCCTGCGGAGGCCATCATAACTGTGATTCCCAAAGAAAGGAAAGACACTATGCTTCCAAAAAACTACAGACCATACTCATTACTTAGCCTAGACTGCAAAATACATGCCATGATACTTTCCTTCTGATTTCAAAAATGTATGCCTAAACTCATCCAACCTTTACAAATTGGGTTTCTAAGAAAGTGAATTTCCAGTGACAATATGAGGTTACTTTGCCACATTATTGAGAAAGCCAAACTATCAAACACTCCTAAATAGCGATCACACTAGACACAAAAAAAGCGTTTGACAATGTAGATTGGCCCTACTTAAAGTCGATCCTTGAGAAGTTTACCTTAGGCGAATCTTTAATACGAATGATAATGGCACTTTGTCACAATCCGGTAGCTAAAGTTGAAACTGGAGGCACTATCTCTAACACATTCTCCCTGAAGCAAGGAACTAGACAAGGCTGTCTCCTCTCACCTCCCCTCTTCCTTCTAACATTAGGACCATTTCTCCATCACCTAAGGGAAAATGCAAGGATATCTGTAGTATCTTTTGGTAACACCACAAAAAAATAGCTGCCTATGCTTATGATATTTTAATGACCACTAAAGATGTCCCCACTTCCATTACAGCTTTAATTACTTCAATCCAAGAATTCACAGAGGTTTCAGGCTATACGCTAAATGAAGACATGTCTGAGGTTAAACTTCTCAATAACATTGATAACAAAGGAATTCTAGGTAATTCAGGCCTCGCTTGACAAACAGGTTGTATTAAATAGTTAGGGATAGAATTCTCCAATGATCTAATTTGAACATTGAAACATAACAAAGAGTCCACACTTAAGAAGATCTGCAAACTCATTGATGAATATTCCCTGAAATGTCTTTTGTGGTGGGGATGAGTTGAATCCTTCAAAGTGATTGTCATACCTCTAGTTAATTATCTATCCAGTAAGCCCCCTCATGAGAATATCAGACAATTTCATAGCCAAAATAGACAATACCTTCAACAAATTTCTATAGCAAGAGAAAAGGCAAGAATCTCACTAAAAAAACGTAGGCTTTCCAAAGATAAAGGAGGTATAGGCCTCCCTAATTTTAGACACTACCAAACCGCATACTTGTTCAAACAAGGTACTAATTAGTTTCTTGATGGGTCAGACTATCTACTAGTCTGGGTGAATGCAGAAAAATAGTTCTCAGTGCCAAACCCATTTACAGATACCTAACAATGGACAACTACAACCTCCCCCACTCTAAATACATCATGAATAATACTAAAAAGGCTATTCTAAGAATGGACTACCACTCCAAAATAAAGATCGACAACTCCAACCTGTCATCCATATTGTTTAATTCCAAAATTAAAACCAACGGTCATTCGGTAATGTGCCCAATTGGTCTGAGAAAGGAATGAATCTAGGTACTGTTCCACTCCCCTTCTCAAATCTGCAATCACAACTCAAATTGGATAACCTTGACTTGTATAAATTCTTAAGGCTCAATGTTCAACTATCTAAAAATCCAGTGTTAAAGAATGCACCTTCACTTCCAAGCCTTATCTGTGACTTGGACAAGTTTGTCCATATGGATTCCCAAGTGTACAAGCTACTCGTACCAAAATCTTCCTAAGCTCACTCACAAAATGAGCAAAAATGAGAGGCAGAACCATTCAATAGCAGTATAAAATTTGATTAGGAACGATTCTAAAAAATCCTCTTTAACTAATAAGATATCTCCAATGCTTTCCCAAACTAAATACATGCTCATTCACAAATCGTACTGTACCCCTGAATAATTACATAAGCTTAATCTCAGACAAGTATTTACCTGCAGGATTTGTGGTGATCTCATAGGCAACCTGGAGCACATGCTCTTTCATTGCCCCACATTACAAAATTACTGGGATAACATCTTTAAGTTCATTATAAGTACACTGAGTATTAACCCAACTCATGAATTCTCCTACATGCTGCCTAGACAAATTGATCCACAAATAAAAAATGAGGCAGGTGAATTCCTTCTAGACATAATGCTAACTCTAGCCTGCAGATTAGTTCTTGCTGACTGGAAGAACGCTGGTGTTGTCTCATTTCATATGTGGTGTGGAGCCAGCGCCTGGCCAATCAGCCTATGTGGGGCTCACTTAATGTTGCTACCATATCATTCAAACCACCATAAACATATGAGCCTCCCTCTATGGTCTGATGCCACCGTCTCAGTGTACGCTTAACTTTGGTGTTGTATTCATAACCTCTAGACATGTATCCTTTATTAATACACTCAGCTCACTTGCACTCATTTGCTCTTTGTATCAATTAAAATGTCCATTGCTTTTTTTTCTACTGTGTGTTCATAAAATGACAAAAACAAATGTATTTATTTCACTATCTTATCCTCTTCCCCCTTATGTTTCTCTTTTCCTGCTCTGATTGTGCTTGATAGGGTTGGTGCTACAATGGCAATATGTATGGATGGGTAGTTTCTATTTCTCACTTATTTGCTTTATCAAACTATTCTTGTGGTTGTCTATACTTGTGAAAAAAATCATTCAATAAAGATTTGAACACTAAAAAACAGCCCACTTCAATTAAAGTGAGATGTTCTTCTTTAAAAAAAAACAGGTTTCCCATTTGTGAACAACTCAGGAGTATTATGGACCACTGTCTCTGAAAATTTCTAAAATATACCCTTATTGCATAATTAATAAATATCATTGCAGTCAGCAATGTACATAAACGTGTTATCAAGTTAAAATAGAAAGTCAGAAACGACCTACTGGGATTTCTAATTCATGTAGAGTTAAAACACTGATTCTAACATACGTTATTGGAGACCCACTTACATAAGGTTGCGTGTTTCATCACAGGGGTTATAACATGAACTGTCCTCCAACTCCTTGTTGTCCTTAGGGTTCTAGGCTGAGCTTGGAAGTAGCACTAATAAAGTTGCTTATTCATGAGCTGATTGGCTACATCAGCTTTCACTGTTATTAGCTCTTGCTTTAAAAGGTGTTCAGCTTTTAATATGAATTCTGCCACTCATGCCATGTGCTGTGGTGTCAGCCATTTGAGACAAAATAGGATAGCTTGTGGGCACGATCTAATGCCATTGGAGATAAACATGTTTTTAAGGTACTGTTTCTACCAGGGTAAAAGTGCAGGGCATATGCTTAGAAGGTCTAAGTCATTCTGATGGTATGCACATAGCCTGCATTTCCTGTTGTGTGAGGGTTTGAGACATTTTGGAACTGTGTCCAGTGACGGGAGTAGACCAAACCTGATGTGCAGCACCTTTGTTTTTAGAGAATTATTTAGTATTTCTCCCAGGTATAGCTGTGCTGTTGGCTCCTTGTACATGTTGATCGTCATCCATGAGTGGGATCGTAACCTGAACTTGTCTTTGTCCTTACTCCATGATAGCTGCTTGATTTGCTTGTTTATTAGTTGCTTAAATGATTTATGTGGTAAGGTATTTTGCCACAGCTCTTCTGCCTGTAGTTGCTTGATTTCCAAAACGAATTTGTCAGATCATAAATTTGAGTCATCGGGTGTGTTCAGGCCAGTTTCCTCCCAGATAATTGCTTTAAGTGTGTTTGGGGACCCTGTCTTAGAAGAGAGGCATATTTGAGGATAGCTCCGTTCTGTACCAAGGCTTGATCTTGTAGCCCGAATACCAATCTGCTGGTGAAGAATTGCATGGAAGGCGGAAAAGAAAGCAGAAAACTTTACTCTGGGCAGTATTCAAGAAATCATTAAACTTGCCAGGATAAATTTCCAGACCGTATACCAGGAAGTGCAGGAACCTTTGCCTTGATCACCGTGAGCAGAGAGCTCCAGGTTGGACGTTGCAGATTCATAGATAGATTTTGCAGGTCTGGTTGCAGGAGTGGTGGTCTCACCGCTTGCATCTAAACACCTTGAAAGACAGAGTGGCATCGCAACTTGCAGCTCTTCTGAAGATTTTACAGACCGTATACCAGGAAGTGCAGGAACCTTTGCCTTAATCACCATGAGGAGCGGGCTCCAGGTTGGACATTGCAGATTCATAGGTAGATTTTGCAGGTCTGGTTGACGGAGTGGTGGTCTTACCACTTGCGACTAAACACTTGAAAGACAGAGTTGCAATGCCACTCTGGCTTTTGAGGTGTTTAGATGCAAGCGGTGAGACCACCTCTCGTGTGCTGGATCAAAGTATTCTGATGAAAATTAAATCCTGATCAGTGCCGCTGCTTACCTCCTAACACCACATGCACAGATGATAGGTTGCTTAGTAAACACAGATGATAATAGAAGGGTAGGAAAGATGTTTAAAAGAGAGGATAACGCTTGTTACAGAAGTGTTGATAAATGTTGCTCACATATAAACAGTATGCTGTACTGTAAGACTACATTTCATAAATAGGTAGTTACATTTGTGGGACACGCAAGATGGTAGCAAAGTGTAAACCGTGAAATTGAAATAAAAACAGTATGTAAAAATCAAAGTCAGTCTATATAGGGTCAGCATTCTTAAGCTTGCTTGGACATGAAGGCCTGGTGCTTGCTGAAAATAGGCCCTAAACTGAAGAGTGAAATCATTTAAATGGACCTTTGACTTGAAGATGAGTAGAGCCTTGAAAAGTCAGTAATTGTGAAGCTAATGATTCTGCCAGGTGTAGTAAAGTGTTTCCAATGAAAGCATTGACATTAATCTGGAATCAGGACACACACCACACATGGCCTGTATCATCCTTAATGAGAGTCAACTAGATGAAATAATGATGTGAGGAGATGTAAAACCATGTTTATATCCTGGTTGGGGAGGATTAAAAAAGTAAAATGAACACTGTGCCAAGGAGTTTGTATTTTTTCCAAACAGTGCCTCCAATAATTTCAAGATCAGAGGTATTGGAGAGTAGGAAATAGCAGCAATAGTTTCTCTGGAGTAGAGGAAAGTCACTGCTTTGCAGGAAAATATTGATGTCAAGGAAAGTGCGAGGGGGATTGGTATGTCCAGATGTTTAGAGGTACTGTTGGGCAGCCCATCTGAGGTTTTTGAAAGAGTAAGCATCGAAGGAGTCTGTGGAACTTGGGTTCAAATGGACTCTGTGAATTGAAGTTACTAAGGCAATGTGGACACAAGGGTTAGTCCAAGTGGAATTTAGCTACCTTTTCTCTGTCCATAACATGTTATAACATCAATTTTATTTTTGTGAATCAAAGAGATGTGCTTTCAAGACATGGAGGTTTGGATGTCGGGTCATAACCGAACACGCATGACAGGAAATATTAAACGTAGCTGCAAGTGGTTAGTTTGCGATCTCTAAACAGTTTATTTGGACAGGTGTGAAATCAAATATTCAAAAGGATTAATAACCATGCTGTGAAGATGACTTCAGTGTATAGAGGAGACACAGAACTGGGCATATCTAGGAATTTTGGGAAAGTGCAGTAGCGAGGAAAGTAGAACAGAAAATATAGGACCAACTGTGGATATATATTTCAGATATGTTTTGTGTCCTACACCTCAGGCAAACACACTACAAAATCATATTTGTTATATTTCAAACCTCATAAACAAGAAGCAGATCTTCTCAGGTGCACAGTGGAGCGTTAGGTAGTATGGGAAATGCAAACATTTCTGGAAATCTGCACTAGGGGAGGTTAGGGGCACCCTGAGACACCCAGCTGAAGACCTGGCCGTGGCAGTGCTGGATCGACTAGTTAGAAAACTAAGGGCCTGATTTAGAGTTTGGCGGAGGAGGTTACTCCGTGATAAACGTGACAGATATCACCTTTGCAGTATTAATATTCCATTATACCCTATGCAACTTGAAAGATGGTGGCAGGATATCCGTCACATTTGTGATGAAGTAACCCCTCCACCAAACTCTAAATCAGGCCCCAAGTTTGAATATGTTTTTCAACTTTTTCTCCTGATTGGTATTCCGTCTCAGCAAAATCAAGAGGAGACGTTTCTCCACAGGCTGCTTCATAAGTGGCCGAGATAGTGCCTTGGGGGAATACAGCCCTTTATTCAACCTATCTTTCAAGTGAGAGACAGCTTCTGCGTTGCTGTCTTTTTTGGGCGAGGTGCTAATAGCCTCATTGCACTTACTTTTAGGGTCATAACCGTTCTTAATGACTCCCCTTGTTATGCACCCTGGCCTGAGGCTCGGACCCCAATTTCAAGGAGGGTATTTAACAGCCACTATGGCCCACAGATGCAGGCAATAATGCTTACCTAATAATACCCAAAATAAACGTATAATGAAAAACCAAGTTGCTTTGCAGGTTATGTGTAGTTGTTTGCAGCAGTCACAGAGCTCACTGAGCTACTTTACAAGGATTGTAACTTTTCACCAGCAGGTTACGTAAAGATTTCTGCAATAAATGGGTGAACCCACTCTACTGTCTTAAGGAGAGTGCAAACCTGTGGCCTACAAGTTACACTTATTTCAGGTCAGCATGTGCCTTAAAAAATAAGCTATTTTGTAATTCAAACCTGTGAACATAAATGACATGCAGAACTCTGCAGCTGATGCATTAACCCTGCTATCCAGCAATACATCTATTACTCCAGAAACATGCTGGTTATGTATAGAAATTTACAGCAGGTTCCTTATAGCCTATGCTACATTAAAATAAAATCTTTGTGTGGCAAATTAAAAAGGGCGAAATAGCTTTATTATCACATCTTTTGCTTGTCACTTCCATAAGGGACAGAGGGCCAGATCCATCATTCGACTGATTGCAAAAACTGGTCACAGTTTGTTGATTTTTGCGAACCAACATGTTAGTTCAGAACATTCTGATTTGGAGTGGGTTGCAATGACGACCTACCACATTCATATTCTTGTGATAGGTCACAAACTGCAACCTTAGTTCTGTTGCCCACAATCATAGGGATGGGGACTGCAGAGGTCAGCAGACCGCCATATCTGTGTTTGTGCTTAAATACTTTTTTTTTAAGTAGACCGTTTTTCTTAAAGGAAATGGGGCTGGTTTTAACAAAAAAAACTTTTTTTGTTTTGTTTTATTTTTTTAAGTTGCATAGTTTCATGCCTCATCCCCCTGGAACTTTTACAAATATTCACAAAGATGAAAGGGGTTGTGAATCGCCTTTCATCCCCATTGAGGAGTCTGTAACTTTTCACTGGTTTACAACTGCGACTACGGTTGCAAACCATTGACACATCTCATACTGAAATGCAATTTGGAGGGGATACTCATAATACGCCCCTTCTAAATTGCAATGCGATATCCAGTTGCACAAACTTTTTAGTAATCTGTAAAACTCTATCGACTTCTAAAATGAGTTTGGGACATAATACAAAACTTTATTTGGATGACGGGATGCTAAAGTACGCTTTTGCTACTCAAGGAGGTGCAAGACTTATTAAGGTCTCTTGCCAACAAATTACATTTTCTTCTGGAAGTATACTTATTTCTTTGGACTTATTGGAATTTGCTCAATTACTCTCCACGTTCATAAATTTTCTATTTGGCTTATTAGGCTTTCCTCGTTACGATGTACTTTTCTACCTGACCTATACTATGTGATCTGACCTCGTTTGGTTTGTCTGTTTCCATTTGAGGTGATTATCTACATGTACTACATTTGTGTTCAAATTGGATCCTTGGATGTGTACCCAACTGGTGATTTTCTAGACTATGTTCCACCATTTCAGTCTGCAATTCTTGGAACTTCCTTACGACATTAGCTCCCTACAGGATTTTTTCGTACATTGGCCTTGAAAAAGTCATGCGGTGTGACAAAACAGACAAAACAGGTGTTGGCTGTTGGTGTTTTTGAACTTGGAAAGATTGGATACTCTCACATGACAATAAAGGAATTGAACTTGACCCTGAATTTCCACGAACTTGCTTTCTGTTTTTCTATTACTTTGGACTGACTTTGAGTGCTGTGGTTCCATTCATTATACAAAAAATGTAAACAGTGGCTAACTGACAAATTTAGAAAACTGCTTGGTTCCAACTGCTAAAAGGTTGTGTGCATCCGACCCAGAATTTGTAAACACACATGCACTGGCATAGTACACTGACTGTCATTGACTCCTTTCTTCTTGATGGTGCTCCAGGATGTCTCTGCCCCCTTTCCACCACCACCAACGTCCGGTTTGACAGTGTCTGCTAAATCTTCCTTTTTCCGGTAGTGTTTAGCTTGCAAGGCATCAGAAAAGACCTACTGACTGTTTCTGCCTGATTATATATGCACCTAGGCTAACCTCTGTTAAATGTTTCATAGCAGTCAGGCAAGGGTGTGTGTTAGAATATTGAGCACAAAATATTGTGCTATAAAAAGATCATAGCCAGAATATCGACTATGAAATATTGCGAAAGTGAGTGTACCCAGATAATTGTAGATTTACTGGGATTAACTTCAGATCTACATATCTTGAAGATCCATATCGTCCTATATGTAGAGCGAGGTTCTTGCCTATATATACTTACCTTAACGATATTTTATAGTCAATATTCTGGCTACGATATTCCATATTTAAAACTCGATATTCTAGCAGTATAAGCCTTTGGATTTAGGTAAATTTTCCCGTGCATGGAAACCATTCTTTGTGGTCTGATGCTCTTTGGAGGCTGCCTGACCGTTCGTGTGTTTGACTGTGTCCTTGTTTTTTTCCTTTTTTTCTCACATGTAGGTTTTGCATTGGCGAGCACAGCAGGAGGAAGTTGCCCGACTGGAAGCTGCAGGAGCGGCCCGAAGAAAAGAGAATGAGGAGGAAAAAGAAAGGCTACGAAAAGAAAAAGAAAAGCTACAAAGAGCAGAGGAAAAAGAAAAAGTACGAATTTCTTTTACATTTATTAGTGTCTCCTTCGTATTTCAAAAATTGATATGAATGCAATCACAAAAAAAGTGAGCGCCATGTTCAGAAAGATACATATTCGGTTGGTATTGCAAAAACAGTTTTTTTTTCTCAGAAACCAAACTACCAAATTAATTATTTTGGAGTTGCCTTCTGCAGAGCTCTTTGCTTGAAAGAAATATTAGCGCGCGCTTAGCTCCGAGGGTCGAAGTGCTGCAGCGAGTTCTGCTGCACTGCAGCAGATTTCATCACGGGCTACAAAAGACTTTGGTCATGGTTTGGTGGGTTAAATTGGCTCAGCGTTCCCAGAGCGTTAGGAGACGTTTTAGATGCGCCCCCGCAGGCTGCTTGAGAAGAGCATCTGGTTGCAAAAGCCTGCTCATGGCCGGCGACTCCTCACGTTCCAGGTATATTGGGAAACCGCATCAAAGAGGGGAGTACGGTTCTGGAGTGAGGAAGAAAAGTAATACATACATCTGTCGAATAAACCACATGGCTTTATAAAAGATTGCCAAGATTAGTGCGCACTTCCATGGTTGTCTGTTGACAACAGAAAGGAAAGCTGACACTTGAATGTTTTGTCGTGGTATCTGGTGTGTAAAATTAGCCAGAGGAAAGGACAAAACGGACATCAAACAGGGAGAAAATAAAACTGAAGGAGAAACATGCATGAGTTTTCAGAACTTTTATAGTTATTAGTAATTCTTATCGCACAAACAGTAATTACCGAGTTTTGCAAGAAACACTGCACCCTTGCAATTTTACACAGGTAAATCTTGAGGTTTAAATCTGCCAGAATCTACCCAGGGAAGAATACCAAGTTAATACTGGACCTATTGATTTTGTGATGATAACGTGGTAAGCACAAAATCTTCATGTTATGCCCCATTTTTTCGCAAAATAGATGGGAATTATCTTGCCCTATATACTCTGAGCACTTTAGTGTCAGACTTTGTCAGGTGTGATATTTATCGCACCTGACATCGTAATACTCGTAGTGAGTGAATGAATATTAACAAGTGCCATTTTCGAAACTACAACGTAATGTATGTAACTCAAATTAAAATGCTTAGAATTAACATGATGTTTCATTTGGCTGGAATTTTCAAACAACATTTTGAAGAGAAATGCAGTGTTTGAAATTGTATCTCATTCTAATGGAAAGCCAAAAATAAGGAATTGAGACATTATTTTCTAAATCTCAGTCAGAAGAAGTCAAATATTGGCTGGCAAATCAGAAGCTACTACTGAAAGGACCATTCATTGAACAAAACGTAAAGCAATATATTTTCACCTAATTCTTCTTCACCAACAGTCCAGAGCATTAGGGGTTCCAGAAGACCTCCTGTGTTTGATGTCCGATTAGATTCGTCCAGGACGGACCTGAAATATGATCACATCACCCTTACCCTGATGTAACTCCATTGCATCCCCTTGTCAGCTTACACGATTTTTAACACCAGCTGCAAAATTTACATAGCCACCACAACCAGCACCCCGCTTATCTTGAAGACAAGTTCACCTTCTCTGGTGGTTCAAGACGCAATCAGACGGCAAACTAAGGGCCTGATTATAAGTTGCTCGTTATATCCCAATTTGTGCGTAAGCCCCTTTTTTACGCATGGGTCAGAATTTCGAGTTAAAATGTGTTTAACATATCCAACAATTATCGGATGTGTTAAATACCTCAAGCTTTGGTAAATTTCGGCAGGTCAAACCTACCGAAAATTAAAAAGGAAAATGTGTACAGTATTTATCATACCATGCAGATTTTGGTGTATTAAACACCAAAATCTGCCTGTTATTCCCTAATAACTTGAATGAGTGCTATTTATTGCACCCAATAAATAACAAATCCCTGTGTATGATTATTTACCAGATGCAATAAATAGCACGTTTACTTATAATCAGGTCCTAAGAAGGGTAAAAAAGACAACAAGTCATCCATGAATCCAGGATTTGAAACAACATTTCTGGATCCATCATGTCCATCCCAACACTGCTCCAATTTAGGAATAGATGAAAACTCACCTCTTTAAAGGATACTACATCACAGTACATTAACATTCCACAGCTCAGCTTCCTCTCCTATTACTCACTGGCTTTAAGCTTGCCTGAGCTGTGTACAAGGCTCCACTGCCTTTTGGTTAGGTTTGCAGAATAGAAGTACCTTATATATGTATTCATACACAGGGTCTGAGATCTCCTGTGACATCATTCATGGTTGGTTTGTTTAATGTATACCTTTGCAAGGAACACAGAGTGAACTTACTGAAATGCAGGCACTGACATCACAGGCTAGTGTTAATTAAATGGGACATCTGCATATTTTTGATGCTTACATGTCAGACCATAGAGTACAACAGTATTGACAAGCAAAAATATCATGGCTGAAATATTGACAAATAAAATACTGTGAAGGTAAGTATATATTGGTAAGTATAGTTTAACTTTTCTTATCTCCACATCTACATACATTGAATATATATGTTGTCAAGGTACACGTATGTGGAGTTAGGTGTAGTAAACCTATACTTATCTGTGTATACTTAACCTTCACAATATCCTGGTAGTCAATATTTTTATCACAACATTTGTTCGTGTTAATATTTTAAAAATTGATGTTCTGGAACCATACAATTAATAAGCTAAGAAGGATGAAAGTCTGGACTGACACACCAGGTTTTAACTCTTCTTTTACATGTAGATTGCTGTAACAAGTGCATTTCTATAGAGAACAACATAACTAGCTGAAAAAACATGTTCTTAATATAATGGTGGTTTGACTGGCGTGTATAAAAAGAAGCAGTAATGGAAGAGTGGGAAGGCAAGGAAAGAAGAGAGAATGAAAATTAAGAAATACAAAACATAAGGTATATGGTAAAGGAGAAAACATGGGGAGGAGAAAAATCGTGGAGCCGAGTGGCAGAAAGAAATGAATGTGTCTAATTTTTGGAACCAGATTAGCTTGTATGTTATCCTACTGCCAGCATACAACAATTACCACCCAAATTATCAACCCCTTATGGTTTTGTTTCAGGTCATCAGTGATCCTTCAAGCACCAGAGCAATCATATTAGTTACAATGAGTGGATAAGATCCCATACTAATAATGTTAGTGAATTTATTGAAGTTGCTAAGAAAGCATCCAACAAAGCTGACAAGGATGGGCATAGTTCACTCACAACAAGAGTGGAATGAATATGAGACAAATTGGCTACATTGTTTCCTAATCTCAAATCTAAGGCTTTGCTTAGTAAAATAAGAGATCCTTATATGACAATGTGTGCGAGAAATAATCCCTGGAGGGCTCCTAACTATAGCAGTTGTTATAAAAAGCAGTAGCTATGTTGGACCTGGCCTACTTTGCAGGATACCCGACCTTTTTGCCTTCATCCCTTTTGTTTTTCTGAATTCATTTTTGTTGGTGTTAGGACCCTGTGCACTTTACCACTGCTAACCAGTGCTAAATTTCTTGTGCTTTCTCTCTAAAAGATGGTAAAATTGGCCTACACCTGATTGGCTCATTTAATTTACTTGTAAGTCCCTTGTATATGGTACTACATGTACCTTGCACCTGTAAATTAAATGTTACTGGGGGGACAGCAGCACTCATTGTTCCACCGTTTAAAGTAGCACTTTAAAACATGTCTCAGGCCTGCCATTATAGCCTGTAGTGCAGTTGTAAATTGCTATTTTCAACCTGAAAAAATAATAATTTTGCCAGGGCCTAAACCTTAGTGTGAGTACATCCCCCTAAGTTAAGAGATAAGGGCCCATAGGGAAGGGTGCATTGAATTTAAAACGTAGGACATGTGTTCTTATGTTTTGTATGTCCTCAAAGGGAAAAACTGCCCAATTATTTTTTCACTACTGTAAAGCCTAATTCTCCCATTGGATAACATTGGGATAACTTATTGAATTTAATACCTGCTAACCTTTGATTGGGAGCAAATAGGGATATCATGTTTAGACTCAAATTAATTGTAATTTATAATCCTCTTTTATGGTAAAGTCGAATTTTAAGTCACAATTCTGAAAATGCCACTTTTAGAAAGTTGCCATTTTCTTGTCCTGACCATTTGGTGCTTGCTGCCAGTGTCCTGTATCCCTCCCAGACACTGAGAAAAAAGGGGAATAAGTGTTGGCAGGATGGCCGGGGCGAAGCTGTTCCCTACCCCACTTACACTTCAAAGGGTTTACCTTCAGCACCTACAAAGGAACCTGACACTAGTCTTTTGTCACCCAAGCCTTCTTGGAGCTTTGGCAGAGGAAGCAAATAATTTTCCAGACAGAGATGTGGGGTTAGTATAGGGAATCCTGCACTTAAAAGACTGGCAGCAGGCATAAATACTGACCTTCAGAACACCTCTTCAGTATACTACTGGACCAGAGGAAGACTTCAGAAGGCCTGCCCTGCCCCGAGGACTACTGTGCTGCTATCAGAGGACTGCCCTGCTGCTTGAAGAACTACTGTGCTGCTTGAAGGAGAACTGAACCATCTTCCTGAACCCAGGACCACCAGAAGTCACTCCAAAAGAATGTTGCCTGGCTTTCTGTGTGAGCTACAGGGACATAACAAGCCTTGACCCCTGCACCTGGCCTCTGTTCTAGGGAGTCCTAACCCACCAAGTGGTACCCCCCAGGTCCTGGATCCTTGGAAATTGTGCTAGAGGTGCTGCTCATGCCTCTCCTAAAACTTGAAGTTACAAACATTTTCACTAAAAACATATGGGAGATCTAACAGTAGACTGGGAACTACCTGCCAACTGATCCGCACAGGGTGCATTGCCGATCAGCCTGACTTTGCAGTAGCTCCTGCTACTTTCTTCTCCGCAGCAGCAAATCCTGTTCAGTGGGACCTCTCGTTGATGATACCCAGCCATGTGGAATCCTTTTCGGCTATAACTGGCTGGCTTGCCTTGCTGGAGGTTTTCGACTTCCAAAAAGTTGTATAAGTCTGATGGTAAAAGTCTTCACCAGGCTCAACTGCAACCGGCTCTTCCTCAATGCCAATGACCTCCATGCCCGGGAAATCCATATTTTAACACCATCCTCCATGGCTTCACTAAGACTTCATCCAGCGGCTCCCCGGCAATGGCGGTTCCTTGTTGGACACACCCTGTTATTTGCATCTCTGAACTCTACCTTCTCCTGGCCTTTTCTTAAAAAAAAAGTCTAAGTCCTAAGGTAAGTGGAGACCGGGCCCAATCCACAACTTCCATCCGACTTGTGCTGCGTCAAGTTAGGCCATAACTTTTGACTTTACCCCGGTCTTGTGTGACCAGATCACTGTAGTTAGCGCTTTTATGCGCTAGATTTCACTAAAAACTTTTAAAATTCATAATTCAGTTTGTATTGATTGGATTTAGTGTGTTTAAGTGTTATTTTACTTATTAAAATTTGCTATGTTTTTCTAAATTTGTGTAAGGTTTTTCTTTGTTGTGTTTTCCGTTTTGACTGTTTCTGTTTGTATAAATACTTTATACTCTGCCTCTAGTTAAGCCTGACTGCTTTTGTGCCAAGCTACCAAAGGGCTCCAAGGACTCCGCCAAGACCTACCTCCACAAAGGAATGAATGCCATTGCCGAATAGATGTAGAGTAGCTGCCTCAAACTCAATTCCTGCAAGACGGAAGTCCTCATCTTCAGCTCCACCCCCTCCGCATGGGATGACTCCTGGTGGCCTGCCACTCTCAGAACCACTCCGACCCCCACTGACCACGCACACAACCTAGGATTCATCATGGACCCCTCACTATCCGTGACCCAGAAAGTCAACGCCATCTCCTCCTCCTGCTTCAACACCCTCCGCATGCTCTGAAAGATCTACAAATGGATAGCCACCGAAACCAGAAGAACAGTCACCCAAGCTCTCGTAAGCAGCAAGCTGGACAACGGCAATGCCCTCTACGTAGGAACCACGGGCAAACTCCAGAAGCGGCTGCAATGCATCCAGAACGCCTCCACACACCTCATCCTGGACATCCCCAGCCACTGCCACATCACAGGCCACCTGAAAAACCTGCACTGGCTCCCAGTTAACAAGAGAATCACCTTCAAACTCCTCACCCACACTCACAAAGCACTGTAAAACATCGGACCAGAATACCTCAACAGACGACTCTCCTTCTACACCCCGACCCGGCATCTCCACTCCGCCAACCTCGCTCTCGCAACCGTCCCACGCATCCGCAGAACTACAAAACGTGGAACACTCTTCCCACCCACCTGTGCCGGACCAAAGACCTCCTTACCTTCAGGAAACTTCTCAAGACCTGGCTGTTCGAGCAGTGGCAGCACCTGCCCCCCATCTTCCACCTCCCCTCCTCAGCGCCTTGAGACCCTCACGACTGAGATGTGCGCTTAACAAATTCATGATTGATTGAAGGGTTCAACACAGGTTAATTCAGTGATTTTTCCGGTTCACCCTGACAAGGATTGTGGGTGTGGCATGGGTAGTGTTTTCACCCTCCTCAACCAATAATCAAATTTCTTACACTGGTCTTCAGTGGTGGGACCCAGCACTTATGTTTGTGCAGTGCATTCAGTGATTTTGTGTAAAACTAAAAATTACATATAAATAATCTAACATCAAACTTGATTTTGTTTCTAAATTCTACTTAGTTTCTGATGTGGTCATGTCTCCTCTTTTTTATCTAATTTAAGTTTTGCATCACATTATTTTAGCTACAGTGGAGATGGAGTCTGTGACAATGATGATCTCAGGAAGGTAGACTTGCAGAGGCTCTGCAAAGAGAGAGGGCTGAATTTGGGAAGGAAGGCTTTTATCACTGCATTAGGAAGCCACTCTGATAAAGACTTCTAGCTGCAGATTCCTTACCTTAGAATTCCCCAGCGTCAGCTTGGAATCCGGAACTTTTGATGAGCAATACCCTTGCATGCCCCGTTGGGTGGCATCGTTCGGATCCATGTGGCGTCGCTAGATCCTTTTGTGATGACAAGGTTGCCTATAAAGGCACCACCCAGGCATGCATACGTCAGTTCTTTTCCTTCTGCACCGGTTAGCACAGATCCAGAATCAAGCTACCTTCTGTCTGTTTTGACAGACCTTTTTGTACCTTTTTGTCAAAGAATTTTTGCTAATCTGTATAGGAAGTCATCTAGGAAGATTGGGTTCAAGCCGTGTGGCGCCTGCCATCGCGATATGTTCGGTGATGGACCCACATAAGGTATGTCTCTGGTGTCTGGACCGAGACCACGACTCAAAGTCATGTTCCGACTGCAAGGCCATGGCTCTGAAAGCTTTGAGGGAGCAGTCCCTGAAGCTCATGGTGGCCCGGCAGTCGACATCGGTTGGAGCGACTCCTCGGAGGTCACGGTCCCAGTCAAGGAGGAGGACCGCTCCAGGAGCCCCAAGTCTTCTTCATCTCACTTGAGATCCTCCGGGCACTCGGGGAAGAAGCACTAAAAAAAGAAGTCCAAGCGGACTTCGACTTTACCTCGCCCGTCAGCTGACAAGGCAAGTTGGGAATGTTGATGTTCGAACACGGTACTGCGGAGCCGATGCCATGGGCCAACTTTGACCCCCCCTTTCCGGGAGCTGGAGCGACCCCCGCTCAACTCAAGGAGTTTTACGAGGCCATGCGCCTCGTATTTGAGCAGGCTGCCCCTGCTGGTGCGCTTTCGGACCCCATGGGTTTGGTAGAGGCCTCATCAGGTTTCAAGCCGGCAGCTTCGGTGCCGCTGTGGTATCTTGGATCCAGTGTCGGATCCAGAACTATGCTGAGTACACACAGACGGCCTCTTCCGGCATCGTTCCCGACGTTGACACTCCCCGTGCCACTGGCGCCCACCGGTGGTGCAAGCCCCATCCTCATACCTGATGATCCGAAGGTGGAACAGCATCTTACGACGCCGATTCCGGCGACAATGGCTCCATCAGGGGCCTGAGCATTGCCTGAGTCTTACTATAATCAACCAGGCATTGGTGAGGAATGGGAGGGGTCATAGGACCCTCTTGAGTATGGATTGGAGCAAATGGACTGGTATGAGGAGTTAGGAGAAGCCAGTGGACTGGATACCTCTCCAGATACTGGCATGCTCTCACCTCCTACTGTGGCTACGGAGCAGGGAGCGTCCTATGCTATAGTGGGGCGTAGGGCAGCTGAGGTCTGGACCTGGATCTGCCTACGGTGCCAGTCAGGACTAACCTCCTGACAGAGGTGCTTCAGCTGGGGGTTACCACATCAGAATCAATGTTACCCTTTAACGAAGCCCTCACTGATGTCCTGCTGGGGTCGTGGTCCAGACCCCAGAACAGGGACTCCTGTAAATAGGACAGTTGGCCGCTGCGATAGACCAGCTCCAAATGATTCTAGCTTCCTCACTTAACACCCCACCCTGGAGAGCTTGTGGTCCAAGCCTCCACTTCCCATGGCACCTTCCCTTCTGCTCCCCCGGATGGGAATCCAAGAGGTTGGACCAACTTGGGAAGAAGATTCCTCCAGCCTGGTATTGAGGTCCGCAAACACCTCATGCCTATTCAGCTGTTTTTCCCATACTTTATGGGATATGGTGTTGCAGGTGTTACCTCAGGTCCCAGAGCGTGTGCAGGACACTCTCTCACAAGCAGTCAATGATGGGAGAGATGCAGCCAAGTTTACTATTTGGTGTGGTTTGGACACAACTGACTTGCTGGGTATATTGATTTTGTCAACGGTGGCCATTTGTCACCAAGCCTGTCTTCGTACTTCTGGCTTTTCGGGGGATGTCCAGCCAAACCTTATGGACATGCCCTTTGATGGGTCCCCCCTTTTTGGTGAGACGGCAGAATCAGCGCTAGAGCGTTTCAAGAATTCTCATGCTACGGTGAGGTACACAGGCCTCTCAGCGATCCTTCACCAACAGTCTGCTTTTTTGCCCCTTTCGAGGCTTCAGCAGGGGTGGGGTAGCATGTCACCCACAGACCAGCCACCATCAGGTCAGCATCCTGCACGGGGACTAGGTCGTGGTACTTTCAGAACGGGGGGTCTGGCCAGATGTCGTCCTCCACCCAGCTCCCCTCCTCCTCAGCACCCAAGTCCTTCTTGGGTTATTCTGCAAGACCACAAGCATCCAGTTAGAGGGAGGATTCAGTTTCAGTTTCATTTCCCTCACTGGCGGTCCATAACATCGGACAAATGGGTCTGGCAGATCATACAGAAGGGCTATTCCCACCACTTCCAGTCTTTCCCTCCCTTTATGCCTCCTTTAGCTGATGGAGGAACACTTAGTCTTACTCCGCAAGGAAGTTATGGCTCTCTTGGCCAAGGGAGCTTTAGAAAGGATCCCAATGTGAGAAGTAGGCAGGGGTTGTTTTCCCGCTACTTTCTGATTCCCATAAAGAACAAGGGCCTTCACCCTATTCTATATTTGGGGAACACCAATCTCTTCTTCAAAAAGGAGAAATTCAATTCCTCACTCTGGCTCAGGTCTTGTCTGATCTAGACCAAGGAGACTGGATGGTAGCGTTGGACTTATAGGATGCATATTTTCACATCCCCATCTCGCCTGCCCGCAGGCGCTACTTGCGGTTCAAGGTAGACCACGAGCAGTTTCAGTTTACTATGCTCCCCTTACGCCTCAGCAGCACCCCTTGTGTGTTCACCAAAGAGATAGAGGTGGTGGCAGCTCATCTGTGAATGTTAGGGATTTCAGTCTTCCTCTAACTCGACGACTGGCTTTGGAAGGCTCCTTTGCCCCAGGCCATTATCCCCCACCTTCAGACTACAGCGAACCTCCTGCATTCACTGGGGTTCACTATAAACATGCCAAAGTCACACCTGACTCCCTCTCAGAAGCTCAGTTTTGTCAGAGCTGTTCTAGATAGAGTGCAGTTTTGAGGTTATCCTCCCAAGCAGCGAGTCCAGGATATTCAGGTTATGATACCGATGTTTCAGCCTCTATCCTGGATTTTGGTGAGACAGACACTGAGGCTGTTGGGCCTCATGGCCTCCTGCATCCTGTTAGTCAAATATGCCAGTTGGCTTATGAGGGCTCTGCAATAGGACCTGAAGTTCCAATGGGCACAGCATCAGGGGAATCTCACTGACACAGTTCAGATCTCGGAGGGAACTGCAAAGGATCTGCAGTGGGGGTTAGTAAATTGCAATTGGGTCAAATGCAGACTCCTCTCCCTTCCCCAACCAGATCTCACAGTAGTGACAGATGCATCACTTCTGGGATGGGGCGGCCATCTGGGAGAGGTGGAGATCAGAGGCTTCTGGTCTCTGGCGGAACCTGGACTCCATATCAACTTGTTGGAGCTCTGGGTGATTTGACTGGCATTGAAAGCATTTCTTCCTGTTGCAAAAGGGAAGATGGTACAGGTGTTCATGGACAACACCACCACGATGTGGTACTGCAGCAAGCAGGGCGGTGTGGGGCCGTGTACCCTTTGTCAAGAGGCCCTGCGTTTCTGGACATGGCTGGAACAGCAGGGCATAACCTGGGTGGTTCAACACCTAGCAGGTTCTCTGAACGCCAGGGCAGTCAAACTCATCCGTCGATGCCTAGTGGATCACAAGTGGTGTCTCCATTCAGAGGTGGCATCAGGACACTTTCAGAAGTTGGGAGAGCCTTGGTTATATCTGTGTGCCTCCACAGAGAATGCGCAATGTCAGCAGTATTGCGTGTTGGAGTTTCCAAGGTGGCAATTGCTCAGCGACGCTTTTAGTCGCGAGTGGAGCTCATGCCTCCTGTACGCCTTTCCGCCCATACCACTTCTGCCCAGAGTTCTCAAAAAGATCAAGAACAACCGGGCCCAAGTACTTGTGGTGGCTCCAGACTGGGCACAGGGAGTCTGGTATCCTGAGCTTCTGAAATGAGCAGTGATCCTCCAAACAGGCTGCCTTTTTGGGAAGATCTTCTGTCGCAGGAGCAGGGGAAGGTTCTCCACCTGAACCTGTCAACTCTGTGCCTTCATGTGTGGAGATTGAACGGCGACAGTTGGCGGCTTTCAACCTTCCTCCCAAAGTCTGTAAAGTTATTCTAGTAGCCAAGCGTCCCGCCGCTAAGACGGTATACATCTGCAGTTGGAAGCATTTTGTATATTATTGTACAGAAAGATCTACTGATCCTCTTTCTGCTTCTCTTTCTGAGATCCTTCTCTTTATTTTATCCCTTGCCCAACAGAGTTCCGCCTTGGGCACTCTCAAAGGCTATCTTTCCACCTTATCGGCGTTCCTTCGGCTGCCTGGTCAGCCTTCATTATTCAAGTCCCCAATTGTAAATAGATTTCTTAAAGGGCTTGTACATATTTATCTTCCTACACCCTTTGTCATGCCTCAGTGGGACTTGAATCTGGTCCTCAGTTTTCTCATGAGGTGCTCCCTTTGAGCCACTGCTCAACTGTCCCCTCCAGTTGATCACCATCAAAACAGCCATTTTAGTGGCAATAACATTTCCCAGGAGGCTGAGTGAGATGCAGGCCTTTTCATCCTATCCGCCATCTCACCATGTTTCCAGACAAGGTGCTACTTAGAACTTGTGTCCCTTTCCTCCCCAAGGTGGTGACCCCATTTCACCTGGATCAGAATATCACCCTGCCCACCTTCTTTGCTCCACCACATCCCTCTAAAGAAATAGAATGACTCCACCGACTGGACCTAAAAAGAGCGTTGTCGTTCTACCTTGACAACACAAACGAGTTCCGGGTGGATGACCAATTCTTTGTGGAGTTCGTGGGAGCAAAGAAGGGTCGAGCAGTGCAGAAACAAACCATTTCGCGCTGGGTCATTCTATGCATAAAGAACTGATATGCACTGGCCAAGAAGCAGCCTCCTGAGGGCTCATTCAACCAGGGGCAAAGCTGCTACCTCTGCGCTAGCACAAGGTGTTCCAGTCCTGGATATCTGTCAGGCAGCAACATCGGCTTTGTTGCACACTTTGCAAGACATTACTGCCTGGACAATCAGGTCCATAGTGATGGACACTTTGCCTGTTCAGTCCTGCAGGACTTTTTAATGTAAAGAAAATCTGTCTGCAGCCCACTGCCAGGAGGTTATGGCTTGGGTATCTATTCTAAGGTAAGGACTCTACAGCTAGAAGTCTCTATCAGATGAACAAGTTACTTACCTTAAGTAACTCATTATCTGGTAGAGACTCTATCTAGCTGCAGATTCCTTACACCCACCCATGCCTCCCTGCTCTGCGGACAAGACTAATAGGGTCAGGGATTGCCCCTTTCAGGGCCCTGGTTTATGCACAGACAAATTGTTGGTTCTTTCAGGGGCTCTGTGCTACTGGCATGGAAGTTTGTAAAAAAGGAACTGGGGTACGCGGGCCAGGGTGGTGCCTTTATAGGTAACCGTGACGTCACAAATGGCTCCAATTACGCCGGCGATGCATGCGGACCCGAATGATGCCACTCGACGGCGTGCGCAAGTATATTGCTCAGCAAAAGTTCCAGATTCCAAGCTGACTCCGGGGAATTCTAAGGTAAATAATCTGCAGTTAGATAGAGTCTCTACTAGATAATGTGTTACCGAAGGTAAGTAACTTGTTCTTTTTACCTACTGACAAAACTCTTTCCCTTCACTCCCCCACCAATTTTGGGAGAATTTCCTTTACTTTCTTGCCACAGAAATGGATCTACGTCACTGAAATCAGCAAATTTTAATTTGTTTCTAGAGTCGGAATCAATCTGCAAAAAGGTTATGACTTGCCACAAACATGCAAGCTGTAGGTGTCTACAACTCATTTGAAGATTTCCTCGTTCTGAAAGGCCCTGAACCATTCAGAGGTTTACTCACACTTAAGGTTTTGCAGTAGTGGTGCAATTGTGTGTGAGTGCAATTTCGCCTTTTGTGATTTACAAATGATGTTGTTATAGTATGTGATGTTAATAATTCATCTAAGTCAGGTCGATGCACAGATAGCTTTGTGAATTGGCCCTAATGTATTTTTTAAAGGCTGATATTTGCCTACTTATAATCTGTCCATACGATTCATGTTTGGTAATCAGGAGTATGCCACAAATGTTATTTGCATTTGAAGCACACTAGCACCTATTTGGTACAGCTGCACTACATAAAAATGTAAAATAAACCAATAAATATATTTACAAACTAGAACTTTAGGGGAGAGAAACTTTCAGCAATAGCTTGAACTCCATTTCAACTTCAGCGCAATTCCTGATTCCGCTGGAAACTGTGTTTCTGGACAAACTGGTAGTTAAATGAAATGTAAAAGTACAGCATTCCTAATTTTAACCCCCTCCCACATGGACATTTTGCCCATCAAATACCAGTAAAATCTCCAGGCACCAAGGACCAGAAACTGGGGCATTACTGCTTATTTTGCTGTAAAATGATTCCTGTGACAATTCCCCATTTCTCAGGGCAGCCTTAGGGTCCAAGTTTGACTACCACAGCCTTTCTGCTCTGCTACCCAAAATTATCCATACCCCTGGTATCACCTCAGTATCGATAATCGTGGATGTAGGATTACCGCATTGATCTTTCTTCATCCCTCAGAATGAGGGCAAATTTGTTACATTTTTCAAATGTTAAATTCAAAGAAGAGTTTTTTTTTTTTTACTATTGTGTTTCAATTGTTATAAACAATGATTTCACCTTTCAGATTCAGAAGTACTATTTGAAAAAGCAGCAAGCTAGGGACGCACAGGAAAGAAAAGATATGCAGCGTCTTGAGGAGCTGAAGACATTAATGGAGCAACAAGCAATTCAAGATAGAGACAGGTAGGCACCAACGTCCAATAGTGTAAAGCTGTTTCATGGAGTCCATTGTTTTGTTTTTTCACTGTGTAGCATCTGTCGTTTTTAGGGTTGTAGAGGAACAATATCATGTGCTTGTTATGGGTATATTAATTTGAATAGATAAAAAATCTACTCTCCCCGTTGCCTTAAAAAACATTGATCATGGGTAATGTAACTGTTGCTTGTGTAAAGCGTTGCGATACCTTCGGGTAGCGCTATATAAAACTGCAACAAAAAAAAGAATCTATCTATACATTATGCTCCACAAATCCCCATCTTAATTTAAGAACTTTGTCCAGAGACGATTACAGCAAATGCAAGGGATGAGCTGGTGTTTTTCAGTGTAAATCCCAAACGCTAGGTAAATAATTGCTATGGATCCATTCTGTAATTCCTTCTTAATACGCTAATTGACAAACTTTTATTTCTAATACTGATGCGTTCCAGTTACAAAATTCAATAGCCAGATGTCGAATCACTCTACAGAGATGTTAGACTGTGTGTCCCCATTTCTAATTAGTATTATCGCATAAAGAACAACATGACGTCATGGCTAGATTGACTTCCCTAGGAGGATTAGGAGCTTTGGGCTTTGCCCACCCAGATGTTGCAGGCTCGTGCCCCAGTTTCGCCACAGTAGCCTTGCATTGTGCCACTGATATTTTTTTCCTTTATTTATATTCTTGTGCCTCTGGATAAACAGCTTACATTGCTTGGATGCACGTTGCACTTGCAGTCGTTTTGTTGTTGTTTTTGTGGCATTTTCATTATTTTCCTGCCTGTTCACAGAAACGTTTGCCAATCTATTTTTTTGTAGTAAATGACACATGGGTTGCAGTTATATTAGGCCATTATTCATGTGGTTTCTTAGTGAAATACCCTGCTAACTCAGCGCACATTTATCTGACTACAGAAGTGAGCTACTCTAAAATAAATGGGAAGTAATTTCCCAGCTGGAGAAGGGATCTATCAGTTCAAGCCTGCCTTTCTGCTGTCTGTAGTCTTACTTACCCCTGTGAACTCCAGTGACCAGGCTGGCTCTTCTTGCGTTAAGGAACAGTATTATAAGACCCTTGCAGTCTTTTCCGCGTTTCTCTAACAACCGGCCCCGTGCGTAACCTTGGCCAGGTTGTCACACTGATAACAAGCTTTGGCAAAACCGATAGATCTGATGTTGGGTGCCAGCCTACTGCTTTGTCAATGATTGATATATTGTGTCATGGGATTTGCAAAAATTGATTGTTGGAAAAGCTGCCCTCCTTAATCTAAAAACAAAACACTCACCAACAACTATTTTCTATTGGTCTCAGAAAGCAGACATAGGGGGTTATTCTAACTTTGGAGGAGGTGTTAATCCGTCCCAAAAGTGACGGAAAAGTGACGGATTTACCACCAGCCGTATTACGAGTCCATTATATCCTATGGAACTCGTAATACGGCTGGTGGTATATCCGTCACTTTACCGTCACTTTTGGGACAGATTAACACTCCTCCAAAGTTAGAATAACCCCCATTGTCACTTCAGTCCCTGGCAGTGAAAGGAACTATTATGTGAATGGAAGTGCTCCTTGCCGAAGCCCAAAATGCAGTCCAGTGAAGTAAGCCAATGGCTGAAGTAGATTGATCCATTGCCCCATACTGTATGCAGATGAAAAATGTGAAAGGTACAATATCAGACCAATGGATGAACAGGACTGGCTTCAAGTCCTCATAGTGTAGGTTTAGTAAAGTCAGAAGGTCTTGGCTAACCCCAGACCTAAGGAAGACTCCATGTCACCCGTTACTATGTAGTAGGAAACATGACTACGAGTCCCATACGGTCTTTCATATGGTCCTCCTCACAGATTCCCCAGTGACTAACACTGGCCAGACTGTCCCATTGTTCATTGCTAAGACAGACTCAGCCACACATTTCTATGGGCTAGAGAACAGGACTACCAGCCCAGGTTGACTTCCCACTGGTTCATCTCACATCGACCACTGTGACCAGGAAATGAGCAGGTTGCCACTCTGATAAAAAGTTTCTTGGGCTAAAATCTGTGATGTGACTTAGTTCCCACTAGATAACTGATCCGAAGTACCTTGATTGAACACTAACCCTGGCTCCCTTCCCCATCCTGCTCCCTCTCTGTCTACAAGACAACATGACAGAATGCCTCTTCGCTTTGGTTACTACTGTTCTTTGCTGAGGGAAGGGAATTTCTTCTCTAAACAGTTCTCTGACACTACGCAGTTGGGACGTGTTTTTTCAATACTGTAATAAATAAACCCTCTGCAGAAAACATCCGTGGTTGATACTCGTACAATTCTACGTGATATATAACAAATTGGTAGAGATAACACCTACAAGATTGGAAAGAGGACCCCTGTCTTCCTTTGTAAATCTCTAGTCGGAACTTGGCTCCTTTATTTAGTGATCTTCCCACTAAGTCCAAAGAAAATCATCCATATTCTTATTATATTTTACGCTGGCTAGCTAGAATATGTTATATCACTTAGCCTGCTTTTTTATCATTGCAAGACAAGGCAAATTATTTCATATTCATTCAAACCTTTTTCTCCAGCTACCTACTTTTACCACTGTGCCAAGGATTCCATGAACTCATTCCTGTTTCTGCCATGTCTCTGCGTCCTATCCTGTCCTATCCTAACCTGTCCTGTGCTATCCTATCCTATCTCATACTGTCCTATCCTATGCTGCCTTGTCCTGGGCTATTCCATCCTATTGTGGATATGTTCTGCAAACCCTGAGTCCCAGGGCAGTTTCTGACCTATCATTTATTTCTGATTGCACCATTTATTTCTCTAGGGAGTCATTTGGTACAGGTACCAGCGACTTGTGGTGTGTAGAAACGTAGTGCTATCCTTTAAAGCTTGCAAATTCTCGCAGTGCAAAGGGAAACCTTTCACTTCCTTTGCCTTTCAAGATTATGGGAAAATGTGCCCTCCCGCTTACACGTTTTCTCTTTTGCCCTAAGTCAAAATGCTTAAAGTAACTTGCAATTTTTTAACTGTACATGTAATAAAACAGACCTCCCAAAAACGTGTTCTAAGCTAAGGTTTTGATAAAAACACAAGTTGTTTTTTCAGAGCATAATAATTGCATGCCTGCCTACAGCTTCAGTGACATAATCCTCAGCCCCACCTCCAACAATGTGTCTGTACCTGGCCTTTTGTTGAACCAATTGGCAGAGGGGCACACAGTTTTCAGCTTCATCTCAGTGAAGAGTAGCATTACCAGTATCGTGAAAGGCAAAGCCCAAGACTGACAATTGTCACAGATGTCTCTCATATAGTTCTCCAAGACACAGGACCGTCAGTTGAACAGACCAGTAATTCATGGTGGTTGCCATTACTACAGAGTCAATGGAAGGCAATGAACACTGACCAGAAAACGACTGGGAGAAACTGGGTTGTTGGTTGAAGGTTGGGTGAGGCCTGTTCAAACAGCATTCACAATCCTTGTCATGGTGAACCACAAAATTCACTAAATTAACCTGTGCTTAACCCATTTGGTAGCTTGGCACAAAAGCACTCATACTTAACTCAGAGGCAATGCGTAAAGTATTTATGCAGCACACATACAGTAAAAAAGTGAAAACACAGAACAAGAAAAAATCCCACACCAATTTAAGAAATAGAGTAAATTGTAGTAAATTAAATGAGACTGAGACAACAAAAATCCAATCAGTAGAAGTGGAGATATGCAATTTTATAGATTTCAAGTAAGTAAAGCACCGAAAAGTTCAAATCTCCCTTCACGGTTAACTGGTCATGCAAACTGGGTGAAAGTCACAAATTCAGGCCTAGTGAGATGGAGCACGGGCCGGATTCAGGGGCCAGATTAGTCCAGCTGAAAGAGTTACTCTCAAAGTCCAGCGTGAAGAGTTCTGTTTGTGGCAGAATGGGCTGCGAAGATCAGGCAGAACGCTGTGAATGGTTGTTGAAATAAAGTGATAATCCTGTCTGGCGCCACGGATGGTCGTCGCTGCAGCATGAACATCCTGTCAGAAGTCACAGTTGGTCATTGCTGGAACTTTTCATTGCAGGTCGTCGCAAACTGTTGATGCTGTAGTGCGAAGTGCAGATCTCACCCCACCAGTCATTGGGGGCGGTCGCTGTGGCTCAAAGAGTTGGGTTCACCAGAACTTTGTGTTGACGGTTGGCAACACTTTTGGCGAGAATGGATCCATTCACAAACAGCTCAAAACTTCAGTATTTCACCTTTTCTTTTGGGGAAGGACACACCAAGGGTCCAGGACCAGAGGGACACTTATTGGTGGTTAGGAACCCACTCCATCAGAGGCCCCAGCAGGACTCAGGCTGGTCCAGTTGCAGGTCCATGCAGAAAGTCAGCTGGGAAGTTGCAGGGAGCCTCTGGAGCTTGTTATGTCCGTGTAGCTGAAAACAGGAGGTCAGTCTGCTGACTGTGTCACTTCAGACTGGGATTAAGGGTGCAGGTCCAGTCTTTTTTCTCAGCAAGTAAGGCATCAGGCGCTAGAGCAGCAGAGTCGCAGGGTATCAGAGTGGCAGGGCAGCAGAGTGGCAGCCCTTCTGGCAGCAAAGCAGCACAGCAGTTCTTCTGTAGCATCCACAGGTCCACAAGTATAAGAGTTGGGTCTGAGGGTCCATTATTTATATCTAGTGCCCACCTCGAATTGGATGGTTCTAGAGGTTCCCCTTTCGATGTCCTTAAAGTTTCCTGCCTTCCCTGGCTCCTAGCTGGCTGCATGAACAATGGACTGGTGGCAAGTCCTTTGTGTGAAGGCGGTCACTGCAAATACAGTTGTAAGTACGGCCGTGCTCAGCTCATCCTCCTTCCCTCCATCCTGCCAGTTGATGGCCCATCCAGGCACACCTACTCCCTCCATTGTATGGCTGTGTGGGAGGAATAAACAAAATCCAACTGCCAACTACACCCTGTCATGTGACCCAGGATAGGCCTCAGGCACCAAATAGTTTACGGCAGGAAAATGCCAACTTTCTAAAAGTAGCACTTTCAAAATTGTAATTTAAAATCCGACTTTACCAACAAAGAGGATTTTTAATTACAATTTCTGAGACACCAAACATGAATCCTGTTTCCAGTGAAAAGTTAGCACCTATTAAATGTAATACACCAACCTAACATTTCCCTATGGGAGAGGTAGACTTCACAGTAGTGAAAAACAAATTTAAGAGGTTTCGCTATCAGGACTTGTAAAACCTAAAGGTACATTTTCAATCTTTTAAATAAAATGCACTCTGCACTGAGGTCTACCTAGGCCCTACCCTAGGGGGGTTGGGGGGGGGGGGTGGAGGTACTTGGATGCAATAAAGGGGAAGTTTACGGCCTTGAAAAGGGGGGTTATATTGCCAAGTCGAATTGTCAGTTTAAACCTGCATTCAAGCTTCAATGGCAGACCTTGGACATGTTTTAAGGGGCTACTTAAGTGGGTGGCATAATAGATGCTGCAGGTCCTCTGGTTGCATTTAATTTACATGCCATGTTTATATAGTATCCCATTCTACAAGGGACTTACAAGTAAGTTAAGTATGTCAATCAGGTGTAAGCACATTTTTAAGGAGTGAGCACAAACATGTAAGCACTGGTTGGCAGTGATAAAGTGCACAGACTCCTAGCGCCAATAAAATAAATTCAGCAAAAACAGGAGAAAAGAACAGGAGCGGTGGAGGCAAAATGTTTGGGGGTGACTCTGCAGAGAGGGCCAAGTCCAACGTTAGCCTTCCACAGTGTATGGTATAAGTTAGTTTAGACACATGTTTAGAAAACATCAAAATTCACGGCTGCTTGAGTCCTGACTATCTTCAAATCTCTTGTTTTACTAGGTCAGGAATTTCATTGGTGTTCAGACATTCAGTGGCAGATGTTTGCAAAGACTGCAAAGTGTAGGTGAATCTGTAGTCTGAAGTAACAGAATTTGCGTTACGCCTTAACCTTACATTATCAGGTCTCGATACTAATTTGTAGCAGCAAGCACAGAACAACTTTCTTCCCACAACAGCTACAAGCAAAAGAGTTTGTGTTGGAAGATGACCCTCCTCTTTTCTAGCAGCTATTGCAGAGTTTCTGTAATAGGCCACATCAAGTACTTTGTGTTCTTTTATCAGAGAAATCGTCCACTGTTTGTGAAAATCTTGCATGGCCCACCATTAGGTTTGTATCATTAAGTGGCACCTACAGTGTTATGAGATTGGTGACTCGCAAGGGCCATTGATCGACCGCCCCTCAGCCAATATGTCTACCTTGATTAACTATGCGGTGTTGCACACCTTAGGTAGTAGATGTTGCTTCCTCTTCCTGCAGCATTCTCAGTGCGCCTCTTGGCAGTTTACATGTTCCTGAAGGTCTTCTGCAAACAGAGGCATAGGGGCAGCGATGAGAAGCTATGAGTCGAACAAGCACTACCTCTGTGTAATACATGATCTTACAAAGCTCATCTGTTTTTCCTGCCTTTTCTAGCTATTGGTGACTACTTGATTGTTTGATATTTTTTGTTTTGAGTCTACTTATTTTATTGTATGCTTTATTTAACCGTAGTATCAAAAGGAGACAGGCACTATTCAAATCTTAGAAAATTGCACGCCTTTGTTGTCTGAAGTACACTGGGTTTCGATTAAATTACTAGATGCATGCACAGAAATATTACGGCTAAGCTTTAACTTTTCTTTAAGCTGTATGTACCAGATGGAATAACAAAATTACACTGCCGCTTTATTCATATTCACAATTGAATGCTCGGCTTAACAGTGGTTATCTTTGCCCAACGAGTTCAATAATAAAAGGAAAAAACAGGAAGAGCACGGTAAATGAGTACAGGTTTCAAGTTCAATTTGAAATTGTATTAGAGACAGCAGAAAACAAGATTTCGCGTACAAGGATCTGAGCTCCCAGTGGTACTGTAAAGTGTTTCACAATGAGTGCTTAGAGGTGGCAAGGAGAGAGGAAAGAAAGGTCAAACAACATACATTGTAGTGCACTTTTCATAGTTGTCTGAATTAGACCATGCACTTTTTTCACTCAGGTTTGTGCAGGGGTAGTTTCTCTTGGAGTTTATTCAGGGGTTTGAAAATTGCGCAAATGCATTTTCCAATCACTTACGTCTTCAATCTGTCATTTGTAATTGTAATGTACCTGCTTCATATCTAATTCTGTCACAAGGTAAGCACGTGCAGTTGCACCAAGTTGAAGCTATTTACCCTTCCGGAAGGTAACAGAACCTATTTCTGGGTGCTATCTACAGCACAAACAACAAACCTTGTTAGGTGCTGGCAGTATATTATAAAGGTGAGCTACAAGCGCAAAGCATTGTAAAGGAAAATGATTTGCAAAGAGACAGTGTTGGGAAACTCATTGACAAGAATGAGGGGCTGATTTAGAGTTTGGTGGTTGAGGTAAGCCATTGGTATGACAGAGTACTTTACTCCCGCAATACCGAAAGTCCACTGCCTGCTTAATTTAGGATGTCAACCAACCTCGCAGGCAACTCTAAACTTGGGCAGGAACAGCCATCACAGCAGTTCCTGTCAGTGTATTCAAGGTTTGAAGGGTGGCACAATGAAAATGATGGTAACATCTGTCAAACTTTTAACATGGCTTTATTTTTTCTAAATCCGAAAGTGGTGCTATCTGCCACGGCCTCAAGGCTGGTAATCCACCGGGGCTTGGGGAGCATTGTGAGTGCGGGCTCTAGCACTGTGACGTGATGCAGTATTCCTTGAGGCTGATGAGGCTACTGGAGCAGGTTATAACCAATGGAGCAATCTCACAAACTTATAAACAGAGATGAGGTCAGATGGCCACCGTTGCTGCCCTGCTGCCTTTTATGTGATTTTTGAGTCCCTGAATCTTGCGATGGAGTCTACACATGCTGATTCACCTCCTAGCCCTTGCATGGGTACTGAGGCACCTCGACAGTGCCTGGCCATGACGTCTCAGTGAGCGGGTGATAAGAAATATTACCGACACCTGGAGCTAGTGATTTGTTTAAAGTCTGCTGCCACAACCTGCTCTGCATGACCGCAGCATAGTAGTGGATGTGCTGGACAAGCACAATATATGAAGAGGTTTTGGAAATGCCTTAAGCTTTTGTTCTTTGATAGTATAGCAGATGAAACAATGCTTGCAACCTTGGTCACTTTGCCAGCTGTTAATTTGAAGATTTGTATGAGTGAGCGAGATCCCCATCACCCTGTGGGATACCTGGAGCATTTCTTTGTACATTAGGACCTAATTGCCAGAACAGCTGGATTTTGATAGACAATCAAAGGCATTGGCCAAGTCAACTTGAATCAATGTTATGGAGCTGAGAGCTGCCTCATAGAGCTCACGATAAGAAAGATAGATCAAAGACAAATCTAACTATTTTTCGATCCTAAACATCGGGGAAGGGACACAGAGAAAAACAGCGCAACGATAAGAAAGATAGATCAAAGACAAATCAAACTATTTTTCGATCCTAAACATCGGGGAAGGGACACAGAGAAAAACAGCGCAACCCAGGAAAAACAACTCAGTGGCACAAATTCAGATCTCACAGAGTGAAACACTAATCATATACTAAGGATCATGAACACCAGACTGCGCAGCATCAATGTGAAAATTGACTCTATGACAGTAGACTGCTTATCAGAACGGCTGAACTGGCAAACAGCTAGAATCTCAGAGAAAGGAGAGTCTCAGTTGTCGAAGTGGATATGGAAGTGACTTAAGGCCCCAAAGCGAGAAACTCACAGTTATGGCCAACACGCTGGAGAGCGTGAGAGCAATGAATGAGGATTTTGTAACCAGATTATGCAGGAATTACATCGTACTGATGAGTCATTCCAGAATTTATATCAACAGGTAGAATGGCGACATTCATTGAAACAATGTTTATTGATGTCTTTGGCAAAGACAGTTTTCTGCAAGTTTTCAACATTGAAAGGTCTCATAGGTCACTGTCTTCTAGGTCTGTTCCTGGGGCCCTGCATGGCCCTTTACCGCACATGTACTCAGTTACAGAGACAGTGAAACCATACTGTGCCTTGCCCGAGAAAAAAGGAATTTGCAATATCGGGGATCCTCAATCTAACTCTACCCGGATCTCACCATCATGGTGCAGGTGGCTTACCAGTCATTTTTAGGAGTTAAGAAAAAGAGCATGAATCTTGAGTATGCCATGCTGTATCCAGTCTGTTTGGGAGTCTCTGTCAAAGGTAAAATGTACATCTTCACTGAGACACAACTGGTGAATCAGTTCCTTTAGAAAACCGAGAAAGAACATCTATTTTCTTCTAGCCCAACATTACCAGTATCCAAAACTAGAGCAGTTAATGACTCCAATAGATATTGGACTCTGAAAAGTAGAGGGTCCCTGTCTGAATGTAGTAGCTATTCCAGAGAGAAATCTCATATGAGAATAAGTAATAGCTACTATTCCTTCACTATCTTATAAATTAATTAATAATGATAATCAATATATTTTTCATTTTTCAATTTATGTAATTGTCTCGCGAATCAAAGTGTATACTATTCTTGATTGCAGAACACATATGCCTTCTTTTACACTCATATTATATCAAGGTTTATCATCAACTTTATTCAATTTCATAACTATTAATAGTCCAATTTGACAATTATATTTAGATTAAAGTAATGTTCGTTTTTGATACACAATCTTGAATAGCCATATGAACATAGAAGAAAACTCCCACCCCTTAAAACCAGATGATAGAAAACAAACACTCAATGCTATTGTACTTCAAACATACACATTCAAACTATTATATGTATTGTAATGTGTTATCTGAGAATGGGTATTATATGGATATCTAAATTTGTGGCATGCTAGGAGGAACAGCCAGGAGAAATTCATCTTGAGGCTGTATTAGTCTGTTTATTTTTATGTTTATGAAGTTTTATTATTATGATTTTGAATGTGTATGTATGAAATACGATAGCATTGAGTGTTTGTTTTCTATCATCTTGTTTTAAGGGGTGGGAGTTTTTTTTCTATGTTCATATGACTATTCAAGATTGTGTATCAAAAAAGAACATTATATGAAGCAAAAAATAATTGTCAAATTTGACTATTAATAGTTGTGAAATTGAATAAAGTTGATGATAAACCTTGATATAATATGAGTGTAAAGAAGGACTATGTGTTCTGCGTTCAAGAATAGTGTACACTTTGATTCACGAGACAATTACATAAATTGAAAAATGAAAAAATATATTGATCATCATTATTAATTAATTTATAAGATAGTGAAGAAATAGTAGCTATTACTTATTCTCATATTCGATAGATATTGAAATCAGACTCCGTTGCCAGATATGTCTTACAATATTATAAAAATTGAACTGTTCTAGCCTTCAATTCGGACTAAGTGAACTGATGCGATATTAGTAGTAAGTTTAAGGCTAAAATGCATGGCACCTAGAGAACCCAGAATGAATTGTATGAAGGATGTAAGTGAGACGCTGAAAGTTTGTATTTGCTGTGAATATGCTGAGGAAGTAGTTTCTTGACAGAACCATATGGTTAAGGATTGCATGATTAGTTCAGTTACTCCCCAGGACTGGGAGGTGGCGTGAAGCTGATGTTTCGCAACATATACATGGTGAAGAACTATTACGATTTGGGAATTTTCTCTATGCATATGGTGTGAATTAACCCATTAACAAAGTGGCTAGTGACCTTCCCTCCTTTTTGGCTCAAGGAATTGGGCAGGTCCATCAGCTCCTAACGGCAGATGCCATTTATTCCTCCACCTCAGTTAGTTTATTGGAAATTTGGGGGGGAAGAAAGTAATTTCTTAAATGCTGTGATATGGAGTGTGAGGATGGTGAGAGGGGTAATGTATGAAACCGAGCTAGACATGGATATATTAGTAACTCTATTATTGTTATCCCATAATACTGTCCCTGACACAAGCACCTTTATAGAGGGCCTAAGTGGGACACATGGCACAGTCTCTTAACTTAGGTAGGCCAGTTGCACATTGGCACTTCCAGATCTGAACATTAGGAGGTTTAAAGATGCACAAAAAACTGGACAGGGGACTGCTTACTTGCAGAGATACAAAATAGACATAACCTTCCTTCTGGAAACCCACCTGGCACTCAAAAAATGAGAGACCGAGAATGGTAAGATTGGACGTTACTTGCTACCTTGTATCATATACTATATTCCATGGGTATGGCGACATGGTTGGTCAGAGGAGTGTCACTATGAGTGTTCCAAACAGTATCCGGCCAGAGAGTATAGAAATATACTGCTGCAAAGGGCCAATCATTGACAACACATTACCTTATTGAATGGGTATGATCTAACTTAGACAGCCTGATATTGGCGCACCTGTGTGCTTTCTTGTTGTGGGTGGAAAGACTTCAGTAGTGCCCTGAACACAGCCTGGGACAGAATGGATGCTTTCCTGAAGGAGCGAACGGAATCAGCAGAGCCATACTGCCCATAATGGAAGCAGAAGGACTTGTGGATGTGTTTGCGTGGACCCAATAAAGAATTTTCCTTTTATTCATTTGTGCGTGTGGTCCATTCCTGAATACATTACTTTACAACAAGAGATGTCCATCACCTTGTTACGCAGTGCATGTACCTTTCACGCACCTTAACAGACCATGCACCAGTACTTCTGGAGTTAGATATCTCGCTAATGGCACCCTTGGCGAGTATGCAGCATTTCTTGTTCAAATCACAAATTATGCTATTAGTTCAAATTAATACAGGCTTGGGGGAGGCCTTTAAAGCCCACATGAGGGCATATGCCTATCAAAAAATTAAGTGAAGCTCTCCCCATTACTACACAAAAAGTATGCGATTTGGCACAATTTTAGGCCTCCAAATTAATTAGGATAAACCTATGGTTTTCCTCAAGAAAAACAATATGAAACAATGTGCCACAGACTGCAGTGGACTTATGACTCTTTAAGATACCTGGGAATAAAAAAATTGCAGAGACCTGGATGTTACCTTTCAATACAATTCTGGATCAGTACTTGACATAATGTCTGACCAAACTATTGGTTGGACAAGGATTCCCCTGCCCCTGTGTGGCTGGATTTCCATCATAAAGTGGGTGGTCCCACTGAGGCTGCTGCATCTCTTTTTAAATATACCTATCCCTCCACATGGGACTTTCTTTAACAAGCTTAACAAAATGGTGATTACAATTGCATGGGGTAACAAGCTACCCAGGATCAGATGTGAAATACTAAGCTTGTCCTACGTGGCAGGTGGGCTGGTAGCCCCTGATTTAAGAATGTATGTCTTTACTGCTCATGGCAGATTTGCACTTTTCTGGTTTAATTCTACACCGTGAGTTCACACCTGCTAGATGAAAGGGCTAAAGCGGTGCCACTTCCCTGAATACAGTGCTGCTGTTACGTCTCTGGTAGAGTGACTGTTAAAATGGACACTGAGGTGCACCTGCTTTTCATGGAGATGGTTGGTGGCTGAGTGGGGTCTGTGGACCCCGTACTAATCACAACTTCCTCATTTGAATAACGTTAAATCTCCCGCACCCTGGAACACAAAGCTATCCAACAACTACTCAAGCGAGAGTGAATCAAGGCATGTAATCTCTTTTGTGGAGGAACATGCAAGGCACTAAAACAGCTGTAGGCAGAGACACCATCTTTATCCCCTTAGTCATATTTTGACATTTCAGAATCCGTCATACACTACAGTGGCAATTAGAGGACTTCCCATTGCATACAGTTGCATCCCCTGTATTGCTCATACCATAGAAGACAAAGGTCAGCATCCACTCATAAGAAAAAATGACAGTGAGGATGTGAAGTCTGAAATAAATGGGAATAAAAGAGAAAGAAGGGCAAAGAAGCTGGGCCTGGACGTTACAAATGAACATTGGGAATACATTTAACATTTCTGCAGTGCTAACATCAAACACCGGTCAGGCTGCACAAATTCGAACCATGACCAGATACTGTGTGCTCTAGGTGTTCCCACACCCAGCCAGATTTCCTTGATTTAGCTTGGAAATACCCAGCTACGTCCTGGGACCAAATTTTCATTGAAATCCCCAGAGCATTACTGAAATCATACTTCTCCCCTGCCTATCCGTTGCATTATTTGGATATGTTATTGAGATTCTACTAGTGAAATGCATTATATAGCAATTGTGCTGTTGTTGGCTAAAAGATGAGTCGCAGTGTGCTGGTTTAGAGGTCCTGGCCCACTGACAGAGTCCTTGGTGGAGTATATAATATTCTGCAATGGAATACTTATTTCTATTCACTACTCCTACCAAATCAGTCCAGAGCAAAGGACATTTTGTAACCCATGACACAATATCTAAGAGCAAGGGAGCAGGAGAATCCCACCTAGTAACTGAGGCATTCATTCATACACATTACTACCTGATAATTGCAGTGTTCACCTGACAAGAGAGTATTTGTGTATACTGGAGCAGGGGCGCTGAGATGTACTATACTACCATGTCAGGCTATATGTGAAGGCTAAGTATTATAGGCCGATTTGTTAAGACAGATGCCACAGGGATACCTGCAGTTGGGTGCTACATGTTAATTGTGCAGTGAATATACAAGAACATTGCAGTTGTAAACCTATGGTTACCATTGTCAGGCTCAACTGTTTCTATTAATAGGAAAACAGGGATTAACCTGCTTATCTATATTGTAATTTTCTTCACGATGTCAAAGTTTTAAACATATATACTGATTTTCAGTCATATTTAAATACAGTTTTCATATTCATTAAATACACACATAAAATGACTGTTGTGTAATACTTAAACATCATAATTCCGACAGCCGTTGTAGCCTGCTCTTACCATGAAGCCCCTCAGTTACCGTCCACTGATCTGCCCTAGTTTTCAAATCCTGTTACAAGACCATCCTATCAATGCTGGTTGTATTTCAGAATATCATTACCAAAAACATTGTCGGACAGAAAAGTGTCCTAAATCTTATTTCCAAAATATCCCATTGGGCATGGCTGGACAGGCCTACCAGTCAATTGGACAGGGCCGGACAGGCCTTTTATTCCATCAATCATTTCCCAGCTGGCTGGAGCCCCTGAATGCAGCTTTTAAAAGGGGGGCTCTTCAAGGGCCTCTGTCACTTTCCCCAAGTCCCTGAGGTTAATTGTAGCAGGCACAGTCAGGCTTCAAGAGATATCGAAAGAGAGAAATGGAGGGGGAGAAAGCGATCAGAGAAGAATCGGAGAGAGAGGAAAGGGAAGAGAAAGAATGGATGAATGGAAAAAGAGAGATGTCTCAAGAAGATGAAGGAAGCGGGGCTGGAGAGAGGATGTTTTGCCAGGACTTCCTTTGATTCCCCAGTCCAGCCCTGCCATGTGGTCTAGATTTTCTATTAATAACACCAATGGGACAATATTTTTGTAAATTATAATTAGGACTCCGTATATATGTCGGACGATATTTTGGTTCCAATGTTCTCGCCAACACTACCAGGTCCTTAGCAATCAAATAACCTTTTCGATAAGGCTGTGGTGGTATGGGGTTTTATTTGCTTGTGAACCATCTGCTGCTTTTCTGTACAGGCAGCAAGTACAAAAGACCCCTTATCCACCCCACTCTTACCAAACACCACCCTCTTTTCATCCCTCTTTGCGACCCCTTAGAATTTATAGGTTCACATTCGTTTTAAATGCAGTTTCATAATAAAAATGATTGCGAGACACAAACGGAAGATTGCCAGGTAAAATAAAGGAGCATCCCTTTTCCACTAGTCAGGGCACACGGGCACAGGAAGTGATAAGATGTTCAGAACTGGCCTTGGACTCCAGTTATAAATGCCCTGCGTGGGTGCCATTTGTCTCTCTAACTACAGGAGATGGTATGTAACGTTTCTTCATTGCCTTTCAGATTGATTGCACTGTCTGGCCTTAAACGTTATCAAGCATTATTCTTGGTGTGTAAAGGGGGATGAATGTGAGCCCTGCAGCCAAACCATTTGTAAGCAGCCCGAACAAAGGGTAGTGAGAGGTCAAAATGTCTGAAGGTTAGCTCTGTGATTTAACTGCTTACTGCTGAGATTTGTATGTAAGCTGCAGGGCACATATAGGAATCTTGAGAGAGCAGATTTATCCTTAAATCCTTTAAAGTCAATACATTTAGTACCATTGAGCTTGGTAATAGTAACACAGTTAATTACAGTGCTAAGATGCAACATACCTGAGCAGAAAGTACTAGTTAGGAAAAATTTGTAGTATCATTGGTTACTTGCTGCTGATCAAATGTCGCCTGACTCCTCCCTCTCTAGATAAATGATGTCAACCTCCATTATTGTCTGGATGGAAAATTGTATAGGATTACTATGTGTTGTCAGTGTTTTGAGTTTTTCTGAGACTAGTTATCATAGCACACCAAGGGTAAGTGTATGAAAAAGAAGAGTATATTGTATGACCTGGAACTCGGTCTCAATGTGTGCTGTCCTTACTGTTCTCCGGAACAAAGCAGGCTTAGTCCTTTTCGTAGCTGGACTGGACACAAAATATGATCAGAGGACAGTTAGGAAATGTTGTTCCTTACATTAGTGTCCCCATGTAAACGCGAAACTACAAGTTGCGCAATGCCAAGTGCCATTGGTCATAATGTCATGGCTCTCTGTCATAGTTCACAACCTTGAGAGAAGGGATTGTTGCAGCCAATCTCTTTTGGGTTTTGCACCAATAGGTGAAATTTAAATAAAAGATAACCCGAGTTTGTAAAAATTACACCACAGTAGCAGTGTAATAATTTCCTGTCCAATGATCTTATAAATAATATGGGGCCAGTTTGAGTAGGTAACTGAGGCTGGGGCATATATTTTAACAACTGAGCAATCATATACTTATGTTTGTCTAACAATTAAAGTTGTATTGGCATTATAATATGCTTTAACCTACACATATGACTAAAAGTGTGCTATTCTGTCTCTCCCTCTCTCTCTCTTCTCTCTCTCTCTCTCCCCTTCTTCTGGTGACAGCTAGGTGGTCATTGAAGTGTTAGATACTCCAAATGGGTTTAATCTACAAAAGGAATGCTTAATCACAAATTACTGGTTATTTACACATAAACACAAAGATCTACGTACATGGTGTCCTTCTAGAACCTCCTGAATATAAGGGACAGTTAGTGATCAGATGACCCTTCTGTCTAAGTCCCCCATTATGCGCATATTTTGAGAAAACCAAAATGTCAACAATAAAAGTTAGAAAATCCAAAATGTAAAGAACTGAAAGTTAGAAAAAACATGTAGTCCAAAAAACCCCGCAAATAAAAACATTTTAAATGGGTAATGGACAAGGTAGAGTTAGTTTTGGGGCAAGGGTAATATTTAGATTAAAATAAGATATGAGCTGTGGGTAGGAGTTAGGTTTAAAATTAGGAAAAGCATACTGTTAGAGACAGGATTAGGGAGAGTTTGACATATTGGATTAAGATTAGGCATAGTGTTGTTAAAGTTAGTGATAGGGATAGGTAAATGTATCACCAAGGTAACAGCCAGTTATAAGTGATGGGGTTAGAAAAAAGGGATAGTGGTCCGAATTTGGTTTAGGGGACTTGGCAGCAAGAGCTAGACATTGTAAAGAAATATGTGAAAAATTAAAAAGATTCTGAGCTCCTGATTTTCAAACTAATTGTCAAAATATGTAGACTGCGTTCAGATTTCACAATTTCATTATTCACTTTCAATTTTTAAATTTGAGGTTTATCACTATTCCATTTTGTAATTTCAGTCCTGACTCATTTTCATATCTTTACAGTCAGTCTTTAAAAAATGATCTTCAAAAGTTCAGACAAAGAATCAGGAGTTTCGTATGGCACACAAAATTTTCTAGTAGTTCGTATTTTCAACCAAATTATAAGGGGTCTGGCTGGGCCCAGCGTAGAGATATACTACCTGGCACCCCCTTTACAGTTGATCTGTAGATAAACTAGGCTGCTAAACAACAAACAGTGACCAGAATAGACACAATCCAAATTGTCTTTTAAATTCCTGTGGGTGAATAGGTAAGTTTGCCTTCCATCAGACCTAGCATACTCTGCTTTGTGATTTGGCCCTCTGCCTTTTGCAATAAACTAAAATCTTGACTTTACTGTTCTAATGGAGGAATTACATTTGATGCATGGGCTGTATTTGGGGCTACCAACGGATAAAAAAAGTTTATCAAGGACATTAGTTTAAGGACTTGTAGAAGTGAAAGAACCTCGATGGACTGTACTGAATTTTAGATGATGGTTGCAGGTGGGGCCCTCCTGCACTCATTAATGGGGTCCAGCACTTACTTTTCCCCAGTAGACCTTGATCCAATACAAAAGACAAAAAAACACAAAAGGGGGGCAGAAGGAGGAAGAGAAAGATGGAAAAACAAGAACAAAGAGAGAAAGCAGGGATGTAAAGTAGAGTATAGTAGTGGATTAAAGAGGTATGAGGTGAAATTAAGCATATGCAGCCTATGTGTTTGGCACTCCTACATTCAAAAACGCCTGTTCAGGGCTTTTGAACAAAACTTTGGGCCCCATTGCTCCTTATTTGACAAATTAAATAATACTCATTTGCACCCCCAAAACCACAACAGGCCCCAATGATGAGCAAGTTTCATGGCTCTCTCCATATGATCAAGGGTCTTGAAACAATGACACATTTCACCCAATCTTTTAAGACGTTCCCATACTCCGCCCCAGCCTGTATCAACTTCTAATCGCTTCATCGCCTTCAATTTCTCTTGCATCACCTGTAAGGTGGTAAACTTTAGTATTGCACTGGTGTCTGGTAAGCAAGATTAAGATGTCTTGGCTATGTAGCACCTGCAGCACCAACCTGATAAGACTTAAGATAAAGAAATGCAGGCAGGAGAAGACAAAATACCAAACCTTCACTTGTTAGGTTCCCAGAGTCTGGAACTATGTCTCCACCAACTCTGGCAAGCTCTGACGCCTGCTCTTCAGGAAGGACCAGAAATCCATCTTTTGGAAACAACTCATCAACATGTCGTTCTACACATGAGAGACTCAGCTGGATATCCCCTTTGTCCTGCCTCTATCCCTTCCCTCAGTCATGTACTGTGTACTCCTCCTTTTCCCCCACCTCTATACAGTGCTCTGCTGATTACAGCTAGATTCACAATCTGAAATTCCTATATATACGTACATGCATATATATACATAAAGGGCACACTTCCGTTGAATGTTAAGAGAAGTCAGGGCAGAGGATAATGTCCTGCTCTCAGGTTCTGTTGTAAATAAGTGTTAGAGTGATGTATGTCGAGTATCTTCAGAATAGGGAAGTCTTTGCTGAGTTACATGCAGCTTATCTAGGATCTTCAGAAACCCAAAGATGTGGGACCACATGGGAAAGGAATGGTGTAACCTGTGATTCGATTGTGGATCATGGAAGCTGTAGTGTGGAGATCTTCCTGATCCCAGAGCTTGAAGCAGAATCACAGTCTGTGTAAGGGTCAGTAGTAGACGTGAAGATATGCTACAAGATATCATCATTGAGCAACACACAAATATGGCCTAATATTTTATGAGTGTCACACTTAAAGTGGGCAAGTGGAGCTGTGAAGCCTTGGCTCCTTTGTTTATATTGGTGGGACGGGACCAAAAATGGGATTTGCCCTGGTATAAAAGGGCTCGAAGGCAGGAGTATAGGTGTTTTGTGACATATGTGCTCTTGCATCATGCATCAGTCTACAAGAGTTGAATATCCACATTCAAGACACAAACACAAGATATGTCTGGTTTCTGCTTTTACTCAAGTGGTTAGTTACTTCTCCCCCTTGTCTGACTGTCCCCGAGAGACGTGCAGTAGAAAACACCGTATGGTGCACACCAGATTGTGAACGCCCATGATGTGGCCACAGCCACTCTAGTGCCAGAAGTGACAAGTGTAGGGTCTAGCATTGATATCTTTGTGAATGAGATGGAGTGGATGGGAGCTGGACAGCTTCTGCATTTGTACTCAGACAACAGTGCATTCATATGCAATGCCATAACTATAGCTATGTAACATCCTGCCTGGGCCACTTTTAACCAGGCTTCAACAGGGATGCACTCAAGCAGTGTAATACATATATGGTAGAATTGCTCCACATTTCAAAATATTTTGATTTGGAATCTAAACATTATTTAAAGATGCTACAAGGACATAACTACTTAATGAAACAGTATTAGTTATTGTGGGGCAATTGGTGATTACTAAGGACCTGATTCACAAAGGCAACTTACACTTTGGGTACGTTTACTACTTTTCCGTATTCTTAATTTTTTGTAGTAAGTCCAGCCCTACACATGGCCAATCACTGGTACGACAACGTCCTCACTCAGAAAAGAATGGAGATAGGGAATGTAACCGAGTGGGAAGGAATGTTGAAATTATTTAAAATAGTTACAAACTTAAATAAATATTTATTTATATTTTTAGCAGGTTGAAATAATTTAATTTAATTTAACAATATTTGTTATAGAGGTCTATAAATATGAATTTATATTTACTTTAACTATATAACTATGTATTTATGTTTAATTTTAACTATTTTAGCTAATGTAAATTAACACATTTTCCCGTAGGGATTTATGCATATTTACTTATATTTGTAACTATTTAAAATAATTTTAATTAACATTATTATTAATGTTATGCAAAGAGCTGCATTGCCTAACATGGGCTTTGGCAATCAGAGCATGAGCCAAATTCCTGGCAGCACCGCCCAGTATAAAAAATAATGCTCTACATAGTTGACCAAGCCTTACTAAATTCAGAAAAGTTCTAAACCAGAAATGTTTTATACAGCTATAAAGTTCAACTAGCATTGGCAAAGCCACTGGGTCTTGCATTTGTGTCCCGATTAACACATTTAAAACAGCTTGTTGCTGTGAAGAAAACCCAGGAAATTATGGCTTTCTTTGTAGAGTGAATTCTTGAGTCAAATATTTTAATTTGTGATGATCCAGAATATTTTTGAGATGTGAAATAGCCCCCATGCAACACATTCTTAGCACTTTATAGGAGCCTGAATGATACACCAAAGAGCCAAGAGGTGAGAGGGAAATACTGTTCTTCTGTAGAGAGCCAACGGTAACCATATGTCAGCACACTTATGTGCTGGAAAGCCAGACTTAAAACGCTCTCCCATAGTTGCAGGTCTGAAATGTGTTACTGAAAGAAGTAACTGTATGCATCCATAGGAGTTTAAGTGCTATGCAAATGGAAACATAAATCCTCGACTTTGTATTGTTTTGATAGTCTAATCCCTTTGCACTACACCTGCTAGCTACCTTTTATTCTGCTATTCTGGGACCTAAGTGCAAAGTTTTGCTAGAAATGCTCCAGGCAACACATCATTACACAAAACAAATACGAATAGGACTGAAATTGTCAGTGTTGTTAGTGTTCAGACAGCATTACTGCATATTGGGTTTTCTTCCACCAAGCACATTCAGTTTTTGAGGGCAACATAGTAGGTGAAATCAGCTGCCTTTACAAAGCGCGCATTCTTGGGGTTGGTACAAGCACTTTATTGTTAGGTAAAAACAAGAACATCTAAAGTCAAAGTAATTAAAAACACAAATATTTATTTCTGGCATCAACGTTAATGAGTTTGGCAATTTAACTTTTAGTAGCATAGCAAGACAATGCGTAAAAATACTTCACATTATGGCAGTTCCCATACAAGCTAGTACGCCCAGTTTGTGATTCTAGTCTGAATAAAATACATCATGTGGATCAAATGTCAGGCTTAGAGGTTTTTCTTGTGAACAAGAGAGAAGTGGTGATAGCTTTGTGCTTATACTGACGCCTACAGGCAGAAACCAGTATTGCTAGCTTGGATTTCTGCTGCTCATCAGAACCATGGGGTTTCCTAACAAGTGGATTAATCGACATAAAACTCGTAGACTTTAGCAACCAAAATAAGCAAAAGAGCTAACAATTTTTCTTTCTGCCAATTCTTAATTGGATGCATTGGACCCTCCCCAAGTCAGAAATATTTGCACAAAAATATTTATGAGTATGTGACGTGTAGCTCCTGTGGCACCAATGTACGTACTCTTACTTGCTTTTGTGAATTAATCCAAACAATCTAAAATGGGTATATTCAGGGAATATTCATATACGATTTGTGCAAATAGAAAAGACTGTTCTCTGCTCACACTTATACTAATAGGGAGTTGGACGTAGTGTGATCGATTCACTAGGCATGTAACTAAGAGTAACTAAATGAGTACTAATGCAGTACTACTTCTTATATTCATAAACGCTTTTGTGAATCAGCCCCATAAAATCACCATTAGTACAGTGTGTGATTTTTTTCATCTAGCTAGAACAGCAAGCACTGAAAACTATTTGCACCAGAAAATACATCAATTACAAGAAACTAAAGGACTATTAAGAATTGTTTGGGCCAGTACAACTTCGAATTCCTTTACTCATAGAAGCTCGTGGAGTACTTTTCTGCACATCTAAAGTAAGCCTGGCTATAGCGCTCAGAAAATAATTAAACGTAAACATATCGAATATTGTGACAGAGAATGTCTAAATAAATTTTTGCTGGCTACCCCGGTGTTTCCTCTCATCAACACCTGCACCAATTTGAAACAAGTACACGGCGCTTATCGTGTTCATAATTACACACCAATCAATGTTTCTTCGAAAAAGAGAAATCCAGAACTTTAACACTTGAAAAACATTGTTTAACCTGCAAAATGAGTATGTGGAAAACACTCTAATTCGAAATGATCTAGAAATTAACAGTGCCATCAGTGAAAGCAGCAAGACATTACAATTTGTAAATCTTGTACTTACACAGCAAACACCTGGTGTGAATACAGTCAGAGGAATTAGAACATGGAGAGCATTATGGGAAATTGCTAGCACTGTAAACTCAGGAGAAGGAGATACCGAGGAAATTATAAATATTTTAAGTAGCATGTTATTACAAAAGACATACTGGAAGAAGAAATACAAATAACGCCAAACGACATGGCCAGCCATATAAAATATCATAGATTTGAACATCTGAAGGAACAGGTGGCTTAGTTAAACTCAGACACAAGTAGCTGAAACAGAAATAGCAACAACTGTTAGAGGACAATAATATTGCAGAACACCAGGGCCTGATAGACTGAACTCTACAAACATCCAGATTACTAGTTTATGCTTATACATAAACTCTATTTCAGAAGCTGAAGTGCTTTTGAACGACCCCTTCTCCTCAAAATGTAGATAAATAAAATACCCAAGGTGTGTGGTTGTCTCACAGACCACAGTGGCTTTACCTAACACTGATAGTAGACCTTTAACCAAGATTTTAGCAGCTACTTTAGATAATGGAATCCAAAGCGTAGTCACTTAAGACAAACAAGTTTTCATTAGGGAGACAAGTGATGCTCATAAATGTAACAATCTTCTTGCAGCAAAGGATGTGACAGCTTTTGAAGAGCTGTTCTACAAATCAATGCAGAAAATACATTTTATCAGGTTTGTTGGGACATCTGGAGGCAGTCGTGAGAGGACAAAGATTTCTATGGCCATTTCTCATAACCATCCACACCATTTTACCTCTCCTGTATGGCCAATTGAGGCTCATTCATGAACTTTCTTGCGCCATGGAACCAGGGAAGGTTCTCAGGTTCTTATAGCGGCACTCTATATACTGAGCTACTGACGAAATTGGCATATTCAGGAATTAACATCAAACCCTTCGTAATGGGTGAAACTACCAACAAAATAACACAGCAGGTAAACCCTTCACAATGACATATGGTTATAAAATACTTGCAAAAAAGACAAACGTAACATGTATCATATGTTCCAACTCGTCGGCAGCCTATTCAGTTCTACTCGTTAGATACCTTGACATGGTCATTCGTGAGAACATGGAAGATCTGCACAAGTGCAACAATTTCACAGAGGCATGAATATGCAAACTCCTCAACCAAAATCCAGAATATCCATTTGTCTTTAATCTTCAAGATCACCTTTCTAAAAATGATCATAGTGTCCAAATATAGTTTCAGAATACAGAGTCAAGATTAATTACGTTTTCTGGAATATGAAAAATATCTCTTTCTTAAAAGACTGAGTAAAGCTGTTTATTATTTTTAGGCGCTACAAAGATCAAACGGAATAGAGGAGGTGGCAACAAGGAAAATAGATCAAGGCAGGTTGAAAACTGTTAGATTATGAATTTACAAACCGCAGACTTTGGTTTTAATCCACTCCTTTAAATAATGAATTCCATGTTTTATATATGTTTTATATATGGGATGCTTTGAATGGCTAAATCTACGTAGAATACAAAATAGATAACAGTGGCTTATTGAAAAATACATGACAAATGGGATTATTTATATGTGAGTGAAAACTCTACAAATTCTAAGCAGGAATTTGCCGTTTAATGGGCTCCGACTCCATATTAATTTTGCGACGGAAATGAAGAAACATCTCACCTTGTTGTTTATGTAAATGCTCCCTGCCGGTGAAATTCAGAATAAACGTGTGGAGCACATGAAGCACTACTGACTCTTCAAATAGTTGGAAGCTGTGTCTTTTAGAGTTACACCTGCGCACATTTGCGACTAACTGTAAATCTAACCACTGGGAACTGTAGATCAGTGAAACTCAAAGTAGGCCCGGGGACTGCATGCCGCCCTCTTGACCTTTACATGCCCCTTGACTCCCCCCTCAAAAGAAACACTTGGCTGCTGTTTTCTTGTCTCCGCACTAACACTGAAAAAAAGTTAAATAAACAGGCAATCCTTTTGTGTAAAGCTTCATTGAAGTTAAAGAAATGAAGTAACTAGGTTATCCTTAACTGCTTAACTTTGGATCACCTTTACAATTAAAGGCATCTTGCAGCAAAAGTGTAAAAATATGATAAAAACACCGTCCCCTAGCTTCCCACTGATTCAGGAGGAGCCAAGGCTAAAGGCACGCACTATGTAGTGTCAGTGGCTTCCCACAGCGCGAGGAGTCATTGTTGTGGTTTCCCTACTCACATTTGCCTCACCTTACATTCGGAGCCCTGCTGGAGTGGGACTACTTCTCCCAACTTCCCATTGCTGCAGGAGGGGCCAGGACTAAAGGTACATGCTATATAGCGCTGGTGGCTTCCCACAGATTGGGACACTGCTGGGCAAAGACCAGGCCAAGACCTGGCCTGTCTTTGCCTGTCATCACCCCTAAGAGGCTGGACTGGACCACCCCTCTGATCTCTGTGTGTCTGATTTTGATCTTACATTTTATCTTGACATTTTACTCTCCTGATTGTGTTTGCTTTGGGATGCAAAAGAAGCATGCCTGTGTTCCCAAGTCCTTGAACAACATGTCCCTGGATGTTTTTGTAGTAACGTCTGTTGGCGTCCTTAATAAAGAGATTGTGTTGGTGGAATGCTGGTTACCCCTCTCCTCCTCATCCTCTTCGACTCCAGTGGTTGCTAATGTCTGCCTACCTGCTCGGGCTGCTCTGGGAGTGGAACAGGCAAGCTCCTCCTTGACGATTGTGGGTCCGCCGGCCACTCTTCTCCAACTCCTCAACCTGAAGTCCCTTTACCATCCAGATCTATACCACTGCCACCAGTTGTGCAAGTGGTTGCAGATGGGAGCATTATGGTGACTGGCAAGAAAAAGAGAGTTGAGATAACTAGTATAGTTAAACGGCCAAGAGTCGATGCTCAGTTACCAAAGGACAATGTCCTGCAAGTTAGGGGAAAAGGACACAATGGAAGTTTTACTTGCTAACCTCTACGACAATTTAATTGCTGCCCTGGGTTCTAATCTAGAGCCGATTCTTTCTCGATTCGCCGCGATTGAATCTGAGCTCAACAATCTTAAGATGCCCATGTATAATCAGGGAGCCCTGGCTGCTATATCTGTGTTCACTTCCCTACCCTCATGAGACATCCCTCCAAGTGAACATTAAGTGCCGGGGGAGGGATTACAGCACCAACTAGTTCCCACAAAACAATTGCATTTTCCAACCTGATTAGTTCTTTGGTGTTTACTGAGCAGGCCTGCCCAGCCAGCTGACTCACAAAGGTCAGGAAATTTTTTGCAGGCAACCTTAACCTTCGGCTTCACATGAGCCACCAATTTGGGCTTTAAATACCATTTCTTCAGGAACTGAGCTTTTACCTCCCTTGACAAACTCTGTTGTTCTTAATCTCCCTTCAGAAGCTATGCCATTTGTAGTAGTGTTAGGTAATTTTTCCTCATTAAAAGCTGGCACCTCGAAAAGTTACATTCAACTGAAGATTAAGGTGACACACTGGCTGAGCCTGCATTCCTCTTTAGGGTCCCAAGTTGGCATTTTGATCAACATGGTACGAAGAGTCAACTGGCTGGGACAAGATGCAAAAACCTTAGAGGAGGACTGTGTTATAATCAATTTCAATCAGCCTTTCATTGTGCGGAAAGTCCTTTCCTCTACATGCCACCCCCCAAGCTGGTAGCCCCTCAACCTCCATTATAGCTCTACCCCTGTGCTTCTTCTAAAGACCTGCACCAGTAGATCGTGCTCCCCAGCATATGCAGAGGCAGGTTCCAAAACACCAAGCCTCGAAGCTTGATGGGTTGCATGCATCCCCCTACCCAAATGCAATTTCCTACCAGGTGGATGTCTCCAACAGATACGCCCTGCTGTCCTCTTTTACAGTTTGCAATTGACTGGAAGGGCAAGAGATTCTGGGCGATGCTACCTTGGCTCCCACGGTCAATGACATCAGGGCTTTACTAGAATCCAATCCAGAACCCAATACTAGTTGTTCAGTTCTAAAACTCATCAGTTGAAACATAGCAGGGCTGGCGGCTAAGTTTAAGGATCCTAAGTGGCTAGATTTAATCAGATGCTTGGGGTAATTTACATACAAGAGACCTGGGCTACCACCAACTGTTTTTTTTAGAAGGGTATAAGATTTTTTTAATTCCTGCTACTGAATGATGGATAGGCAGGCCGAAAGGCAGTCTGATTATCTTAGTGCCGCTGGTGATGAAGGGAAGACTGGGTGTACTCCCTTCGGGAGTTCCCATACTTCAGGCTTTAACCTTCTCTGCTCTTGAACCTTTCAAGTTGTTGCTGGTTAAGTTTTACAGCGCTAAATCACCCATGTCCAATGTATGTAGCATCCAAGCTTAGGACTCTTTTTGAGGAAATGGAATGGTTCAAAATTGTCTGCCGCTAACATTGTGCTTGTAGGTGATTTTAATGTTCATCACTGTGTGGACCCTAGACTGGCAGGGAGTAGTTTCCAGGGTTGTATGTTTTCACCAGGGCTGCATATGGAACATTTGCATCAAGGATCTACTTTAAATGCTATTCTGAATGAATTTAATTTGGTCTCTTTATTGGAAAAGCTTGCTTATGATGCTATGGTCATTAGCCCTACTTTCATGGGAAGGGGAAGTGAGTCTTTTATTGACTTTATCTTTGTCTCAGCACCCTTTTGTCATTGTATCTCTGAGTTTGGGATCCCTTCTAGCCCTTTTAGTAATCACAATCCTGTGTGCGTGTCATTACGAGGGTCGCAGATGGTACAGGAGTCATTGATAGGGGCCCGAGGGATTATGGAGTCTACAAGTCAGGATCAGAGGTTAAGGTGGTCCCAAGTTCTACCTGAGAATTTATACAAGGCCCTGTACTCTTATTGTGAGGATGAGTTTAGATCCTGTACATCCTTAGTTCCAACCTTGGGGTAGTTTTGGGAGCTTTCTTAGTGTTTGCCTTTTGGAAGGTAAAGGTGTCCCGGAAGCATGATGCAATGCTTAGGCAGTTTGACAAAGGATGCTCTCAGGCACTTAATAGTTTCAAGTATGCCCTGAATGCCAAGCCAAGGGACCCTGCTCTTGTTAGGACCATATTGTATGGAATCAGGCCTGTGAAAATTAACTGGAGGTGAGCACACTGAAGAGTAGCTTCAAGTTCTGGAGTAAAGTTAATGACCCCTTTTTGTCTCCAGAAGCTGTTTCAGCTATTGGCTCACACATCATTGAGGACAGCTGGGTTTCCCATTTTGAGAAGTCCTATAATTGTCCATCTACCAATGTAGGTAGCGGGAGGTGTATGGTGACTGGGAGTTCTAATTTGAGAGTCACCCCCGATGAAGTCAAGAAGGGTGTACTCGGGCTGACCAAGAACAAGGCTCCCGGACCAGATGGTATTCCTCCTTAACTTTTTATAAGAAATATAGATGTCTGGGCCTCAGTGTGGACCTCTACAATTAGGTTTGGCGGGTCCTTCACAGTCCTGGTCCGCCTCTATAGTTGTCACTGTCTTCAAAAATGGAGACACAGATAACCCCCAATGCTACAGACCTATTTCTTTGCTTGACTCAGTCGTGAAAAAGTGGTGGTGCAAGTCTTTTGGATAGACTAGTGATGTGGGACGATGAAAATAATGTGCTAACGGAGGTGCAGTATGGATTTCGCTCTGGGAGGTCTACAATGGACCAGGGTTCAAACCTGTATGTGGTCCTAATTAAATATTTCATTGTACACCCGGGTTTTATCCATTTAACGTTTATAGATCTTACCTCAGTGTGAGACCAGGTAAAAGACAAACTTTGGCCCTGGGGGTGGATCGGGGCATTGTCCTCTTTCTGAGATAACTTAATTTGAACATCTGCGAAGCGGTGCAATATTCTAAAAATCTTAATTGCACACACATCTTTCAAATTGATAGAGGGGTACGTCAGGTCTGTATCTTGTCCTCCTTTTCATTTAACCTGTGTAAAAAGAACCCGGAGCAGGCCTTGATCGCTACAAATGTAGATTGCCTACAGGTGGGGAACCTGCCAGGTACCGGTGCTCTTATACGCGGTTGACACAATTCCCATGGTCAAGACTGCTAGGGGACTGCTATCCCTGTAGAATTTGTTCACCTCCTTTATGGAGGATTTGTACTTATTGGTAACTGTAAAGAAATCCTTCGTAATAGTGGTTGGTTCCCATTCTACCAAGACAAGCACATTTTATCTACGGAAGTGCATTCTGCCAAGACCAGAGTGTTCTCTTAACTGGGCATGTTATTTGACTCCTCCTTGAGTTGGAATCCCTTGGTGAGCCGGAAAAGGGAGGAACTCACTCAGGCTAATGCTGCTGTCTTTAAATTTGTTAATGTAGAACACCAATCAAGCCATTAATGCAGTTATATCCCGGCAAATGCATCTCTAAGATGGCTTATGGGAGTGAGGTCTGGGTGTACATGAAACAGGCCCAGTTGCAGACGGCTGAAAATAATTTCTCAATATGACTGTTATGTGTTCTGCAAAGTGTTCCTACTTACTCAGTGCATGAGGAATTGGGTGTTGGTTATATCGCTGATGTGACTGTGTTTCATCTCTGTCTCTCTGGTTAAGCTTTTGGTCAAGGGCTAAGACTAATCTGAATAAGGAAACCATAAGGGATTGTCTGTTCCTTGATCCTTCACTCCACATCCCTTGGCTCAGATATATCAGAGACAGCTTTCAGAGTACAGGGAGGACTGAGTTATTTACCGCGCCAGAGATAATAGTTAAGAATGATAGTACACAGATTAAATGACTAAATGGGCTCTTCTTGTGGTAAATGTATGTACGAGAACATGGTCCCCGACATAGCGACTGACGGCTGCAGCACTTTCTATATGAACATTTGGCAACCTTTCGTTGTTTGCTAGTTGATGACAGATCTTTTTTATTCCTGATTGTTTCTGCTATTAGTGACATTACATTTGAAGTGTCTACCTATTGAATCCTGAGGAAGACTCCATTACAAATTGATATTTAGGGGTAGAAACATTGACATACATGTGTTGACTTTAATGAACATTTGCTACAAGCAGAACCCAGTGAGTCATTTGGGGCCTGGGCTCCTTTTTATACAAACCTAAGCATTTTAAGTCAAGTTATTTGATGTATTCAACATTGTTCACTGTTGCTCACTATCTTGCACTATTCATTAAACATTGTGCCATACACAAAGAGCGTTTACTGTTAATTTGTCAAACATTGTCTGTAAAGTATTGTCATTGTGTATATGGAATGTATATACCTGAAGCTTGCACAGGCTTGTTCAGCTAAATATGGGTACTTACTGAACAACTGGAAGTTTACAAACTTTATTTTCATTTAAAACCATATTGCTACAAATGCCTAGGAAGTGAAGGCTGTTAACTTCCCCCGAGGGGACCATTATTCTTGTTAATTATATACCAAATCAGGTTCCTAGGGATACTAGGTTGCTCAATTTTTTGTTTACCGGATCACCATAAGAGGCATACTAATGAAAAGAACCATTTAGATGAGAGAATATAAAACTATCTCACAATGGGAATAGGTAAAATCAAAGAGGTGAAGAATAGTTTTTACAAGTCAGAAGGAATTCTGCCAAGGATTCATGATTCGTTTAATATAGCTAAGCTGGGCTGAGGAGGCTGGTGTGTAGTCTACCTGGAAGTTAAAAAGCCCCAGCCAGACCTCTTCATAGACAGTGGAAGACTAGTTGCTTCCTCCAAAATGGCTTCTTGAGTAATGTGGTCTCATGACTTAACAAAATTGATTCAGAACAGAGGAGGATAAACCATCCTGGTGGTAGATGATATGCTAACTTGATTGACATCTTTTGAAAAGGAGGAAGGATCCCAAACATGGCATTAAAAGCTTTCGTTAGGGGGAAACATGGAAAACAATATTTTTGGTTCTGAATACCCAAAGGGATCTATTAGACAGTGAGCAAGTTGCTTCTTATGGGCCAGCCAGGAGAAGACCACCATGAAAATGGTTTTCCTATGAAATCCCCATAGCCCGGTCTGTCCTGTCAAGCATCCCCCACCCAGGCAACTTTGTTAGATGTGCATAGTATGAGTAGAGGAGGGAATAATTCTTAGCATGCATAGGTGTTTATAGGGTTTCTGGCCTTCAGGTGTACATAATAATTTATGTTTGTGGCACTATGTAGGCCCTTGCCACTTTTTCTTGGCAGAGCAAACCCATGGCTATATAAAAGCATAGCAAAGCATTAATTGTGTCATCCTGGATATCCCAAGGAATCTATTGTTGATTGAGACACTTTCTACCTTATTTGCTGGCGAGGCGAGTGCATCTAAAAGACCCTCTGTCTGTTTTTTTTTTTTTAATCAAACTCCAATAAACCTATTTTTTCTTTCAGTTCACCTCATTCATCATTAAAATATTAGCTGGCAGGTGGATCCACCTTCTTCACCGGGGTGGCTTGAAGCTAGTGTTACCAAAAATACATATGTATTGCTAGGGGTTATGGCTTTCTCTATTGAACAATTGTTACCTGTAACCCTCGGTTACTTTGGAAACCAAAGTATGATAGTGCAGACTGAGGGAAGCCATGTATTGTCATATTCAGGCTAGACAAAAAAATCTGGTAGTAGATAGAGGGCACTGTTCCTCATTCTTAACTACAAAGAAATCTAAGTCAAAATGTGGTTTTGACATCTTGGCATTGCCCGTCAATAGAGACGATGGGTCTGTTAGCCTCCCTCATGTAAAACATTTGGGATGATATGCTGTCCTACATATGTGTTATCCTGTATCTTCTGAGTTTAACACTAGCAGTTATTCGTGGACAAAATTGGAGCTTCTGGCCTCCACTAGAAAGGAAAATATGGTTCTTCCTAATATTACCATGAAACAATTCTAAATAAACCCCACACATCGTCCCCAGTTCACAGGTCTCCAAGCCATTGAGCTGAATAATTGGCTAACTCATAATTACCAAGTCCTACAACCCCAATTGAGAGTTCTAAGTTAGCACCTAGGTGTCTGCATACATGTTACTGCCAAGTAGGCAATTTTCTAGTTTCTTATTGGTTGAAGTCGCAGGGTGTCCAGTCTAGGACTGTTGCCACGTTCCCACTGCTGCTATTATCACCAGTAAGGTTGGTTATGTATTGATGATCTCAAGTTATTTATTATTTTTTGTTTCTGATTGGGTCCCCCATTGATGATCAGAGAGACGGGCATTGTGGGGGAGATGCTCGGATCAATTAGCACTGCTTCTAGCATCTCCACTTACCTCCAGTTACTTGCTTGAGGGAATTGGTATTACAAGGTAAATTGGAGTCCAAATGAGATTATTGGTACTCAGCTCCAAGTAAACAGGGAATCTGCGTAAATGTTTTAAGAGTTTCGTTTCTGGTGATTTGCACAGAATCACACCATTTTTGGTAAAGTGTCAATGCCAGGATAAGAGCCAAATTCTGAAGATTCGAAATTCAGTAGCCTAGAAAATGGACCTTATTTCTGCCAATCTATTAGATTTATATTAAAGAAAACCAGATACTGGCACCTACAATTGTTGTTTGTAAAACGAAGTAATAACTCAACAGGCCATAAGGGCAAGGTTACATACTGCTTATCTCTGTAGACAGAAAGCAAAGGGAAAGAACATGGTTAAGACTTAGGCACCCACTTGTTTCGTGGATGCCTTTATTAAGGGATTATGGTTTGATTTTTGGTAATGTGAGCAATACTTACCTTCACATATTTAACCTTTCCACAGGGTCATATTTAGACAAGAGTTACTGGAGAAGCGCCTCCAAGAGAAAAAAGAAATGGCTCTTCAAGAAGCTCACGAGGAGGAACTAAGACAAAGACGCCTTGATGCTCTCAGACAACAGGTGCTTGCTTTCTATTTCTGAGTGTTTGCAGTCTTAGAGTTTAATAACCTCGTCTCTAACTCTCTGTCACAGACACACACACACGCTCTTTCTTTCTCTCTGTCTCTCTCACGCACATTTTCTCGCTGCATACAAAAGCACATTTCAAACAGACCTGTGAAATATGAAAAATGTTTCACTGGCCCCTAAATACATCAAAATTATGTTATGGGTCCCTGTGAAATAATAGTTACACCATTATAATGACAGCCCAAACTATGCTGCACAGCTTTCTTGAGTATCATCCTTTCCCCCTCGAACAAAACACTTTTTTTTTCAAAATAGCTGCCCCAAAGGAAAAGTGGATTCTCAATAATACACAACATGATTCTTTATTTTCATTTCGGTTTTCTTGTGACATTTTTAAAACACTGGTCTTCCACTATTAACTCGAAATCTGCAAAGTTAAAGATTTATTTCGATGTATTTCCCGAATTTCATCCTCATTGTGAGGCCCCTAAATCTCCCTGCAGAGCTTTACCGCAGTCCACCTAGGATGTTGCAACAGTGGAGGAGCAAGTCATAAGCCAGGGTTCTGTATATTATTGGGGTTAGAAAAGGCAAAACAGGCAGCACATTCTCTAGCAGTATTATTTGTTTTTGTTTGAGCTAGAAACAACATTTGTGTTGCCCTTGGCAAAGTGGTGATTCTGAGCGTGTTTTTTTAGAGAATTTCTTCGTTTTTTATGATGGAGTTATTTTCCAACCTTTCTTCATTATAGTTGGGTTGGGACATCTATAATCACTTGTAATAAGAAAATTACACACCTGCTCAACTGTAGTACGTTTTTACAGTTGACTTGTAACACCATGATGCCTGCTGTCAGAGTCATCAGATAAAGTGTGAAAGGCAGGTCACAGGGCATAATAATAGCTGCAGTTTAAATAACAAAATTGCACAATCCATTCGACTATAATTTTGGTTTACCAGAAATCAAATAAATCAAAGCATTTATTGCTGTGTAAATAACATATACTATTATAACTTTTCATAGGTCAATCAATTCATTGTGATTCATCTGTCAAATCCCATCATTTATTATTGTGCAAACATCATAAATTAATATAGCTTTTCACAGGTCAAGCCAATTTATGACAATCAATTCATTGTAGTTCGTCCGTCATGTTATTATAATCAAGCCATGATTCAAGTCAGCCAACACGTGTTTCGTCTCGGGACAATGTTTTCTTATATCCCAAACGACTTCTTCAGGGCTGAAAAGATTTATATAGGCAGGTTGAATATAAATTGATTAATGAAACCAAAATGCTCCAACTTCAAATTGTAGAAAAGTCTTCAAAGGTCCCAAAGAAAAAGGTATTAACAGGATCTAGTGAAATCAGAAAGAGCCACCTTAAACTAAAAAAGATAGATGAGATATGTGAAAGATGGCAGAAGGTAACAAATCAAACACCAACGGGGCATTCCCAACCCTAAAACAACCATAATACACCTCGAAAGGGGGATTTGTGCTAACGTCATGCATTGATATACCACCGTGATAAACATCACCCAATATACTCCTCCGAGTAATATGTGAGCTCACCTTTGTGTCTAAATTGCGCATATGTGGTGCATGCCATCCATAAAAAGTATTAAACTAAAATAGCCAAACTTCCCATCAATTAATGGTGCATCAGTCAAACGCATCAAACGCATTAGCTGCGTCTATCTTAATACAAATCTACTCACCACTCGTCTTTATTTATTTGTCTCTATTTAAAACAACAACAAACAAGTCCCAGTGAAATAACTACCTGTTACAATCCAAGTCCTGTTTACTTCAAATAAAAGTAATTACACAAAAAATACCTTCGTTAAGTCCTCCAATCAAAAAAGATTTCCATCACAGTTTATACACGGAATAATCCAATGTCACTCTAAATGTAAAAATATATTAGCCGTTAGTTAACATCCAAAATGCCACTAGTTTCTATAATGAACCGTCATGGCTTAATTGCTCACCTGACTAGTGCACGCGAATAATTTAAATCAATAATCAATAATGCAGGACACCAATGTGCCGAGTACACACAATGTGTCACTCCAATAAACCCGAGCGTATCTGTATAGAAAAGTTATGTCATTAATACTCCTTTCAAGTCAAAAATCTCACAAGTGCATACATTACAACCATGTATTTACCTGGGTACCACCGCCGAGATCCCAAACCGGCAAAAAAAGTAAACCGACGCCGTGTTGCGAGTACGCACAGTGCGTCTTGTTAACCCGGAAGTTAAATACACTTCCGGGTTGGATTTCAATCCTCAACCGTAAAAATAAACAACGGACTACCGGTAATGTTCGTTGTATTCAAATTAACATCACTTCGTGCGCCTGCTGTGCCGAGCAGAACCGCATAGACCTTTCTCTATTTCCATACTAACTTCGGATAGTTTTGGAAATTACGATGTGGCTTGTAAACGGGTACTAGTTATCACTATTATATAATTCGGTTCCTTACTATACCTCCTATTATATCAGACCAAATTAAAGCCAAAAAGAATACGGCATCTCCAAATAGTTCTCCTTATTCACCAAATATCTCAGTTCATATCACGTCTTACAATATGCCAAAATAGAAGTGCCATCAGTCCAACAACAGTTATTGAATCAATCAGTCTAAGTAATGAAAATAATTCTTTCTTTTCTTTCTTATTAATAAATATGGCAACCTGAAGATGTACTTTTATTCCAGACCTTAATTTGTTGGAGAAATTTGGTTGTTATAGTCATTACAATATACAGTGTATTAAACATATTACACAGACAAATCATTTCAGTCATAAATTCAATTCCCTAAGAAAAATTCCAGTTCTCTGTCAGAGTTGAGGCCACACTCAACAGTTCTAAATCTCATAATCCATAATGCTTCTCTTTTCCGCAGGGCCAACTCCCTATTGCCTCCCCTTGGGTCTCTGAGAATGTGTTCAAATCCCAAAAATTCAAAACATTTCTGCATCGTCTGTGAGTCACATTCCATAATATGCGAAACAATCGGATATCTAGTATCAAGATTCTTCAAAGCCCGAACGTGTTCACCTATTCTCATTTTAAGTGCACGTATTGTGCTACCTACATATATTTTAGAACATTTGCATCGTATTATATATACCACAAAGGTGGTATTACAATTTATCAGTGACTTGATCGTGTAGTGTTTGTCACCCTGTACATATTCTTTAATATTGTGGCAAGCCCAACGGCACACCCCACACCCACCGCATTTATAGAAACCCGGTGTTGTAATAGATAGCCATGTCCTATCCACTCCAATGGTGGTGAAACTAGGACTAAAACATTTTTGTAAATTCCTACCTTTTCTATATGTCGTTAAGACTCTCTCAGGTATAAAGGCCTTTAGTGAGGAATCATTTGACAGAATCCCCCAATGTTTAGACATAAATTTTATCATTAAGAAACTTTGAAAAACAAGGGCCCCATCAAAAGGATGGAACACGACAATAAAGTAAGATTTATTACAGACTATAATGATGCCTCCTTGTTAATGATAAAATTTATGTCTAAACATTTAATTTTTTGGCAGTGTAGTGTAAAGTTTTTCAGCTTGTCTGGTAGAACAAGAGAATTTGGGGAAGCGTGCACAAAGGAGGAGGCGGCGGCAGGACAGTGAATCCGAGGGCAGGAGCCCTTTAATTTTCAAACTCTTGCGTTCCCGCCCTGCGAGGAGGGGGCGGCGGCCAGCCTTTTAAATCCAGGCTCGCGCTCCCGCTACGCAGGAAGCGCGCACAAAGGAGGAGGCGGCGGCAGGACAGTGAATCCGAGGGCAGGAGCCCTTTAATTTTAAGACTCTCGCGTTCCCGCCCTGCGAGTAGGGGGCGGCGGCTAGCCCTTTAAATCCAGGCTCGTGCTCCCGCAACGCGGGAAGCGTGCACAAAGGAAGAGGCGGCGGCAGGACAGTGAATCCGAGGGCAGGAGCCCTTTAATTTTAAAACTCTCACGTTCCCGCCCTGCGAGGAGGGGGCGGCGGGCAGCCCTTTAAATCCAGGCTCGCGCTCCTGCTACGCGGGAGGCGCACGGGCGGCGCCCGGGAGAAGTCCGGGCCAAGGGTGGTCCCGTCCTGTGCCCGTCAGCGCCTGACAGAGGCTGGGCTGGGCCACCCCCCTGACATCTTTTTCGGTACTCACTGGTATGGGTACCTATATATAGGGTTGGGACGTGCTCTTCATCAGGCTAACTCCCTTATGGATTTCATGATTCAGCGTGCTACAGGGCTGTAAGGAGACGTTTAAGGACTCAGACTTGCAGCTGGTGCCCGTTCTGTGGACAGGGGCAGGAGCCCTTTTAACAATTCTTTTATGTTCCCACCTTACGGGGAGCGCTTGTAACTGGTGCTGGCTCTGTGGACAGGGCAGAAGCCCATAATAATTCTTTTGCGCTCCCGCCTCGAGCCCGCCAGAGCCCGGAGGAGGCTGGGCTGGGCACACTCTGTTGATATTTGGTTTAGAAATTTGCATATACCTTGCTGTGACTAGCTAAGAGTGCCTAATATAGTTAACCCCTTATATATACTGGGGAAAAGAAAGCAAAATCAAACAGGGAACGGTATTAATACAAAAACCCAGAGAAGTACTAATACGATTACCAATTACCTTACAGATGCAATGGGGAAAATAAATGAAGAAATTATTAATGTTGAAGCACGCTTAGTGGCAACAAAAAATGTCCTACATGAGGCTATCACCGAAGTGAGCTTTGAGGCTGTAGGCTTATCCTCCGAATTAAAATCCCCAAAAGAAAAATTTACTGGGGTGGATCCTAGATTCTCCCTAGGCTCTTCACTTCCTACAGACATAATAGAGGAAATCAATCCATCGAACAGTACAGATGACCACATTTCTTCACCACCCAAGAAAAAAAGAAGCAGTCAGATTACTAAAACCAAGTCTATGCTATCACCTCCACAGCTCCCTAAGGGTATTAAATAATTACAGAAACGCATGGGGGTCATGCAGTAGTACTATCATCAGACAACGATGGTCCCTTACAAAAACGTATGGAAACTCTTTTTAAGAAACTGCATGGCAAGTTAGACCATATAGAGTCAAAAGTATTGTTAGAATTTAAGGAGATAAAAGAACACATAACTAAGATAGAAGTAAGTGTTAACTCAATGACTAAAGCGAAAACTTTGCCCCTTGGTAGTGATACTATATCAAATGAGAGTCAAGAGGTTGTAGATATAAGGAATAGTGCATTGACAGGGATAGTAGATCCTAACAAAAGAAGTATGAAATGCCGGTACCCCATACAGGAATAAATCCCCCAGTCCAAGGCACCTATGATTAATCAAATGGAGCAATTGGATAGAAATCATAGATGCCAGCCCTTGACTAGAAATAGACCTGTGAAAGAGGTATTACAACTACCGCCAGATGCTACTCCATATACAATCATTCTCAAAAATGTTCCCAAATTGGGACCAAACACCGTTGAGACCTGGACAGATTTACGTAATAAAGTAGTACACTGGATGTCAGGGAATATATGTACACCAGATATACTATTTTGTGAAATTTTATATGCAAGAAGAGTTGACTGGGTGGGAAATCTGGAGGAAGAAGAGGGAGATTGTATTGTGGTCAACTTTCGTAATCCTCGCTTTGTGGGCCAACTGCTAGTGGATTTGGATATAAGACATCGCAATTGTAAAAACTTGAGAAGGGAGATTATGGCTGTTCCCCTAGGATACTTTTATAGAATGATGAATATCTCAGGCACAAGAGACACAGGGGCAGTAGGGGTTATACCCAGTATTTTGGACAGGCATAATAAATTAGAGTATTCCAACCGATTTGCTCCCCTGAGTAACATGGAAGATTTAGATTGACTGCAGGAGAACACGAGTAGAAAAGTGATTTTGTTACCCAACAAAACACAATCTATTACCGCAGTGCCCAAATTAAAATCTTTAAGTTGTAATGGCGACGCTGAGACAGATGGGAGACCCCGAGCAGGAGACCTAATTATACTTATGTCGTGGAATATAGCTGGAGTAAAAACGAAAATGGTTGAGAAGGAATGGCAGACCATAATAAGTTCATCACATATAATCTGCCTACAAGAGACATGGCACACGGGATCCTTTTTTATTGAAGGCTATGCCATATTCTCCACACCAGCCTCGGCCTCAGCCAGGGTTAGGGCAAAGGGGGGACTAGCAATATTGATTTCAACACTGGTACCGTATACACTGGTGAAATCCTCCCTTGATTCCCCTCACTATCAGTTTTTATATTTTCGGATAGATGGGATTTTAGGAATTGTATTAATAAACTATTACAATAATAAATTTGATGGCACCAATAGAGTAGTGGCATTGTCTCTTCAGGATGATCTACAGACCTTTGTAAATGATATAACTTCAAGCTATATAATAATATGGGTTGGAGATTTTAACACCGGGACATGCCAGAATACTATAGGAAAGACATGTGGATTTATCGACGATGGGGGAAGTGCCCAACTGCACTTTTTGCATAATAACTATGGAACTGTACTCAATGAAATATTATTTAGACATGATTTAGAATTGATGGAACAAGATGGGCATAAAGGAGTGAAGCTTCCGTCGTTTATAGGAAGAGGACATTTCTCATTACTCGACCATATATTAATGTCCAAGAGTAATATGGACATGGTCGAATGTCTGAAGATTGAGCCTACTATCTATAGTGATCATCACCCCTTGTTACTGACTATGAGATTAGCTAAACCCTTTAACATAGGTGAACGATTAGCAATGGATATAGGAATAAGAAGGGAAAATGGAATTGTAATTAAATGGACTGGGGTAAATGAAATAGATGTGATGAACAAAGTCGTGACACAACACCGTCAAGAAATTTTCACATGTACAGAATATAATCAAAATCCACATACGATTCTAGGATCCTTTAACCAGCTTAGAAACGCCATTGCAGGAAGCCTAGTGAGAACATCGGGGAACAAAAAGAGTGAAAAAGTGGGGTGGTTTGATCATAATTGTTCATCAGCAAGCCAGGAATTAAAACAAGCCCTGCAGACCCGACCAAGAAATTGAGAAGAAGTAATTATTAAGCGCTCTAATTACAAACATGCATTAAAGACCAGGAAGGCACAACTGAGAGCTAGGGCATGGGCTAATCTTGAGCAAGCAACAACATTAAGAGATAGTCCCCTATTCTGGAAAACAATTAATCAACCATTCCTAAAAAATAGTGATGTACCCGAAATAACCGTACACGGTCCTTCATTGGAATGGCTTTCTCATTTCGGCTCAATTTTTAACCCGGATAATCTGACTATCCACCCATCAAATACTGGGATAATTGAGATCAAGCCACCCTTCTTGAAACCAGTTAGTCTAGGGAAAGTGAAATCTGCTATGGGAAGATGCCCGAAAGGGAAGGCGCTGGGCCCTGACAGGGTGCCAGTAGATGCCTATTTAACACATGTCGATTTATGGTGCCCTATTTTGACCCAAGTTTTTTTGAGTGTGATAAGCTTCTTGGCGCAACTATACAATCATCTAACAGCATGGGTGAGATATGGAAGAAATGGTGAGTGTACCCCAGGTTTTAGGATAGGAAGAGGAATACGCCAAGGTTGTGTTTTGGCGCCTCTTCTATTTTCCCTTTATATAAATGGAGTAGATGCCCACTTAAAAAATATAGAAATTGATAGCCCTAAAATAGGAGAATGTTCTATCCCAATTCTTTTATACGTAGATGATGCAGTATTGCTGTCACGAACTGCAAATGGGTTGCAGCGGTTAATTGAGTGTTTTGTGGAATTTATGGAGGAAAGAGATATGATGTTGAATATGAGCAAAACAGTGGTAATGACTTGTGGACAGGGAAAGGCCAGGAAGAAAACTCATTTTATTAAGGGCCATAAATGTGAAGAGGTGAATGGATTTACATATTTGGGTATACAGTTTTCTAATATGGGTCATTGGAAACAACATCTAGAAATTATCAAGATGAAGTATATCAGGACAACTGAGGCTGTTTTTAGATTTTCAAAACAAATTGGTAATAAACCCCTAAGGGAAATGCTGCAAATTTACAAAAGCAAATCAATCAGCAGCATCACATATGTTTCTGCCCTTTGGGGTCTGACGCCCGAGATCCATTCATTACAAGTGTTAGAGAACAAATTTATTAACAGATTACTTGCAGTCCCAAATACCACCTCCACATTCATGGTACATAAGGAACTGGGCTGCCCTTACGTGGAAGATCTAATATATATCAATGCGTTGTCGGCTTGACATGGCATTTGGTCTAAAGAAGGAATGCATTTTACCCAAAAGATTATTAAAGATTGTCTTACATTAGAATATTGGGATAGAATCCCATGGTTCATGCATTTAAAAGATCTGTTGAAAGGTATAAATCTAGCTCCAAATTTGGACAACCCAGGTATTGTCCTCCAATTTAGTAAGAAAGAATTGAAAAACCAATTAATGGCATGGAGGGATAGTGATAGAGAAAATAGAGAATGCATGAAATCAACAGTAGCACTTTATATGACTGAAAATAATGAGGTAATACCAAATTACTTACTGACAGTTGCAAACATTCAGCATAGATTTTATCTGACCCGATTGCGTTTTAGAATATTGTACTTTTTGGTAGCCTTCCCAAAGGTGAGGATTTGGAGCAAAAGCCTACCGAAGTGCCCCTGTTTGGGACGATTTACACAATCTACAATGCACTTTATCATATCTTGTAAATTTTATCATGACATTAGGAAACAATTTTAAAAACCTTTATTTGTTATTAACTAGTTATTTTATTGTAGAGAAGCTTTTAACTATTTATCTAAATTGGATACCAATGAGAAATGTGAAGCAGTGATAGAATTTATCCTACATGCCATAGAACAAAGAAAAAAGTTGTCTTATTTAGAAAAACTTCGATATGAGAATGAATAACCGCCCAATCTGTTGCAGCAAAGGTTTTTATCTATTTATTTATTAGCAATGTTTTCTTGAAGTATTTTATTGTATATCCTTTTTATTATTCTAAAGAGATCGTTTATCTTTTATGGAGTAAAATCCGAATAAAGATTGTTTTGAATTGAATTGAATTGATATCTGAAAATGTTGGTAATTGGCTCAAGCTGAGCCTAAGTAGGAAGCCTAGCTTTAGGATGAATGAAAAAGAGAGGTAGGCTAGTAAGTTCCTGAGGCTATGGCTGCACAAAGTCATGTCAAAACATGAATAATGTGAGTGACACTCAGACGCACATGGTCCTCCTCTAAACTGCACACTAGTAACAGTGATCTTAAAACATGAATAAAATACCCAGACTGAGACACAGACATGCAAAGTCCTCAAACAAATAGTTCCATAACATCAATGACATCATAACACGAAAATGTACTTGGAGTGAGACGCAGATGCACATGATCTTTGGGCAAAAACGAAGTCAATGAAACAAGCAAATGATATCTGTCAGACCTGGCATCCTTGGCGTGGTTTTCCCCCCTAACATTTTGGCTTTAGTCCTCCTGTTTTGTTGACTTCATTTTTTGCTGGCTTTAGGACTCTACACACTTTACCACTGCTAACCAGTGCTAAAGTGCTTGTGTTCTCTCCTCAAACCATGGCAGAATTGATTTATATCCAACTGGCATATTTAATTTAGCTATAAGACCCTAGTAAAGTGGCACTACCCTTGTCCAGGGCCAGTAAATAAATTATACTTGTGGGCCCGCAGCACTACTTGTGCCACCTATCTAAGTAACATTTTAAACATGTCTCGGGTCTACAGTTGCATCCTGTGCATACAGATTTTAAAGTACCATTTGGACCTGGCAAAATAAACCTTTCACCAGTCCCAAATCTTCCTTTTTAATACATCTACATCACACTTAGAATAGGCATTGGACAGCCCAGAGGGCAGGATGCAACAGAAAAATCTTCATGTTCGGTGTCTTTGGAATTGTAATGAATAATCTTAACTTATCGCAACGTTGGATTTCAAATTACAATTTTGAAAATCCAATTTTTAGAAAGTTGCCATTTTTCTGCCTTAGCCATGTGGTGCCTCCAGAGGGTCTCTGGGTCACATGACTGGATGTAGTTAACAGTTGGGATTTGTGTATTTCTCCTAGAAAGCAATACACAATAGGAAGCTTAGGAGTGCCTGGATGGTGAGCACTGGCAGGGTGGGAGGGAGGAGCTGGGCATAGCCCCACTTACACTTGAATAGGCTGTCTCCTGCCTCCACACAAAGGGATACACACACACTGCGCCACTGTAGTTAGTATGGAGCCAGGGCAAGGAAGGGTACCTGTGCACTTTGAAGACATGCCTCTAGTAGCTTCTCAACACTTCAGAGTCACAACTGGATATACACACTCGACCACCAACACTATATCTTCACTATACTTCTGGACTGGTGGATACTTTGCCAGGAAGAAGGACTGCTGTGCTGCTGAAAGGACTTCCACTCTGCTGGACTGAAGCTCTGAAGGACTGCTGCCCTGCTTTGCTGACTTGCTGCCTGCTGCCCTCTTGCCTGGGTGAGAAGGGCTGAAGCTGCATCTTTTGGACCCAGGGATAGAAGGCTCCAACAACCTCGACCCCAGCACCTGAACTTTACCATCTTTGAGTCTACCCTGTCAGGTGGTGCCACCCCAGTCCTGGACCCTTGGAAGTAGGCTTAAGTTGTTTTGCCAGCCTCTGTGGATCCAGCAGAACCAATGTACCTTATCTGCGGCGTGGTGCAACCCCGAGCAGAACTGCCACAAAGACTTGCATTGTCCGTCGCTACATCAGAACTGCTGTTGCATGATTCATCCTTGGCGCAGGCCCAACCATCCCTCATTATCAGCAGCCTTAATGACGACTCTGGACTCCACATTGCAGCCTCGCAGCTGACACATCGCGCAGAGTTGTGCAACGCATCCTCAATGCCCTATTACGCAACGCATCCTCAATGCCCTGATGCGCAACACATCCTCAATGTAAAACCTCACATCGCAGCCTTTCGGCAACTCTGAACCGAGGCAATGTTTCAGCTGCATGATGCAGATCCTCGCAACAGTCTGTAAACCTGGATTTATGGTACTTTGCACAGTGGGCCTAATTGGTCCCAGTAGACGGCCCATGCCGCCACTGTGGTTGGGCTGAACTTGTGACTTTGTCCCGGTCGACGCGACCAGATATCCAAAGTTGTGCTTTTTGACAATATTTTCACTAAGATCTTAAAACCTGCATATTGTTGTTTTGATCTTCTTGTATTTATTAAACATCACTCTATTTTGCTACCTTGGTATGGGATCCTTATTGTGTGGTGTTGTTCACTTTACTAATGTTTGAAGTGTTGCACAAGTACTTTAAACTTTGCCTCTAAATTTAGCCTGGCTGCTTGGTACCAAGCTTCCAGAGGATTGAACACAGGTTAATTAAGGATTGGCTTATGCCTCACCCTGACAAAGACTGTGGTTTCTGCTTGACCAGGGCTCACACCCCAGCCTACCAACAACTCAATTTCTTACAGTACCATAACATCACTGACCTAAAAACATGAAAAATATGCTCTGAGTGGGACCTAGATGCCAATGGCACACGGGCAAATGGTACCATAACATCAATTATACTACAACATGAATAATGTCTCAGAGTGAGACCCCGAGGCAGATGATTCACGGGCAAATGGTACTGTAGCATTAATGAATTTAAAACATGAATAATGTACTCAGAGTGAGACCTGGATGCACATAATCCTTGGGCAAATGGTACTTTAATATCAATGACCCTAAAATAAGGAAAATATACCTAGCTGCATCTGGTCCTTGGACAAAGGGTACCAACTAAAAACATAAGTAATATACCCAGAATGAGACCCAGATGCACATGGTCTCCGGGCAACTTGCATAATAAAAACATTGTCCATTTATTGTCAGGTTTCCCTCTTGGTTTTTTTCTGAGTTTTTATTTGGAGGTACAATGCCACATCTCATAAATGAGGAACAGTCGATACAGTCTCAATGCAATATCATAAATACATGTCATGACATAAAGTACAATAATAAAAAAACACTGCCAACCCTAGCAACATCTCAAGATATCCAAAGAAAATCCAATGAGGCAATATTCAGGCACTCTCATCTTAGTCATAAAAGGGTCCCTTACTTCATAACATTTCTTTATATTGCCTGACCTGGTGGAGCACCATCTCTCTCTTTCCCTGACCACCTTCATTTTTTCTAATCAGTTCTGGAAACAAGTTGCAACCTTATATCTCACCTCTGCAGAAGCAGTGACTGGGCCACCAGCATAGCAATAAGAAACAACTTCTGAAGCTTCCATGGAATATCCGTCATAGGCAGGGGTTCTGGAATTATACAATTGTGCTTCTATGGCAATTTTGACATAATTATAGGTTTTCCGTTTTTGTCACATAATCCATTATCTGCTGCATAATCTGCAGATGTGAACAAATAAAATGTTTCTAGCTCAAACATTTCAAGAGTTACTAGGGAGTCTTTCCAGGCTTAAAAAGAACAAAAAATGAAGTAGTATCATTACAAAATGTGCCACATTATGGCGTATAATTTGCCTTTTTCTTGCTGTATAATGTATTTAACCCTGTTGCATAATTTGGCCCTCTTCTGTCGCATAATTCTTGTGGCCCTGATTTTAGGACAGGAGCCCACAGTGTCAATATGGGAATTTGTGGTATTTGGATCCTTAGCTGCCTTTCTAAAAAATTTAAAATACTTCCCCAAAAATTACCTACATTCATGCAGTACAGTGTAGTATGTGCTCACCCCCATCACATATTCATACTACACCTAAAATGCTGATTCGGAGAATACAAATGTATTTAATTTAAAAACTGAGGGTCCTGTAAATCAGCCACTTTGAAAAAAAATTACATCTTGCAAAGTTAGCCTCTCTTAAAGCAGAGAAATTTAAACCATTAACTCTCTACCGGATGTCCCGAGGCAATATCACATTCTCCTCTCTGAACCATTTCACAGAGACCCTTCCATACACATCCACTTTCACACAGGATAACAAATAACAATTCCAAAGGCCTATTTTCTGCCTATCAAGGTTATCAATCAATTTCACAACAAACTCCTTCTTACCTAACAAGACCATGGGATCAAAATTGCATAACACCCCAAACAGGCCCCTATAGGACCACTGCAAACAGGTTTTATCACTAGAAATCTATGGTTCAACCCCACTCCAAGTTTACCATCTATCATGCATCAGAAAATCATCTAGTTTTGAAAAAACATTGATTGCCCATCTGGCTATAATTGCTGTAACTACAGCACCCCCATTTGGCTTTCCCATTCTAATTGGCCCAATTGAATTACAGTCTTAAATTAATGTAAGGAATGCCATAAGCCTCATAGAAGTGTGCTCTTTTTTAAGAAGCCCTTGCAATGTCTTGTATCTCACTTTCTTGGGGTATTTAGTATGTCTTGGAAGGTCTCTAATTAGATTTTCTTCCAACATCCTATCCACCAACTTGTTCTTAGAGTGGCCATATAAAGTGTGAGCCTTATTAAACCTAAACATAAATTGTTGCAGATGTGCTAAATAATATGACTGAAGGCACGGATGAGCCAATCCATCTTCCTCTGCACTCCTGTATTAAATGCTTAGTGCTAATCGTGGGCTGGCATCATGCCGTAGAAAAAACTAGAGCATCACATTTACGAGCACAAAAAAATGAAGAGTGGATTACACATGGGATTACTGCAAATAAAAAAAGAAGTAGCAGGAGGACTGCCATTTTTATCGGGGCAACCCTCTCTAGAAGTGTAAGAGGAAGCAGCGCCCACCTAGTCATTAATCCTTTAACTTTGGTTAAGAGAGGCTTTTAATTTAAACCATATAATCACATAATCACGTTTAAATCACATCTTCTGTAAGAAATATCCTAGGTTCTGTTTAAGGTGAGTATAAGCACAGCCCAAAGTTCTGAGAGCAACTCATCCACTGCACAATTACTCACGATTATGTCTATTTTAGATTTGTTCAACTTGTATCATCCCAATCTCTGAAAGGATGGCAAAAACTCCTTCCTGCTCTTCTGTTCTGGGAGCAAACAGGAGCATAATATCATCGGCATATAACTTAACAGCTCAAAAAAAAAAAAGGCAAACAGAACCGTGAGAGGGGCAGTCCTGCCTCATCATACATTGCTGAAACCTAAAAGTTCCCATTTTGAAAGAATTTAAAATTAATTTGGCTTTGGCTACCAAATACATATTCCTAATAAAACTTGTGATCTGGAAAGTAAAACCAAATTTTTCTAATATACAAGAAAGAGTTTCCCAGACTACAGGATGGAATGCCTTTTTAGCGTTTACTAAGAAGGTTGCTGCTGGGATCTGGTTTATGGCCACCATATCCAAAGCCTATTTCAAGCAATAAGGGTTGAGTCTTATCTGCCGAACAGCAATAAAAACATTTGATCCTGATGGATTATCTTGGGCACCAATTTATTAAATCCGTTCACAGCAAACTTCATTATGATTTTATAATCTGAGTTTAGAATTGTAATTGGGCGATAAGAATTAGGATCAGTGGGAAATGTAGCCTTTTTGACAAAACTGAACACATTCCCTAGTTTAAAGGATGGGCGGACGTAATGCGCCTTTAAAAATTAAATAAGTGACATCCAATAAATACAGGTTTAAAACTTCTGAAAGGGTCTTATAAAATTCAGTGGGAAACCCATCAGGACCACAAACTTTGCCCGCAGGCAAACTGCCTATTACTTGCTCCAGTTCTTACAGGGAGAATGGGCTATCCATAAATCTCAGATCTACCTCTGAAAGAGGCAGATAGTAAAAAGTCCAAGAAATAATTTTATAAGAATAAATTAAAGTGAGAGGAAATATTATAAATATTACTAAAATGTTCTTAAAAAATAGCATTACTCTTTTCTCAGATGTGCAATGCATTCCTGATCTAGTGCACTTCACAGCATTAATCCAGTTGGACAAGAACTGTTCCCCTGCCTGCCAAGCCATATAGTTCCCTGCAAAGTTACTTTCTTTGTATACCTTTGTAAATATGCAGAATTCTGCACATAAGTCTTTGCGTAATTTCTGCAGGGCAGATTTGGTTTCTCTAAGTGGTTCCCTATTCTCATATGAACTATGCTTCAAAACTTCATATACTCATTGTTAACTATATTCTCTAAACCAATTTCTGCCTCTTGCATACTTTTCAACTGGACTATATCCCTAGACGTAACAAATGCCCACAATGACGCCTTCATAATGTCCCATATCATGTTAATTGGAGCAGAGCCTTTATTTAGGTTGTAAAGACTCTGAATCTTTATTTTACATGACTCAATCCAATTCTCATCTTCCAAATCGGTTTTACTAAAAAATCCATCTCTGTTTTTAATACCCCTATCCTTAGAGGAGATTTCACGTGCCACAGCAGAATGATCTGAAAATCCATTAGGCAGCATGTTCAGTTGCTTAAACTCCAGTGTGGAGAAAATAAAAAAAAATAATCAGTATGGTCTGCCAATGTATGTCTGGCTGAAAAACATGTATATTCTTTTTTGATTGGATGTATTACCCTCTAGGGATCAACTAAATCATACATTCTGTGATATTCCCAAAGCACTGTCACAGTTTTTGGTTTCATTTGAGTGTTTTTATGACAGGAAGCATCAAGATTTGGGTGCTGCAAAAATGCTCAAATATCCTACAATGATCAACCCTCCATCAACTGTTGCTAGTGAAAGAAACAATCTGTCAAATGGGGCAGGATCATCATCAACTGGAGCATATAAATTAACTAATGTTAACCGCAATTAGTTAATCATGCAGTCTACCCAACACCACCGCTCCTCCATGTTTATCTGCCATCTACGATCCCTTGCTCTAACATGCTTGTTAATCAAAGTTACTAGTCCTTTATTTGCTGTGGCCATGTTTTAAACATCTCAAACTTGGCAAGCCTACTTAAAGGAATATCAGTTTCATGCAAGAAAAATCGCAGTGAGTTTATTATTGTTTTTATCCAACTTTCAACTGCCTGCTTTTTCGTAGCATTGTTTATTCCTTTCGCTTTAAGTACACTTTCATCATTTTACCCCTTTAGGTGCGAAAGAGCTGCCTCCTCTGTTAGTACAACCCGTTGTAGCTTCCTCTCTATGAGCTTTTGTTATTCAGTCGTAGTCCACAACTCGCTTTGCATCATTGCACACGCGATCTTCTCTATATTACACTGAAAACCTATGGTGCTTAAAAATACTTTCCAAATAATCTACAAATACCTAAGTGCAAAGTTCAAGTGCTAAGTGCAATGTGCCAAGTGCAAAAAGAGACCGGAACGCAGAAAACAATTGCAGAAAATGTAAAAAGAATGTGAATTAAGCTCCTTCTAGTGCACTTATATTTTAAAGTGCATTACTTTTCAATGACTGCAACGGACTCGAATCGGCACCCTCCTCTGTCTGGTGTACCTATCACATTAATGTGTGGCCTTTCTTCTAACCCAGCCCCCAGTCAAAATATCTGAAAAAACATATGTATCTAAAACTGTTCTCCATTAAACCTCGATGAAACACACTGACACTGTATCTCCTTTTTATCAACATTCTACAAAACACCAAACATCCGCCCAACTCTCCTTACCATCCCCCTAGCAATAGCGAATGTTCAAACCCCTCTTCCACCCCTAGGATCCCCCCAGTCTGTGGGCAACCAACACCATAACTAGGTATTGTTTCCTCCCAGCTCCAGCAGACCCCACACCCCCTCCTAATGTTCTCTCTCCTATATTCGGCAAATCTTATCAGCCAATATACAATCTATATTTAATCAGTACAATAGGCACAAAATAAGCCATCCTGCAAATTAATTTGCCCCCTCCAGCTTTAACTCTACAAGAAATGATTGTGCATCTGCTACCAATCAAAATACATGAAAATGTCCTTTGAACTACTTAAGCCATTTGAATCTGAAACGCTTGGGCACCAACAGCCTGAAATGAAGCAACTATGTTCTTAAACTCTGTATGCCATTGTGCCATATCAATCGTCATATCCCCAAAAAATTGTAAACAAAAATTTGCTTTGAACTAAAAAAGTATTTTCCTCAATAGCTTTGGCCAAAACCTTTTCTTTGACCCTATAGTCAGCAAAATTGACCAAATTAGTGGAAGGATATTTTGTATTAAGTGGAACATGAGAAGGCACTTGTGCGCATGCATTATGGTCAAATCCAGGGGAGATTGAGGGAAAACAAGGGACCGAATCAAAGAATCAGCAATTGCAGTTGTACCCATATTGTCCTCCTTCTCTTCGGGCACGTGTACAATTATTAAGTTTGATTGACTCAAATGGTTTTTCAATTGTTCCTGTTTGTCTTTGATATCCTCACCTCTAGTGGGTCAGTCAAATCATGAGAGTTGCCTAACGGATCGACGTCTATCTCTGGCGTCAAACCTTGTCTAATTAGATGTGACACCGGCTTCATCTTATCTTCAAGATTTATAGAGCAGATACTATTCTAATGTTAGTGACAGTAGAATCATTGCTCTGAGACATACGTAGACAGTTCTTTTAACAAATCTTCCTGGACTTGCTGGACGTCGATACCCCCTGTTTCCCGCACTATAAGAGTACCTTCAGACAGCAATACAGCTTCATGCATACTACTGGACATATCCTTGGGCTTTGACATGCCTTTTTCTGTTGCATTTCCATCTACCGGATGAGAATCATTGTCTGGTCTCTGAAATGTCTGGGAAGCTGGAACGCTGGTTGTCATGGTGGGGCAGGAGGCTAATAGGGACAGTGCTTCAGGCCCCGGCCCTTTACATGCTGCTTTGATTTGAAGAAGCTTGATGCTGACTTAGAAACAAGTGTCTGCTGTTGTTTCCCATGATTCATGCCTCTTACCTTGGTCCCTTTAACAGGCATAGCCAAAATCGAGCCACTGCTGACTACGTGGGGTCGCCTTGGTGATGACCTCATTAATTACTTGTAGCACAAGCCAATCACTCTCCCAAATACCTTTAATATAGTCTCAAATATGTTGGCCACAACTGAACACAGCAAGACACCAAGTCACTCGTACCAAACCATAGAACAGATGTATCATGTGTAATTGTGGCTGTTTGCACAAGAGGGAACAGCACAAATAATATCGACCAGACACCATGCAACAGCCCTTAGTAAACTTCTTTCAACGCCTTTGTTCTGTTTGCATCCCAGGCAAATAAGCAAATGCATTGTTTACACTTTTGAAAAGTGAAAAATGGGAAAAAGTTATGAGACAAAAACAGTCTGGCCCATTTCTCATAAAACTAAGCACAAAAGAATTTGCTCCATTTTTCATTAGGCATCTCTTCCTGGTATCACCAGTGAAAGCTTTAAGTAATATGGTCAATGTTTTCTCAATAGTAACCACAAAGTGCCATTCAAGCTCTGTTAATCAAACAAGTAAAAAAGTGTGTCTTAAGATGTACAATACTAGGTTCGTTCCTGGAAAACTGGTGCAAGCACTCTATCTGTCCAGCAGGAGACCAGCAGAAAAAAAGATGACAGAGGCAGCAGCAGCCTAACCCCTCCTCCCTACACACACAAACACAACAGATCCTGTACTTAATTTCTGCCTCTGTTTGCAGATAGGGAGTACCAGCCCCCTTTTTGGGAACCGAGATTATTTTTAATTTTTTATCATCAGACTGTCTCACATAAAGTCAGAATAGGAAGAAAGATAGGAACACAGTGAAAAAATGATAAGCAGGGATGAAAAAGAACATGCATGAGCGAGATGAAGTTACATGAAGTGTAGGCTGGTGGCAGGAAGAGGTACGTAGTGGAATGAAGATTAGACACATGTAAAATTAATGCATATGTGCATAAAATATGTAGCAGCTGGACAATTTTAGGAAGAGCATACCAGTAGGAAATATGCTGTCAGTTCTGCCTTTAGATTAACTATGGTATTATTTCACAACCGTGACTCACAAGGAGCTTACATGGTTCCAAATGAGTAGTAAAAGCTTTCTTTTGTTTTCATTGCTCAAAATCACCTGTTTGTTTCAGCGCTTGCTCTTTATGCAGTTTCCGCGCATAGTTGTTCCCTTGTGTAGAATGTAATATGTCTGGAAAACATTGCACTACAAATTAAACCAGACAAGTGCATTGTTCAACTGCTGCATCCACTTATCCGTGAAATATCCTACGATGCCACAATCCCTCTGACACACATCTCTTGGCATTTCTCCATGCTGCTGCTATTCCATCTGGTCTCTTCTCATAGTGTGTGCAGAATTCATTGTTATGACATTCTGGCATAGTTTATCAAATCTGTATCAAAACATATTGTTTTTTTCTGTGCGATGCAAATGATTCTCTTCATTGTTCTTAAGTATCTGTGATTCCAAAATTTTCATTTTGGTGCTTTCTGGATTTGTATATTTTGTTAATCCTTTCTCTGGGTTTCTTTACCAAATCACGTCATTGTCAGGAAGTTTTATCTCATGCTTGGTAATACTGTTTTCATAATGTCACCCATCTCTTGATGTGCAAGTGCTCCTACCAACTCTCTGCAGGCTCTTGAAGAGAGCTACTCTGTTACTGGGTAAACTGCATTAAGCTATGTGCAAGATGTCACCAAACTAAATGTGCTTGATGGTCCGCCTCCAGCTCTGGGATACAAACAAGATGACAGGGCGTAGTGGTACCCACTGTACAGCAGTGCGCCACATTGATTGCAGGATTTGTACGCCCACATAAGTTACACAAGCTTAGCCAGACCCCGTCAATCGGCCAAGTTGTGGTTGCTACAGATCTACCATAATGACTTCTTCTTGTTGTGTCTTATTGGTAAGGTAGCAAGTACACAAACTCAGAGTCCACTATCTATCTATTAAAGTGAAAAAGGAGTAAAGAGATACAAAAACAATGTTTGAAGATCCTGTAAGTATATTTCCCTAATCAGCAATTTTGTTTGCAAGTGGTAGTGCCACATTTGTTTTTGTTTCCAAGTACAGAGTGGTTTCATGTGAGCACCCAGAATCTGGAACAACAACCGCATATCCATCAGAACCACCCCACGATTTTTCAATTTAGGAAAGAGCTGAAGGCGTACCACTTTAAAGAGTACCACCTCTTGACACAGTAGCAGGTCCACAGCCTATCAGAACCCAGCACCCTCAGCTAGAAACACACTCAGATTAGAACTCTGCCTTCGACCCTGTACAGTTCTGTGCTCCTTTTAGGTTGACGCTATACAACTACCACATACATGCATGCAAGTTCACAGATTTTACATAAAGTATTTGCCTCATAAGGTTGCCGCACATCAGACCCAATTGTTCCTGAGTAATTGCATTAGGTATATAGAGAACTATACCTATTAAATGCCAAAGGAAAAACAAGGAGGCCATGGTGCCCCCTTCCCCTTGATCTTTGATGCCCCCACCCTGTGGTGCCCTTGGACATCGGGCACGGCATGTGGGATCCGCTGCAAGTGGGTTAGCTCTGAGCACACCACCCTGGAGTGCAGTGGTTGCTCACTCAGTGAAGAAGGAAATGCGTGAGACGGAGCATGGGGTGCATGGTGCAGTGGGAAGTGGTAATACCAAACTTCAAGAGCAAGTGAAACCTAAAATAGACACTTTCTAATTCTAGAGAATTACAATTCTTTGCAGCATAATTTGTTTTTCAAAGTGACATGATCAAAACCCTTTTTTAGACACCCTTATTAGAATGGTTGGCATACAGACCGATCTAGAATCTCACAGTAGATTGTTTTTTAGCTTTCCACATGGATTAATGCCATAGTATCGGAACCAACAATCTTGTGCTATACAAATGTTGTGTCAAAAATATTAAACACAAAAAGTTTGTTTTCCTGTACTCAATAGAGGTACGTACAAAACTTACCAAAAAAATATTGTTTCAAACTAACATCGTAAAAACAAACACAAATATATAAATATAATATAAAGTAGTGAATGGTAACTATTTTAGTATTTGCCATTATTATGTTAGTTAAATACATCTCACTAATATTTAATACATAATATATACTAATATAAAGACACATTCACATCTATGTGTGCATGTTTATATATATATATATATATATATATATGTGTAATATAACACAATCACAAATGTATATTTTGCAAATATATGAATTTTTTTAATGATTTAAATTTACTACTATGAACAGCCCATTTTAAAGAATATATGCTTACATATATATGTATATATATATGTATATATATATATATATATATATGTTACATAAAGCATGAAAATATTAACAATTAAACACAAAAACATTATATAAATTACTGAAGTAATACAATTAAAAAAATTGACAAAAAATACTATCCACGCTTAGAAAACAATAAAAATATAAACAAATACTATAAAAATTAAATTATAAAATAGTAATAATAACTGTATTTAAACAATAGTATCAGACGTATTTAAATCTGAAAAAACACATAAACTATTTGAGCTCCAGTTTAAGCAAAAGTAGGGAAAGCATTTGTCCTCAGAGGGGTAAGATTTACTTTTTACATGCCAGTCTGTTCAACTAATGGAAAATTGATAGATTTTTAAAGATTCTTTAAACATGTATTATTGAAAACATCATCATTGACCATAAAAATGTAGGTTAGAAAACCAGTAAATAACCAAAAGAAGAAACAAAGAACAGTGCATTAGGTTTTGATTGATGACAATTACTATTTTGCAGTCATATTTCATTTTGCACGTGGCTATGGTCATAAATCATGGTGAATTCCCTTCTGTCTGTTTTATAGAACTTTATGAAGAACAGAAATAATTGAAGAAAGAGGACAAAATAGTACATTTAAGAATGACAATCAGAAGAGAGCCAATTTTGCTCAAAAACAGCCATGACACAGTGAGCTACTGCTTGTGACACCCCTGCCTGGACCAGGCTATTGGTTTTAAAGCTGTACGCTAGGACCCAGGGGAGGCAGATAAAATTTTCAACTGTAGAGTCCCTTTGCAATAATATGTGGCTCAGTCATGTTGACCCACCCTATCCATTTCTGGCTGTTGATAAGAATTTAGTAATTGTGACAATTAGAGGCAAGATTTCAAGATCCCTGGACAGGGTGATCATCAAGACTGGCCTTGACAGTTTGAAGAGTGACACTAAGAATAGATGTGGGTTCACTCTGGAAAATCTTTGATATATTCTGAGTCATATGTGCACACAAAACCACTTCAGCGGTGACGTGAGGACCCTGTTTGAGACATGAAGCTAGAAGTGAGTCAGGCAGCGGCCAGTGCCCAGCTAAGGCCTTGGCAAAGTCTGTAACACGCATTAAGTGAAGGCACTTAAGCAAGGGCTCACGTTCGTTCCTCTGCTAAGATGTTCTTGATTCTTTGATACAAGATGTACCTCGGAGGTAAGGACATGCACTATGCCAGTAAGGAAAAGAAGGAGTAAGATGACAGCAATTCTATCTCTAAAACAAGAAGAGAGTGGGGTGAAGATGCATTTTTCAGACTTTAACTTTTCATGCAATGGGGGAGCCTTAGAGAGCCTGCATTAGTAAAGTGTTCAGAACAGCAGATGTTCACACAAGGGGGAAGTTATTAGTTAGATCCATGAACTCTCTGCACACTGATTTCACATATTCAACAGCTAAGAGTGAGCACTCAAGTATGGTAGCAGAAGTTAAAATGAAAATATTATCCGGTAGAGTAGCCCTGTTAGAGCCATGGTTGTTTAAAACAGAGGATAGTACCAGCTCTCTGCAGCAGTTCTAAACCACAATAGTAATCAGCTGATTTTCAACAATAAGCAATTGCCTCCATACTAAAACCAGAGGCACTCTCAGAGAGTCTTGGGAATGTTAACTAAATTGTAAGCATCCCCCAGTGTGAAAAGCGACAAAGTGATGATGAAGGCCTTCACACTGCCTACCACATGGCAATAGGTGGTAGAGCAGGACTAGGCCATGTAATGCTGGTTTTGAGGCCTCCTAAGGACAAGCGTTTGAGAGCAGAAGTACAAAAAAAGGGATTTTATATGATGAGCATCATATTTTATATTTCCAAATCTAAGCCCAGTGCTTGAGAAAAGAGGCCTATTGGCATTTAAGACAAACATTGTCAAAGCCAATAAGTCTAGCTTTAATATGTAAAACATGCAAACACATGCATGCACAAATATTATGGTGGTGCTAATGGTGGTAATATTAATAATGGTAAAGACAGTATTGGTGTGGGAATGGTGGTAGGTTTGATGACATTAACAGGGGTGCTAATGTTGATGGTGCTGAGAATGGTGTGGTTTTGTAATGGTGTTGGTGTTCTTGGTTGTCGTGATAGCATTGATGGTAGTAAAGACTGTGGTGGTAATGGCTTGCACCCAGTCAACACAAAAAAGCCTACAGCTGTAAGCTGTAAAGAAAGTATGTTTGATTTCAGCGTTCAATATTCTTTATGCAATCACAAAGTGAATGTGTGATGGTTCAGTGTATTTGTCAGATGTAAAATAGTCCAAGCACTGCATAGGAGGCAGATAATACACTTAAAGGATGTAATGAAACAGTGGAGGCGCCAAACCCCACCCTGTGTATATTTTAGGAAATTGGTAAAAATATGTCTAGCAGATGTCGACGCTATCAAGTCAGACCAAAAAAGAGTTACAGAATTTGGGAATCGCAGCAAAAAATGAACCACCCTGCAAATGTCAAAGTGTCTCACTAAGTTATAAATAGCTAGAACAAATCTTTCTTGAAAACATAAAGAATTATACAACTTGAAAGTCCCCCATCCTTGGGTTAGTGAGGAACGCTAAGATCATACGGGAGGTGTAGGTAGATGTGGACTTGAAACTGGAGATGAGTGTGCTTCACATTAAGTGAATGCCATTTCCAAGATTTTATTACAAGACATGATGCTACCATTATGCATTTAACTCTCTAATGCCACTCCTCACAAATACTTAAGGAACACTCAAAATCACAACAGTCTTAAACAGAAATAAAATGTCACAGCTACTCCTCTAGAGATAATCACTCATTTCTTTATTCGGAAATTTCTGTGTTTATGGTGATTTATTAAAAAGTTAACATCTTCATAGAAATTTGGATGAGTGCGAGTTTGGTTTTGGATGACGCATTTCCAATTTTTGGAGGCATAGATGGTAAGAATTTGGTTTAAAAAGGTATCCTAAAATATTTATTTTAAGTCATCACAGAAGTGTTGTGGTTTATGATGATCTGATTTGTCATCTAGTTATATCTCATATGGAGTCTTTCTTTTGCCACTGTTCGCTTACATTTCAGTGTTGGCTTATGCTCACCGTTAGTAGTTTGGTGTTAGCTCAAGTCTCCTTTACCTGACTGTTGCGAGTGAAAGCTTCATGGCTTGCACACTCTCAAAGGTGTTTAAGACGCTTACTTGTTGTGGTGAGTATCATGCACAGCATTGTTTGAATCTTGGAAATCTCATCTGCAAGATTTGGCAGCATCTTTCTTTGGAAGGGGTTCATTTCCAAAACATGGAGTGGCAGGTCTGACTAATGTGCTGATGAAGATCAGCTGAGTACATCAGCACTTGGCAGCACTGTGGAACGTTTGATTGAGGAGTTTCAGGTGAAAATGAGTAATTGTTTTTTTAACAGACAGTGAAGATGACAGATTTGTAAGAGAAAAGAAGTGACTACTGACATTTTGATGGAGGAGTAAATTGTAAGGAAAGGTATTCAGAAAGAGATAACATATTCTCTTAGATATGTTGTTGAGGAGGTATTGTAGAAAAAGAATAGAAGGAATATGATGATGACTATATGTCATTATTAGATGACAATGAGGTAGGAAAAAGAATTAAAAGTCAAAATCTTTTTCTAAAAGAAGGCATATGGAGAACAGACAACTGGAGAAAGTGAAACATGAATTATATGGCAAGGATGCCTCTATAACCAAGCAGAATAAAGGTGTCCACAGTGGCACACATAGATTGAGAATCCTAAATGGCACAGAGACTATTTCATTTAATCCTTATGATGGTGAGAACGTTGATACATTTTAATTTGTTAGAGAAGTATTTGATTGTGATGATTGTGTTTTAGATTTAGAAACAGTTCAAAGCAGCTTGGTGATTTTGATGAGGACGCAAAGGATGCTGTATGCAAGGTGCTGCTAAAGAATCCTAACAGTCAATTAATATTTAGTCCTTCTGAGGTTAACCACCCTAAAAGTGCAGAATAGTGGTTGACAGACCACATAGGTCAATATGTAAAAGAATGATTTAGAGAACCATTAAATAAGGAGGTATGGGGTTTTATGTGAGCAGGATATTCTGTTTAGGATGGTCAGGTATCCTAGAAGGGTACTGGAACATTTATTGAAGTAATGGCAAGGTAAGGTCTTTAATGTGTTCAGTCCTTTAGCACATATTTTTGATATGATGGAGAAGCCATTTCTAAAGGGTATTGAGGTTAACATATAACATTTGAGGCGCTGGAACTGGAGAGCAGTTTGTTTCCTAGGGAATGTTATTGTCACTTGTATGATGTAACCTGGGGACCTCAAACACAGGATTAATTGCTGAATGAAGATAAGCTAACTTGATGAAGATTAGTCTAATGTAAGGATTGCTGTTGTTAGTTGAAGGCATGATGACGAGTATTCGGAAATATGCCTCAACTTTTACTGCCTTGGATAAGTTGCAGAGTTCATTGAAAAGGGTCTTTATTAGCAGCAGTGTTTTTGTTAAGGCTGAAAAATGGGGACAGTTTCCCAGCCAGTCTTTCACAAGATACCATTACCAAAATTAAGGAAGAGGTTTCTTCTGAGGATTCCATACAGCCAAGTAGGTTTTCCCACAGACAGGATGAGACAGTGGAAACAGAAGGCTTAGATTATTACTGGTTCTTCCCTATGAAAGGCGTGAGGAAGTATACAGGTTTTCTATGAAAACTAGGAGAGAATCATGAAAGATCCATGCATTTTGGTTTCATTGAAAGGTTACTAAGTAAGGTTACAAAACGTCTGTTGCATTATCCTTTAGCAAGGAAATTAAGGTGGTAATAGGAAGAAAAGAAGGTAGTAGACTTAAGAGTGGAAGAGGTGTTGAGCAAGAGAGCAGTAAGAATGGTAGATAATGTGTGTGTGAGTGTAGTGTTTTAGTAGAAAAAATGACAATGTTTGGCATGCAGTCATACCTTTGAAATACTTGAACTATTACTTGATGTACAGGCATTTCAAGCTGGACGGAATCCATCTTTTAACAACTGGCTATTGATTGCAGATGAGAGTCAAGATTACCTTCATTTCAGGCAAAGGGCACAGGTATACCAATTTAGGTTTCTATGATTTGGCCTATTGTCAATAATATTTTGTGTCACAATAAGTTGCCAGTAGTGCCTCAGTTAAGGGACCAAGGAATAATATTTAATATTTATGTGGCTCACATTTTAAATATGCCTCAGGCCACCTGGAGATTTTCGTCCATTTGAGCACAGTGGAGGATCTGGAGTTCATTGTAAATGTAGCAAAGTCAGTAATGCAAGTGTTTAGGATTCCAGACAGACACCAAGCTTTGTTCAAGTTGCGGTAAGGAAGGTGAGAGTGATAAAGCAAGAGGCTTGTGATTATCAGTGAGAGATAGTGTGCCTTTGGGGAATTTGGTTCAGGTGATTGATTTACTGTTGTCTTTCCAAGCATGTTACAGGGCTCTGCAGGGAGTGAAAGCGGATGGATTGTTGAAAGGTTTGTAATATGCTGACACAGTGGAATAGGCTAAAGAGGTGAAGTCAGAGTTGCTTTCGTGGCTGGTGAATTTGGAGATCTGGAATGAGCATACAGTATTTGGCACAATACAAGATATTGTTCTAGAAACTGATGCTAGCATTATCAGCTGGGAAGCCCAGTTAGGTGATCAGGAAACAGGAGGAAGATGGGCAGTGGAGGTGAAAGAGCAGCATATATACTGTGTATGAATGAAGGCAGGATTGTTTGCAATGTGAAGTTTCAATGAGAATTTTGAGAAGTGCAGAGCTATTGTGGATGGACAATGTTTCAGCTGTGAGTTACAAAAACAGTTCGGAGGAATGAGAATACTTCCTTTGACTGATATTTGAATCAAGTAATAGGATAATTCAGCAAGTTTGGGTCCTTCATTCTGCTGATATGCGACCAGGAAATGTTTCAGTTGCTCCAGTATTACAGGCGGAGACTGGACCTGGCTGCTCGGACACTGAATGCATTTTGGTGGAGAAAAAGAGGATATTCCATTCCACAATTTATGATGATTCGGAGAGTACTGATGAAAGCAAGGAAGAAGATGGTTTAGGTATTATTGGAAATTCCCTTTTGGGCTTCCCAGCTGTGGTTTCCAGGCATTATGGGGTGGAAATGGAGGAACCATTTTGATTGCCAGCAATGGAATGTTTATTGGCAGGGTGGGAAGGAGAAAATTATCCGTTGGTTTTGTTGGGGTTGTCAAATGTTTTATCTGAAAGATATCAAGCGATCAGGACCATTCAAGGGACTTAAGCTTAAGGCTGCAGAACTCCTTGGTGAATAATGTGCTCCATGAACACACTGTAGGTTTAGAACTGAATAGAAGGAATGGTTTCGCGGATGCGTGGAAAGGAATTTGGATTCTGTGGAGGCGCCTGTTAAAGAGGTGGCTGTTCTTTTGGCAGTGTTATTTGAAAAGTGTCTGCACTACAGAAAAGTGATTTCCTCTAGGTCAATGTTTGCAGCAGGACACTCTTTGGATTGTTATAGATCAGTTGCAGAGATGCTGTGGCAATCAGGGCTTTGAAAATAATTTGTTTGAAAAGACATCCTAAGGCCAAGTATGAGAACGTGGGATGTCAGTTTGGTGTTTCATCTTTGTGAAGATTGGCCATTGAATAGCTTTCTAGGTTTAAGGCAATCGAGCGTGAAGTTGGCTAAATGTTTATGTTTGATCTCATTTACATGGTTTGATGGTGTAAAGGTATTAAAGTTATGTAATTTATTTTATTGTCTGTTTGGTGTTCACTTTGAGGTTTGGAAGAGAACCAAGACTATGTCAGAGTGTTTTTTTTATCCAAAGTGTGAGAAGTTTCCAAATCTTTGTGCAGTAGAGAATATGCAGGAGTATGAATAGCACTCTATAAAGTCAGAGGTGAAGGAATGGAACAATTGTTTATTTCTTATGTAAATACATACAGAGCAGTTTCATCATGTACAATTTGTTGGTTGGCAAGGCTATTGTGAAAGGTGCAGGGGCAGATCTCTATTGGTTCAAGACACTTTCGAGAGAGATGCAATGGCAAATAAGATTTTTTTAATTGAGAGGAATGTTGAAAGAGATTAGTCAAGCTGCAGATTGGTCTACGACCAGCGGAGCATGTAGCAAGTGTTGCATTGAGTGGCTTTGAACATTTGTAATGGTAGCTTCTGGTCTTTGAATAAAATGGTGATTGTCACAGAGAAATATCTACAGAATCTAGATTTAATTAAAGATACAGAAACTAATATTGTCCCACCCTCCTCATCCGTTTGGGAGTAAAGTAGCAATTGGAAAAAGAGGAAAGTAATGTTATGAAACAACAGAGATTAGGTTTGTTTTGTCTTTATGTTTCAGGAGGACAACAGCTGTAAAGCCAAGCAAGTTGCTTCCAAGTTGCAAGAGAAGACTGATTGATAAAAGAACAGATAGGGACACTAGCGATGCAGGTTAAGGGGAGTATTGCATCACCGAAAGTAGAGGCATGATGAGAAGATCCTGTGTTTAAAGAGATGCTGTGAAATGTTAGTTGTTTCAGACTGTGTGTTCTTTAAAGTGCTGCAAAGCAGTAGCATTAAAGACTTAAATGCATAATGTTAGCCTTCGTCGCTTTAATGAAATCTAGATTTTCGAGACATTCCACTGCAGGAATCAGCGCATATTTCTTTCTTCTGGCCGAAACCAGCCCTTGATGCATCAGTGCTGTTTGTTTAGCTGGATGAATGGGAATCTCATAGTTAGTACACAAAAGTCTAAATTGTGAAAGATTTATGGATACCATCCGGCTTACCTCGTATTTGCCCAGTTGACCGGGCGACAGTTATATGTAAATGTTGAAATTTTTATTCTTTTGTGAACACTTAATAAAACTATTTAAAACAAAAAGAGTGATAGGCTTACATTGACATCTAACATGACCCCAAGCAATCGCATCATTAATAATATACATCTTCACAAACGACAAGTAATCACAGAGTAGAGGATTTATTGTTAGGCCTTTATCCACAACAGAGCCCTCAATCATATAAAATCCAGAAATCACACTTGATGTTCATTCTCCCAACCTCCTATCCTGTATTATCTTCTGATTTTCTGGAAGTGTTTTTTCTCTAGGAGAATGTCTACAAGCTAACGTTTTAAATCATACTGTACCCCCCTTTTTGAGAAACAATCCTGTTTAAGGTAATGTGTAATTATTTCCATCTATCTCAGTGAATGAACTTTCTCTATCTGTGCAGTGCTGGGGAGCCAGACACCTCTCTTTCATTGTGCTATGTTGGATTAAGGCTAAGACTAACATGCGAAAGTATTAACCATTTAATAAAGCCATTGAGGTTTTAAACATGGAACCAATCGGAAATATGATCAGAATTCACGATGTACTTGTTTTAAAAAAAATGCATCCATCATATTCCTTACTTCGTTTCCCAAAATATTCAATTAATTCAACATTTATTTATTCGAAATTACATATTATTTGTTGAATAGTCAAGCTACGCTGCTTCTGTATGCCTTTTATATTTACATTTTTCTTTCTTATAACTCCGTGAACTCCAGTATTATGCGTTTTAACCCATTATTCAGACAAATGACATGTAGAGTTTCAATTTTGTCTTATGTCCATTTTTAAACATTGTATTAATTTGTTGTTTAGGTTGCAGTCGTTGCAGAATTTGATCCAGTCAGGATGATGGGCGATACGGAATCGTCTAAAGCTAAATTGGGCATTGGAGCTGAAGAGGAGTTTTTACTTCAGAAACCCCTATTTAAATTACATACGTACAGTGAACAGCAGGTACATTCAAAATGTGCTTTAATTAACCACATATGACTACCAACTGGTACCTTTTGAGTTATACTATCATTATAGGACAAACTCCATACGTAGACTTTTCACCCTCAGAGCACAGACCGCCTGTAATAGCTTGATTTCCATTGAGTCCCTACCTTTTGTATTGCAGTTGGACATGCATGAATAGATTTTGGAGCAACTGCCTTTTAGGCCGATGAAAAGTGTACAGTTTCACAGAAGAAAAAGATAAATTATGAGAGGAATATACTATCACAACATGCCATTCTGAAACCATTGGTAGGAGTTCTATGTTAGCTATAGTTGCATACAAATCATTAGAATAGAGCTGAACAAATAGAGTGTGTCTAAATTGGGAGCAAAAAAGATCCAAAATTACATGTGGGAAAAATACTTGCACGCAGGGCCGGCTTTAGCACTGGTGACGCCCTGTACGACAGTCTTTTTTGGTGCCCCTCACCTCTTGACCACGTCCTCGGATTCACTTCCTACCACCCGGCAAATGTGCCCATCATCTCTCCATAGCCCCCCTTTCACATACATCAATTTGTTATAAAGCGCTTGTAAAGGCTGGCTTTACTAATCCACTCAGCGAGCCACATAAGATATAGTCCTGTTCTTTGCAGCAGGCATATTAACCCTCTGCGCTACTTTATGGTGAGTCAGAGCTGCTGCTTGTCAAAACCTTTATCTCGCTCCCTAGCAGGAACATTAATCCCAAGAGGTATCTTGCCATTTTAATTTTTTCCTGAAGGCTGGACGCACAAGGAACTTTTCAGTAGGTGCTTTTAAATCGCAAGTTTTTTGAGTCATTGCTTGAGGTCAGTGCCTCCCAATCCATGTCAGCACCCGGTGCAGCCGCACCACTCGCACCACACTAAAGGGAGCCCTGCTTGCATGTGCAGGAGTTGGCCACCATAAGATGGCTTCCAGAAATAAATGGTATGACTGGTTCTCAATTGTGTACTATTGAAGGGATGTAAGTTAAAAATCTATAATTCAGAAGAGTGGCATGCATGTGGGCTTCAAGCAAAAATATGGCACCATGTCTGGGGCTTATAAGATCTGTGTGTTTCAGAAAGGGTGTAATACAGGTTCCCTTTAGATTAGAAAGGCCACATATTCTAATTCTTAAACCACTCATATCATACACATTATCCATGCTGTCGGTTGAAGAAGAGTACTATGGTAGGCATAGTGCTTTAAAGTTAGGGGCTCTCACCCTGCATGCAATAGATGTCTCAATTTAGTGGGAGCTTTGTACTTCCAATTAGTAAATCCTTACAGTGTTACAGGACTTATCTCCAAATTGCCAGAGTACAGCTTGCTATGAATCCATTTGTCATCAACACCAAATGACAGAGTCAAAGAAAGTTTATATAGATGTGTATCATTACTAAAAGATTCATTTTGATGCTCATTATCAACTGTGCCACAAGAAAAGAGGTGCAATGCACTGCACAACTGACCACAGTATATCCATGATGTTAAGCATGGGCTGTCAAGCAGCAACAAATTTGTGAGACTAGCAGAGATATCAATCTGGATCCTTGTCCTGTGGTCTACAACATCATATGAAGCAATATAACCCAGATGCACCACGCTATTTGTGTCCTTGCTTAGAGGTGACAATCAAAACGTTTAGCAGCTCCTATCATAGTTGTAAATCCCAGATCATTCCAGCACACTGTGAAAAACAACCATCGCTGCTAAATAATTCCCTGTCTGAACCATCTATGGCTTATGTCTCCTCACATATCATTTGATTTGAGTATGGAACAGCATCCGTATAGGAAATAGCGGTGCTGCTCTCTAGACGCTGAGCTGGAGAATGTGCATGGGTGAAATAGTGATGGCTCTTTCTAATGGTTTCCAATTATCCTTAGCTCAATTAAAGTTGCTTTTGCAGTTACCGTCAATGCTGCATCACTTCTTGCTATAGCTATGACCAAATTAAAATAATTGTGTAGATCTACTCCTGTAGGTCTTACCCTAGTGGATATATAAATTTTTTCGAATTTACAAAATATTCCATTACTACTCCTGGGAAGCGACACATGTCCATTCTTCCAGGTGTAATTTCAGATTTGGTTTGTGAATTCCTTTTACAACAGTGCAGGAGCATTTTTGCATTTGTAGATGAACGTAATGTGTATTCATTTAAGTCAGCACGAAGAGTTGAAGTAATGGGTGAAAATCGCATTTTATAAACACTTTTACGCCTAATTTATTTCATTTATGAGTAAAATGTATTTCGCCATGTAGAAATCCCGTCCCCGATATCACCACCCTTCAGGGGGTATTACCTTCAGATTCACTCCAGTGGATAGGAATTTACTCTTTCGCTTCAGCACATTTACAGATTCAACCTGGTGAGAATGTTCAACACACATAGTTGTAAGATTCATCCATGTTGCCATGGTCCTGCAACTGACCGAAAGAATAAAATATGCTTCTGGATGGTCATTGAATCCTGTAGAGTGGAACTCTAAAGCAATCTTGAACAATTCTTTCTTAAAATGCATGATCTACCAACTACTTAGAAAAAGACCTTAAGACTTGACCATAGGAAAACATTTAATGAGGTAATTTTATTTGGAACCTTTGTTCCTACTCTTCATTTCCCTGAGGTGCCGGTCCTACTAGAGATTCCGCAGGATAAGAGGCTGCTTTCTCTCACTGTTGGTTTACACAAATTGCTTGGTGAATGACAGCCCCACCTGTCATTATCATCACTATGACTCCCAGACACCAGATTACAGAGCATTAAATGGGGTATATATCATGAAAGATATAACATGAGCTACGGCATCCCTTAAAATGCACAGTGTAACACTTAGCTAAACATGCTTTCCAGTAGTTGAACTAAACCAGGCAAAACAAGATGCAAAATAAAATTCAAAAATATATTGTACACTACCACAGTGCTGTGTCCTAGCGAGTTACTGTCTTCCGAGGAGACTCATTGTTTCCTTATTAAACACTGTAGTGCTAGATTATCCTTACCCTTTGATGCTAGCCAGATACTGTGATATCCTCATTTATTTTAACCCTGATACTTGTGTTCAGAGGTATCAGTTGGGTTTCAGCTGTAGACCCTGAACTACCTGCAATATTTGCACCAATTGGTGCTTTCCTCCACCCAGGTAGGTGTTTTATTGTTCTGTATGTCTTATTTAAAATTATTTTTAATTAGTTACCTTTGAATGTAGTAATTTATAAGGTGTACAGAAAGAGATTTGTGTAGACAATAAATATATATTTTTAAATACTTCATCAGTTTCTTGTTTGTAACTCTCAATACAAGTGATTGTGAAGCTAGTGCATGTTTATGGAGTGAGATGCTACTACTGACCAAAGAAGTGGGAAACGTTAAACGAAAAATTGAATACCAAAACAGCAAGTCATCTGTGGGGTCTCACTACCACTGGGAGCACACATCTGTTCAGTTTAAATATGAGGTCTGTCTGGAAATAGCTTACTTCACCTCTAAAAATCTACTCCCATGCATTTAAGATTAAAAACAACTTCTGTGTTTACCAAAAATGTTACTATTTTTTAAAATAAGATGGTGTAAAATGACAAAGCTGATTTGTAGTCTGAGGATATAAATGTGGAAAAGGGATGCTGAATTAAGGTAGGAGTCTGTTTCATAAACTAGTATAGTTATTTACAACATGTATAATGCTATATATGGCCCAAACCCATACTTCCCCCTCACAAATAGCTGCTTTCATATTTGCAGTGACCCCTCAGTGCTCATATACTTCAGCCTGCTCTACAGAAAAAGGCTTTAAATGCAACAGCTCCTATTCAAGCAACATGATACCAGAGTGCCCCATTTTTGTCATGCATATAGAATTTTAGCATTTCATTTGTTCAATGTCATTATTTTAGCTTCTAGACCACAAACCATAACTTCCATCGGAAATTCATGAGAGAAAATCATCCTTACTCTAAGATGGTGCATCAGATCCTAGTAGATCAGTATTTTCCACAGGGTGAAACCATTCTTCTTGATCTCATTCCTTTCTAGGCTAAAATGCAGGATCACTGGTAATTGTATCTTTTCTGGTCTAGTAGGAAGTCTATGGAATGCCTGAGTAGGGAAATGTAATCCCACATCAAGATGACAGTTTTTAACTAGCATCCATCCTTTAATAGCATTCCACCTGTCAGGCTTCACTACAGCTAGTGAAGATGCTTCCATTGTCAGCTGGCCACTGCTACATGTCTATGAAAGTGCTACATTTTAGAGTGCAGTTAGATATGTAAACGATGGGAGGGTTTGGGGGAAACTGTGTGCTCTGAACATTTATGTTAATTTTATAGAAATGTACTGTATTTTTTTTCTCCCGGAAACAGATTATTTCAGATCCCAGAATTCGAATAGAGATGGCTCTCCGTGAAGCTGGACTACATAACACGGGCTACGCAAAAGAGATTTTGCCAAAAATTGCTCCACCAAAACTGCCAAGAAGGGACATGGAATCTACGGTTTTCAAGACATAAAAACATTTCTTTGTTAAAATCTCTTTTTACTAGTGGATTTCTATGTATTATATTATGTATTTATATTTTCCTGTTTTTTTCGATGACCTAAACATGTGGTACTTTATTTGCTTCTTAATGTATTCATTTTATTTTCTAGATGTATTGCCATTCTGCACAGAAACATTCAGCAATTTTAATAAAATGAAGTGTGAAACGCAAGAGTGAGTGTTTGACTGCAAAAAAGTGGTAAGCTTTATCAGCAGCAGTTGACAATTAATCCCTACAGCAGACGTGGCAATAAATTTGACACCAGTAATTAAGATACTGGGGGAAAATACCAACTATCTGTGTATTTTGAATAGCCTCTCAACAGACTTTGAGAAAACCGTAACTGAAGACATGGCTTTTCAGTTAACCAACCTACCATAGGCAGGGCTAGGCACACACACACCTGCTCAGCGCCAGGATACCCTCACGGGTGATAATGTGCTTTACAAATGCATATAATATATCATGCCACTTAGAATTACCTAGGAATTATTAGCTGCTCATATGGGAAATTGCTGGGGGAATCAGTCATTGCGGCATTGGGAATTGCTGGGGAAATCAGTCATTTCTGCTGATTGTTATATTCAGAGCCTTATTTTCCTTATTTTCCACTGACATATTCTGCCATTTTTGACCTGGTGAATATGTGCCAAGAAGCACACTTCTTCACTACTTAGAATTCCCAATTTGAATACAAGATCTTGTGTCTGTCCAAATCTGGAATTTGAAGTATCTCAGAATAAGGGGCATAACGTGTTAAAATAGTTGTATACACTGGTACAAACCTCTCAATGGATGCAGAAAGTACTCTCTGGAGAGATACGCATGGTTGTGTTTATTAGAATAGTCTGGTATACTTACGCCTGGACTCTAACTGCTGACAAATAAGAATGGACGCATTACTCCTCTGTCATGTGGATGTATCTATGCATCTACAGCACTAACCTCGCTAATCCCAGCGGAGCACTGTACAAGGTCAGAGACAACCATAAAGTCAACATGTGATATGAGAGGAGCTGGGTTGTGGACCATTATTACATTGTGATGTAGTGCTCTTTAAAGAGATGAGTTTTTATCTCTTTTGTAAACTGCAGCAGCATTGGGATGGGTCTGATGGGTACAGGGATGCTGCTGTTGTAGATCATGGGCGCATAGATGGAAACAATCTGCAGTGCAATGGTGTCCTGGCTGTAGGTGTGCTGAGAATCACCAGAGATCGTGAGCTTGTCTACTAAATAAGATGGGTGCAGGTCATGATGGCTTTGTAAATGATGCAGCTATTTTTAAAGATAGAGCAGGCCAGCAGCTTATTAAGTTCCACCTGGATGGGGGCAATGTGATGCTTTTTCTTCAGTCCCTTAATGAAATGTGCAGTAACATATAGGATGACGAGAAAATGGTTTCACTTTTCTTAGAAGAAAGAGAAAATACTAGAGTCTGTCTTTATTTTTTTGCCAGTGTGTTCCTTGAGGGTGAGGTTGGTGTCTAGGGTGAATCCAAGTGACTTGACATTCATTGAAAGTTGGGGTTTGAAGCATTCAAGGTTCATGTCATTGAGTCAGGTTTGTACTGTTTCTTGATTGTTGTCCTTAGCAAATCCCAGGAATTCTGTCTTTGTTGAGCTGAGCCTCAGGTAGGTGCTTGACAAGCAGAGGAGTCTTTGAAGTACAATTGCGTAACTTCAGCATATTGTTGAATATTTGATGTTTTTATCTGTGCATACAGCATCCAGTAGCACCATTGTGGAGGCTGAAGATGACAGGAGACAGAATAGAACCCTTAGGAACTCTGCAGGTCATGTGGATTTTCAGAGACCTGGACGTGTCCATGTGAACAAACTGATTTGGTTGGATACCTAGAAGGAGTACTAGTGAAGGGCATTGCTGGTGAGTCCCATTTGAGACTCCAGGGTACATATGAAAGTGGGATGGTACTCCGTGTCGGCCATAATAAAACCCACAAAGGAACATTTAACAAGATTCCGTATACCACATCAACCAGGAAACCAGCAAGTCAAGTCACTGCTAAAATACCTAAATTGCCAGAGTAACATGGGTATAAAATGGTGTGTTGTTGTTTAGATAATATCCCTCCCTTGTTATTATATACACAGCTCACATACTGTGCACATACTGTGCAATTGACAGTCTGCACATTTTGGACTTTTCCAAGATGGCAAAGAAGATTCAGTTCCTTCGGGAATTTGTAAAGGAAAATTTGGAGCAAGACAAAGCAATACAAATAATGTTTTCGCAAATGGAAAATATGTACATCTTCCCACAGGAGGAGAAAACCAGCAATCTGCATGCTAATAATGGGTCCTTTCAGGCTTACTTCAAAAGAATGAAATATGTACCATTTCCAGAAGACGATTTATACTGGGCTGGAGAGAGAAACACAGACGTTCAGCCCATTCCAATTACCCTAATATTGTTCCTGCAAGGCCAACTGTCTGATGTCCAAACCCTTTCTTGAAAATCATTTAAGTAGTTGTGCAGATCGCTGAACCCAGGTATGAGTTCTGACATAGTCGCCTCATCTGTGGTCACTCTGCTAAAGATTTGCGTTGGTCTGCTCTCAATAAGCCTGTTCTGATATTATCCTCAAGAGCAGATTGGATTCTTGTATTAGAAGAAGGATGCTTTCCTAATGGTCTGCAGAGTTGGAAGAGTCATTGTCTCACAATGGGTCTGAGGGAATCATGTCAACATTCTTATCATCATTATGTATGCTTCAAGGTGTCATGCCTGGTTTAGTATGGTGCAACTGTTTAGGTGTCTCTGTGGTTTGCAGCCACCAAAGAAGAGATGATGGCAAGTGGTGATCAGCAAGTGTGGGAAATGATGTAGAGGAATAGAGGGTCCTACATATGTTTTAGGTCCCTGTCAAATAGACGGTTAAGTGTCACAGAAAATGCTATTCTTTGCCATTTGGGGCAATTGGCAGCAAGCAGACAGTGAGTGTTTGCCACTTTGCCCCAAATGTGGGCCCAGCTAGTATGGTCCAGAAAGGCATGTGATCTTTGCATTGCCGCTTACCAGATATTATAGTGGAGCTGGTAAGAAATGGGCTCATATAGTTCTCCATTCAGTGCCTTGAGTCCTGTTCTCTTCATGCCGTAGTCCTCTCTTGCAGGTTGCGGTCTGGTCTGTGCTCCAGCTGTTTCTTCCAGTCGGTGCTCTACTTCTAAAAAACAGCCACAGAAGTAGCAACCAAGATAGCATTCATCAACCCTGAACTCTGGTAATGACAGCCAGTCAGGCCTCTCGCCTACATCAATGCTGACAGCCAGGAAATTTACACTGTTTTTACTATGACACAGCCCAATGATTATTATGTAAAAGAATAAGTTCCAGGGCACAAAGTTTTATTCAGAATCCCCCTGGCCAGCACTATTGTACGTTGGGGTGCAGAATACCGAGGCTTTGTAATCTTGATTCCATCTCTTGCCTATTTAAACCACCATTAGACACCCCATCCTCGTTTACCTTACTATTCTAGATTCCTCTTTTCTCTGTTTGTCACGTTTTTCCATCTTCTTTTTTTCCTTCTCTCCCCCATGTACATTTCACACTCTTGTTCCTGTTCAACGTCTGATGAGGGAAAATAAGTGCCAGTCCCCAAAATTAGTGCTGGTGCATCCCACCTGCAACAACAGGCTCAAAAAAGCACTGTCAAGGCCCATATAAATTATATGTCAGCTGCTATTTTGATAACGCAGTGCATTAGCAGCACCAGACGTCCGGGGTGAGCTACCTTGATCTGGACCTGTCAACGGATCTTGCTGTAGATGTGGCTCTCAGAAGTGGTAGCTGTACTAAACATAGGATAATGCTGGACTATTGTGATGATCGGGCTGTAGTTAGGGAGTAAATTCTATTGGCCACTCTACCTTAAGTTAACAAGTGCAAAGCGGGACTTTATATCTTGCATTATGTACATATGTTTAAATGTTCTATAACGTGCACCATGTACCTTTTGATAGATGTGGCTGTGTTTAGGGAAAGGTTAGGTTAGGTTAGGATAGCGCATTAATTTGCCTTTGGACGTTTCATTCTCAGCGAATGTCCTCACACGCAGGGCTGGCTTTAGGGTGGTGCGATTGGTGTGGCCGCACGGGTGCTGACCTGGATTAGGGGGCGCTGACCTCAGGGGGTGAGGGGGCACTTTGGTTAGCAATCAATTTATGAAACTTGCGATTTAAAAGCACCTGCTGAAAAGTTCCTTGTGTGTCCAGCCTTCAGAAAGCAATTAAAATGTCAAGATGACTATTGTGATTAATGTTCCTTCTAGGGAGAGAGATGGGAGTTTTGCCTAGCGGCAGTTTTGACTCGCCATGAAGTAGCACAGAGGATTAAAGTGCCTGCTGCAAAGAACAGAGCTATATTTTTTATGTGGATAGCTGAGTGGATTTTTAAAGCCAGCCTTTACAAGCGCTTTAAAACAAATGAAGGCATGTGAAAGGAGGGCTATGGAGAGATGAGGGGCACATTTGCCAGGTAGTAGTGAGGGAATCCTAGAAGGTGGTCATGGGTTGGGGGGCGCCAAAATACACTGTCGCACCGGGCGACACCAGTGCTAAAGCCGGCCCTACTCACACGTTTCAAGCAATGTTTTACTTCTTCTATTCTTTTGCTTTATTATGCCTGCTGTAAATATATTAATCCTTTAATATTATTTTTGAGTCTCGTGATTGTATCCATTTCCATTCATAAGAATGTATTAGGCATCACCTGGGATGGGTGCAACAGAAAGTGCACCATACAAAACAAAGTGTTAAATGGAGAGATGTGGTTACTGGGAGTAGGGATCCTCTCTGTGAGGTTGACTGAGATGTTGCCAACTAAATATAGCTTGGGATGGGAAGCAATTTTGAGTGAAAGTAAGAGGAAATGGATATGTATGGCTGACTGCATGAGCATGAAGGATGCTGCTGTTCAAAAGATGACACTCGAAAAAGATCAAATACAACAAGTGTACACGCCTAAGAAATAATCACCATATTGTCTGATCTAAATTATTCCATGACATCCCTTTAAAGTAAACAAAATGATTTCAGTGACACAGCAAAGTATTTAGTAGATTAACCTTTTCAAAGCTATAACGAAATACCTGCTGGCAACTGTATTGACTACACCTATTTCCCCAAGATATTAAAAATACAGGGTATCGAATCGATGATAGGCCACCATTAAAGAATAAACATGCTGTAAAGGGTTCAATCAGTTCAATATATAGCATTCAAGTAAATAATATTACAAGGAATATTTTTGTAATTAGACAATATTTGACGCAGTACACAGTGCACTTCCAAAGTAATAAAGGATGATCATAACACATAAAGTGGCAGATCAGCTGATGGAAGAAAATTGGAAAGAATAACCCCAATGCATTGAGTCAATACTCAAAACCGCCGTGGTGTTATTATATATGCAATCCAAAGGCTCTCTTGTACAGTTTTGTGTCGCTATGTTGGTACTGTCGGGCATTAAGCAGCTTTCTTCAAGACAAGAAAAACTAGTACTTTTTATCCAAGAAATTTCTATTGACACTCTTTCGAAGCAGGCAGATGGAGAAAGCGTCAATAAGTCAAAACATTGAGTCTCATTTTCATGGCATTCATTTTGGAGTGCCGCACAATTCCAAAACAACAATCTCTTTAATCACTATGGGGTAGGTAAACTTATAGCACCCTGAGCAAATTGTTCCTCACAGCTCAGCATAGATGCTTAAAGCGTGCACCTTATTAAAAATACTTTTGAGAAGGGTGCTGACCTAAGGGTGTCTGAAACTGTACCCCCTCCAGCAGTTACCTTAATTTACATGGCAACTAAATCTAACGATATCTGGGTAATGTATTGTTACAGTTTCCTTAGAAGGTGCTAGACAGTCTCCACCTGTGTTAGATTCCATGTTCCAAGAATTATCTGTGGGAATGTTCGGTCTCCGGATAGGATTGTTGTTTTAGTTACTTCTACCTGGATGAGGCATATCTGCATATACAATGTTACTGGTCTTGCTCTTTCATATCAAATATAATCTACAAGTGTACTTTTAGTGTACCTCATAAGGTATAACGTTGGCATTGATTGAAAAGAGCTCTAGAAGAAGAATACCATAAGCTGAAGATGACGATGGACAGCTATTACTTAATTTAGTTTAGTTTAAAAGATTTATAAAGCGCATAGCTACCCAAAGGCTTCCCAGCGCTAGAAAGGCGGTAACAGCTCTGCTGCGAAAAATTAACTAAACAAAGAAAGAGAAAGGTAGGTCGGGAAAATAACATTTTTGAGCTTTTTCCGGAATGTGAGTTCCAAAGGCTCTTGCCGGAGTTCTAGAGGTAGGGAATTCCAGAGGCGAGCTGCCTTGATTGAAAAGGAGTTACTTCCCCATGAAGCCCTCTTGAACTGTGATATATGAACCAGCTGGGTGGTGGAGAATCTCAGCGTTCTTGTAGGGGCATAAAAAGAGATGCTTTGTCTGAGAAAATGGGGTCCTTTGTTGTGCAGAGCTTTATGTATCATGCATATGGCTTTAAAGTGAATACACTGTTTTATAGGTAGCCAATGAAGCAAAGCTAAGGCTGACTTGGCTGAATGGTGTCTAGGTAAATTCATCAGTAGTCTTGCGGCCGCATTCTGTAGAACCTGAAGTTTCTTCACTACATAGTCAGGAGAACTGAGAAAAAGAGAGTTGCCGTAGTCCAGTCGAGAAAGTATCATGGCCTGAATAAGAATTCTTCTGGCCAGAGGGGGTAGCAGCCTGAAGATTTTCCTTAAGGTTCCAAGGAGACCGAAGCAGGAGGAAGAAATCTTTTTTTAATGTTGTTCCATTGTCAGACGACAGTCCAGCCAGAAGCCAAGGCTCTTTATATGATCTTTGGGAGGAGGAAAGTTGCTAAGAGCTTCTGGATACAGCGCCGCAAAATTAGAGGGGGCCCCATTGCCTACAATCATTACCTCTGATTTCCCATCATTAAATTTCAGTTTGGACCTGTTCATCCATTTACTGATGTCTGCTAGGCAGAGGGAGAGATTTGTTAAGGGAGAACCCTTGGTACTGGAGAGAGACACTATTAGTTGGGTGTCGTCCGCATATGTGACGACTGAAAGGTCATATGGTTTAACAATTTTAGCTAGGAAGGAAAGATAGATATTAAAAAGAGTCAGGCTCAAAGAAGAGCCCTGTGGGACTCCACAGGTCAAGGGATGTGTATCGGACAAGAAAGAACGATCCAGGACTTGGAAGGTTCTTCCGGTAAGAAAAGAAGAGAACCAAGCTAATGCTGTCCCCTCTATCCCTATACTAGAGAGCCTTTGACGAAGGGTGTTATGATCCACAGTGTCAAAGGCGGCACTGAGATCCAATAGAATGATGGGTGCGTGACCTCCCTGGTCTAAAAATTGCCGGATGGACTCAGTTACTGCCAGAAGGGCCGATTCAGTTCTATATTGGGGTCTAAATCCCATTTGAGACGAGTCTAAAAGTTCATGGTCCTCAAGGAAGCAAGTCAGTTGCTTATTGACATGCTTTTCAATGATTTTGTCTAAAATTGGAAGAAGGGCGATGGCCTGTAATTACTGAGCAGAGTAGGGTCGAGTCTGGGCTTTTTCAAAAGTGGTTTAATGATAACATGTTTAAGGGACTGTGGCAGATATCCTGAAGTTAAAAAATGTTTTAGAATCCTTGTCAATGACAGAACAATAATGTCAGAGACTGACGTCATAATGGCGGGAGGGGCGGGATCAAAGGGGGATCCTGACTTGATCCTGTGGAGAGGTCCATAACCGACGTTTCTGTTAAAAGCTGGAAAGCTGCCAGCGAAATCCCCGAGGACTGGTGATTGGCACATTGCTCACTCATTGGTTCCAGATTGGTAGTAGTTTGAAAGGAGGAATACATATCAGTTTCTCCTGAAAATAGCCTGCCAGCTTATTACTGTGCCTCTATTGGTGACTCATCAGAGGGTAAATGGGTAAGTTCTTTGAAGATCTGAAAGATCTCTTTCTGGGAATTTGCCGATTGCTCTATTTTAGCACTGTAAAATGAGGATTGGGCTAATTTAATATTGTCATGGTAGTTTCAAATGGCTTCTCTATAGATTTTCTTGGAGGAAATACTATAGTCTTTCCTCCAGAGCTCATTATTGGGGACTGCCACTTATTTTTCTGCATTATAGTGCGAAAGCAAAAAAGGGAAAAGCACACAAGATGGAAAGAAGGAGGAAAAGAAAGATGGAAAAACCGTCACAAAGGAAGAAAGCAGGACGCTGGAAGAGTGAGATAACGGGCCAAGGGGTGTATAGTAGTGGATTCAAGAGGCATGAAGTGGATTCAAGGCAGTCGTGGGATTCGGAGCGCCAACACTTAGTTGTACCGGTCGTGGGCTTTCAACCATAGGTCTGGCCACTGTCACTCATTCTTTTATAAATTAAGCACCGCGGACTGCTGTACAGTTGATAGGTTTAAGCTTGGCTATGCTGTTGTGCCTCCGAGAAGAGACCGTGGATAACAAAGTAAGTGTGCGCTGTAAAGGCTTAGTAGAAAGTAAAACTAAGCTTCTCTGAGTCATGCTCAGCAACTAAAGCTGAGTGTCGTTGAAGCCCGACTGTTAATTGTTACTTTGAATGCGAGGGCTGCTAGAGGGAGCCATAAAAACGGGACAAAACAAGCACTGCCCACACAGTAATGGGCAAGTGTATAAAATAAACGGGCACTTAGGGTCTTAGTAAGGGAATTAAAAGAGAAGATAAACATAAAACAAATACATATGCAATGCTCATGCACGATATATTGAAAGCCAAGAAAGATCACAACACAAAAACAAAGGGAGACTGACCAAGTGAAATGCAATTAATCACAGAGATATATTAAAAATAAAAGAACATGTCGAAAACAGAAACAAGAACTGTTCAAGAAGTGGAGGTGATTTTCAACAACATCGCCACCTATACTGTCACCAATAACAGTTTCACAAGGGATATTAGGAAAACAAAATAAAATTCAAAATATCACAAGCTTAATTTCAGATATACAGACATTGGTAAAAATGGAGTTGTAGATTTCAACATTATCTAGGGACAGCTTGTAAAAGACACATAAATGAGCACACATGTGATTTGCTGATAAAACTGATGGGTGATAGGATGAAAAATGTAGCAGGCTCTGCCGGCCATTAAAGGCCCTCTCCCGCGTTCGGCTCGGGCCTTTAACAAGGGAAAGGGCCTTTAATGGCCAGTAGAGCCTGCTACGGGGGGGGGGGGAGAGTTCTTCGGCTATTAGAACATTCTGCCACTAGAGGGCAGAATGTTCTATCAAATAAAACAAATTCCTCACAAAGCCCGAGGGGATTAAAATCCCCTCAGGCTCTGTGAGGCTTTGTTCACAGCTTATGCTGTGAACAAAGAACATTGGAATGTTGACGCTCTCGGGCTCTTAGCATTCCATTGTCTGCAATGGTGCCCCAATATTCCAATGTTTTATATTTTCAACAGAACTTTAAAAATTCATTACTCTGGTTCTATTTATTCAATTTTTGTTGTTTTGGTGACATTTTATTTATTAAATATTACTCCCAGTTTCTTAATTGGTTTGGGATTTTTCTTGTGTTCTCACTTTATTACTGTTTGAGTGCTACATAAATGCTTTACAGATTGCCTTTAAGCTAAGCCTGGCTGCTTCTCTGCTAAGCTACCAGAGTGTGTTGCACAGGTTTATGTAGTGACACTTTGTGGTTATGCCTGACAAGGATTGTGTTTATTATTTAAGTTGGACTTCCACCCTCTCAATAACCCAATTTCTTACAGAAAAACATTGGAGTAGATTGCTCATCTCACCGCAGTTAGATGGATTTACGTTTCTTTCTCACACCCTTTTCCAAAGATGTCTGTAAAGAGATCGGACTTACCACTGGTACATGTAATCAAATTGATGCTCCGTAAGAAATCCAGAAAGTACCCAGAGACCTTCCCTAAGCTTGTGAGCACCAGGAGAGGCTGAGAGGTGGTGATCCCATTATATAGCAACTCAGGGCAGTAATTAAAATGTAAGTTTAGCTTTTGAGGAAATGCAAAGGCACGGAGAAGGGAAGTATGAGAGAAAGGATGAGCAAAACAAAGTTACTGGGAAACATCAATATAGTGATCAAATTGAGTTTGCAGAAACCATACAACTGAGCAGTTGCAATGGAACTTGTTTCTGTTATATGGCTGCTTAAATTACGCAGCTTGCAGTCCTTCTTCTACCGTGATGGGCTGTCCATTTCAGTCTGACCTTGAATATAGGATCCTATATCTCAACCCCAGCTGCCCATGAAAATATTCCACATTTTCTATTACCCCAGCATTTGTCTCTTTCTGTGTGCACAGGTTATTCCTTTACACAGTTTATTGGGCCCTCACCTATTCTTCCCATGGACCATGCCATCGTACACCAATTAGAAAACAGCTCTTATAAAATCTTGGCAACCATTCTGTTAGACTTATATGCAAAGCACATTCTTCAGTTGGCACAGTGTAACGGTATTAAGAGGCTTTTGTGACTTTGATACTCATCACAAATGTTTTAGGTCTGAAATATTTTGGTTAAGTTTGCTTGCTGAAAGGATTTAGGGCATACTCCATGGTAATGACAGTAGAGATAGATAAACAACTAACATGTATACTTAAAAGTAAGGGCCTGATCACAACCTTGGCGGATGGGATACTCCGTCCCAAACATGACGATATCCCGGCAGCCGTTTTGCAAGTTCCATAGGATATAATGGAACTTGTAATACAGTGGATGGGATATTCGTCACATTTGTGACGGAGTATCCCATCCATCAAGGTCTTAATCAGGCCCTAAGAGTTTGTAGAACAGCTGTTGAGTCAAAGGAAAGTGCCACGGAGAAAGACAGAAACCCATAACAATTAATGAGGCAGAAGGGGGCAAGCAATGGTCCCTAAACCCCTGGAAGTTACAAAAAGTAAAATGCAGAAGACCAGAAAAAAACATACCCGTTCGCTTCAAGGCTGGCCCTTTTTAGTGACATGTTAGTCTCCAGCCCTGGATGCATCAAGGAAAGTTTCACAACTGCTGAAAAAGATAGTGCAACTCTTGCAAAGGAGACCGAGGATCCATTACCACCCATGATTTTGCTGCAAGCTAGTCAGAAAATACCAATATCATTAAAATAAAGAGGCAAACACAATAAGAAATCAGCAGGAACTGATAACCAAATGACTGCGCTCAAGAGAAAAATTTCATGAAACTAAAGGACAGAATTACATGGTTTAAAGAGAATGTGCTAGAGAAAGTACAAGACAGAGAGGTAGTCAAAAGCAACCAAAAGATTAGCGCTGCAGATAATTGAGAGAATGAGTTAAAGACTGAACGGGAGAACCCTAGGCTATGAGATGATGCTCTCCAACTAAAAGATATATAAACTCCAGTACAAAAAACTTCAAATACAGCATATATACCCTAACTATAGACTGAATGCTCTAAAATTGTGACAGATTGCACCCCTGAACTAATTAAAATATGCTTGAGACACTGAGATTCATACTGGATAGTAATAAATCTGGGAGACATCAAATGTGACTGCTACAGATCTTGTACCAGTTCCTGTCTCCTACAGGTTTCTGTGTCTGTTTTAATGGAAATGGACATTGATCAAAGAGAAGGCCTGAACGTATGAAAGTAAATATGAAAGTAAGTACTAAGTGTCTCTAAATCATGTAAAGTATACATTACTCTTTAGATACCCAAGCCCTGTAGGTGGACCAAACTCCTCCTACACACAGCATTCACCCTGTACCAAATACTTTGTGGTTAGCTGACCACATGTGGGTAATCAACCAGACTGAGTGGGCAAGCAGCTGCTGCCTACGGTCTTCACTGTGTGAACAGCGCTTCATGGAGAACCCATTTCCTTCTGATACTGTAGCTTCCCTATACTATGTATGGGGTTTGCCCTGCACTGAAACTGTTTGTGGATAGCCAACCACTTGTGGACAATGAACTAGACAAAGGTAGGAAAATAGCACCTTTGAACAGTTTTGCCCTGTGCAGAAACTCTCCACACAGAGTGCGCTCCTTCTAGACACCCAAGGCCACTACATTGGTAAAGGCCTTACTAGACATGGTGTTCACCTTGTACCAAGAACGTTGGAGATAATCAACCTCTTATGAGGAATCAAGCACACATGGGTGGGCTAGTACCGGGGTGTGTACTCTCTTGACTCCTATGCACATATCATGCAGAGCCCACTCTCACTACACACTTAGGGCACCTTAGGAGACTAAACATGTACTACATACAGCTGTTACCTTGGAGAGAAGCTTTTACAGATAGTCGACTTATGGGACTATGGGAGTGTTTGCTACGCATGGTCTTTGGGCAGCACGCAACCACTAATAAATAGCTGACCCCTCCACACATCCAAGACTCATTAGGAGGTGAAAAATGTTGCAAAACCCATTAGCAGAAAGAGGCTTTAGAAAATTTGGTTGAGGTGTACCTTATTGAATATCTTTTATAACTATATATAAAACTGTCACACTTATTGGATGATGTCATCAGACTTGTGGTGACGGTTAGTGTACCGCAACTGTGGTGGTCTGACCACCACATTATGACCCTGGCAGACAGACCCACCAGGGGGGCCGCAGTCCCCACCAGGGACATGGTTCCCGACGTGGTGACTGCTGCCTGAGTTGCACTCAGCCAGGGTGGTGCTTTCTTTAGAACTCTGTACACTTTACCCCTGCTATGCAGTAGTAAAGAGTTTATGCTCCCATTTCAACCATGGTTGAATTGGCATACTCCTACTTGGCATATTTAACTTCCCTAAAAGCCCATAGGATATGGTAGAAAGTCTACCCAGGGCCTGAAAGTTAAATGCTGTTACTGGACTGCCGCACCTATTGTGCCATCCACTACAGTGGCAGTGCAAACATGGCTTCATGCCTACCATTGTAACCTGAATGTAGCAGTATAAAACCTGAACTGCATTTCAACCTTTCAAAATAAATACTTTTGACAGTTTAGAACTTTCCTTACAATTATTAATATGCCACCCACAATGTAGACATGTAGCTCACAAGTCACACATTAAAAAATATTAAACACATAAAATCGACCTTACTACAATATAATACACATAAAATAACACTCACAAACAGTACTGTATCCAACAATATTTCAATATTTTTATAACCATTAAAAAAAACAACACTTAAAATGATATTCTTACCTTTGATATTCCTGTCCACAATATTTTTGACATCCCGATATTCTTGACACAATATTGTAAATCCCAATAGTTTTTATCCATTATTTTGCCCACATTATCTCACTACAATGTTCCTTTCAGTTTCAAATGATTTTCTGCTTTTGGCAAACATGTTTTTGTTACCAAGCTTACTGAAATAACTTTACTATTTATTGGACTGAGGAAAAAAGCTGGGTCTGTAGGAGAAAACTATCTCACACCGTACTTGAGGGTTGTTTATTGAGAAGTTGAAGATAGTAACCTGTTTGATTGATTGATCCAGAATTGACAAGTGATGTAAATAACAGTCTGTTAAATGGACTGATGGGAGGAAATAGGCTGAAGGTGTATTTCTTTTTAAGTTGAACATCTGAAATACTTTAAGAAAATATAATATTAAATACTGCAAAATTGTATAAATGTCAGTGGCTCTAGAGTCAAGATGCTGAAAGCACCCAACTATCATGAGCTCAGCCCAACGTGAAATAGCCTTCCATCAGTCCAGAAATGAAGGAGTGCAATTCAGTTTGGCAGATTAAAGGGTTTACTGTTGTGAAGTATGACACTGAGGTCAAATATTTTGTTCAAATTCAGAAATAATTTGACTTACAGACTAAAGGCACATTTTTCAAATACTTGCAGCTTAGTAATTAATAGCTTTAAAGAAATTTACAGGTCATCAAGAAGCTTGGGTGTTAAAGCTGATCTCTGCAAAAAGGAAATAATATAGAGACTGTGTAAAATCTATGTGCTTAATTCCACTGAAGAGGGTTAATTCGTAGAAAGAGCGATAAATGCACAACAGGCCTAAAATAAACAAAACTGCGAAAAATGCTTAGTCTATATAGGGAATCCAAGGCGAAGATTTACTATTCTTTAATGTAATGTTACATATTTGCAGCATGCATAGAAAGAGGAAGTAACAAAGAGAAAGAAAAATATTGGTCCTCGTTATGCCTGGTTCAGGAAAGCTTAGCATTTTGACACACTCCTAGGTTTACTCATTTTATCAAATCTAGGATTGCATCACATCCATGAGTGGGTGCATGGTAACTCCTAAATACCACCCATGGAAAACCTCCCTGATGCTAAGTAACTCAAGGCAGCGCTAAGTGCTGTGCTTCACTTTGTATTTACCAAACTATGCAAAGCCACACAAAGTGGCATAGCTTAGTAAGGGCCTTGTTACGAGGTTGGCAGGCTGACCGCCGTCCCCATGGGGAGGAGACCGCCATGGAGCTGGCAGTCTCCCCAGCCCTATTACAATGTTTCCACTGGGCTGACTGGCGGAAACCTCCATATTAGGAGGTTTCTACTGGTCATCCCAGTGGAAACAGTGTGGCGGCATTGGTCTCAGCTCCTTATGGAGCCGAGGCCAATGCTATCAAACATGCTATCGAACAGAGGGCGGACCCATGTACCTTTAGAATGCACACTATCTGATGTAGCAGACAGTGCACATTCCGACGGTGCTGGGCAGGGGGGCCCTGCACTGCCCACAACATGGTGATGGGCAGTGCAGCCCCCCTCGTGGCCCCCATTACTGCCTTTCCACAATCCTTTTCATGGTGGGGACCCCCCATGAAAAGGCTGGCAGAAAAGGTACCCGTGATCAGCATAGCGGTAGTGAATTAATTGCCACCGTGGCTGACCACGACTTCTACTACTGCCACTCCACCGGGATCCATGATCCTGGCGGTGTTGCATTGGCTCTCATTGCACCAATGTGGCTGCTGGATTTGAGCGGCTGCATCACCTGAATTGTGGGGTACTGAATTTGATCCCACACCATGTGACAACTGTCGGCCTAATCTGTTTCCGGACAGTCAGCAGCACCTCACCCATGGCCAAGAGCAGGAGTGATCTGTGGGAACTGGGTGAATGACATTCAGATTTCTCAGGGAAATCATGGTGGATCAGATCTCATCCTTTTCTCTCAGTTACATTTGTCTCACACATGCAAAAACAAACAGAAACAGGGAATGGTTCAATAAGATTTATTGAATCAGCTGTGTCCTAGATAAAGTAACATGAAATGCAATAATTAGGATGATGATGATATAAGCAGAGTGGTGACAAGAAAAGTAAGAGTAAAACACAAGAAAAGTCCCACCATACTGTCACTATACAAGATATGTGATTCCTATCTACGTCACTAATGTTATATGTTACAACACAGCAGGATAAGCCATAATCCTCCCTTCAGGACCCCCCGGGAAGACATCATCCCCCATACCCGAGTATGAGAGTAATGAAGTAGCTTTTTGTCTATTGAGACATCTTCCCCATATAGGCCAGGGAACCGTCAGTCTCAGCGAGCAGCTGTAACAAGGTCAGACAGCATGCAGTCATGGTCATCTGGTTGGATCCTCCCTCTAATGTGCAGGGGACAGAACGATGTTTTTATAATAAAATTGCTAGTGTTCTGAGAACAGTGTCCCAGTGTAAAATGTGTATGTTTCTGTGAAATGTTAGAGATGCACTGTACCACTTGTACCGGCAATCCTATCTCGTCACAGCCTTGAAGAAAGCACAGAGTGAATGAATGCCGTGCTAAGAAATGTAAATGTGTTCCTAGGCAAAAAGACAGCAAGATAAAGAAAAATAAAACATCACCACACATGTAATCATTTCTAAAAGAATAAAATTAAATTAAATGAAACATTACTATGCTAAAGGGCACAGCTAGCAGGCTTAGTTGCTAAGATAACTTGCGAACTAGCATCACTTAGATGGTTCTACAACAGCGATGGTAGCGGTCCCCAGGAAGTCTGACTGCCAGGGTCATAAGCTGGCGGTTGGACCACCAAGAGTGCTGCTGTCTGACCTCTACCGCAGCTTTGGTGAAGTCATAATGAGGGCCTAAATCTCTAAAATGATTTTGCGTTGGGTCTATGCCACAAAAGTGACAAAGCCACAACACAACATTTTAGTAAATATGCCCCCTAATGTCCAGTTTGCACTGTACTTTAACCTTTTGATTATATTATACACAAGCTAGGATTCAATTCACAGTTTCTTGACAGCACTTCTAATTGCTAAAGGTGTAAACATAAGACATGTTCATTTTATGTCCAAGACTGCAGGAATTCTAGAAACAAATTCAGGTTCATTCACCGTAATCTCATTTGAAAGCTTCTTGTGATAGGCGTTAGAATGACTTCAACAGGCCTTCCTACAGTTTCAACCCTATTGTTTTTTAGGACAATAGCTGCCTAATCACAAAATGGTGGAAGGACTGTAGGCCCCCCCAGAGTTGAGAAAATGGGCAGAAATGAAATCAATAGCTAATTGGCAAGATGTTGTATAAAAGCAGGTATAATATTAAAGCAAGTCAGACTCTGTGGTGATTCTTTTAAAAAGACATAGCAGATGGTTAATGGTTATAAAGAGTCACTATTTTTGAGTGAAACCAATAGCTAAAGGGGAGCAATGGAATAAGGTGAGGGGTACTAGCTGACAGATGCAATTTGAATGGGATTCCCAAACGTTTTGCTTTGGTGTTAATAAAATGAATGAAATTCAATGTTGTATAAAAACAGAAATGATTATATGTCTGTATCTGTATTTTAATTGCACTTTGACTCAATAAAAAAACTAAGAGGAAAGTAACTGTCGCTGATCCCTCCAAATTGTTTCTAAGCCAAGATAAAAAAGTCATTTTATTCATAACTAGGCTATTACTGGAAAATGTTGATAGAAAGTTTGAGGGGATTTAGGGTGCAACATATGAAAACTAATGGTGGTCATTGCCCATGCAAAAATAGGATGATCATATGCTTTCACATTAGGGCCTCTCTCTAAATGGGCACTCGCTGCACTCTCATGATTTTCTCTTAACAATATATATAGTTACAGAACAGTTTCCTTGTGGATCTTCAAACCACATGTGAGTAACCACTATGTCAGACTTTTGACTGACTATACAGACAGTCAGGCACATTCTCTTTTGTACCATTTCTCCTCCTGTAAAGTTACAGGCTTACAATACAGCTACCTGTCCTAATAAGACTGGCGAGCCTCTGGCTGCAAGTGTTGAAATGTCAACTTATTTACTTGACATTTAGGGGCATTTTATAACTCATACATAATGACTTGATCTACCAAGACAGGATTCAGGTTGGAAACATCTGACACACTCACTGTACCGTTCTAAGTTTCTAGACTCCACTCTTTTGCACTATGCCATCAGCACTTTTATGCACCGGTTTAATATTTTTGTAAGTCTTCCATTTTGACAAATATGAATATTTGAAAATTTGTGCAATGATTGAGACATCTGTGTATTGAAAAAGGAATATTAATATACAGAGCCTGAATGAGCAGATTACCTGTATTTTAAACTACCCAATAGAGTATTGAACTCATTTCTAGGGTATATGACTCTTCCTAAATTTGTAATCTCATAAATCAATGATAAATGTGCATCAATAAAAGGAATTCCGAGCAAGGTTTTAGTCCTACCTTAGTAAATGTACTACTAAACTGCAGTTCAGCCAGAGCACAATGATTCTTCCTTTGGCATACATTTTTGGCACATCTGTAGACAGTGCAAATAAACACGGGAGCTCACACATGGCATTTCATATCCAGGTCAATGGCAACATTTCTTTGCCAATTTACTTGAAATTTGGGAGGAGATTTGGAGCAATGGTCAGAGATGGTGACTTTGGAACTTGGAATCTGGTTTGAATCCTGGCCTCAGATTCTGGCCAAATCACTATCTCCCCCCAGGCTTATTAAAATGTTTCATGTTAACCTTCTTTGGGTCCTTATGTGCTTTTCTGTATTAAGATCCCCAGTATAGGCTTTTTTGTCCCTTGGGACATCCAGTACCTGTACCAAGATGGAAATAAGCATTTGGTAGGCTGAGCTGTGGGTCTATGATATAACACTTCTTCAAGCTCTTTCACACACTTTACCAAAGGTTTCAAGGGCTGACCAGAAAATGTAGAAAGGCAGCCTGTTAGCACTAGCCATCACTGTTACGACGAAGATCCGATTCAGCCTGAGGACCTCATTACGAGGCTGGTGGGCCAACCATTGGCCCGCCAGCCCCATGGAGAGGAGTTGCAAGGTACCCAAGGCAAAATAGACACATGCACAGTCAAATGCAAAGGAAGCTAGCACATTTGAACACCCTCCCTGCCTGGACAAACAAAACTCAAGCTGCCACACATGAGAGAAATCTACAAACCATATGTGGGGGACAAGACTAACATCATACATGCTGACATTGGACCAGACAAGATGAAATATGTACCTTACTAAACAAAACACAATGCACTGTTACCCTAGTTGGAGTAACAGCCACATATCCATACATTGAACATCTACCTTTGTCTTGGGTGACACCATACTCTGTGCGAGCCACTCACCTGAATTCCAGGCATCCCAAAGGGGCGATGAGAAGAGTACATTCCCCTCTCATAAGTCCTCAAGGGGCAGCGGGCTTTGGGAAGAGATAAGGATAAAATACCAGCTTCTGCTTTGTGGATTGCAAAATCGGAATGCTGGACCCAAGACTGCGTGTTGTGTTGGGCGTCAGGACTTCTGATTTCTCAAAATACTGGGTTCTTCGTTTTTAGGATTCTCAGCTGCAAATTAATTACTTCATTAATACATTTAACTTGCATAAACTATTGCAAATTTATATATTGCATAATGTCAGTTATTGTTGACACATTGCGTATACGTTTCTATAAGGCTGAACAAGCCTCTTCCTCTTTTTACATTACTTTACGAGTCTCTAAAGCAATGTCCAAACTCAAAAACAATCAACTTGACTGAAGGGCTTCTTTGTGTTCTGAAGTAATCTCTTGCCAATAATAGTTTTGCTAAACTTGCTCTATTTCCAATCTCTCAGGGGAGTGCTTGTTACAGGAAATATGTCTTTTCTTAATATCTGTTTAGCGGTTTCCTGGATTTCCACACAAACGATAAATCATTTCTCATTGTCATAAATTATTCAAAAGACAGAGCTCTGTTTTGTTTCAGTTAAGTGATTAATCTTTCTTTTCCTTGAAATGAAGTTACTTGCTTGAAAATTTCAGAAGAACCCAAACTGGGTTTTTTACCTTCCTTATTTTCTTTCTTTTACAGGAAATATGGGATCGTCGGCAGAAGACGGAAGAGGAGAGCGGACACTGCAGGAAGCTGACCGGAGGGCGAGGATCACCAGAACTCAACTGGAGGCTGTTCAGAGGATGGGAAAGCTGGAACTCTACTGGAAGCTTGTCGGAAAATGAGGAACACTGGAACTCGACCTGAGGCAGGCTGGAGACAAATGAACTTGACTTGCAGTGGAACTTGACTGGAGCAGGCTTGCGGACAAGGAACTTGACTGGAATGGAAACAAGTGAGCAGAGCAATAGGTATGAAGCTAAGCAAAGCCGCAGACTCACAAGCATCCTTAAATAATCAAATGTGCACATGAGCCTTTTGGCAGTTGATTGCTTGCTAAGGAAACGAGCAATTATTCTCCTGATGGTGGCACATGTTCAATACAGATTTCATTGTGAAGAGCAGATGTTTTGGCAGTTACAGTTGGATCAGATGGAATACAATGTGCATAATCAAGAAGCATTGGTCAAAATAAATGAGACATTTAACAAGCATTGGTTATTGCAAACTTGATATATATTCAAGGATGTAATGAAAATGCCCAAATAAGTCTGAATGTTGGAAGGAACAGCATCTTACTGTAATCAAGCTCTTGAATGTGCTAGTGTACGCACAACACACCAGCACTGCCCACAAAGTCAGATATTACAAACAACAGCAAATGGATCAGCAATCAGAATGAAACAAACACAACTGCAGGCATACAGCACACATTACTCAGGAACAACATAAAGGTAAGAAGGAATTGCAGGACAAGTGTGTGCCCAAAAAAACAACAACTTGGGTTTATGGAATTGAAATGAAGAAGATCAAAGGCCATTGGCCAGTTCAGTTAATGTCTGTGCACATGGTTGTGCCCACACTTGACTCAAATCCCTGCTAAGGAACCTCCACAGGAAGGGGCATCAAGTGGGCAGACAGGCACCTTAGGGATGGGGTGGGTCAGATTTGGGATGGCTGGGTTTGGGAGGGGTGGGCTGTTTCTTTGGAGGGCTGGGCTTCTTCTTGAGGGGAGAGGTATGGGTACTTGTAGGGGGCAGGTGTGACAGGGGAGGACTTGGATGTGGAAGGGATGGGTTGGGATGTGGATGGAGACCTGTTGGGTTTAGGAGGGTGTTTGGAGGTAACAGATTTAGGTGTCTGGACAGGACTGGTGGAGCACTCCTCTACTCATCCGGGAAAGTGTGTCAGAGCACTGTGGCATGCTGCATTCTCCACAACATCGCCCTGTGGATGATTATCCCATACATCCTAGAGAAGGGGGAGCCTGCAGTCCCATTGGGTGAGAATCCTGAAATGCCAACTGAGGATGACACTGGTAAAGAGGAAGGCACTGACTTACAAGAAGGTCTTATCCACAGTTACTTCTCATTAGTATAAGTGTGTCTTGTGATGTCATGACTGTACAATGAACTGTGTTTGTAAGAATGTGTAGAGTTGAGTGTTTGAGATACAGCTAGGGAGCTAATGCTCTGAAATATTCATCCAAAGGCTGCTTGATGAGACAGCTTTTGAAAAATCCCACCTTGATGATGTTGCTTTGTTTGTGTTAGTGTCCTTGCAATGTACTTTGTTTTACAGATGCTTGCTATGTGACTTCGGTATGGTTTCAAGCCTACACTCCTTGTTTTGCACGTTATACAGCTACATTCACTATGGCATCTTCATGTGCGCATTTCAGAGTTGTGACATTGGCACATATGTGATGTGTGACGAAGTAGACATGGATTGGTTCAGGTAATGTAGGTCACAGAGTTTGCGTGTAGGAGTCCTGTGCCAAGACAGCATGCACAGTGTTTAGGTGGAAGGTCAGAAGTGCCTATTGGGCTTGTTTTGTGTGCTGTGGTGGGCCTGATGCATCATGTGTATCATCATTTGGTCATGAAATATGTAGTGCTAGCTTATGACCAAGTATTTTTCCTGCACATTGGCTAAACACTCTTTTTGTATGATCTGTGTGTAGCTGTAGATGTGTTTCATCATTGTAAGCCACAGTGCCATAACACTGACATATGTTTGTGTCATACTACCAGATGCATGGGCGTTGAATTATGGGGCCCCTTTGATCAGGGACTGTCGTACTGCCATCTGTAACTTGAATTCTGTGATGTGGATTAACTGTGGTGTGGTATGTGATAAGGCTCAAACTGGTGACATCAACCACATCAGTGTTTGCCTATTCTGCAGGACAATGTGTGACGTATCCCTTTCTTCCATGGTCTGGAAGTCTGTACCTGTCAACATATTCATTTATTTAGTATGAGTTAATCATTTTTTATTTCCAAAAGACCTGACCGATTGAGAGCCTATGTGCTTAATACCGTAATTAAATGGTTTGTTTGAGCAGACGCTTGTATGTATGTGTTTGTGTGGGAGAGTTTTAATCCTGAGCTGGGCACTGTGTACATGCAACATATCCCATCTTGAACAGGTAGCTTGGCATATCATTGTATGGCTCACATGGTCTGACATATCTACATTGTTAAATATGAAATCAAAATCAACAGATAAAGCGCCAGTGAATGGTGATTTTATTGTGCAGCTATGACTAAAAGAAAATATATGTGACAATACTCAACAACAAATCAAATGTGAAGGGGTCAGTCATTGGCATAGAGGCCACACCATTGGGAGTCCAAAACCCAGAGTACTTCCCCCTTTGGAAATGGTAGGTGGTTGAGGATCAGTCCAGAATGAATGTGTAACACACAAAGAAGGTCCTCAGGGAAGAGGGTTATTACTGGTGGGTGTCTTGCCATCCACGGCTCCTGAATTCTTTGCTAGACATCCCCGCTTGGGGGGGGGGGTGAGATATGCTGCTACAGAGGCAGGGGTGTCTGGGCCTTGGTGTTTCGCCGGCAAGGCCTTCATTCCAGTGGCTGGTTCTGATGTTGGTAGGCCTGCTGTTGATTGGCCAAAGGAAGGGATAGACGTATTGAAAAGCCCTAGTCAGAGTGCTATGTATGTCCCTCAACACCCTTGTTAGGGAGGCCATGTTGATATTGTGGTCCTCCATCTATTCCGGCATGCCCGATGCTTGTCCCTCTGTAGCTGCCTGATTTCCCCAGAGTTTGATCAACACCTGGTCCATCACTCCGGATAGACCCCCAAGACATGGCTGATGGTGTCCTGGCCAAGAGCAGCCCCAGTAGCCTCACCCCGATGGTAGGCACTGTGCTCAGGACACAGGTTGGGGGGGGGGCGAATAGTTTCCTGTGAGGTGGAACCAGCAGGGCTGGGAGTTGATGTTGTGGGCAGAGTGAGACTCACTGTTGCTGTCTGACCAGGTAGCTCAGATGGGCCAGGACCATTCTCCATGGACAGACATCCAGGAGTGTTGTCTTCACTGGGGGCTTCATCTGGGTAGGGGGGATAATGTCAGTCTGATCCACAGCAGCTGTGTGTCCAGTGTTACTGGTTGTATTTTGGCATCTTCCTCCAAAGGTTTAGTGTTACAGTAAGTAGAGACCTTGTACAAAGTTAAGTTGTAGTTAATCCAATTGTGGAAAGTAACCATGGTATAGGATGGTTTGACATGACATGTTAAGCATGGCAGCCCAATTTGACTCTAGCAGCTGCTGAGATATACAGATAGATGGCCTGAAAATGACATCTTGCCAACAGTGAAGCCAACACAGTCGCTAGACAAGATGTGGCTTTGACCATTTGGAGGCCAAGTTGGTTGTGATGCAAGCAGACCCAGGGCTTTGTTGTATATGTGACTGGAGTCATCAAGTGCACAGTGCTGTGTCAATGTGTCTGCTGCCAATACAAATCTGGTGATGCAGCTTTAGGCAGTAGGAATACTTGTTGTACGCACTGGGAAAGGTGTCATTCATGTTCTCAATAATTTCATCTTGGGTTAGCAAGTAAAGATTGAACTAGGTAGACAGACACATCTCTGATTTGTGCATGATCTGTGCTTGATCACTCCCAGGTGAGTATACTTCATATGGGATTTGACAAACAAGGGTATTTGGACACTGTGCTGGTGTTTGGAGTTAGAGAAACAGTGTCTCCCAGGAGTTTCAGTCAGGCCAATCCCTGTACTACACACACTATAGAAACCCCCCAGGTGAGTAAACTTCCTCTCAGCGTTGTCAAACAGGGGTATTTGGACAAGTGAACACGGTGCTGATGTGATGTTTAGAGTTACAGACACAAGGCCTGCTGGGAGTTGCAGTCAGGTCAATCCCTGTACTACACACACTAAACAAATGTTACCCACCCCCAGGTGAGTATACATCATTTGGAAGTTGATAAACAGGGGTATTTGGACAAGTAGATACTGTGCTGGTGTTTGGAGTTAGAGAAACACAGCCTGCTGGAAGTTGCAGTCAGGTCAATCCTTGGACAACACACACTATACAAATATTATTCCCCCCTCGCCCCCCCCAAGTTAGTATACATAATTTGGAAGTTGACAAACAGGGGTAGTTGGACAAATGGACACTGTGATAGTGTTTGGAGATGGAGAATCAGGGCCTGCTGGGAGTTGCAGTCAGGGCAATCCCTGTACTACACACACTTTACAAATGGTATTCCCCCTGGTGAGTTCTCTTCATTTGGAAGTTGGCAAACAGGGGTATGTGGGCCTGTGGCAACTGTGCTGGTGTTTGGAGCTAGAGAAATAGTGCCTTCTTGAAGTTGAAGTCAAGACAATCCCTATACTACGCACATTATACAGATGGTATCCCCCAGGTGAGTGAACTTCATTTCTGAGTTGACAACCAGGGGTATTTGGACACGTAAACACTGTGTTGGTGTTTGGAGTTTGAGGCCCAAGGCCTGCTGGGATTTGCAGTCAGGTCACTCCCTCTACTACACACACTATACAAATGTTATCCCCACAGATGAGTATACATCATTTGGAAGTTGACAAATAGGGGTATTTGGGCCCATATTTATATTTTTTGATGCAAAACTGCGCCTGCGCAGTTTGGCGTCAAAAATATTACCGCCGGCTAACGCCATTTTGGTGCGCCGTGCGGACGGCAAATTTATACTTTGACGCACAGCGACGCAAACCACAGGTGTAAGTCATTTTTTTTTACGCACACCGCAGCTTCACGTCGTAAAGGAAAACTACGTTAACGCAGCGGAAATGACTGTGGGTTGATTTACGGCACTGCAAACCGGATATGCAGCGTTTTTTTACGCAATAGCGTAAAAATTCCCCGCAAACACAGCCATATCAGCAGAGGAGAGCCACAATGGATCCCAGATGCCTGTACAGATCCAAGGAAGATGACAACAGACCAGGAACCAGCCAGGAGGACCCACACAAGACCCAGGACAGTTTTAAGAAGAAAAGAAAGTGTCGCTTCAGTGCAGAGGAGGAGGAAATTCTGGTAAAAGAGGTAACGGAACACCAGCACCAACTGTTTGTCACCTCAAAGTTGCCAATCAGTAGGAGAGAGGCGATATGGCAACAAATTGTTGACAAGATTAACAGTGTGGCAGAAGTACGCAGAACAGTCATCGAGTGCAAGAAACGCTGGCATGACTGCAAGCGCAGGACCAAGGAAAAGATGGCCAGGAACAGGAAGGCAGCACTGCAGACTGGAGGTGGGAGTCCAGCACACCAGGAGCCCCTGGACCACATGCAGGAGATGGTTGCAGCCGTCATCCCTGAGGAGATCGTCACAGGGATTCAAGGACGGGACAGCGCAGACTACCAGGAGACAACACACATGTAGGGTAAGTTGCATGGGGAATTAAAATGCACTAATGTCAACTACAACCAGGGGGGGATACCAACTACAAAATGCATGGAAGTCATCATATACATGGAGTGGCATGGGTAAAGGGGTACGGCACGGGGGCATAGCCTGTACAGAGAGAAGCTGGGGCACACCATAACACAACACCAACAACAGTTCCATGGGGGTATGCAGCCATGCCAACGATGTAGCAAAGGTAAAGCCACACCAGGAGGGAAGGGCACAACATCAAACTGACATCCTGTCACACGTCAACCACTATATCCCCTAAATTAACTAGGGCCCAATTAACAACCTCTAGCCATACCGACAACTGGAATGTAACAGTGACAACAGTTGCCACTACCACCTCCGCTGTGTGTGCAGCTCAAGCAGCCAATGGCAGTAACTTCCCCATGGATCATACACACCTAAATTAGTGGGTTGAGGATGACAACTTTAACAATCCCTTGAAACAAGCCTAATGTTCCAGTCCTGTCAATTGTGAATGGCCATAGTTGCTGCAAACATCAGCCAATGTCATCAACATTAGGAGCTACACAGCACTAAGGTCACACCCATGCAGCATATGTCAGGGTCCTTCCTGTGCCTGGGTCACAGTGCAACATCCCAAATGTCATACTGCTCAGACAACAGCATTGAGGGGGAGGACACATGTAACTGGTCACTGAAATACATCTGCACATTCAGAGGAGGAAATAGAACACTGCTTCGACTATCAGGGCAATCCAATGTCCACACATTCCCCAACATCAGCTGTACACATTACCAATGCTTACATCCATATCGTGCCATAACAATGCTATGCATAGGATATGCTACATTTCAACTACATATAAGTGGATGTGAAAGATCAGAGACTGGGGCAGGTCCATATTGTTAAGTGTGCTGCTAGTGCCATCAGAGCACCCACAGCCAGTGAAAGGTCTCACCATGAGAATGGATGTAGACGGAGGGTTGAGTAGGACAAGAAGGTGGCAATTTACTATTTGGCCTAAACCAACACCTAGAGGAGATGATGGCGACAAGTCAAAAAACTTACCACAATACATGTGACGTGCAGGTGGGGCATAGGCCTGGGAGAATGCCCATCTGAAAGACTGGATCAATGAACAGGAACCAAGATCACAATGTGTAAATCATCACAAGGCAGACATGTCACATCACAAATGCCACAACACAGATACACTAATTGTACCCTATTTCATTGCAGAGGACGATGGATCTCCTGCGGATATGCCTGTCCAGGACTACCCTGATGACATGGATGACGAGCTGACAAACATCAGCCACCAGCCCCTCCAAGATGTCCTTGGAACCCTCCAGACCCCACCTTAAGTCACAAGGAGGAGCACAGAACAAGCAGCCATCACAGAGGACCCACCCACAACCCCAATTGTAAGACCTGCCAGCTCCAATACAGCTGGGGACTCAAATGACAAAGGCACCAGCTTTGAGAGAACTGCAGTCGGAGTACAGCGGGAGCTGGCCAATGAGGTGCGGGTGGGGATGCAAACTATGGCAGCACGCCTAGAGCGGGTGCGTTCGTGCATGATGTCAACTGAAGAACAGGCAGCAGCTATGCAAGGGCGAACAACTATCTTGCAGGAAGTAGAAAAAAGGCCGAAGGAAATCAGCACAGCTGTAATACAATTGACCCAACACCTACAACAGCAATCCTGTCAACGCGTGCACGAATGCAACATTGAACCCCTCAGGGCCGACCTGGCTGCCTACCATCGTGATGTGGGTGCTATTCTTAAGAACCAGCAGATCCTCCTTGCAGCAGTACTGCCCTTAAGACCCTCACAGGTAGCAGCGACCGGGATGTCTGACTCCACGTCTTCAAACACTGAGGTGTGTGTTGCCCCTTCACAACCACCACCACCAAGGATAGAGGAGGCAACACACACATCAGAAGAAGACATGGAACAGATCAACTTCACATGAAAAAGTACCCGGAAGCACTAGTCCCTGCCACATGGCCACCTATTACTAAGGTCCTTTGCTTTGTAACATGCCAGTCTTGCAACAACTGTACTTAATGACTGTTCTGCAAACCACTGTATATCTTGTCAGCCTGCCCACTGATTGTCTCTCACTTACTCATTGGCAAATCCTGTCCCTCTGCACTGTCTGACACATCACCCAGCATGTCAAATGCATTTTCCTGTAGCACTTGTGTAGAATCACAATGGAAGATGTCACTATAATGGACTCACAATCATGGACAATGTACATATAGCACTACAGCACTTTTCAATAAATTGCACTTCCACAACCACTTTGTCTCTGTGTAATGTGACACATCCACCGTGCAGTAGACCACTGAATTTTGCCTCCTGTCAAATGACATAGCTTGTCAATACAACTATCCTGAAATAATGTAGTCTGCTAACTATGCACAGTGGCCTGGATTGCACAATACTCTGCCCTTCCTGAGGGTAATATCTGATGAAAAGAGAAACCATACACCAAAATGCTGTGTTGGACAGAATAATGCTTCCTCAAGGGATATCTAAGCCATTAAATCATGGCAGCGAAATGTTGCCTCTTTGCAATACTAACACATATAACATTGCCCACAAATCTAAGCAAAAAGTCAACAAACTGCATGACTGAAGGTGTCTGAGTTTACATCCAAATAAGTAGTCATGCTGAACAGTGTCACAAATGATCTATGTGAGTCATGATCAGGATACTACAAGTGTGCACACTACCACTCACCTTATAAGGGTTTCCTTGAACATCACACTGCAGTCAGACATAACACACTGTCCCCAATACCAAATCTGGAAGCACAGTGTGTGACATTGAAACATACTTATTGAAAAAAAACACGTTGGTATCCATACTTACTGTGATTGGTGGTTGCAGTGAATGGTCAAATCTTTGCAAGGTAGCTTTGTGGTAGCTGCCAATGTTACAGCTAATTTGGGATTTGTTTGTAGCATAGGACACAAATGTAATACAAAATAAATCATGTACACTCATGCCAAGGCCCTGATCTACAAGCATTTCACATATACTGTAAAGGGTTTACTACATATTTATTAAACTGTAAAAACAGAAGAGATAACTTGTGAAAAGCCTTACCTACCCTAATCTACCCTAACTACTCATTACCCACAACTGTCCCTAACTAACCTAAGCTAAACTTACTTATCACATGTAACAAAACGTTCTAACCATCAACCCCCCACCCCCCTTATGAGACAGGACACATGGAGGACAACAGATACTAACCTAAACACATACTATCCTATACTAAACAAATATATATTGTTTTGTAATTTTTTATTTTAGAATTTTTATAAAAAATTATTTTTCAAAACACACAAGAACCCCAACATTGGCCCCCACCCACACACTCAAAAAGAAACAGTAGAAATAATCAGGACCCCCCACGCACTAACACTAACTAAACTAACAGCCTACACTAACCTAACACTAAGGGGGTGATTCTGACCCCGGCGGTCTTAGACCGCCGGGGCCAGGGTCGGCGGGAGCACCGCCGACAGGCCGGCGGTGCCCCGCAGGGCATTCTGACCACGGCGCTTTGGCCGCGGTCAGTGCAGGAAAACCGGCGGTCTCCCGCCGGTTTTCCGCTGCCCCTAAGAATCCTCCAAGGCGGCGCAGCTCGCTGCGCCGCCGAGGGGATTCTGACCCCCCCTACCGCCATCCCGTTCATGGCGGGAAAGCCGCCATGAACAGGATGGCGGTAGGGGGGGTCGCGGGGCCCCTGGGGGCCCCTGGCGTGCCCATGCCAATGGCATGGGCACGGCAGGGGCCCCCGTAAGAGGGCCCCGCAAAGTATTTCAGTGTCTGCCTTGCAGACACTGAAATACGCGACGGGTGCCACTGCACCCGTCGCACCTCCCCACTCCGCCGGCTCGATTACGAGCCGGCATCCTCGTGGGAAGGGAGTTTTTCCCTGGGCTGGCGGGCGGTCTTTTGGAGACCGCCCGCCAGCCCAGGGAAAAACTCATAATACCCTCCGCGGTCTTCTGACCGCGGAGCGGTATAATGGAGGGCGGAATTCTGGCGGGCGGCCTCCGCCGCCCGCCAGAATCAGAATCACCCCCTAAGTCCCCTAAACCCATAAAGTATAAGAATAAGGAAAGAGGAGGGAGGAGATGGAATTGTGTCCATCAAAATATCTAGAGGTTGGCCCTCCGGAGGGTCCGCTTAATGGACCGCACCCGCCGGTTAATATGGCGAACATCCTGCCACAGGTGACTCATTCTCCTGAGGACACGGTCCATTTTACGCTGCATGTCCACAAAAGCAGCAGGGTCAATAGCAGCAGCTGGGGTGGTCTGTGTGACAACAGAGGAAGTGTGGGGCCGTGAAGGGTCAATATCTGTGGGCTGCCCTGCAGGTGGTCCTGTGCTAGGGCCTGGAACACTTGCAGATGTTGTTGCCACAACGGTCACAGCTGTTGGTGGTGCCACCTGGGTGGTAGCGGTGGTAGTGCTGGTGGTGGCTGTGGTGGGCAAAGAAGGGCCACCCTTTGGGAATGCCCTCCAGGCTCTGGAGGCCCGTTCATTTCGGTATCTGCGGGCCATTCTTCGGTACCCCGACTCTACCTGCAGTATATGCTGGTACCGCATTGCCCGCCTTTGGAATTCCCGCACCTGCATGGGTGTCATATTAGCAGCTGTGAAGACAAATAAAAAAATAACATTAGGAACTGCATTGTGTGAAATGGCACAAGAAGTAAATCAGACAATACATCTACTGTACTTGTAACAGCTCATATCATCATACAGATCATTGAATGTCCCTGAGGAAGTACATGGCAGGCCAGCCTAGAAAGGTCGTATCACACATAGCACATCCAAACCCTACAAGATGGGTAACAACTGGCATGTTTTGGCATCAGAGTTCTGCCAGTTGTCAGCTAACAATCATGCAGCACATCCTCCGCCAATGCCAGGGCTACAAATGGCAGTGTACGGGATGGAAATCCAGGGCCACATGATCTGCAAGTTGTAAATGGACTTGCTAGTATAGTACTCATGGTCTAAACATGAGTGTGTATACTAGGTTCACACAAAATATTCACTGATTTACATGTCTGTGTACCAAACTTGTATCATCAGTCCTAGGTACACTATTCACAAACCCATGCCTGTGTTTGAGGTTGGGGGGAGTGGAGAAACAGCTAACAATTTCAAACAACATGGACACCCAGGAAGCTTATGAAAGCAGGACATGTGTTTGGCTCAACACACACACCACAGTTAAGGTGTATCTACAAATAGGAGACAGCAAACCCTTGACCAATTCCAGCACCACACATGTCTGGTAATGCAGACCTTTGTCCACATCATATACTTCCAGTAAGCCATGACATACAACTAACACAGAGATGCAAGAACACCCCTGGCCATGATTTGCATGCACACCTAGGCCATTGCACTCAAGTGCCACATACTTGTAGCACTACATGTGGAGCTACATGCTGCTAGGAAGGTCAACTTACAGGTTAATCAGTACATTAGTGAATAGGGAAGCAGAAGTCTGTTGGTAAGTATTTTGCAGCCCCATTCTGGGAGAATGTGGGTCTGACAGGCTGACTAAATCACAGATTAGGTCCAGTGCAACTCTTGCTGATACAAGTGTTATCCACATGACTCATCCCCATTCACATTGCGGGGCCTACAGGACTGACCTAGAATCCCTAAATAAGACAATAGGATAAGCATTGGCCAACTCTACAATGGTGAGAAAATGAAATCCCACTAATGGAACAAGACAAATGATGGGCCAGCGCATCACACCTTGCTATTTGTTCAACACACAGGAGTCCATCACACATCACCAGCAAACACAACACAGAACAGACACATCAACACTTACTGGAGTTGTTGGGGTCCTCAAATGAAGCCACCTCGCCCACAGTGTAGGGTGCGGGTCCACCTGTAAGGCATGGAAGGGAAAAATGTGCTCAAATTCTGTGCACTGTCCAACAATTCCAAAGACAACTACTATGTGTAAGATTACATAAGTAAGTAAAGCCACTCATACATGATGATACTGCATCCGATATAGCACGGCTAACATGTACATACCGTGGGTCTCCTGTGAAATTTACACACATATCTGCACACATGCAGTGGCCCTAACTATCATGTGTTGGCAAACATGCTCCTTCATTAGTGAGCAGACATAATAATGGAGTGTATTGGTCTCATCATGTGTATCCAAGAGAGACATCCAAAGCCACTTTCCTTGAGGAGTGCATTACCATTCAACCAGCCATTGTGGCCATGACAATTTTATGACACACAGGTACAATGTACAGAGGGGCAGGGACAGTTGTAAGCCCTCATGTTGTTACAGTTTCTTCATTTGATGTGGCCCAGCTATGATGAGTTGCACCAACCATAGAAATATGAACCCTTGTGCATACCTTTGGCCAGCTATCCCTAAACGAAAGGTGGAATAACAAACACCAAATACCAGTCTAAGATGTTAGCTGACGGCACCTTGCACTTTTTTCCTATGTCTCCAAATCCATATTACATCTAACATATATAGAACTTCTGTGATCGCTTGCCTTCCACACTCACCAGACACACATGAGACATGTGTTTGGGCCACATTGCTATCATCAATTGACGTGAAGCCTGCACTCATTTTCAGCATCATGTAGTGTTTCGAAAGTCAGTCTAGCTGTTGCGTCAACACATTTTGGTAATGATTTAGAAAATCTATACCTCACAGGCAAATGTGACCTATCTATACATAATTGGCTCCTGATTTGTGTTGCTGTTTCACACAAAGGCGGCACCAACTTACATTAAGCAAAAGTATTCAGTAAGTTTGCAGAGCACTTGCTTCCTGACAGCTAGCAATTGTGGTCCTTAACATAGTCCATCAATGACCCTGTATGTTTCCAAAGCATTCCACACACTCAACAACATTGCAGACAGATATTGTACAAATCATCTGATGTCACTATAGAGCATTTAATCGTGCACATGTACATGATTTTTACTCACCAACAGGGCCACCAATCACAATTCCCAGGTGGTCCAGCAGATCTTGCTCCCTGGAAATGAGGTCAGCCCAGCGGTGCTTCAGCTGGTGGTCATTCCTCTGGCTCCGATATACGCGCTGCAAGTGATGCAGGACCTTTCCCCACCGGAGCTTCTGTGCCTCAGTGTGATACCCCTGTATCACCCGCCCACCTGCTTCAATCATAAGGGGGGGAAAGGCACACCAGCCATATGAACCCCCTAAGCTCCTCCTCACCCATCTTGCCAAGACGTGGCCTACCCAACATCAGGGTAATAGGGGATAAAGGAGAACAAAGGAGAATAGGGGGAAAGTAGAATTAGAAAAACGTAAACTAAACAACTAAAAGAGCCCAACTATCCCCAAACTATCACCACCCACAACAGACTCCCAAAAACAACAAAGACAACACAATACTAGACAATAGTACACAATAAACACTCAGACAGGATACAACAACAATATTTTATTCACAAACTGACAAGTAATGGACTACACAGGAGACAAAAGCACAATTTTACTAGACAAAACTCTGAACACAGCCACACAGTCTAAAAGAATCACAGACTGCAAAGTGAAAGTGAAAGTACACCCCCTGTACAGAATCTGTAAACAAGATATCCTTTTACATCACTTCCTGCATAAAATGGCTGCAGTTTTTATCGCTATGCGTCAAAATATATTTGACGCATACAGTCTGGGCGTCATTTGTTTGCACAGGAGTAAAAATTAGGCTGCATACATATATTTTGAAAAAGTCTAACACTTAACCAATTTTCAGGGCATTATGCGTCGTTTTTCGGGCATAAGCGTAATTTTTTTACGCTTGTGCATCATTTTTTGACGCGTATGTGTTAAAATTTCAGGGCGTTAACTGGGTTTGGGTAATTTTACCTTTTTAATGGAAAGTTACATTTGTGACACAACTGAGATAGGCTGATTGCTCTCACTTTGGTCTTGGCGGTGTATGGGCACATGTGAGACATCATACTGCTGCGGACCATGATCCGCTACTTCCTTAACATGATTTTCACTCTTGGATGACGCACTAGATGGCCATATGTGTGCCCTACATATATGTATTGCACAAATTGGGCATGTTTGGCATCAGGAGAGGTAGCATGGTGACGCACATAAGTACAATACCTCAATGCCTGTGACTCAATGTGTGTGCATTGGCTACTAATGTAATTGTTGACCCAGTGTGTGTGCATCACAAGATGCATGATGGAAAATATGCTTGTATGAATGTAAAGTCAATGGCCCTCATTCTGACCTTGGCGGGCGGCGGAGGCCGCCCGCCAAAGTCCCGCCGTCAGATTACCGTTCCGCGGTCGAAAGACCGCGGCGGTAATTCAGACTTTCCCGCTGGGCTGGCGGGCGGTCGCCTTCAGACCGCCCGCCAGCCCAGCGGGAAAGAGGCTTCCACGATGAAGCCGGCTCGGAATCGAGCCGGCGGAGTGGAAGCTGTGCGACGGGTGCAGTTGCACCCGTCGCGTATTTCACTGTCTGCGCAGCAGACAGTGAAATACATGTAGGGGCCCTCTTACGGGGGCCCCTGCAATGCCCATGCCAGTGGCATGGGCACTGCAGGGGCCCCGCGACCCCCCCTACCGCCATCCGGATCCCGGCGGTCCGACCCCGCCAGTAGTGCCGGTCCGACCGCGGCCTTACCGCCGCGGTCAGAATCCCCATTGGAGCACCGCCGGCCTGTCGGCGGTGCTCCCGCGGTCCTCCGCCCTGGCGGTCAAAGACCGCCAGGGTCAGAATGACCACCAATGTGTCCTAACCTTAGATGCAAGTCAGTGTGGAAATGAGAGAGGACATGAGTTAGTCATACATGTAGCAACATCTGTTGTGTGCACTTCCAAGATTTTGGGTAACGTAGACACCACAAATGACATAGCATGCACCGGATAGATGGCAGTCGCTTGTTCATGTCAATGGTCCAAAAGTTGCCCATCACATGTCCAGGAAATTTGGAAACTGCTTCCTAGGCACTTGTTGGTGAACCCACCGTGAGTCAGGCACATGTACAGACTAAGTGGGTGTGTTGCTTTACTCTTCAGAATATCAGAACTATGCACTTCAGGATATTTTAAGGCACAATGTAAAGCAATCACTCTCAGACACCTTCGTAAGTAGAATAATCAAGTTTATTTAAGGGGCAAGTTCTCAGATAGCAAAACTAAACCACACTAATATATATATACATCAGGAGAATAACATGAGAATAATGATGAAGATATAAGCACTCTGTGAATAACTGCAAGAGTAAGTGCATATAATACAAGCACACACAATATACTTCAACGCTCAATAGCATGAAAATGACTGCAAGAATAAGTGCATACAAGTTGGTACATTTCGAGCTTATCACTTAATAATTTATTTTGACAAGCTAGCATGGTAGAGGAATTTCGGGCTCCTACTAACTCCTTCTCCAGCTGCTCGTGATCTTTTTGTAACTGTAAACATTTTTCATACAACTTTCGGTACGCAGAAAGCAAGATCCAGCCTCGCCTCCCCAACGCATAAATCTCCCTTCCCTTATCAATTGATACCTTTTGTAAACATATAAGAACATCTTCAGGTTCTGCATTTAACATACACGCATTCCAATTTTCACACAAACCAGCACAACGTGACCATTCCTGAGCTAAAAGTTTATACGGGGCAGTTTCCCACCCCGGTATTTCTATGTCCGGATTTGCTACATGAGAACTTGCTTTTGAGTTCGCTTTGATCTTATTAAGCATTTTCCCTTCTTTTTTTTTTTCGAATCCTGCAAACGACTACACCAATTTGTGTTGCTTTACTCTTCAGAATATCAGAACTATGCACTTCAGGATATTTTAAGGCGCAATGTAAAGCAATCACTCTCAGACACCTTCGTAAGTAGAATAATCAAGTTTATTTAAGGGGCAAGTTCTCAGATAGCAAAACTAAACCACACTAATATATATATACATCAGGAGAATAACATGAGAATAATGATGAAGATATAAGCACTCTGTGAATAACTGCAAGAGTAAGTGCATATAATACAAGCACACACAATATACTTCAATGCTCAATAGCATGAAAATGACTGCAAGAATAAGTGCATATTACGCACGCACACACAATATACTTCAATGCTTAATAGCATGAGAATGACTGCAAGAATAAGTGCATATTACGCACGCACACACAATATACTTAATAAATTGAAAAGCTTCACCGAAGAGAGCGTCTGCATCCCTCCGCCGTACACAAAGCCGGGGAACCCAAATCAGCTGGCAAAGGGAGCCTCTTTTCGGGACAATCAGTCCTCCTGGCGTTGCGTCCAACCCAGAAGAGAGTTCCTAAACCAGTCCATCCAGGCCCCCAACCTTTATAGTATTTACTAACGCCCAGGAGTCTTTTCTAGAAAAAGACCCCCTCCTTTACAAATTGTGCAATCGGCGGTACCTTGTTCACCCTTCGAGACGTCTCCTCAGAACGGGCCAAGTTCCCAGGAGAGGGCTCCAAGGTGAAGCTTGCATTCCTCCTTGTGTACAGGCAGCTTGCATTCCTCCTTGTGTACAGGCGCATCCCCCTGTTGTTCTAACTGATAGCTCGTGGAATGTAAATAGCGCTCTTCGTATCAGGCAGATGGAGCGAAGTTGAGCAGAAAAACACCCCACCCTTCAGCTTGCCGAAGCTTGTGGAAAAACACAGAACAGTGCCTTACGCACTGAACCAGACTCGACAAAATGGAGTCGTGAACCAAAATGGAAGCGAAGGCCAATGGAAGCAGAGGCCAATGGTCCACACCCTGTACCACTGTTTACCTTGCACGTAGTGCTGCTACATGCACATAGTGCATGTAGCAATACAGTGGGTACCATGTTATTGACACGGAAAGCCAAAGGTGACCCACAACTGTAATTTCCCCCCACAGTTGTGGTCATATGACTGAGCCACAACTCTCCTGTGGCAGTGGTGGACCAGCAGACCAAGCAGCACGTGGCCACATATTTCCAGTGATCAATTGCACAGAGGTGTCTGGTTCATGTGTGTGGTCCAATGTTGACCTTGTATATTTTTAGGGGTCTATGTTGTCACAGTTACATCCAGGTCTCGTCATGAGTCAATGGCGGCTATTCCTGTATCTACTGAGTATCCTTCAGAGATCAATGGAAGTAAAGCCAGTGAGGACATGAGAACCTGGGGATGGTCCCACCCTGTCACTGCAGACGTGTTATGAGACTGTCAACAGAGCAACCTTGGTGTGCTGAGTGAGATCATATCTCAGGAGTCATGTTCCGGCAGGTGTCATTACAACATTTGTACACAGGTTGGCCTGTAAAGTTCCCACTGCATCTGGGAACATCATAGCCTCTGTGTTGATTAATCTTGCAGCTATTCAGCATGCACAGGCCATCAATATGTTGTGAGCAATCTGATTCAGCGTGTGAACTGTCAGGGTCCTAACATGTGTGGAAATTTCATGCACATTATCAGAGGTTGCTGGTTCTGCTGGAGGCACCATACCCAATCCCTGCATATGGCCCTGGTACACTGTCACACTTTGTCGTTCATGCATACATGAGACCCAGACAAGGGATAGGCCATGATTTTGGTATTCCAAGACAATTTTACAATTATGGTACAATTAAAAAGCAGATGATTCTATACAATGTATTTGGGTATGCATTGAGGAAGCACCTGACAAAATACCCCCAGAGGAATGTGAGGTTTGGGAAAGCAAGTGTGGTACATATGTAGCCACAAGGAGCCTTTAGGGTAACGCACAGACGGGTGCCAGTCAGGCTGACAGGATGCAGGGTCAATCAGGATCCAGAAATTTCACAAAGTTAATACTCAGTGGTCTGACTGACACTGGTTGGAGTGAGAACAAGACAGTTGAGATGGGAAATGGTGTTTGTCCTATGTTTTGGAAGGTGACACATAAACCTAAGGGCTGTATTACACATCTTTTTTTCTAGGAATGCATAACAGTGTATTTGACAAAATGGCAAATTCTATGCTGTTCCAAGCATTTGCAAGGGCAGTGCATGTACAAATGGGTGGTCTGCATGGAGGTGCTCAAAGGTGTGTGCTGCATCAGTTTATCACAAGTCCTGTAGGTGAGATTTGAGTTCAAATGGCCAACAGTACCTTTCACATGGGAAGCTATCTTCAGGTGATAACAGGGCTGAGAAACTACAAGCCAGTGTATTAATTGACCTGACGTCCATGCAGTCAGATGTACTATGACAATGGTATACCATAGGGAAGGGTGAAGAACACTGGATTACTATTGTTAGTCTGTGTGTGGAGAGGAGGGAATATCTGGGTACACATATTACCATTCCAGGGACCTCTTCAGACATGTGGGGTGAGACCAGGAGCATGGGTGTGTCAGGAGTTAGGAAATGGGCTGACGTACATGGAATGTCATGTGCGCAATGCTTGTCATAGGTGTGGCACTTGTGCCTTCTATGTTCTGCTTATATGGAACTCTAGTCACAGATAGTCCTTGCAAAGATAGGTGCTGTACGACTTACTGCTGTCAAGGGTCCGGTCATACATTCCTGTTACCAATGCAATTGCACATCCACTGCCTCATGTATGAGGCATTTCTTTTCCTTATAGACTGATGGTGTCTTAGTTGTGTTCCATATGCTGGAAAGAATCATGTTGCCAACATGTATGTGTGAAATAGGTGTGGTCCTCTGCTATTGCCCTTCAAAGGTGAAATGTACAGGATGTATGTCATTTACAGTGTGTGTGTATGTAAAATGCATCTTAATTGCTTTGGACATTTCTGTGTCCTGATCGGTATATCAGCAATGCTCCATGAGGCTACACTGTTATTCTGATAGTTAGAGATAAAGGTGAGCAAAAATGATTACCCAGACCATGATATGGTGATTATCATCGGTGTTTATTTACATATGTTGCTACAGTGGTGATGGTGAGTTGTTTTAAAAGAAATTGTTCACAATATGTTGGCGCCTACGCAATCCAGCAGCTGTGTTTTGTTGTTCCCCCTCATGTTGCAGGCCAAAATCCTCCTCTTCCTCCTTTTAGCCATTTGTGGCTCTGCTTCTAATATGGGAATGTTCCTTCGTATATAAATGTTGTGCAGGATGGCACATGTTAAAATGATCTTACAGACCATTTCTGGTGAATATAGGAGGCTGCCACCAGTAATGTCGAGGCACCTGAATCTCGACTTGAGGATGCCGAAGGTCCTATCCACTATGGTGCGTGTCCTCCTATGTGCCTCATTGTAGGCACGCTCTGCTGCAGTGCTTGGGTTGCCAAATGGTGTCATAATCCATGGCTGGATCCCACACCCCTGATCAGCTGAAAGAGAAAATGATTGGGATCATGTTGATGTAGCTTGCCCCATTAATATCACCTTGCATGGCAGTAGTTGTCTTGTGTTGTCTGTGACTCTTTTGTGTTGTTGTGTTGATTGCTAGGCTTCTAGGATGTACCATCTGCATTGTGTTGTTTCCTTGGCTGAACAAGTGTTTGCCTGCTGACCGGTTGACAGCAGTATGTTTTGGGATTTGCAGTACAGTGTGCACTCCCTAGCATCGTGACTTGTGATACAGGTGTCCCTGTGTCTTCACTGGGGGTGAGATGATAGTTCCATACACAGATTCAAATTGACAGTGGTGGTAACACGTTAGCATCTATGTACCCTGGACATCCCGTACCTTTAGACATATGCAATGGATTAATTTAAACATCAGTGAGATGCTTACATTTTGCAAGGTGACAATTAGCCAAACCTCTCCATATGTTGTGATCATTGACGTATTGACATTAGACTGTACACTAATTTCAGATGTGTGACAGGTTCACTGCAGACCTATCAAACATGGCTAGCGGTGTCACAACCTCAGTGTGTTCCTGTCCATATGTTGCTGTCGTGGTGTATGTGTTGTGTGTCTTAGAGGGTTGCTGTGCAGTGTCTATATAAGTAGGTTTCTGTACTTACCAACAAGTAGTCCATTGCCATATCGTCCATCCTGGAAGTGTTGATTGATGGTAGAGTGACGGAAGATGAATGAGTCATGGACACTCCCAGGATACTTTGCCACAGTGTTGGTGATCAATCCTTGGTGATCGACAATGGCCTGCACATTGATGGAATGTGTGTGCTTCCTGTTGCGGTAGAGGTGTTCGGTTGCAGCAGGTGGCACAAGGCGTACATGTGTGCAGTCAATGGCACCAAGATTGTGTGGGAATCCATTAATGAGGTAAAACCCTGTTTTGTCTCCTGCTGCTTCTGCTGTGTGTTGGGGAAGCAGATGTGGCGGGGTGTGAGTGTGATGATGGCATCCAGTACCTTGGGCAGGAAGGCGGAGAATGATGGCTGTGAGATCCCAGCAACCAGGACGCCAGTGGTTTGATAGGAGCCACTTGCCAACATGTGTAGTACAGCTAGCAGCTTGGTTTCTTTTGGGATGGTGTGGGGTGTCTGCAAGCTGGGTGCCAACTGTGTCTCAATGTTGTGCAGCATCTGCTGAATGGCTTGCCAGTTCAACCTGTACCTCTGGATGATGTCATGTTCCCTGAGGCCATGAAGTGTTGTCCTGGTGTGGAATATCCTCTCCTGCCTTCTGCGCTGCCTTTGGGGTCCCTGCTGGTGTTGTGGTAGCTGCTGTTGTTGTTGCTGGGCTCTGCGTCTGCGTGCACGCTGGATGAGAAGCACCTCCATGTCTCCCTTTTGCTGCTCTGCTGTTGCTTCTGTGTGTTCTGATTAAATACAGGTGTGTTTGTCCCATTTTAACGCCTGCCCTGACCCAGGCATTAATTTTTGACGCAATTCGGGCTGTGCGTCATTTTCCGCCTTCCGGAAGTGCGGATTTTAGCCCAGAAGCATAAATACGACACACGGCCGTTTATGTCTTTTTTTGGAGGGGAACGCCTGCCTTGCATATGATTAACGCAAGGCGGTTTCCCGCATCCAGAAAATGATGCACACAGCGGAATTCTGTCGTCCGCGGTCTCGGGCGTCAAAGTTTAAATATGGGGCAAGTTTTGCGCCGATTGTGCGGCAACATTTTTGACGCACATTCGGCGCAGACGGAGTATGAATATGCCCCTTGGACACATGACCACTGTGCTGGTGGTTGGATTTACAGACACAAGGCCTGTTGGGAGTTGCAGTCAGGCCAAACCCTGTACTACACACACTAGACAAATGCTATCTCCCCAGGTGAGTAAACTTCATTTGTAAGTTGACAAACAGGGGTCTTTGGACACATGGACACTGCGCTGATGTTAGGAGTTAGGGAAACAGGGCCTGCTGGGAGTTGCAGTCAGGTCACTCTCTCTACTACATGCACTTGACAAATGTTACCACCCCCCGGTGAGTAAACCTCAATTGTGTGTTGACAAATAGGGGTCTTTGGATAAGTGGGCACTGTGCTGGTTTTTGGAGTTACTGACACAGGGCCTGCTGGGAGTTGCAGTCAGATCACTATCTCTTCTACTCACACTTGACACATGTTATCCCCCAAGGTGATTAAACATAATTTCTGAGTTGATAAACAGGGGTCTTTGGACAAGTGGACACTGTGCCGGTGTTTGGAGTTAATGAAAGAGGGCCTGCTGGGAGTTGCAGTCAGGTCACTCCATGTACTGCTCACACTATACATATATTGAGTACTACATATCTGTATGCAGACTGCATTTAGGTTTGGGCATACATTTACATGTAGTCAGGAAGAAGGCTGTGCTCAATCCAGGTCTCGCCCGAAACTCTGCTGCGTGTATTTGCAGCAATTCATGCGCACCACTTGTCATCCCCTCTTGTTCTAGAAGTGGTTATCAGCGTCGCCTGCCCTGTGGTAAAGCTCATGTAGCTGCAGGGTCAGGACATTGGTGGACAAGATGCACTCATCAGTGCTATTCTATGAATGGACTACAATTCCCAGGTTTCTAGAGGCAGCGGCCATCTTGGGGTGTGGCAGGCCTATAAAGCCCAGCCACACCCAAGCATATTGCTCACTATTTTAAAGACTTCGATGCAGTCAGACCTCTTGGGCATTCCTCTGAAGAAGAGCAGATTTCCTGCATGGCAGATTGACAGCAAATCAGAGTATCCTTGTTTCCATGGTGAATTCAGATACGAGTAGGTCGTACTCGTAGCGGTAAGGTCTTGATGAGCCCAATCTTGAAGGGAGTTGTTACTTCCAAAAGTAAAGCGCCCCTTAGCACAACGAGCAAAGCACTTTCAGTCCAAAGAGTAAAGCGCTCCTGGCACGACGATAAAAGCGCTTCAGGTCAAACGAGTAAATCGGCCTTGGCGCGACGATCAAAGCGCTTCGGACCACATCAGTAAAGCACCCCTTAGCACAACGTGCAAAGCGCTTCAGGCCACACGTGTAAAGCGCCCTTGGCATGATAATCAAAGCGCTTCAGTCCACACAAGTAAAGAGCCCTTGGCAAGACAATTAAGGGCGCTTTAGACCACATGAGTAAAGCGCCCTTGGCACGACAGTCAAAAGCGTTTCAGGCCACACGAGTAAAGCGACCTTGGCACGACGGTCAAATCGCTTCATGCCACATGAGTAAAGCACCCCCTGAGCAAAGCGCTTCAGGTCACAAGAGTAAAGCGCCCTTGGCAAGACAATCAAAGCGTTTCAGGCCACATGAGTAAAGCAGTCTTGGCACGAGGATCAAAACGCTTCAGGCCACATGAGTAAAGCACCCCGAGCATAGCACTTCAGACAAAGCAAGTAAAAGCGCTCTCTGGCATAATGAACAAAGCGCTTCATGTATGATGATCAAAGCGCTTCATGAACAACAAACAAGGCGCTTCTGCCCAACGAACAAAGCGATTCAAGTTCAATGAGTAAAACTTTCAGGCCTCAGTAGTAAATGTGAAAATGTTTTGGAGATAAGCAGATTATAGTTTCATTGTTTTTTGGGAAGCATAATATGTGGGATACATATTTAAGTCTTTGAGAATTTCTAGGCTGAGATCAAACGTTTATGTTATGAATGCATAATTGTTACATGATTGATATTCCGAGTATGACCATAGTCCAAAGCTCTTGCCATCTCTAGGTTCAGAGGTGGCAGTTTGTTCTTGTTCTCATGATTCAAAGAAGGGGCTACACCCAATTCATAAAGGGTCTCAATCTGATACCACGGAGACGCCTTTATTCAAGAGTCTATTGGTGAGTTTATACTGTTATGAATGAGTATATGCATATTTGTTCTAACCGTTTCTATTCAGATCTCTCTCCCTGCAGTTCCCTACCCTAATTCCCTTCCCCCCGCCTGGCTTCATCATTACTCTGTGCTCTGATAGCTTTCTGAGTTGGTGAAGCCGGGAGGTGGGCCTTTTGCTCAGCAGCGTGCAGATCCTGAGGAAAGGGCACTGTGGCACATGTTGAGACATGCCATGAGTCCTGGGATGATTTTTTTATATTGAAAGACTTGCAGGCCCTATTTGGACATATGGCATATAATGGGCCTTGGTAGCTGTGCTGCTAGGTCCAACAATACACATTGACAGTGTTAACACTCAGTGGGTAAAGGTGAGCTGTGAGCATGCATGATGTTGCATTTTGTGACACTTTTTGTATTGTGACTTACCAGACTCCACTCTACCAGGTACTCCTGTCAAGCCGTCAGGATGCAGAATGGTCAGCACCTTCACCTCCCAGGGAAAAAGTCTTAACCAGGTACTGGGAGGGCCACCACCAGTCTTCTTGGCCTCCAACTGGTGCCTGGAGACCAGGGAATGGACCTTGCCCCTGAGGTCATTACACCTCTTCCTTATGTCCTCCTTTGAACGCAGGTTGGTTCAGTCACTCTGTTGTAATATGCTCGGTGTTTGGTCACGGTGCTGACGACACTGGAGGTTGGACCGCCTGATTCCAGGCCGCCGTGCCGCTGGTGGCCTACAATTTTTGCTTGGTAGTTGGCGGTCCTGCCTGTGTAACTCATAATAAGGCAGTCTGGAAGACTTCCGGCATGGTGGTCTTTTCAGGACCGCTAACATGGCAGTCCGGTGGTCTGACTGCAAACTTGTAATCAGACCCTATGTTAGCATAGCTCTAAATACTAGCAACGTGTTTGTTAAGAGTCCAATAATGTCAAAAAGGACACTACAGTGTTCAAGGATGTACTCAACTAATACATTTAAATACACTATGTAACATTTGTAGATAGGTAAGGCAAGTCATACAGTTATGTCAGGGTATGGTTGATATGTTTCAAACTAGAAAAGTAGCACAAAAAAAAACATCATAACAAAAGAAACCTGCTATACATCCCCTGTTACTTTGCTGACCACAAACCACCGTGATCCGGGCTGCCATTGGCTGACCACCACGAGAGGACCGCCACAGCGGCTGTGTGCTTGGTGGTTGGTCGCGTGTCACGGACTACTCGTTGTCTATTTCTGTGGCCCACTAGTACTGCGGAGAGGACTTGATTCTTGTAGGTTCTGCCTTGACCCAATTAGGGACGACCCTTTCTGGTAGCCACGGTGCTGCCGATGAGGGAACGCCAAAAGCAGTCCACGCCCTCCAGAAGGAGTCCCAGAGGGAAAAAACCCAAAAGGGAAAAAACCTCTAAACAGGAACTTCCTGAAACAAAAACAAAAGTAAAAGGGTAATTCTGAATGATAGGACAAAAAATAGTACTGAAATAAGCTGTAACAGGCTAGGAAAAAATATAACTGGCGAAAAATAAGCAGGAGTGAAGATCACCACCAAAGGAAGTGTTGCAGGGCAAGGAGAATAGGAATCACATTCCTTATATACCCAAGAAACAGGAAGTGACCAACAGGAAGTAAAAAGACAACATATTGGATTGGGAATACATCATTGAAACCTATAGAAAAGACACCATGTTAAAAACTGTTCCAAAGGCATGCAGGGAAAAAGAAGGCATGCTGGGAAGAAGAAAGAATATGGCAGCTAGAAAAGAGCATAAATACAGGGAGAAATGAACAAAGAAGAAAAGAAGAAAGGAAACATGAAGGAGAGAACATAAGGTAAGTGAAGGTGTGTGTGGAGGGAGGAAGCAACTAGTGAGGGTGCGCTGCGCCCGTAACTCGTCAAGGCCCCATGCTCAAATTGGGTCCTCGAGTAAAATAGGGAATGACAGGGGCGCGGCATGCCCTGCCGCCGTGGATCGCGGCCACGTCCTGAGCCAAATGCTCGGCTTGTGCCGCGGCCTGCAGAGCGACTGTATGTCCACCCCTCCCGGAGCCCTGGGTTTGTGCAGAAACAGCCAAAAAACTGACAGATCAAAAGTGGGGCATGAACAGAAGAGGCATCTTCCAAAGAACATTCACTAAGAGGATAGCCTTTCCAATGAATGAGATATTGGAGATGGTTCTGGAATATGCAAGAGTCACATATTTCTTGTACTTCATGTTCGGGTTCATTATTCACCAACGAGAGTAGGACATGTGAAATGTCGGGAAAAAGGATCTGGTGTATAAGGTTTCAATTGAGAGACATGAAATACTGGATGGATTTTCCATGCTAAAGGTAAACGGAGATGGAAAGAGACCGAATTTTTTTTTTTGAAGAATACAAAGGGGTCCGTAGTAACAGGGTTTAAATTTATTTTGGGAAAGACGTAGAGGTAGAAATTTAGAAGAAAGCCAGACTTTATCTTGGACTCGATAAGCTGGAGCCTCACATCGTTTCTTATCAGCCATTCCTTTCATGTGTCTTTTAGTGAATAATAGATTAGACCGAAAAAGACGTTGAATTCCATGTAGTCTCTAGGAAAAAGAGGTGATAGCAGGAAATGTAGAAGAGGTCTTAGGAGTGGCAGGAAAAGATGTGGGATGGAATCCATATGAGCAGAAAAAAGGAGTGACTTTAGAGGCACTATGGATGGTATTGTTGTAAGAGAACTCCACAATGGGTAGGTATGTGTTCCAGTTGCTCTGAGTGGAATTACAAAAACAATGAACATATTGCTCAAGTCCCTGATTCAGATGTTCGGTCTGCCCATTGGTTTGGGGATGAAATCCAGAAGATACATTGATATTCACGATCTTATAAAAGTGTTTCCAGAACCGTGATATGTATTGATGTTCCCTGTCTGACACAATACTTTGTGGGAGACCATGGAGACGAAAAATGTCTTGAATGAAGATCTGACTCAATTCTTAAGATGTGGATAATTTCTTCAAGGTAGTACAATGAGCCATCTTAGTAAATGAATCTACCGTCACAATTATAACTCGGTTTCCCGCTGATAGAGTTAAAGAACACATAAAATCAGTTGATATTGTGTGCCATGGGGCTAGTGGAACTGGTAATGGTTGAAGTAGTCCTGTGGGCCTACTATGGGGTACTTTCACTTGGGCACAAATGGGACAAGATTCCACGTATCTTTCAGCGTCTTGTTTCAATGTAGGCCACCAAAAAGAACGGAGAAGCAATTCCTGGGTGGCTTTCACACCACGATGACCAGCTATAGGGGAATCGTGAAACATTTGGAGTGCCTTTTCTTACACTTTTTTTAGAAGGTAGAAACAATGTATCTTTGTGATAACAGTATTCTATGTACTTTAGGAAGTAGATCCTTTAGTTCTTGTTCTGAGAGGGTTGAGCATTCAGACTGAACTTCATTGAGGAATGACTGGACTACACCAATTATTTTGTCTGGTTCGAGTAGATATTGTGAAGAGGTATAAGAACTGTTAGGGTGGCGCTGAGATAAGGCATCAGCCAAAATATTTTGAGAACCTGGAATATAGGTAATATTGAAATTGTGTTGACTGAAGAAAAAGGCCCAACGGGCCTGCCGACTGTTTCAACACTGAAAATTTCGTAAGCAGTGCAAATTACGATGGTCCGTTCTTACTTCAAAAGGTTCTTTTGAACCCATGAGGAATTGTCTCCACTCTTGACAGGCTGTTTTTAGAGCTAATTAGCTCTCCTTCCAGTACTGAATAATTTTGCTCAGATTCAGAGAGCACATGAGACAGATAAAAGATCAGATGTTCTAATCCATCGTCATCCTGTTGTTGTAATAAAGCTGCCCCAATAGCTCTTTCTGAAACATCAGTAGCAACTATTGTTCCTTACACAGGGTCATCCCGAGTCTTTTTGCCTTCTTCCTCCTGGTTTTCTTGAACTCTTGCTGTTGGCTCTAGGACTCTGAGCACTTTATCACTGCTGACCAGTGCTTAAGTGCAGGTGCTCTCCCATCTAAAGTTGGTATGATTGGCTTATACCTAATTGGCATATTTAATTTACCTATAAGTCCCTTGTACAGTGGTATCTCTATACCCAGGGCCTGTAAATTAAATACTACTAGTGGGCCTGCAGCGCTGCTTGCGCTTCCCACTGAAGTAGACTTTCAAACCTGTCTCAGGCCTTCTAGCACAGGGCCTGTGTGTGCAGTTTTCTGCCACAGGGTCCTGGCATCTAAATTTACTTGCCAGGCCCAGAACTCCCCTTTTACTACATGTAAATCACCCCTAAAGGTATGCCCTAGCTAGCCCTATGGGCAGGGTGCCATGTATTGGACATGTGCCAAGTTGCCTGGCCTGTCCTGGTAGTGACAAACAGCCTAACTTGGTGTCTCACTGCTGTAAGTGCTGCCTTCTCATAGGATTGCATTAGAAATGCCCTGCCTTATGTGTAAGGGGTATTGTCTGATTTATGAGTGGTAGCGTAGGAGTGTTTGGTATGGTTGTGATGATGATAATAAATGCTGCTTACTGGTGTAGGTGTATTTTTTATTACTATTATAGAAATGCCACTTCTAGAAAGTGAGCATTGATCTGTGCTTATGACTCTGGTGTTTTGCAGCTTGACTCCAATCCACGTCTGGGCAGCGTGACAGTTGGGGCTTTGTGCATACTTCTCAGACAGCCTGTACACAGGGAGGGTGGAGGTGCCATAGAGGTGCATCTGCATACTGAATAGTCTTCCTTGGCTGAGAGAAGGAAGAGGCGGGCACACCTACATTTGTAAAGGCTGGCTGCAACCTCCTCTCCCTGCCATTGCAAAACATTGTAAGGACCGAGTATAGGTACAGGGGAATATTCCCCACAATTTGGAGACTCCTTGAACTTACTTGAAACAGGACACAGACTGCTGGAAGGACTCACCAGGAACCGCCATGGACGAATGCTGCTGTGCTGACCTGTGACATGCTTGGTCACTAAAGAGGACTTGCTACATACTCCTTGTGCTGGCCTGTTGTTGGGCCCTCTTCCCGTGGGCCTTTTTCCTGCAAGCTTTGCTCCCCAGGGACAGGGTGCTGTGGCTCCTGACCCCTGCCGCCTTGTAAAGCATGAGGAGTGCTTTAATATTTGCCAAAGTTAGCGCTTGGGAAAGCACTTCGTCTTTAACCCCCCCCCCCAAAGCGCTGTGAGCGTGCTCCTTTGTGCCCAAAAAGACACCACTGCGACCCGGATTCTTCTAAAGGAATAAAGCGCTTTGTGAAGTGCTTTTGCTGCCGTTGTAATCACCGCCGCAACCTGGGCGCTAATCCTTTTACTGGCGGTCTAGGACGTGCTGCTCATTGTGCCCCCGGGGCACCACCGAAACTGAAAAGGGAAAACATGAAGCAAGCGTGCTCCTAGCGGTGCCCCCGGGGTAGGGATCGCTCAGAGGAGCAACCCCGGGGCACCAGAAGGCCCTTATCTGGGCCCAGAATGACGCCGGAGACGGGCAGGAGAGGAGGAAGCCTCTCCTTGCCCTGCTGAGCCCAGAAGGGCTCTCTTTTCGATCGCGGGTGGGGCATAAGCCTCATCCGAGGCTCCCCCCGCGCCGCCAGCCCTTGGTTTGCCCCTCGTGTGGGCCAGTGTTGATCTTTGGTCCCACCTTTTTGTGGAGGGCCAGTTAAGGCCTGGGGGGGGCCCTACAACAATTGTGCAGGTCCTGGGAGGGGCCCACCCTTGAAGCTGAGGGGCTGTGTGGCGCCCCCCTCCTCCTGGCAAATTTTCCCTGGTTTTGGCACCCCCCCCGTGAGGGCCGGTGGAGGCCCTGCGCGGCTCCCAGTGATCGCGGGCCCCAGAAGGGTTCGTTGGAAGTACAGAGGGGATGCGTGCAACCCCCTCTCACCCAGAATTGTCAGGGAGGCCCCCACGTTGTGCAGAGGAGCACCGGGGGCCCCTTCTTTGTTCTTCTTGGCACTGGAGGTGCCGGCTTCATCTTACAGGTACTCCCTGAAGGACCAATATATATTAATAATCTAAAGTTCTTTCTAAAGACTTTGTGGGTTAATATATATTGCCTGCCTGTTTGATGATGCTTTTACATGTGTGTGCAGATGTCCCTTTTATGGACATGACTTGCTGATATGTGTTCCTATGACGTGCCATGTGTTTCTAATGTTCCTACTATGGACGTTTATGATATTCCTATGACAAGTGTTGTGGTGTAAGAACGTGTTTCCTGACTACTGCTTATGTTGTGGAATACTGAGTAACCTGTGTGTTATATGTGACTAGTGCTAGTTTGCAGAGTAACTAATGTGTAACGTTCTGACAACTGCTAAGGTAGCAGGATAGTACTGACATGTGATGTTTGGTCTAATAATTGCGTTATGTACAATACAGTATATATTCATATAATCTGGTGTTATGTTTCCTTTGTGGTGAGGATATTGCGTCATGTGTGTTGTGTGTGTTGTGCAAACGCTTTACACATTGCCTCTTGGATAGGCCTGATTGCTCGTGCCAAGCTACCGAGGGTGTGAGCAGGGGTTATCTTGGACGTGTAACTCCCTTGCCCTGACTAGAGTGGTTAGGTTCTGCCTGGCTGAGGTGCATACCCTAGTCAACCAGAAACCCCATTTCTAACACCTGTGAATTGTTTATTGGTGTCCCAATGTCTTAGAATGGGTGTTTGGGTGAAGGCTTGTTTCAAGTTTTTGAAAATCAGTCTCAGCCATGTCCGTCCAGATGAAACCATTTCGCAAACTCTCTTTTTAAGAGTTTGTATGATTTGACTAATTTGTTTAGCAAAGTCCAGAATGAATTGACGGTAGAAATTGGCCAGCCCTAAGAAACATTGAGTTTCTTTGATTGAGGAAGGGGATGGCCAATCTAGAATGGCCAGAACTTTTTCTGGATCCATACGGATACCAATCTGATTAATTTGATAACCTAAATATTTCACCTTGGTCTCATCAAATTCACATTTCTCCGGCTTACAGTAGAGCTGATGTTGCCTAAGTCTTTTTAAGACTTCCTTAACATGTTCAGGATGAAGTTCAGGGTGTCTGGAAAATATGAGGATATCATCCAAATAAATCACCACAGTGTGATTTAATAAGTCGGAGAATATTGAATCCATAAATCTTTGAAAAACTGAGGGGGCATTTGTTAAACCAAAAGACATTACCTTATATTCGTAATGTCCAGAGGGTGTTCGAAAGGCAGTTTTCCACTCATCTCCTTCCTTAACTCGTAAAAGATGGTATGCTCCACGAAAGTCTAATTTTGTAAACATCTGTGCCCCTTTGAAAGCTTCAAAAATGTCTTTGATGAGGGGTAGTGGATACCGGTCTTTTATGGTGATTTTATTTAATCCACGAAAGTCTATACAGGGACGAAGATCTTTCATCTTTTTAGGTAAGAAGAAGAGGGGAGCCTCTGCAGGGGAAGAAGATGGTGTAATAAGACCACTCTGTAGATTTTCTTGCAGGTAGCCCTTGAGTATCTCTTTTTGAGGTTCTGTAAGAGATTACATTCTACCAAAGGGGACAACTGCTCCAGGTTCCAGGAGAATGGTACAATGGTAGTCTCTGTGTGGGGGTAGTACTGGTTTCTATGGTTTTTGGAACACGTCTCTAAATTCCAGATAATGACTAGGTATCTCTTGGCCGGAATTTATAGAGTGTCCTAAATCCTGTTCTGAGGATGATATCTTTCTGGGGGACCAATAAGTTTCGGAAGCATAGCAATGATCTTGACAGAATTTAGGAGACAGAAAAATAGTCCGGGTTTCCCAATTAATATATGGATTATGGCCCTCATTACAACCCTGGCGGTCGGTGATAATACCGCCAACAGGCCGGCGAAAAAAAAAAGGAATTACGTCCATGGCGGAAACTGCCAACACAGACAGCTACTTTAACACTCCGACCGCCACGGTGGTAGAAACAAACACCGCGGCGGTAACTGACAACAGACAGGCGGAAGACAATGTACTGTCCACACTATTACAAGGCGCCAATCTGCCAGCTTTTCCGGGGCTGTATCAACACTATCAAAAGCACGGCAGAAACAGAACACAGAAGGGAAACCACTCACCAATCGACACTCAGCGAACAACCAGGATGCCATGGAGTCCAAGTTACAAGTCCTGCCGATGCTGGTCTACCTCCTCATCTACCAGGAACATCAAATACGATGGCGACGACCACGGTGAGTACTGCACTTAGCACACCGGGGAGGGGAGGGGAGGAGGGAAAAGAGAGTGACACTCACATGCAACACCCGCACCCCCACGCCCCACCCACAACAACACACACACACATATCCAATCACATCACAGATACACCCCATCACCCCCTGAAGAACGCAAGGACCAAATGGAATGAGTTTAACAAGTGTAATATTCGAACAATCAGATAGGCCAAGATAACTTATAATTATCAGTATATACAAATATTAACAGCAAGTACACAAGTCCGTACACTGTCCCATTAAATGTCCGTGGACCATTGGTCCCAAAAAGCATGGGCGAAGCCCACACATGACACCTGCCTCAAAACGGAGAGAACACTGCAGGGGCATCAGGTCGAAAACACACAGGCACCTCAGGGGGAAGGGGGGGGAACCTCAGCCGGATGATGGGACGATGCCACTGCTCCTCGAGGGGTCTCCATGCCCACCTCTTGGTCCTGTGGAGTGCAAAGCCACAGTCTCTCAAGTGGGTGGGTTGCCCACTGCTTGGTCCTGGGGAGTGCAAAGCCACAGTCTCTCAAGTCTCTCAAGTGGGTGGGTTGCCCACTGCTTGCTCCTGGGGAGTGCAAAGCCACAGTCTCTCAAGTGGGTGGGTTGCCCACTGCTTGCTCCTGGGGAGTGCAAAGCCACAGTCTCTCAAGTGGGTGGGTTGCCCACTGCTTGCTCCTGGGGAGTACAAAGCCACAGTCTGTCAAGTCTCTCAAGTGGGTGGGTTGCCCACTGTTTGCTCCTGGGGATTGCAAAGCCACAGTCTCTCAAGTGGGTGGGTTGCCCACTGCTTGGTCCTGGGGAGTGCAAAGCCACAGTCTCTCAAGTCTCTCAAGTGGGTGGGTTGCCCACTGCTTGCTCCTGGGGAGTGCAAAGCCACAGTCTCTCAAGTGGGTGGGTTGCCCACTGCTTGCTCCTGGGGAGTGCAAAGCCACAGTCTCTCAAGTGGGTGGGTTGCCCACTGCTTGCTCCTGGGGAGTACAAAGCCACAGTCTGTCAAGTCTCTCAAGTGGGTGGGTTGCCCACTGTTTGCTTCTGGGGAATGCAAAGCCACAGTCTCTCAAGTGGGTGGCATCTTCCACTGGTTCTGGAGGGGGCTTGGTGCCCAGAGTGCTTCATCCTGCTGAGGACTAGGTTAGTGGATGCCTTTCTCCACTGGTTCTGGATGGGGCTTGGTGCCCAGGGTGCTTCATCCTGCTAAGGACTGGATCAGTGGATGCCTTTCTCCAATGGTTCTGGAGGGGTCTTGGTGCCCAGGGTGCTTCATCCTGCTAAGGACTGGGTCAGTGGATGCCTTTCTCCACTGGTTCTGAAGGGGGCTTGTTGCCCAGAGTGCTTCATCCTGCTAAGGACTGGGTCAGTGGATGCCTTTCTCCACTGGTTCTGGCGGGGTCTTGGTGCCCAGGGTGCTTCATCCTGCTAAGGACTGGATCAGTGGATGCCTTTCTCCAATGGTTCTGGAGGGGTCTTGGTGCCCAGGGTGCTTCATCCTGCTAAGGACTGGGTCAGTGGATGCCTTTCTCCACTGGTTCTGGAGGGGGCTTGTTGCCCAGAGTGCTTCATCCTGCTAAGGACTGGGTTAGTGGATGCCTTTCTCCACTAGGTCTGGAGGGGGCTTGGTAGCCAGTGATGCTGCACCAGGGGTGTGCCAGTTCCCATTCCCTCACCTGGGTGTCTAAACCACAAGATTTTCCGGTAACAGGTAGCATGATACTCCGTGGAGGCAGAGCCACACTCCACCTTGCGACAACTTGGGCTGCAAACTGCTGGTAGTGCCAGTGCTGGTGCCACATGTAGTGTGTGCAGGGTCCAGGACGTCTCCTGCAGCCTCGGACAGCTGCCCACTGGGGATGATGCTGATGTCCACTGTAGTGGCACTGCCTGGGCACATCGCTGGATAGGTGGCAGTGGCTGCGGTGGAGATGCTGCTGGTGGTGCCCGTAGTGCAGGTGTCTGTGGTAGTTGAGGGAGACACCAGCCCTTCTCCTGCAGCCTCGGAAGGCTGCCCACTAGGGATGATGCTGGTGACTGTAGTAGCAGCAGCTGGTGTGCAGGCGGCGGTGCAGATGGCGGTGCAGGTGGCGGTGCAGGTGGCAGTTGTTGCGGTGGTGCTCACCGCGGTACAGGTTGCTGGGCTGTCTTGAGAAATGGGGGTCACCAGTCCCTCACCCGGAGGCTCCGTGCCCTGAGGTGACTTTGCTTTGCTCGTGTGTCCCTTCCCCACCTTGGAAGTTGCTGCTGGGACCTTGGCACTGTCCTCTTTGGTTCTGGATGAGGCCTTGCTGAGTGGGTGGTGCGGCTCTTCTCTTCTGCATGCTAGCCCCTTCTTTGCCTTGGCAGGTGGCGGAATCGGTTGGTCCTTGGCTTCAGTAGGTGGCACACTGGCAGCCCTGATGGGTGCCCCCTTCGATCCTCCCGGACTTGCAGGGACCACAGTGGACGATGATTTGGTGGCTGAGGTGCTGTTCTGGGCCCATTGACCTCTTCCCTAAACCTCCCCCCAGTTTTTTAGACACACTGGGATGGGAAGATGGAGGAGGTTTGGGAGTGGAGGTAGTGGTTGTAGGAGGTGTACATCTGCTGAGTTTGGGTGAAGGTGCATGGGTTGGAGGCTGTTGTGAGGTGGATGGCTGTTGAGTGGGTGTGTGCTGGCGTTTGTGTACTTTGGGAGGAGGGCTCACAGATACACTAGGAGAGAACACAGGGGACGTGTGAATGGTAGTGGGGTGGTGATTGCATGTGAGCGGTGTGTAGTGATGGGCGTGCTGGTGATGGAGGTTGTGGCTGAGGATGTAGTGCATGCAGGTGTGAGTGGAGACGAGACTGGGAGGGAGGTGGAGGACCTGGAGGAGGGGAACACAGTGGAGGCAATGGATGTTGGTGTGTCTACATGGGGGTGGTGCTTGTGTGAGTGCCTGTAAGATGTGTGGTGCTTATGTTTGCCTGAGCCACTTTTATGTGTTGATGTGTGTGCATGCTGGTCTGATGGTGTGCTTGGGATAGGCTGAGGTAGAGGGGATTGGGTCTGGGTAGTGGATGTTGGAGGGGGGAGGCTGGACACAGGGATAATGGCTGCCATCAGTGCTGAGGCCAGAGCCTGAAATGATCTCTGTTGGGCTGCCATGCCAGAATGAATGCACTCTAGGTATGCTTTTGTTTGCTGCAAATGCCTCTCGACACCCTGGATGGCATTCAAAATGGTTGACTGCCCAACAGTGAGGGATCCCAGGAGGTTAATAGCCTCCTCACTGAGGGTAGCAGGGCTGACTGGGGCAGGGCCTGAGGTGCCTGGGGCGAAGGAGATGCCCACCCTCCTGGGTGAGCGGGCACGGGAAACACACTGAGGGGCTGCTGGGAGGGCGGTGCTGGTAGGGGGGTGGCGGCTGTACCTGTTGTTGCAGTGGGCACAGAGGTGCCCGCCACTGCAAGGGAGCTCCCATAAGATGAGGAGTCGCTGTCGCTGGTGTCCCCTCCTGTCCCCGTCGTGGAGCTCCCCTCACCCTCCGTCCCACTGGTGCCTTCTGACTCCGTCCATTCACCCTCCTGGACCATGTGGGTTGCAGCTCCCTCCTTTTCCGGTGCCACTGCTCCTCCGCCAGATGATGCTAATGCACACAAGGACAGGGTGACAAAACAAAAAGGAGGGGAAAGACAGAGGAGACACATGGTCAATGCCAGCAACACCACTACCGCTGGCGGACACAACACACAGGGAGCAGCCCTATGCACTAGGCCATGCACTAACTGTTCGTAGGGAAATCACCTGCCCATGGTCGACTATGCCTAACCCCATTTGCTGCACACCTGGAACCCACAGGAGTGTGACTGGTTGTAAATGGCCACTACCACTATTGGGGTTGGAGTGCCACAGAGCCTGCCTAACAAGGGACCTACCCTACTACATTCGCCTTGCCCTAGGGGAACCCACAGCCCACATCCCCCACCCAGACACCTCATGGAGCGTGCAGAGTCAGCTGAATGAGACTGTACTCACCCCCTTGTGGCTGCTGTGATGCCCTCAAGCGCCCATCCAACTCCGGATAGGCCACCGCCAGGATCCGGAACATCAGGGGGGTCATGTGCGACGGGCACCCCTTCCACGTTGGGAGGCCATCCCCAGCTGGGCCTCTGCCTTCTTCTTGCTTCAGCGGCACAGGTCCTCCCATCTCTTGTGGCAGTGGGTGCTCCATCTATGATAGACCCCCAGGGTCTGTACTTCCTTGGCGATGGTACGCCAAATAGCCTTCTTCTGGTGGGCGCTGACCTAGAGGAAAGGTAAAGTAAGAAAGGAACTTACTCCCCCGTCTGGTTCGTCATACTCATTGGCCACCAGTTCCCACCCATGCCCTGACACACATACACTCACCATCCTCACATGCAGGCCTCAGCCCCCCCAACATGTATCTACCAGCCACACCACTCCATACATTCATGTTCCACGTATCATGCTCACAGTTTACTCACCTGTTTGGCTGGAGGACCGTAGAGTAGGGGAGGACCCCATCCACTAGTCTCTCCAATTCCTCCACACTGAAGGCAGGGGCCCTTTCCCCAGACACTCGAGCCATTGTCGCTTCCAGACACAGGTCACAGCAGCACTTGCAGTGTAGGTCCTCTCCTGTTGAAGGTCAGGTATCAAGTGAGTGAACAGATAGAAAATGGTGGTCACGTCTGCTGCGGTGTGTACCGTCACCGCCGGCGTACATCGTCATTGGCTCCTGGAACCCATAGGGCCCAATTATAACCAATGCTGAATTGCGCAGCGGTCTTCGACCGCCTACCGCGACGCTGCACAACGCCAGCACAGTTACCTCATTTCCCCTTGTCCCTCCTTACAGGTCAGGCAGCTGCCATTTCAGGTTGGCACATGGCAGGGCACCTAACTGCATCACAGCTCATTTGGGCACAAATATGGACAGACAACGCCACACACCGATTTAATCACATTAGTCCAAAACCCTTGTGCAAACTATGTGGTACATGACCCTCTGCTCACCATTCTCCTCCATAGGGCACATCCCCTGGGGCAGATGATGAGATGGTGTCATCCTCCGGTGTACAGACCCCTGGTGGACCTGTCAACAATGGAAGACCGACACATCATTATCACCCATAGACTTGATCGTGCTACAATCCAAGAACTGTGTGCCCAATTGGAGCCAGACCTGATGTCAGCTATCCGCCATCCCACAGGGATCCCCCCTCTAGTGCAGGTCCTGTCAGTGCTCCATTTCCTGGCCAGTGGTTCCTTTCAAACAGTGGCCATGGCATCAGGGATGTCTCAGCCAATGTTCTCTAACGTGTTGTCCAGAGTGTTATCTGCCCTGCTGAAACACATGCGCAGCTACATCATTTTCCCCCAGGTGGAGGATTTGCCCACAGTGAAAGGTGACTTCTATGCCCTGGGACATATCCCCAACATCATTGGTGCCAATGATGGTACACATGTGGCATTTGTCCCCCCGCAGGAATGAACAGGTGTATAGAAATCTTTAAAAGCTACCATTCAATGAATGTGCAGATGGTGTGTTTGGCAGACCAGTACCTCTCCCATGTGAATGCCAAGTATCCTGGCTCTGTGCATGACGCTTACATTTTGTGGAATAGCAGCATCCCTTATGTGATGGGCCAGCTCCAGAGGCACCGTGTGTGGCTGATAGGTGAGCCCAAGGTCCCCACACAGTATGAATAGGTGTCTGGGTATGGTGTAGTCCCTAAAGGTTGGTGTATGTCTAACAGATATCCCTCGACTCTGGTTACCCTATCCTCTCATGGCTACTGACCCCAGTGAGGAATGCCAGGACAAGGGCAGAGGAACGCTACAATGAGGCACATGGGCGAACTAGGAGGATTATTGATGTTGGTCTCGTGGCAGCTGTTAAGCCTGTGGACAGTGAGGAAGAGGAGGCAGAGGAAGAAGATATTGACAACCAAAACAACATAATCATGCAGTACTTCCGGTGACACACAGGTAAGAGACTGGCACTGCTCATCTCATATTTGACTACTGCAGGACATTGTATAAGTCTGCTTTTTTACCTCTGTGTATGGACCCTGACTGTTCACGTTGGCTTTCCATTTCACAGATCTGGATACCACATTCTGCCTTCTGCTATGTTTACTGCTGCCCAACAACTGTCATACTTTGGTATGTGCAAATGAACATTTACATTGATATTTGTCTAAGATGTTGTAATAATACATTTGTGAAAGTACAGACTGACTCCAGATTGTTTTGGGATTCAAGGGTGTTTATTTAAGTGCTAATAAGTAGAGGGGGATGTGCAATGGGCTGGAGTGATGGTGGAGGAATATCCATGGTAGAGTCCAGTCTGTTTGTATCACAGGTGCATTGTCCAATGGGGCATAGGAAGTTGAGCAATGTCAGTTCAAGGCGGACAGGGTGACATAGTGGGACAGAAGGGTGACAATCAGGAGAGTCCTATTTCCTGGCAGGGGTCTTGGCAATGTTCTCTGTCTTGTACCTGAATCGCAGGGACCGTTTACAGGGTGGTTCACCTTCTGCAGGGGGTGGGGTTCTGATGGCCTGTTGTTCCTGTGGCGGGACGTCCTGTCCACTAGCGCCGGCGGACGTGGAAGGCTGTTTATAGTTCGGGCTGGTGTCAGGGGCCCGGTGGTATGCCACTTTCTCCATCATGGTGTTGGCCATGTCTGCCAGCACCCCTGTAATGGTGACCAGGGTGGTGTTAATGGACTTCAAGTCCTCCCTGATCCCCAGGTGCTGTTCCTCCTGCAGCCGCTGGGTCTCCTGAAACTTTGCCAGTCCCGTGCCCATGGTCTCCTGGGAATGGTGGTATGCTCCCATGATGTTAGAGAGTGCCTCGTGGAGAGTGGGTTCCCTGGGCCTGTCCTCCCCCTGTCACACAGCAGTCCTCCCAGCTTCCCTGTTGTCCTGTGCCCCTGTCCCCTGAACCGTGTGCCCACTGCCACTGACCCCAGGTCCCTGATCGTCCTGTGTTAGTGGGTTTGCCTGTGGTCCCTGTAATTGTGGACACACTGCTGATTAACGTGTACTGGGGACAGTAGCATGGGCCCGCTGGGTGGGTGCTGTACTGGTGTTTCCTGAGGGGGGAGGTTCTGTGGTGGGTTGGGACTGTGGCGGGGGAACCGACTGTCCAGATGTCCCTGATGGGCTGGGCTGGTCATCTTGATCCAGGCGTGCAGAGCTGCTGTCATCACTGTGGGCCTCTTCTGTGGAGGGACTGGATATGGCTGGCACCTCCTGTCCGGTAACGTTGTGTAGGGGGTGTAAATGCATTGTTTTTGTATCTGTGTGTGCCATCTTGTGCAATGGGTGTGTTTCCCTCTATTACTGTGCTTGCATTCTGCCTTGGCCCTTGTGTGAGTGGTGATTGTATGCCCTGGGTGAGTCTCTCCTTTAGACATGCTGTGGTGATGGGAGTCCAAGTAGGTCTGTGATGGGTGTCCATGCATTGTTGTCACATGCAGGGCTTGGTATTTGGGATGTGTGGGTTGTGATAGTGGGGTATCTGTGCGGTGTTTGGGTGATGGGTGAGAGGGTAGGGGTTGGGGTTTGTGATGGCATGCAGGTAGGGTGGGGGATATAGTAGTAAAGCTTTGACTTGCCAGAGTCCAGTCCTCCTGCTACTCCTGCGAGACCCTCAGGATGGATGATCGCCAAGACTTGCTCCTCCCATTTTGTTAGTTGTGGGGGAGGAGGTGGGGGTCCACCGCCAGTCCTCTGTACAGCTACCTGGTGTCTGGATACCTCAGAACATACCTTCCCCCGTAGTTCGTTCCACCTCTTCCTGATGTCATCTCGTGTTTTTGGATGCTGCCCCACTTCGTTGACCCTGTCGCCAATTCTCCGCCATAGCTCCATCTTCCTAGCAATGGACGTCTACTGCACCTGTGATCCAAACAGATGTGGCTCTACCCAGATGATTTCCTCCACCATGACCCTGAGCTCCTCCTCAGAGAACCTGGGGTCTATTTGAAGTGCCATGATGTGGTGTGGGTGATGTGTGAGCTGATGGTTGATGTGATGTGTGGGGTGATGTGTTGGGGTGTGTTCTTTGAGGTGCGTGGATGGTGTATGAGTGATGGTGTTGTGTGCCTCTGGATGCTGGTGTTGTCTTTGCTTTTCTGTCTCTCTGCTTCTTCCACAATTGTCGTTGTGAGGGGTTGTGGGTAATGTGGGTGTGTGTTTTATAGTGTTGTGACTGTGAGTGTGGTGTGTGTATGTGTATCAGGTGTGTGTATTTTGAATTGTCCAATGTGGTTGTGTTTTGTAAATGTGTGTGTATTTTGAGCGTGGCGGTGTGTACCGCCAATGGATTACCGCGGTTGAATGACTGCCGCGTTGATTCAAGGGTTGTGATAGTGTGGGCGCAGTTCTGTTGGCGTAACGGTGTGGGTTTTGCTATCGCCAGTTTATCACTGACCTTTGGTGTGGTGGACTTGTGTGGGTGTCTGTATTGTGGAGGATTTCTGAATGTGGGTCATAATACCCGTAGCGGATTTCTGCCGCGGACACGGTATGTTGGCAGCCGTCTGCACGGCGGTCCGCAGAATTTACCACCAGAGTTTCTAATGAGAGCCTATTTCTCATAAACCATGGTATTCCTAGGATTATGGTATGATTGAGAGAGGAGATTAAATCAAAAGAGACATGTTCCACAAGTTTTCCAATGTGTAAACCGAGAATTGCAGTGGTATGACAGGTCCGGATGATAATAAGGATCATTCTACAGTATGTACTTGTTCTGGAATGTCTTTTGGTAGTTGTGGAATTTGTAGTTTCTTAGCCCAGGTCACATCCATATAAAAGCCACTGGCTCTGCCGTCTAATGAGGCCAGAGTTCTTTCAAAACGACAATCAGGTAATTGCAGGGTAACGGGAAACAAAAACAGAACAGTGGCGTCTTCCTTGGAAGAACTGATGGAAGGTATCGCAGAAGATCCCGTCCCCTCCCTTCTCACAGAGGACGGGAAGCAGCGTTTCCCGAGGTCTTCATAGGATGAACTGGGCAAGTGCAGAGCAAATGGCCAGCAGCACCACAATATAGGCATAATCCTCTTCTCCATCTATCTTCACGTTCACTAGTAGAGAGAGAACCATGAGCAATGTCTACTTGCATAGATTCTCCTTCTGTTGTCTCCTTTAATGCAGGTCCACAATTCTTTCTTTTTTCTTGATGACATTGATGGAGACGATATTCTATAGAAAGCGCTAAATCCATCAAGCGTCGTAGATCATCTATTCTGGCAGAATGTACTAATTCGTCTTTTATGCCTTCACGCAGACCTCTGTGAAAAAGAGTTAACGGAGTACGTTCCACCCATGTTGTCTAGGCTGCCTATTGTCTGAAGCATGTGATGTATTGGAGAACATGTTGGGTGCCTTGTTGGATGTCACTGTAGGAGGCTGGCCTGGTTTGTAGTGGGTACCTTGGGTACTTACACCTCACACCAGGTCCAGTTATCCCTTGTTAATGAATGTAGTAGTGTTCTAGCAGCTTAGGCTGATAGAGGTAGCTATAGCAGAGCAGCTTAGGCTGAACTAGGAGATCTTCAAAGCTCATGCAATACCACTTATAGTTACACAGTACTTATGGACAAGTAAAGACAATACTCAGTGTTACCAAAAATAAAGTTATTTATTTGGGTGACACAGTACCAAAAATATCTTAGAGAGAATACTCCTTCTAGAGGTAAGTATTATACACAATACATACACTAGACACCAAAATTAGACAAGTAAATATTCATAGAACAATGCAAACAGTAGGAAATCCTATAGAATGCAAAGGGAGAAAATAGGTCTCGGGGCAACACAAACCATATACTAAAAAAGTGGAATGTGAATCATGAATTCCCCCCTAGACAAGTGTAGTGTGTGCAGAATCTCTGGGAGAGTAAGAATACAGTAAAGGTAAGTAAATTACCCCACCCCAGAGCCCAGAAAAGCAGGAGTAAAGTACTGCAAGTTTCCTTAGGACACACTACACCTCGTTTTTGGGATTTTGCAGCAGCCAACCAATTCTGCAAAGAACAACTGTTGGATTATTGGACCTGAAGACCTGCAAAGGAAGGGGGCCAAATCCAGAAGTCGAAAGAAGTTCCAGGAAGGACAGGAGCCCCTGTCAACCCAGAGGAGGGTGCAAAAGAAGAGTCCCTGGTTAGTAGAAGACTACAGAAATGCACCCTAGGAAGATGCCAGCGGGTTCCTGCATGATGCAAAAGATGTCCAACGGCGTGAAGATTATTGCAGATGAGATTTTGTGTTGGAAGTCGCCAACAATCCTTGGCTACAACAAAAGTGCATTTTTTATCAAAATGGCACTGGATGGACCCAAGAGGGACCTGGGGGTCCCAACTCTATGTGAAGAGGAAGAGGAGGCTCTCAGCACCTTAGAGATCCCTCAGGATGCCAGCCAGCACCCCCAGAAGCCACAGGATCCAGGTTCAAAGGAGGTGCAAAACACGGTTGATGCAGCACAACAAAAGAAGGTCCCACGCCACCGGAGAACAAATTAGCGAGTTGAGCGTCTCAGGGTGGAGTGTTGGTGACCTGGGCCAGGCTGTGCACAAAGGAATTTTGTAAAGAGTGCACAGAGGCCTCAGAAGGCGAAGAAGTCACAACACACAGGAGTACCGTCGTTCTTGGGCAAGGCAAGGTCTTACCTCCTCCAAATTGTGTCAGCAGGACCTCAGGACAGTCTATGTCGATGACGTCTACCCTCTGTGTCCTTAGGAGCACGCTCGTCACCGTGAGAGGAGTTCCAAGGTACCGGTTGTCGGCATGGAAGGTGCCTGCTTGGAGCAGGGGGGTGACTCCGTCACTCCACTGGATATTTCTTCGGTTCGCCTGGTGCAGGATGAAGACAGAGAGTCCCCAGGGCATGCACACCCTGGAAACTGTTTCAGTTGCTGACTTGGAGCTGAGGTTGCTGAAGAAAATTGTATCTTGTACACACTCTGTTGCAGCTACAGCGTTTCTTGGAGTGGAGCAGGCTGCGGTTGATCTGAGGTCAGAAGAGTCTGAAGTTGTTGCAGAGGATTCCTGAAGGAAACTTGCAAGCTGAATCTGAAGAGAACGCACAGGAGAGACCCTAAATAGCCCTGAGAAGGGAATTGGCTACCTTATCAGGAATGGACCTATCAGGAGGGGTCTCTGAAGTCACCTGCTGGCACTGGCCACTCAGAACCCTGCAGAGTGCCCCCACACCTTGCAAAGCAAGATAGCTGAAGTCTGGGACACACTGGAGGAGTTCTGGGCACCACCCCTGGGGTGGTGACGGACAGGGGAGTGGTCACTCCCCTTTCCTTTGTCCAGTTTCCCACCAGAGCAGGGGAGAAGGGGTCCCTGAACCGGTGTAGACTGGTTTATGCAAGGAGGGTACCATCTGTGCCCTTCAAAGCATTTCCAGAGGCTGGGGGAGGCTACCCCTCTCCAGCCTACAACACCTATTTCCAAAGGGAGAGGGTGTAACACCCTGCTCTCAGAGGAAATGCTTTGTTCTGCCTTCCTGGGACTGGGCTGCTCAGACCCCAGGAGGGCAGAACCCTGTCTTTGAGGTGGCAGCAGCTGTAGCTAAAGTGCCAGCCTCTGAGAGCTGGTTTGGCAGTACTGGGGGTCCATGGTGGAGCCCCCAGGATGCATGGAATTAGCTCCCCAATACCAGATTTGGAAGGGGGGGACAATTCCATGATCTTAGACATGTTACAAGGCCATATTCAGAGTTACCATTGTGAAGCTACATATAGGTATTGACCTATATGTAGTGCACGCGTGTAATGGCGTCCCCACACTCACAAAGTCCTGGGAAATGGCCCTGAGCTATGTGGGGGCACATTTGCTAGGGCAAATGTGCCCTAGCAAATTGCTAGGCCCTCACACTTAGGAACTTTGCACCTAACCTTCAGCAAGTGAAGGTTAGACATATAGGTGACTTATAAGTTACTTAAGTGCAGTGAAAATGGCTGTGAAATAGTGTGTGCACTATTTCACGCAGGCTACAGTGGCAGTCCTGTGTAAGGGTTTTCTGAGCTCCCTATGGGTGGCAAAAGAAATGCTGCAGCCCATATGGATCTCCTGTAACCCCAATGTCCTGGCTACCTAGGTACCATATACTAGGGACTTATAAGGGGGTCCAGTATGCCAATTGAAATTGGTAAATGAAGTCACTGGCCTACAGTGACAAATTTAAAAGCAGACAGAGCATAAGCACTGAGGTTCTGGTTAGCAGAGCCTCAGTGATACAGTTAGGCACTATACAGACATACACATTAGGCCACAAACTATGAGCACTGGGGTCCTGGCTAGCAGGATCCCAGTGAGACAGGAAAAACACACTGATGTATAGGTTTTTATCTATGAGCACTGGGGTCCTGGCTAGCAGGATCCCAGTGACACTGTAAAAACACACTGACACACACTCGCGAACAGGCCAAAAGTGGGGGTAACCATGCTAGAAAGAGGCTACTTTCTCACAGTCACATAGTGCTTCTTTGGCTGATGCTTCCAATCCTGGGAGTTCAATCATTTGTTTAAATGTTCTCACAAAACCTGAATAGTCAGACAGCACCGGGTCATTGGAGGCTACTAACAGAGTCGCCCAGGCCAAGGCAGGACCAGACAAGGTGAGATAACCCACCTTTGTCTTATCTTGCACAAATTGTGTTGGTCTAAAGGCAAAATAGACAGTCAAAGCATCAAGAAATTCTCGCAGCTTGTTTGGGTCTCCTTAGAACCGAAGTGTAGTAGTAGAGATGGTGGGAACATCGGTAGTTCGGGATGCCAGGGCTTGTCGTAAAGCCACATTTTAATTTCTTAATTGTTGCAGCTCCTGGGCTTGTTGTTGATTAATTAGGAGTAGTGACTGGTTAGGTTCTGTAGCAGCTGTTGCAGTATTTTCCATTCTGCCTGACGAAGTCTGGTTCGTTGGGTGCTGCAATCTGTCACGGACTACTCATTGTCTATGTCTGTGGCCCACTGGAACTGCGGAAAGGTCTTGATTCTTGTAGGTTCTACCTTGACGCAAGTAGGGGCGACCCTTTCTGTTAGCGACGGTGCTGCCGACAAGGGAACCAAAAGCCAAAAGCAATCCATGTCCTACAGAAGGAGCCCCAGAGGGAAAAAAAAACAAAAGGGAAAATACCTCTAGACAGCAACTCCCTGAAACAAAAACAAAAGTAAAAAGGAAATTCTGAACAATAGGACAAAAAATAGTACTGAAAAAAGCTGGAACAGGCTAGGAAAATATATAACTGGTGATAAATAAGCAGGAGCGAAGATCACCACCAAAGGAAGTGTTGCAGCGCAAGGAGACTAGGACCACACACCTTATATACCCAAGAAACAGGAATTGACCAACAGGAAGTAAAAAGACACCATATCGGATTGGGAATACATCATAGAAACCTATAGAAAAGACACCATGTTAAAAAAGGTTCTAAAGGCATGCAGGGAAAAAGAAGGCATGCTGGGAAAAAGAAAGAATATGGCAGCTAGAAAAGGGCATAAATACAGGGAGAAACGAAGAAAGAAGAAAAGAAGAAAGGAAACATGAAGGAGAGAACATAAGGTAAGTGAAGGTATGTGGGAGGCAGGAACTAGTGAGGGAGCGCCACGCCCATAACTATTCGAGGCCCCATGCCCAATTTGGGTCCTCGAGTAAAATAGAGCATTACAGGGGCACGGCACGCCCTGCCGCTGCGGATCGCGGACGTGCCCCGAGCCGAATGCTCGGCTCGCGCCGCGGCCCACGGTGCAACATCAGGGTGCTGACGCCACTGGAGGTCAGACCACCTGATTCCAGGCCGCCGCGCTGCTGGTGGCCTGCCATTTTTGCTTGGTGGTCCTGCCTGTATAACTCATATTAAGGCGGTCTGGAATAATGCCGGCATGGTGGTCTTTTCAGGACCGCCAACATGGCGCTCTGGCAGTCTGATTGCAAAGTCGTAATTAGGCCCTATGTTAGCATAGCACTAAATACCAGCAACATGTTTGTTAAGAGTCCAATAATGTCAAAAATGACACTACAGTGTTCAAGGATATACTCTACTAATTCATTTGAATACACAATATAACATTTGTAGATAGGTAAGGCAAGTCATACAGTTATGTCAGGGTATGGTTGATATGTTTCAAATTAGAAAAGTAGCACAAAAAGTAAACATCATAACAAAAGAAACCTACAATACATCCCCCTAGAGTCTAATAGAGCCTCCGATCACATTTATGAATGTAGAGAAGCATCATAAGTAATAAAAACACAGGTTCAAGTAAGGGGCATATGGGTGGGAAGATAGCCTGATGCTCCTCACCTCTTCCTGAGCCTCCAGTGAAAGCCATAATTTGGCTTTCACTGCTCTTTCTGGTGGGTGTGTCACTGCTTTAGCCGATCTACATCTGGGAGCAGCATTTAGAGGTGTCAGTCAGACATAAAAATAAAGGTATGAATGTGTGGATTCATGCTGTCTAAGCAATAGAGATACAGCCAAAATTCAGTGTCAATAGAAAAGAACAAAAGCAAGAATTTATCTGGAGTGACATTATTTATATGTATATTGGGAATATAAAGGAAATTGGATTGAGATGTATGTATACATACAAAAAATAAGAGGCATTCTGGAGAAGACATAAATTACGACAGATACTTGGGTTTGTTAAATGATTTTTGCATGACATATGGATTTTAATGATTAAGAAATTACAAAGATTTTCTGTTATACAATCAAATGGATATTAGTGGTTTTCGGGAAATTGCTTAGAGAGAGATATTCTTGATATATATGTGCTAGACTCAGACTATAGGACATTAGGGGATAAGGGGATAAGACGGGGAAGGAATTAAAAGTTAAAATAAAAATGTGTTGTGCGAAGTAGCAAGTGACTAGATGAGTGGAAAAAGTGGCAGGGAAGTTGGAGGGTCAACCAGAGGCTTGGAAGCCTCAGTCACATTAAGCAACAACTTGTGATCTAATAAAGAGCTTCCACCACCGCAAGAAAGCCAATTTGATAATTATGTTTTCTGCTTATAGTTTTAAAAAAATGGACCACCTAACAATGATCAAGACTGTGTCCACAGACATATCCTAGCCATTTAACATTACACTGATTAATGAAACGTTGATATTAAATCACATATTTTGATCAACACTTCTCTTTGGGTTATAAAGGCTGCGATGCTTCGAGGCTTCCTCATTGGGAGATAAAAGGGATATAATTCAATGAGCAGCATTGCGGTTATATTAAAAATTCAGGAAAAAAATCTGGGCCCTCTTAACACAACAGTGAAACAAAAACAGATGAGGATATGCAACAAATATTTATAAACATAGCTTCAAAGGTGAGCTGTGGGAACAGGAAACTTTGGGCCAGATTTAGAGATTGGCGGTCAGACTCCTCACGTACTTCCTCTATCACAAAGGGACAGATCCATCCATTAGGTTGACAGATTTCTGCATGCCATATTTAGGGTTTGGCCTGATGTACGCTGAACATCATGATGGGATGTAGTCCGTCAGCCGATCCTCAGTTCTCCTTGCTTGGTCCCACCTTTCACTTGGTTTGGCAGACACCGGTCCATTTAGAGTTGTCAGCTATCATAGGTGACAACAATGGCAGATAGAATTTCTGACAGTGCACATGTCTGTCAAGTTGACGGACACATCTATGAACCCATACCTGATCAAAATCATCCTCATATTTTGAAACAATATTTAATTAAATAAATGTCTTGTCTTTAAATAATATTTTTTAAACATGTTTGTAAACACATATATATACATTAATAATTTATTTTACAGGATTTTTAAACATATTTTTATATTTTACTTTTTTATGTGTTGTATTATTTTTTATAACATTGGCAAACATTTTTAAGCTTTTTTAACATAAAATATTGTTAACATTTAATTTTGAATAAACATTAATTTCTATAGATGACTAGTCTTTTCTATTTTCATTTAGCAGCCAGTTTTGTTACTGCCACCTTTCTTTTCTAGATCATTAGCCTCATTTTTGGGTCATTCTTTACTCGTGGTCAGGGTTCCCTTTTGCTTCTCAATTGATCAGATTACTTTGAGTTAATTTTTAAGGAGTTGGAAGTAAAGGGATCTGTATAGCGTTAGTAAAGATTGACTTTTGTGTTTAACTTTGCCATGGATTGCACCTATTATTTGAGTGGGGCTTCAACCCTCTCAACTAATAGCCCAATTTCTCACATCTCCTGTTTTCACTTCCCCATTCCACAGTAGCCCCATTACTGTGTCTTGCTCAATTTACTCAAAGAACTGTGCCCCTAATCACCAATAACCTACAATACATCTCCCTCCCTCTGGGGCCCAGATACCATATATTTCTTTGTATTCCCTGTTTGCTGCTGCTTGTTGACTGCTGCAGAGTTGCTATGTCTGACATACTATGCAAGAAAATTAGGGGCATATTTATACTCCGTTTGCGCCGAATTTGCATCATTTTTTCGATGCAAATTCGACGCAAAACTAACTCCATATTTATACTTTGGCTTTAGACGCGCCTAGCGCCAAAGTTCATGGAGTTAGCGTCATTTTTTGGCGTGAACACCTTCCTTGCGTTAATGATATGCAAGGTAGGCGTTCCCGTCTTAAAAATGACTCCGATGCATATGCGTGGGATTTATACTCCCGGGCAAAAATCACGCCCGGGAGTGGGCGGATCTAAAAAACCCGCATTAGCGCCGGATTTTAACGCCTGGGTCAGGGCAGGCGTTAAGGGACCTGTGGGCTCAGAATGAGCCCAGAGGTGCCCCCCATACCCCCAGGGACACCCCCTGTCACCCATGCCCACCCCAGGAGGACACCCAAGGCAGGAGGGACCCATCCCAGGGACATTAAGGTAAGTTCAGATAAGTATTTTTTTTTAAAAAAATTTGTGGCATAGGGGGGCCTGATTTGTGCCCCCCTACATGCCACTATGCCCAATGACCATGCCCAGGGGACAGAAGTCCCCTGGGCATGGCCATTGGGCAAGGGGGCATGACTCCTGTCTTTGCTAAGACAGGAGTCATTTCAATGGGGGTTGGGAGTGAAAAAAAAATGGCGCAAATCGGGTTGAGGCGATTTTTTTGCCTCAGCCTGACTTGCACCATTTGTGGACGCCCATACGCCATTTTCCCCCTACGCCGGCGCTGCCTGGTGTACGTGTTTTTTTTTAACGCACACGAGACAGCGCCGGCGGCTAATGCCGGCTAACGTCATTCAATAAATACGGCGCCCGCATGGCGCTTCAGAATGGCGTTAGCCGGCGCTAAGTTTTTTGACGCAAAACTGCGTTGGCGCAGTTTTGCGTCAAAAAGTATAAATATGGGCCGTAGTTACTTACCTGTAACTGTAGTTCTCCAGTATTGGAATCGTTCTTAGATTCACATGCTTCAATAGTTCCTCGTCGTCGTGATGGGAGTCTCCGGTGTATTATAATAGCAATGTTATGACAACTAAAGTTTATACCAGCTTAAAGCCTATTACATTAGTAGTCTATCCTTGTCTTTTTGAGGAAAAAGACCCAAACCAGATTTCAGCCAATCAGGCTGCCCCTTCCCCCAGGACACTCCTGTGAGAAGCACCAGTGCCTCAGATTTTCTACTGCAAATCGTGCTAGGGAGTCTCCACTGAGCGTTGCTCAGTCACATCTTTCTGGAATTTATTCTAGTGTTTTTCTCTTCAGGAAATTGCTGTTTCTAGTCAGAGACTTCCAGGTCTATTCTTTAGATTACTTTACACTCAATGTTTGTGAATTTTCAGCATGTCTGACAAGGAGAGGAAGAGTCTCTTCAGGGCCTGCAAGACCTGTGGGAAAAAGAGGCTTCACTTTGAGGACACCCACAAAGACTGCATTTACTGCCTTTATCCACAACACTCTGCCAAGGATTGTAAGGTATTCTCAACCTTTTCTAGCAAGACCCTTAAAGACAGAGAGGGCAGGCTTCTTATTTGGCTCCAGAAGTGGAAAACGAGGAAGAATCTTGTTTCTGGTTAGGACAGTGAGGACTCTTCTATTTCACCCAGGCAGGCTCAAAAAAGGGACAGATCACCTCAAACTGGTCATATGTAGGACCAACCTAAAAAGGCAGCTAAAAAGACCAAGCATGGGTCTTACAAGGCGCACAGCTCTTCAAGTTCTCCTCACAAAAGGGCTGTACCCTCACGCAGGGAAAGTAGAGAACGTTCCTTTTGCTCAGAACTCAGTAAAAAAGCATCCTCTGAGCCTCCTCTGTCACCTCCAACGTCTAAGCAGTCTTTCAAAACTCCATCTGTCAAACCATCGACGACATCATTGACGAGATCGCGACCACTACATTGATGAGAACCATCTGCACAGCATCGTTGATGACATCTACAACAATGGTTTATACAGTATGCTGTGCTTCCAATGTTCACACAACTACAACACCGTCGCAACGGCCTCTTTCGTCAGGTCGTCGATGCTAAAATTCTTAGTTAACTCACCTTCGTCAATGGTTCCAGCGACGAGACCATTGTCGACGATGACATCTTTGGACTCATATAATCGTCATCACCGTCGACGACGACAGCATCGACGATACTGACGACGGTGGATAATTTAGGAAAACCAAGGAAGTTAAAATCCCTGACACCATTGCACACATCGCCCATTAAAGTTTCACTTTTAATTCCTGCTTATCTTTTAGAGGGTGATGAAACGGATGGGGAAGGGCCATTTAAAGTAGCCCATAGTCCTTCTGATCTACATATAAAGTGTCAGGATTTGAGAGACGATAATCAGTATGACCCTTTTATTCTCCTGATGATCAATATTCGTATCAGGAGGAAATGTTTCCTATGCCAGGATCTCTTACTTTAGACCTTCAATTAATGTTAGCGGACTATAGAAAAAGATTTCCACCAGTTGAATCGGAAGGCCAGCAGACAATTATACCTTCACCGGTACGACCTCCTTCTATGCCCATTAGGCCACTGGTATTACCATTGGATGTGCCTCCACACACACCTCTTTCGGTTCCACCACAAGACCCGTTAACGTCCGACGATGACAGGGAAGAAGGGGAGTTGACATATTGCAGAATAGGATGACTATCAGATACCTTCACCATCTTCACCCTCCCCGCTCCCTGCAGACTCTTCACCAGGTGACATTGGTGGATTTCACAGTTTGTTGGAGCGGTCAGCAAAAAGATTTGCACTACCTATGCCTACAAAGCAAGGTAATGAAAAATCCCGCCACTGTTACTGCGGTTTTGCCCCGCTTGGATAGGAAATATAAGGTGCCAGAAGACGTCCCAGCGTGCCTGACTAGACATCCCAAGCCGGATTCTGTTATTACTTAAGCAGTACAGCGCAGGTCTAGAAATCCTTCAGCCCCAATCTCTGCTCCACCTGGTAAAGAAGGGAGAAGGCTTGATAATATTGGAAAGTGCTTCTCCTTGATGTCCTCCCTTACAGTAAGGATGTCAAACTCATTAGCTGTAATAGGAAGATATGACAGACAGCTATGGGCTGACATAGCTCCTTACATAAACCAACTTCCTGAGGAATCAAAAGCAGAAACAATGAAGATAATACAGGAAGGGGAAAAGGCTTCAGCGGAAGTGATCGACTGTGCAATGGATATTGCTACTATTGCCTTTTGTCAGCTGGCAGGCGCAGCTGTTTAAAGGTGACAGGGCTGGCTTTGCACAACGTCTTTTAGACCAGAAATACAGAGCAAAATTCTTGACTTACCTTTCGATGGGGAAGCTCTTTTCAGGAAACATGTCGATGAGGCTCTGCAAGCTGTTAAAATGGATTCGGACACAGCAAATTCCCTTGGAACCCTGCAGGTCAAAAGACAGCCCTTTTGGGGTGCAAGAGGAAGGTGATATCCATCCTACAGAGGGGGGTTCCAGCAGTATAAATATCCTTCTTCTGTCTCAAATATTCAATCCTTTCAAGCCCAATTTCGGCAGAGGCAACCTCCACAGGCAGCATATGCTAGATCCGCACATAGAACAAGAGCAGGTCGACAAACCAGAGAAGCAGGTCGCAGGCTATGACTTCTCCCTTACTCCGGCTACTTATCCTTCAAGTCTCATAATAGGAGGATGGATTTCCCAATACCTGCACAAGTTGGCAGATTATCACCTCCGACCGTTGGGTGTTAAACCTTATTCGATTTGGCCATACACTGGAGTTCAGGCAAATTCTGCCACCAAGGCCCCCTACTCCACGCTCACTGAAGCATTTATAGCTCCTCAGAAAGGAAGAGCTATAGAAAGGATCCTGGTTCGGGACAGAAACAAGGGATTTTATTCTTGTTTCTTTCTTGTCCAGAAGAAATTGAAAAATTGCGTCCCATCTTGGATCTCAGAGACCTGAATACTTACCTCAAAAGGCAGTCATCTGTATGATTACGTTACATGATATCCTTTCCCTTCTCAATCCAGGAGTTAATATGTCAACCTTAGATCTTCAGGACGCATATTTCCATGTTCCTATACATCAATTGCACAGAAAATACCTCAGATTCGTGGTAGCCGTAGAGCATTTCCAGTTCCAGGTGCTTCCTTTCGGCCTCAAATCGGCCCCCAGAATTTTCACCAAGTGCCGAGCTCCAGTAGCGGCTTTCCTCAGAAGGCACACATTTCAAGTCTTTCCATATCTGGACGACTGGCTCATCAAGGCAAGGTCCAGTGTGCAGACTCGGAAAGCGACAAAATCTTGCATGGACCTTTTTGCCAAGCTAGGCCTAACTATCAATCACAGAAACTTAGCTTTCCAACCCCTGAAAATAAGGACTTTCCTGGGTGCAGTTCTAGACACATCGAGCTCCAAAGCAGCTCCTACAAAAAAAAGACAGAAGAAACATAGGCCCATATTTATACTTTTTGACACAAACCAGCGCCGGCGCTGGTTTGCATCAAAAATTTTACCGCCGGCTAACGCCATTGCAGGCGGGCACCTTATTTAAGGATTGACGTTAGCCGGCGCTGCGGGCTGGTCAGAGTAACAAAAAAAGACTCAAACCAGGCTGCGCCAGCATAGAGAAAAATGGGGGTTGTGCATCAAAAAATGGTGCAGGTCAGGTTAGAGTAAAAAATCATGGCTCTAACCGGACTTGCGCCATTTTTTGATGCACAACCCGCACTGAAATGACTCCTGTCTTAGCAAAGACAGGAGTCATGCCCACTTGCCCAATGGCCATGCCCAGGGGACTCCTGTCCCCTGGGCATGGCCATTGGGCACAGTGGCATGTAGGGGGGCCCAAGTTAGGCCCCCCTATGCCACTTAAAAAAATTAAAAAATTATACTTACCTCTACTTACTGGGATGGGTCCCCCCATCCATGGGTGTCCTCCAGGGGTGGGAGAGGGTGGCAGGGGGTATCCCTGGGGGCAGGGAAGAGCACCTCTGGACTGCTTCCATGGTAAGAGACCATGGAAGTGAGCCCACAGGCCCCTTAACGCCTGCCCTCACTCAGGCGTTAAAAAACAGCGCACATCAGGCTGTGCACTGGTTTTTAAGGCCTGCCCCCTCCTGTGCATCAAAATGATGCTGGAGTATAAATAAGGCGCACAGGCCTTAAAGTCATTTTTTGGGCGGGAACGCCTACCTTGCATGTCATTAACGTAAGGCGGTTTCCCGCATCCAGAAAATGATGCACACAGAGGAACTTTGACGTTCACGGGTTCGGGCGTCATAGTATAAATATGGTGCATGGTTTATGCAGAATGTGCCATGTGCCATATGCCCCATATTTCTTTAGACAGTCTTGCTAAAAAAAGAAGGTCTGTTTCAGTTCGCCTCTTCAAGTCCCTACTGAGAATGATGTCTTCCTGCATCCCGCTTGTACCATTATGTTTTCTCAGACTGCTTCCACTTCTAGAGCAGCTGGACAATCAGTGGACACAGTCCAAGGGATCTTTCGACGACATAATCAAGGTTACAAAACCAATGAGATTACATCAGTCTTGGTGGACCCAAGCATCTCACCTCTCAGTAGGTCTTTCTTTTCTTCCACCTCTAGCCCCATGGGTGATGACAACGGATGTATCCCTGGAAGGTTGGGGAGTCTTCCTTCAGGATTTATCAGTCAAAGGCAGGTGGGACTCTCATCAAAAAATGTATCATATCAGTCATCTTGAACTGAAAGCTTTGAGCCTTTCTACCAAAGATAAGAAATTTGTTGGTACTCATACGTACAGACAATTTTATTTTGAGAATCTTAACGTATCAGGAACTGGTCCATTCTACATGGCGTGCATCTTCGAGCAGAACAGGTTCCAGGCACTGTGAACGTCATTGCTAATTCTCTCAGCAGACAGAAATCATCCAATCATGAATGGGAGCTAAATCAAAATGTGCTGGATCACATCTTCTCTCAGTGGGGCAAATCAAACCTCGATCTTTTTGCCACTCCCCAGAATGCAAAATGCCTCTATTATGCAAGTCGGTATCACCATCCAGGCTCCTGGGGGAATGCATTTTCAATAGCATGGTCAGGAATTTATGCTTATGCCTTTCCTCCCATTCCCCTCATTCCGAGAGTCCTGACCAAAATCAAGAACGAGAACTGCAGGATACTTCTGGTAGCCCCAGCATGGCCTCAGCAGCATTGGTTTACAGGGTTACTTCTCCTGTCAGAGAGGCGCAGCATACCTCTGCCGGTGACACCTCGCCTGTTAACAATGAACAATGATCAGGTTCTCCATCCCGATCCAGCATAGCTTAATTTGACTGCCTGGCTCCTGAACACCAGGAATTCGAGCATGTGAACGTTCCTTCTGACTTTCATATCAACCAGCCAGTAATTCAAAAGTCGTATTTTCTCAATCCATCAATGCCATCGGAAAGATCCCTGCATTCCTTGGACGTCAAAAGATGACTTAAGTTCTATTGAACAGGACAAGAAGTTTTAGAAAAACAAACCAATTATTTGTGTCATTCAGTGACCCGATGACAGGGAAACTGCTTTTTAAACAAGGAATTTCTAGATGGATATCTAGTTCTATTGACTTTTGTCACAAAGCTGCTGGGAAGCCTCTGTACAGAACATCGCATGCGCACTCTACTAGGGCTGTCGCTGCATCCGCTGCGCTCTTTGCTGGTGTGCCCATACAGGACATTTGCAGGGCGGCCACCTGAAGGTGTGCGCACACTTTCACGAAGCACTATTGCCTGGAAAAATCGTCACAAGGAGATGTGGCAGTGGGGCAAGCGGTGCTGCGGTATCAGTTCCAGTAATGGTGAGCTGTACTATTCTCCTTCTCTCCCTCCTACCCAGTATAATGGTCATCACATTGTATGATAATTAAGTTTTCTTTCCTTCACAATACAGTAGTTATTGTTTAGCACTGGGTAGTGACTTTTTTGTTTCCATAATCATTTAAAATGTTCTTTTCTATTTATTGAAATTGCATCTTTCAATTGATTTAAATTGTTCATCATACAATGTGGTTCACTACTGCTTGCTACTCTGATTCAAGCATGTGAATCTATGAAAGTTCCAATACTGGAGTAAGAAAATTAGTTACTTACCTATAACTGTAGTTCTCCAGTTTTAGAATATTTCATAGATTCACATACGACCCTTCCTCCTTCCCTGAGAAGCTCACTGTTATAAGCTATATACCTCAACTTCTTCAGCACTCCTGCTGTGGGAAAATCTGAGGCACTGGAGCTTCTCACAGGAGTGTTCTGGGGGAAGGGGCAGCCTGGTTGGCTGAAATCTGGTTTGGGCCTTTTTCCTCAAAAAGACAAGGGTAGACTACTAATGTAATAGGCCTTAAGCCGGTATATACTTTAGTTATTATAACATTGCTATTATAATACACCCAGAACTCCCATCCCGACGACGGAGAATGACTGAAGCATGTGAATCTATGAAAGATTCCGTGAATGGAGAACTACAGTTACAGGCAAGTAACTAATTTTCTTGTGTAGTATGTCAGACATAGCAACACAGCAGCAGTTGACAATCAGCAGCAGACAGGGAATACAGAGAAATAGATGGTATCTGGGCCCCAGAGGGAGGGAGATGTAAAGTAGGTAATTGGTAATTAGGGGCACAGTTCTTAGAGAACTTTGAGCAAATTGAGCAAGACACAGTAATGGAGCTTCTGTGGAATAGGGAAGTGAAAACAGGAGGTGTGAGAAATTGGGCAATTAGTTGAGAGGGTTTGAAGCTCCACTCAAATAATAGGTGCTATCTATGCCAAGGTTAACAACAAAAGTCATTAAATTAACCTTTGCTTAACCCTCTGGTAGCTTTGTATAAAGCAGTCAGGCTTAACTTAGAGGCAATATTTAAAGTATAAATGAGAAAACACATTGCAAGAAAAATTCCAAACCAATTTAGAAGACTAGAGTAAATTTTAATTAAATGAAATGTTACCAGAATGACAAAAATCCAATCAGTAGAACCGGATATCTTCAATTTCAAATACTGAAGTAAACATAGCTCCAAAAAGTACAAAGTGCCAACTGTAGTTATCTAGTTTCTCTGGACCGAGACAAAGTTGCAAGTTCAGGCCAACCATGATGGAGAGCAGGCCAGGCACAGGACCAAGTTTGGCCCGCTATGAGTTGTAGCTTATTTCCTTAGCGCGAGGTCTGCGCAGCAAGGCTTTGTGGGAATCTACATCACTCACCCTCGATTTTGAGGAAGCTTTCAGCTGTGCAGCAAGGCTTTGCTAGACTTTTGTCGCTCCAAATTGATTCTGATGAGGCTCTCAGCTGTGTGGCAAAACTTTTCAGGGCTTCATAATGCTTGACATGGCTGAATTAGATGGAACCTTCAGTTAGGCGAGGAGGAGTTCTTTCTGATGCCAGCTAAGGGTCCAGAGACACCTCTTGGGGGTCAGGGACTCACTCCAAAAGAGGCCAGTGGGGCTCAGTCAGGTCCAGTCGCAGGTCTGGTCACCTGGGCAGATGCAGGACAGGTCTCTTGAGCTTGTTATGTCTCTATAGCATACGCAGGAGGCTAGCCAGGTAGTCCTATAGTATTTTCTTGTCGCAACCACTCTGGTTGTCCTGGGTTCAAGAAGCAGGTCCAGGCTTCCTGAGGCAGTAGGGCAGTCCTTCCAGCAGCAGGGCAGTTGTTCCTCTGAGTCTTCCATAGGACCTGAAGTGATCTGATGAATGATTCAGGAGGTACAATATTTGTATGTGATGCCAGCATTTGAAGTGGGGTAACTCCCTCTACTACCCCCACATCTGGTTCTAGAAAGTACTTCCCCCTCGACTGCCAACGTTCTAACTGGTCTTGGGTGACAAAAGACTGCTGTCAATATAATTTGTGTGTGTGTTGGAGGAAGACCTTTAAAATGTAAGTGGTGCCGGGAACAACTGCACCACAACCATCTTTGTAAGGTGGCCCATCCTGCTAACACCTAGGCTCTCCTTGTTTCACTGTCTAAGAGGAATACACCAAGGCAAACAGCTAAGCTAATACAGTTGTGTGATCCAAGATACTGGCATAAGGCACTTATGGTTGTGACAAGAAAATACAAATTTTCTAAAACTGGCATCTAAAATCCGACTTTACCATTATTAAAGGAGATTTTAAATTACAATTCATTTGAGTGTAAATATTATTTTCCTATCTGCTCTCAAACTTAAAACATCACATATGAAGTGTAATAAAGTAAGCACGTGTTATCCTAAGGAGGGATAGGCCTTGCAATAGTGAAAAACTACCTTAGGAGTTTTTCACGACCAGGACATTACAAACCTAAACCCATATGTTCTACATTTGAAATGCAATGCTTCCAGTCCTATGAGCCTTCAAACCTACCTTAGGGGTGGCCTGCATGCATTAAAAAGGAAGGTGTGTTAGCCTAGTAAAAGATTGTTTTTGCCAGGTAGAAATGAAAGTTTAAAATTGCAGTACAGTCTGCAGTAGGAGACCTGAGGGATGTTTTTACAAAGGCTACTTTAGTGAGTGGCACAATGAATGCAGCAGGGCTACTAGTAGGCTTTAATTTACAGGGCTCGGGCAAGGGGAGTACCGTTAACCACAGACCTACAAGTAAATTAAATGTTTACAGTTGTAAACATTAAAGTAATTAACTGTTTACAGTTGTACCAAGTTTGAAGGACAACATTTAGCACTAGTTAGCAGTGGCAAAGTGCACAGAGGCTTAAAACCAACAAAAACAAATTCAGCAATATGGAAGTGGTGAAAGCGAAATGTTTGGGGGAACTACACCCCAAAGGGTGTCAGGTCTAAGAGGTAAGTAATGCATCTGGGTTATTCACCGGAGGAGTTCACTCAGCTGCCTGTGAATGTACATATGTTTTTATAGTATTCACCCAGCAGAATGGTTTTCAGGCATAGATGAATATTGGTTCCATGTCATGAGTGGCCCCTTCAGCCACATTGACATTTTAGTCATCCGCACAATGTATCTTGGGAATGATAGTTGGTAGTTTTGATTTTTAGCTTGCTAAACAGTGCTTTAAGTGAGCAAGATCTTGTTTCTACTGAGCCTTTGTTTGATTGGCTTTGGAGGCTGCACTGAACTAATGTCAATGTGAAGGAGGGCAGGAGAAGGGAGGAGTAGAACCAGTAGGAGAAGGATAATGATGACAAATAGGAGAGTAAGCACTAGGAGGTTGACTACCAGGAGGGCTAGGACAGCCAGAGACACAAGGAGCAGAAGAAGAATAACCAAGCACATGGAGACATAGGTGGTCATTATGAACATGGCGGCACCAATAAGGAGTTTTGGACAGTTATCTGGTCACCAAAGCAGTCCCAGGTCCAGTTCCAAACCTTACAGCAAGCTCTCCATAGACTTCAATGGAGTGGCCCTGATGCTGGGGATGCAGGATGCAGAGGATGCTGAAGGATGCTGTGGCTGCTGTGCAGTCAACGGAGGTGGGGAAGGGGAGAGGTCCTTGGGTAAGGTGGGGTGACTTAGGGCACAGGGGTCGTTGTCCCGCAAAGTCCTCTTTGAGCCAATAGATGGTCAGCTGCAACTTGATTACTGATCTCCGTACACAGCGGGTTCAGTGCTTTCCCTTGGTGAAGGCTAGTGTCCATCTTTGGTGACCAATCTAGGCTCAGATGACACTCTAGGCCCAGGAGACCCAGGGGCAACTTTTGGTCATCATGGATTGGTTTCACAGGTAGCCAGATGGTGGTCAGTGCAGATTGGAGGAATGTGGCTACTGACTTGCCGGAGAGGGATACTTCAGCTTTGATGGTCATAGTGCTGGTTCCAGGCGATCAGCAGGCTGATCCTTGGAATCAGTTCTTTGGCCTGGGTTTAGGAGCATCTTTTTATAAGTCACAGGCACATTCATCTCTTTGCTAGTGCAAATGCGACAGGTGCAGTCCAGCAGTCGGTGCAGCATCTCTTGTTAGGTTCAGGGGTCAGCAGGGCAGTCCTTTCTTCACTTCAGTCATTATCTGAGGCCCAGGGTGCCATATTTATGCCCAGAAAGTGCTCAGGGGGGTTAATGCGGTCACTAGCTAATGGGCTACCATGGTCCTTCCCACCTTGTGTAGACTTCTGGCTATGTGTGGCATCTTGCAATCCCAGGGTGCACTATTGTGCCCACTTCCAATATGTCTGAACCCTTCCTTGGATGCTTTGGGCTTGGTAGTCCACTCTAGAGGTGTGGCTACCAGTGAGCCACACACATACTGAAGAACCAGTTTGCCACTGGTCACCCGACTCTATTACAGCTGCCAGCCTGTCTACCTTAGAAAAGGGGTACTCCTACAAAAGTTTGATCACCATGTACCCACTAAAGGTGGCTTCTCCTTTGAAGCACACCTTTTGGGCCAACACCCTGAATGGATTCCTGTAGTGGAGAGGTAGCAACACTTCACTCTGTAGCAGGCCTCTATTGTCCCTGAGCCTGGGAGTCATTCACATTACTCCCCAGGAGGGCAGAAGGCTGTGCAAGGCTACTAGACATACTGGGAACTGGGCAACAGAGTGTCAACTTTCTAAAAGTTGCCTTTCCTTAAAAGGGATTTTAAACATGAGTTAGGCATCAAGGTGGGTTTAATGGCACAATTAATTTGAAGTAACCATTTAGTAATCCCATTTAGAAGTTAGCCAGAATGAGAGGTCAATTAGCCAATAGGGCTTCTAACTTTTCCACAGCAAAAATATCTGTTTGGAAGTTTTGCTGTTGGGACATATTAAAAGTATATGTACTGCTTAATAACATCCAGATCCCTGCCTTAGGGCTCAATAGGTGTGAAACCTCCATCGCCATCATCACAAAAGAACACTGCCACCATTATCTATACAAACCCTCTGATGGGGAGGTATCTGGATACATTATCTGCGTGGACACATGCTTGGTGGTCCAGAACTCCATGACATAAGCATTTTCACATATTATCCACATGTCTTTGTTATAAAGCTATGAAATGAACGTTATTCTGATGCCTGCATGTTTCAAATCCTGTTGTATTAGCTGAGACTATGATTCCCATGAGCCTGTGCTGTTTTGCAGGAAGTACAGCAGCAGGCGGCCATGTTGGGTAGGGTAATTCTATAAAAGTGGCCCCACCCTGGTGATCGTCGTTTATTATTGTGCAATATCAGCAAGGTGCAGCAATGCCTACTGAGCCCTGCAGTAATTTCCTGAAGCTGCCTCTAAAGAAGAGAATGCAGGAAACCTGAATTCAGAGCTGGTGGGCTCTGCTAAAACTTGTTGATTGTGACATAGAAAACACATAAGTAGAAATGTATAGAACGTTAATGAATGTTCAATGCAGGTGCGCTCTGCATGGGTAATAAATGTAAAGAACTGCTTCAGCACGCACTGATACACAGAGGAGGACTTTAAGATGAGCAAAACTGTGTTTTTTTTCAATACTGGGTCTGATAATGATAACACTGTGTGATATCACTTAACAGGGATTTTGGAACCTAAAAGAACTCCCCTGTGATGTATAAGAGACAATAGCTCAAGGTATGACAAAAGTGTCTTAACAGATAATAATGTGTGTCCAGTTCCATAAATGCAACATTATAAATAGCAGTTCATATTTATGTTCAATATTCTAGATCTAACTAGTGCATATTTGGGATTATTATATTAAATCCAACTACAGTTAATATACCTGAAAGATACAGGAATCCGAAATCCCTCCATTTTCACTTTCAGGTAAGGAGGTGTAGCATAACAAATTGAAAACTCTCGGAAGGGGGTGTTAACAAAGTACCATATACTAATCTTTATTTTGCATCTTGCAGGTCTCCCTTCCAGCTGTCCCCTTCCCGTCCTTCCCTTCCCGCACTTGATCTTCTCATTTGACTTCACTGTAATAGCATTCAGAAGTTGGGGTTACCAAGAAGTGGACCCAACTGAGCATCGCATTGATCCTGAGGAGTTTGTTCAGCTTACAATAGGTCTTCCTTAGGGGAGACATATATATTGTTAAGGGTAGTAAGAGCTTTGTCATTGGTTTAAATGGCAAAGTCAAATTAGCAGTTTTAAAACTGCTCTTCCAGGTTGCAGTGGCCGGCTGGGAGCCATTTTGTACTTTGTTACACAGTGTGGCACAATCAGAGCTGCAGCGCTTAGTGGACACTAATTTATCATGCCCTGGGTCCAGACAGGGCTGCCCCCTCTCATCCCTTCTATTTGCCATCACAGTTGAACCCCTGGCCAGCAAAGCACAACAGGATCATCGTACCAGGGGCTGAACCGCCAAATTGCCTCCCAAAGAATTGCATATATATACACGGACGATATGCTCCTATTCCTAGCCAACACAGAGGGAGACCTCTGTGGAGCTATTTCACTACTGGAACAGTTTGACACTATCTCCAGCCTTCGTATAAATGGGCAGAAATTGCTAGTGTTCCCCTTGTGCTGACACATGCCAAGACCCTGGGACTTACACAGTCTCATGTGGGAGGGATCCCGTATGAAATATCTAGGAGTCATGGTGTATCATTATCCCAGAGATGTTATAAAGGGTAACATTTGTTACCAGGAACACCGAGACGGGGCAGGTGATGCCGCAAACTTCAGACAGGTCCCAACTCAGTAGGACCTCCGTTACTTGGTGCTTTACCTGATGCGGCCCATCCACTAGTATGAGGAGGGTCCCGGCATTGTACTAATATTCCTTATTATAGGTTATATTTACACATAGGATTAGGTAGTTTAGGTCCTGAAGAATCGCGTTAGATCCATAGGACATCGATAGCGAGAAACATGTTGACCTTCTGGTGAATCGTACAGGGGATCCTGTGCGTACAATTCCTAACCTCAAATTGAGTGAGGAAGTGAATATTTTTTTGGGGAGCGTAGACCTTGTTCTTTTCTCTCCCCGCTCTTTGGTTTTAATCATGACAGTGGTTGGATTATTTAATAAAATTTGCCTAACCTCTAGTTATTTTTTTAAATAGAATTTTTCCAATCCTATACCCTATTCTTTCTAAACCGGGCATATATCTCAAAAGATCTCTGGCAAAGAGCCCCCCTTGAGGGGCCCGTCAGGCATTGCAGCGCCGGCCTGACATGGAGCAAAGCCCGAGGATGAAGCATGTCACCTTTGGTGAGTGAGGGCTCTTGTTCCAAAATAATTAATTTTCCAGGGACCTGGCTTTCTTTCTTCTTTCTTCTCTCTTTTTTACGATCTTTTCCTTAGATCAGGACCCAATGTGGTTTTCCTGATTATACTTTCGTTGTGGAACTGTGTATACCTTGTTTTTGTACATAACATTTGTGCGGCCACCAGAGCTTTTCGTGCTAATGTGGGGCTCTAATAAATCCTTCCCCGGTCTGTGACAAGACAAATAAATAGAGGTTGCGAAAATGGTGGTGCTCCCACATCTACTTTATTTTCTTTGCCACATTACCAATAGTGATCTCCCACAAACTGTTTATAGAATTAAACTCACTGATGGTGGAACTCACCTAGGGAGCTGGCAGGCACAGAGTAGTAATGTCCAACTGCTCAGATCCACCACTGATGGAGGGCTAGCAGCACCTGACCTCACGCGGTGCTACTTGGTGGCCCGAACTCACTTGTTCAACCAATGGATCCACGCACAACTGGGCCCTCAGGGCGAAGCCCCAGATTGTGTTGTATTATATTAGGCTCTTATATAGGGCATAGCTGCCCTAGGGCATCCCAGCGCTACAGCCGAATCTAGCTGTTTGTGGAATGGCAAATCCAAATCAGAAGTCCGCAAGGTAGTAGATGGGAACCCAGACTTTAGTGCATTGTTTTGGATCCTCCTGACTCCCAAGTGACCTGCTACTGGAGGTACTAGAGAACTCCAGACAATCTGACATTGCTTGCTACCTACAGTGCACCCAAACTCTGATACCATACTCTCTGGACTTGCCGTTTCAGACCCTGGTGGCTATGAGCAGAACAGGAGCGCTATTGGGAGTACTATAATGGGCAACATATGGCCTAACCTGTGTGCCCGATCTCTACAGGGATGATGAATTGCTGTCCTTTCAAAACATGGTGGGAAGATTTGAGTTGCCCCAGGACAATTCTTACTACATTGCGCAGTGTAAATGACTCTGCAAAATCATTGGGGAGTGGAGATGACTGAACCACAGGCCCACCAAAGTAGTTGCATATTCTGTACCACAACAGGCAAAAAACAGGCACTCACACTCCTATGCCAAGTGCTCAGTTCTGGATGAACTACGTCAGAAATGAGAGAACGATGTGGCACTCCGAATTACAGATACACGCTGGGCCACAATCCTTGCCAACATTTACACGGCATCCCTCAATGCCAAATCTAAGTTAATTAATTATTATTTCTTACACCAAGCTTATCCCACCCAGGGTAAAATCATGCAAGCCTATGGGTTACAAACTGTGAGGTGCCATAGATGTAGAGAACAAGGGGCAGAGTTGCTCCATATCACGTGGACCTACCCAGTTTTTCTAGATTATTGGGAGGGAGCGGGAGCATGCATTAATGCGATAACGGACAGAACACTGCCCTGCACTGCATTGAATTGCCAACTGGGAGGGTTCCCTTGAGCTGCCAAGCATAAGGTAACAAGTACATTTGTAGATTTAGCCCTAATCTTAGCAAAGTGTAAGATTGCAATGAAATGGAAAGCAACCACGAGTGCCCAGTTACAAAAATGGAAAGAGATCCTCTTATGTGAGCAGCATACGAGGGAGCAGTGCTGTTCCAAGAGGCAAGGAGAGGCTCCAGCACCCTGGACACAGGAAGGGCTTGAGATGTCTTAGTAGAATGCCTAAAGGGCCTGACAAGAAATGCACTGCATGACTTATTATATTTGTATAGAAGATGTATAAGTGATGTGATAGCTCTGTATTTCAAATGTATAACTTGTGATCCTTAATGGATCTGACTCGTATTACTCTGTATGTTGATGTGTAAAAGCAATAAAAAGCCTGTTTAAAAAAACAAAAAAACTTACTTGACTTAGTTACCCTTGTGTAAAAGCAATAAAAAGCCTGTTTCAAAAAAAAAAAAACCTTACTTGACTTGGTTACCCTTGGTTCCATATACTAGGGACTTATGCCAACTGGGGGTAGCTAATTCAACATACATTTTGTAACGGAACACCAGCACCGTGGTCTGGCTAGCAGGCCTCAGTGCACTCTTAGAATCAAAAAACCAGCAGCATCAATTCAAAACTGTGGGGGTGAGCATGCAAAAAGAGGCATTTCTCTGCTGTGTTGATGAGGAGAGCTAAGAGGTCTGGGCGCACCGTCCAGGACCAGAGGGGCTAGGACTACCAGGGACAGGAATAACAAACCCAAGGACCAAAGACAGGAGACCACAGAGATCAGATCAAGGAGGACCACAGGGCCAAAAGCGAACAGACCAGGACCTAAGCAGACCTGGGCCAGAAAGGACCAGGCTAGCAGGTACTGCAGACCCTAAATTAGAATACCCAGGAGGGATAAAAAGGACCTGGGGGTCCAGGACCATTGGGGCCAGGATCAGAAAGTCTATGAGAGTCACATGTGGGGGAATCCTAAGCCAGGGTGACAAGAACTACATGAACCAGTGTGACCCCCAACATGGAAACTAGAAGGCCCAGTGCCAGAGAGATGAGGAAGATGAGACCCAGGAGAACCATTACTCAGAGGACCATGGTAGGAGAGACTGGGGTCAGATGGACAAGAATAAGGTGGAATAGGAAAAGCTAGGAGAATCAGCAGAGCTAGGATGGGACAGGAGGACCTTGAGATTAGGAGGGATAGAGAAGTCAAAGCCAGTGGGACCAACAACAGAATACCCAATACATAAAGACCAGACAAGGGAGAACCAGAACTAAGACCAGGACTGCATGGACCAAGAGAACCAGGAGCCGAAGGATTAGAAACAGGCAAATCAGGGGACTCGATAAAGCAGCAGAGTAGGACCTGGAGGACTGATGGACTAAAATGAGGCTGAGAGGGATGAAAAAAGACCCACGACCTGGAGCTTGTGAAACAGAAGACCCAGGATCGAATAGACTGGGGCCCATAATTATACTTTTTGACGCAAAACTGGGCCAACGCAGTTTTGCGTCAAAAAGATTACCGCCGGCTAACGCCATTTCTGTGCGCCGTGCAGGCGTCAAATTTATACTTTGACGCACGGCTGCGCAAACCACAGGTGTGAGTCATTTTCTGATGAAAAACTACATTAACGCGGCAGAAATGACTGTGAGACGATTTACAGCACCGCAAACCGGATATGCAGCATTTTTTGACGCAATAGCTTCACAATTCGCCACAAACACAGCAATTTGTGCAGAGGAGAGCCAAAATGGATCCCAGATGCTTGCACAGACCCCAGGAAGGGGGCAACAGACCAGGAACCAACCAGGAGGACCCCCACAAGACCCAGGACAGGGAGAAGAAGAAAATAAAGTGTCGCTTCAGTGCAGAGGAACAGGAGATTATGGTGAAAAAGGTGATGGTACACCAGCACCAACTGTTTGTCACCTCAAAGTTGCCAATCAGTAGGAGTGGAGTGGGTACAGGGGCACATCACCGGGCCATGGCCCGTTTAGAGGAAACCTGGGGCACACCACTACACAACACCAACAACCTTTCCATGGGTGTCTGCTGCCATGCCAACTATGTTGCAAAGGTAAAACCAGGCCAGGAGGGAAGGGCAAAATGTCAAACTGGCAACCCATCACACGTCAGCCACTATACTCCCTACATTAACTAGGGCCCAATTAACAACCTCTAGCCATACGACAACTGGAATGTAACATTGACAACAGTCGCCACTAGCAACTCCGCTGTGTGTGCTGGTCAAGTAGCTAATGGCAGTAACATCCCCATGGATCAAACACAACCAAATCAGAGGGTTTAGGATGACAAACTTAACAATCCCCTGAAACAAGACAAATGTTCCAGTCCTGTCAAATGTGAATGTCCATAGTTGCCGCAAACATCAGCCAATGTCATCCACATTAGGAGGTACACAGCACTAATGTCATACCCATGCTGCATATCAGTGTCCATCCTGTGCCTGGGTCACAATGCAACATCCCAAATGTCATACTGCTCAGACAACAGCATTGAGGGGGAGGACACATGTAACTGGTCACAGAAATACACCTGCAGAGTCAGAGGAGGAAATAGGACACTGCTACGAATATCAGGGCAATCCAATGTACCACACATTCCCCCAACATCAGCAGTACACATTACCAATGCTGACATCCATATTGTGCCATAACAATGCTATACATAGTATACACTACATTTCAACTACATATAGGTGGATGTGAAAGATCAGAGACTGGGGCAGGTCTAGATCGTTAAGTGTGGTGCTAGTGCCATCAGAACACCCACAGCCAGTGAAAGGCCTCACCATGAGAATGGAAGTAGACAGAGGGTTGAGTAGGAGAAGAAGGTGGCAAATCACTATTTGGCCAGAACCAACAATTAGAGGAGATGATGCTGACCACAATACATGTGACATGCAGGTGGGGCATAGGCCTGGGAGAATGCCCATTTGAAAGACAGGAGCAATGAACAGGAACCAAGATCACAATGTGAAAATAATCACAAGGCAGGCATGTCATATTACAAAGCCCACAACACTGACACACTAATTGTACCGTATTTCATTGCAGAGGATGATGGATCTCCTGCGGATATGCCGGTCCAGGACTACCCTGATGACATGGATGACGGGCGGTCCTTGGAACCCTCCAGACCCCACCTTCAGTCACAAGGAGGAGCACAGATACAGCAGCCATCACAGAGGAGCCACCCACCACCCCAATTGTACGACCTGCCAGCTCCAATACAGCTGAGGACTCTGACGACACTGGCACCAGCTTTGAGAGAACTATAGTCGGAGTACAGCGGGAGCTGGACAAGTAGGTGCGGGTGGGGATGCAAACTATGGCGGCCAGCCTAGAGGGGGTGCGTTTGTGCATGATGTCAACTGAAGAACAGGCAGCAGCTATGCAAGGGTGAACAACTATCTTGCAGGAAGTAGAAAAAAGGCTGAAGGAAATCAGCACAGCTGTAATATAGTTGACCCAAATCCTACAACAGCAATCCTGTCAACGCGTGCATGAATGCAACAGTGAACCCCTCAGGGCCGACGTGGCTGCCTACCATCGTGATGTGGCCGCTATTCTTAAGAACCAGCAGATCCTCCTTGCAGCAGTACTGCCCTTTAGACCCCAGAGGTAGCAGCTACTGGGATGTCTGACTCCACGTCTACACACCCTGAGGTGTGTGTTGCCCCTTCACAACCACCGCCACCAAGGGCAGAGAAGGCAACACACACATCAGAAGATAAAGACCAGGAACAGATCACCTTCACACGTAAGAGTACTCGGTAGGACTTGCCCCTGCCACATGGCCACCTATTACCAAGGTCCTGCGCTTTGTAACATGCCAGTCTTGCAACAACTGTACTCAAGCACTGTTCTGCAAACCACTGTTTATCTTGTCAGCCTGCCCAGTGCTTGTCTCTCACAAACTAATTGGCAAGTCCTGTCCCTCTGCACTGTCTGACACTTCACCCCAGCATGTCCAAAGACATGTCCTTTTGCACTTGTGTAGGATCACAATGGAAGATGTCACTACAATGGACTCACAATCATGGACAATGTACATATAGCACTACACCACTTCTCAATAAATAGCACTCACACAACCACTTTGTCTCTGTGTAATGTGACACATCAACCGTGCAGTAGATCAGTGAATTTTGCCTCCTGTCAATTATCATAGATTGTCAATACAACTGTCCTGAAATAATGTGGGCTGATAACTATGCACAGTGGCCTGGATTCTACCATACTCTGCCCTTCCTGAGGGTTATTTCTGAGGAAAAGAGAAGCTATACACCATAATGCTATGTTGGACAGAATAATGCTTCCTCAAGGGATGTCAAATCCAGAAAATAGTGCCTTCAAATTGTTGCTTCAATGCAAAACTAACGTATGTGACATTTCCCACAAATTTAAGCTAACACACACCAAACTGCATGAATGGAGGTGTATGAGTTTACATCCAAATAAGTAATCATGCTGAACAGTGTAACAAATGATCTATGTGAGTTATGTACACTATACTACAAGAGAGCTTACTACCACCCACCTTATAAGGATTTCCTTGGACATGAGACTCAGTCAGACAACACAGTGTCCCCAATACTAATTCTGGAAGCAGAGTATGTGACATTGAAAACATACATGATGAAAAAGCCACACTTTGGGATCCATAGTAACCGTGATTGGTGGTTGCAATGCATGGCCGAGTCTTAGCTAAGTAGCTTTGGGGTAGCTGATCTACAAGCATTTGACACATACTGTAAAGGGTTACCTAGATATTTATTAAACAGTAAAAACAGAAGTGAAAACTCAGGGGAAGACCTTACCTAACCTAATCTACTCTAACTACTCATTACCCACAACTGTCCCTAACTAACCTAAGCTAAACTTACTTATCATATTTGACGAAACGATCTAAACATCAATCCCCCACTCCCCTTATGAGACGGGACACATGGAGGACAACAGATACTAACCTAAACACATACTATCCTATACTAAACAAATATATATATTTTTTTTTAGACCAGAAGAACCCCAACATTGCCAGTCTCCCACCCACCCACACACATAAAAATAAACAGTAGAAATATTCAGGAACCCCCACCCACTAACACTAACTAAGCTAACAGCCTATACTAACCTAACACTAAGCCCCCTAAACCCACAAAGTATAAGACCAGGAAAGAGGAGGGAGGGGAGGAAATCATGTCCATTTACATGTCTATAGGTTGGCCCTCCGGAGGGTCTTCTTGATGGAACGCACCCGCCGGTTGACCTGTCGCACCTCCTGCTGCAGTCTGGTCATCCTTCTAAGGACACAGTCCAATTTCCTTTGCATTTGTGAAAAAGCAGCAGGGTCAATGGCTGCAGCAGGGGTGGTCTGGGTGCCAGCCAGGATGTATGGGCCCGTGTTGTGGCAATGGCTGTAGGCTGCCCTGCAGGTGGTGCTGTGCTTGGTCCAGGAGCAGTTGCCGTTGATGGTCCCGCAACGGTCCCAGCTGCTGTAGAGGCCACCTGGGTGGTAGTGGTTGTGGTGCTGGTGGTGGCTGTGGTAGACAAAGAAGGGCTGCCTTGTGCAAATGCCCTCCAGGCTCCGGAGGCTCGTTCATGGCGATATCTTCGGGCCATGTTGCGGTACCCAGACTCGACATCAAGTATGTGGCGGTATCTCATTGCCCGCCGTTGAAACTCCCTGACCTGGATGTGGGTCATATTTGCAGCTGTTAAGACAAATAGAAAATCTAACATTAGGTACTGAATTGTGTGAAATGGCACAGGAAGTTAATCAGACAATGCAACTAATGTACTTGTAACATCCCATATCATCATACAGATTATTGATTGTCCCTGAGGAAGTACATGGCAAGCCAGCCTACAAAGGTCCTATCACACATTGCACATCCAAACCCTACAAGATGGGTAACAACTGGCATGATTTTGGCATCATAGTTCTGCCAGTTGTCAGCTAAAAATAATGCTGCACATCCTCCACCACTGCCAGGGCTACAAATGTCATTGTGCAGGATGGCAGTCTAGGACCACATGATCTGCGAGTTGTAAATGGACTTGCCAGTATAGAAAGCATGTTCTAATCATGGGTGGGTATACTAGGTTCAGACAAGTGATTCATTGAATTACATGTCTGTGTACCAAACTTGTATCATCAGTCCTAGGTACACTATTCACAACCCTATGCCTGTGCCTGCGGGGAGGGTGGACTATCAACCAATAACTTCCAAAAACAAGGACACCCAGGAAGCTAAGGAAAACTGAACATGGGTTTGGCCCAGCACACACTCCACAGGTAAGGAGGATCTCCAAATATGACACAGCTAACCCTTGGACAATCCCATCAATATTCATGTTTGGAAATGCAGACCTTTGTCCACATCATTTACTACCAGTAAGCCATGACTTACAACAAACAGAGAGATGCAAGAACACCTCTGGCCATGACTTGCATGTACACCTAGGCCATTGTACTCAAGAGCCACATACCCGTAGCACTACATGTGGAGCTACATGCTGCTAGGAAGTTTAACTTACAGTTCAACATGTTCATTAGTGAATAGGGAAGCAGAAGTCTGTAGGTAAGACTTTGGCATTCCTACTCTGGGAGAATTGGGGTCTGACTGGCTGACTAATTCACTAATATGGTCCAGTAAGACTTTTTCTGAATCAAGTTTTATCCACATGACTCATCCCTATTCACATTGCCGTGCCTACATGACTGACCTAGAATACCAAAATATGACAATACGATAATGATTGGCCAACTCAAAGATGGTGATAAAATGATATTCCACTCATGGAACAAAACACATGATTGGCCAGCGCTTCACACCTTGCTATGTGTCCAACACACAGGAGTCCATCACACATTACCAGCAAACACAACACATAAGAGACTTATCAACACTTACTGGAGATGTCTGGGTCCTCAAATTGAGCCACCTCGCCAACAGTGTAGGGTGCCAGTCCACCTGTAAGGCATGGAAGGGAGAAATGTGCTCAATGTCTGTGCACTGTACAACAATTCCAAAGACAAATACTATGTGTAAGATTACATCAGAAAGTAAAGCCTCTCAGACATGATGATACTGCATCCTACATACCTCGGCAAACATGTACAGACCTAGGGACTCCAGTGAGTGACACACACATATCTGCACACATGCAGTGGCCCAACTATCATGTGGTGGCAAACATGCTCCTTCATTAGTGAGCAGACAAAATCATGGAGTGTATTTGTCTCATCCTCTGTATCCATGAGAGACATGAAAAACCAGTTTCTGTGAGGACAGCATTGCCAGTCGACCAGGCATTGTGACTATGACCAATTTATGACACACAGGTACAATGTAGAGAGGACCAGGGACAGTTGTTAGCCCTCAATTTGTTACAGTTTCTTCATTTGATGTGGCACAGCTATGATGAGTTGCGCCAACCATAGAGATATGAACCCATGTGCACACCTTTTGCCAGCCATCCCTAATTTTAATGTGGCACTACAAACTCCAAATACCAGTCTAAGATGTTAGCTGAGCGCAGCTAGAACTTGTTACCTATGTGTCCAAATCCAGATCAGACATGTATCCAAAATGAAGGAGGGGCACAATAATTCCTAAGATTTTCGGGATTTCCATGATCGGTTTCCTTACACACTCACCAAACACACATGAGACATATATTTGCGCCACATTGCTATCATCAATTGACGTGAAGTCTGCACTAATTTTCAAGCTCCTGTTGTGTTTCTAAAGTTAGTCTAGCTGTTGCGTCAACAAATGACGATAATGTGCTGGAAAATTCCATACCTCACAGACAACTGTGGCCTATATCTATACATAATTGGCACCTGATTTGTGTTGCTGTTTGACACAAAGGCAGCACTAACTTACAAAATACAAATGTATTCAGTAAGCTTGCGGAGCTCTTGCTTCCAAACAGCTCGCAATTGTGGTCCTTAACAAAGTAGAACTATGACCCTGTATGTTTCAGTAGCATTCCACACACTCAACAACATTGCCGGTAGATATAGTAAAAATTAGCTACTGTCACCATAGAGCATTTAACCGCGCACATTAACATGATTTGTACTCACCAACATTGTCACCAATCACAATCCCCAGGTGGTCCAGCAGATCTTGCTCCCTGGAGAAAAGGTCAGCCCAGCGGTGCTTCAGCTGGTGGTCGTTTCTGGGTGTGTTGTAAATCCTTGGCAGATGATGCAACACCTTTGCTCACCGGAGCCTCTGTGCCTCAGTGTGATACCCCTGTATCACACGCCCACCTGCCTCAATCATCAGGGGTAGGAAGTGGCACACCAGCCAAATGAACCCACCCAGCTCCTCCTCTCCCATCCTGCCAAGACGAGGCCTACCCAACATAATGTTAAAAAAAGAGAAATAGGGAATAAAGGGGAACAAAGGAGAATAGGGGGAATGTAGGACAGGAAAAATTCAATTAAACTACTAACACAGCCCAACTATCCCCAAACTAACACTACCCACAACAGACTCCCAACAAAACAAAGACAATAGTTTACAACACAAATGACCACAAAAAACACTCAGACATGATACCACAACAAGTTTTTAATCACAACAAGACAATAAAATGACCACACAGGAGACAAATTGACTAAATGCACAGTGACAAATCGAGACACAGCCACACAGTCAGGAAATATCACAGACTGCAAAGTGAAAGTGAAAGTACACCCACTGTACCTATTCTGTAAACAGGATATCCTATTACATCACTTCCTGCCTAAAATGCGGGGCGTTTTTATTGTCATGCGTCAAAATATTTTGACGCATACAGTCTGCGAGTCATTTTTTATTGACGCACAGGGGTAGATTTAAGCCCACATCCATATGGTTCACAATTGTTTCAAACGTAACCAATTTTCGGAGATACAGTGTGGAAGATACCGCTCAGGGCCAATGGTTCTTTCAGGGCATTATGCGTCATTTTTCGGGCATAAGCGTAATTTTTAGACGCATGTGCGTCATTTTTTGACACATACGCGGCAACATTTCAGGCATTAACTGGGTTTTGGTCATTTTACCATTTAAATGGTACATTACAGTTGTGACAAAATTGAGATAGGCTGATTGCACCCACTTTGGGCATGACGGTGTATGGGCACTTGTGACACATCATACTACTGCGGACCATGATCCGCTACTTCATGTACAGGATTTTCACTCTTGACTGACGCAATAGATGGCCAAACGTATGGCCTGCATATATGTATTACACAAATTGGTCATGTTTGGTGTCAGGAGAGGATACCAAGGTGACGCACATAAGTACAATAACTCAATGCCTATGCCTCAATGTGTGTGCTTTGGCTACTAATATTGTTGTTGACCCACTGTGTGACCATCACAAGATGCATAATTGCAAATATGCTTGTATGCATGTGGAGTCAATGTGTCCAACCCTCAGATGCAAGTCAGTGTGGAAATGAGAGAGGACATGTGTTAGTCATACATGTAGCATCAACTGCTGTGTACACTATCTAGTTTTTGGGTAACATCAACACCACAAATGACAAATCATGCACCGGATAGATAGCAGACGGTTGTTCATGTCAATGGTCCAAAACTTGGCCATCACATGTCCGGCAATTTTGGATACTGCTTCCTAGGCACTTGTTGGTGAACCCACCATGAGTCAGGCACATGTACATACTAAGTGGGTACCGTGTTTGTGACACGGAGAGCCAAAGATAAACCACATTTGTAATGTCACGCCACAGTTGAGGTCATATAACTGAGCCACAACTCTCCTGTGACAGTGAAGGACCAGCAGACCAAGCAGCACGTGGCCACATACTTCCAGTGATCAATTGCACAGAGGTGTCTGGTTCATGTGTGTGGGCCAATGTTTAGCCTGTATATTTTTAGGGGTCTATGTTGTCTCAGTTACGTCCAGGTCTAGTCATGAGTCTGTGGCCGCTATTCCTGTATCTACTGAGTATCCTTCAGAGATCAATGGAAGTAAAGCCAATGAGGATTTGAGAACCACATGGGGATGGTCCTACCCTGTCACTGTAGACGTGTTATGAGACTGTCAACAGGGCAACCTTTGCGTGCTGAGTAAGATAATATCTCAGGATTCTTGTACCGGCAGGTGTCATCACAACATTTGTACACAGGTTGGCCTCTAAAATTCCCACTGAATCTGGGAACATCATAGCCTCTGTGCGGATTATTCTCGCAGCTATTCACCATGCACGGCCCATCAATATGTTGTGAGCAATGTGAATCAGCGTGTGGACTGTCAGGGTCCTGACATGTGTGGACTTTTCATGCACATTATCTGACGTTGCTGGTTCTGCTGGAGGCACCATACCCAATCCCTGCATACGGCCATGGTACACTGTCACAATTTGTCACTCATGCATACATGAGACCCAGATAAGGGATAGGCCATGATTTGGGTATTTGGAGACAAGTTCCCAACAATGGTACAATGAATAAACAGATTATGCTAAACAATGTATTTGAGTATGCATTGTAGACCCACCTGACAAAATACCCCAGGAGGAATGTGAGGATTGGGAAAGCAACTATGATACATATGTAGCCACAAGGAACCTTTAGGGTAACGCACAGACAGGAACCAGTGAGGCCAACAGGATGCATGGTCAATCAGGATCCAGCAATTTCACAAGGTACATACTCAGTGGCTAGACTGAGACTGGTTTGAGGAGGAACAAGACAGTTGACATGGAAAACTGTGTTTGTCCTGTGTTTTGGAGGGTGACACATTAACCCTAGGGCTGTGCTACGCAGATGATTTTTATGGCAATGCATAACAGTGTAATCGATAAAATGGCACCTTCTATGCTGTTCCAAGTATCTGCAAGGGCAGTTCATGTTAAAATGGCTGGTCTGCATGGAGGTGCTCACAGGTGTGTGCTGCATCAGTCTCTCACAAGTCCTGTAGGTGAGATTCTAGTTCAAATGGTCAACAGTACTTTTCACATGGGAAGCAATCTACAGGTGATAACAGGGCTTAGAGACTACAAGCCATGCATTATTTATCCTGACATCCATGCAGACAGAAGTACAATGACTATAGCATACCATACTAAAGGGTGAAGCACACTGGATTAACATTATGAGTCTGTGTGTGTGTAGAGGAGGGATTATCTGGGTACACATATTACCATTCCAGGGACCTCTTCAGACAGGTGGGGTGAGACCTGGAACATTGGTGTGTCAGGACTTAGGACATGGGCTGACATGTACATGGAATGTCATGTGCGCAATGCCTATCATAGGTGTGGCACTTGTGCTATCTATGTTCTGCTTATATGGAATTCTAGTCACACATAGTCCTTGCAAAGATAGGTGATGTAACAGTTACTGTTGTCAAGGGTCTGGCCATACATTAATGTTACTATTGCAATTGCACATCCACTGCCTCATGTGTGAGGCTTTTTGTTCCATTATTGACTGATGGTGTCTTAGTTGTGTGCCATATGCTGCAATAAACCATGTTGCCAACATGTAAGTGTGAAATAGGTGTGGTCCTCTGCTATTGTTCTTCAAAGGTGAAATGTACAGGATATATGTCATTTACAGTGTGCGTGAATGTGACTGTTGATTCACACGCATCACAATTGCTTTGGAAAATTCTGTGTCCTGATCAGTATATCAGCAATGCTCCATGAGGCTACACTCTTATTCTGATAGTTAGAGATAAATGTAAGCAAAAATGATTACCCAGACCATGATATGGTGATTATTATAGGTGTTTATTTACATATTTTCCAACAGTGGTGATGGTGAGTTGAGTCAAAAGAAATTGTTGACAATATGTTGGCACCTATGCAATCCTGCAGCTGTGTTTGGTTGGTTCCCCTCATGTTGATGGCCTGCATCCTCCTCTTCCTCCTCTTCAGGCATTTGTGGCTCTGGTTCTAATAGGGGAATATTCCTTCGTACACAAATGTTGTGCAGGATGGCACAGGTTAAAATGATCTTGCAGACCATTTCTGGTGAGTATAGGAGGCTGCCTCCGGTGATGTCGAGGCACCTGAATCTGGACTTCAGGATGCCAAAGGTCCTCTGGACTATAGTGCGTGTCCTCCTATGTGCCTCATTGTAGGCACGCTCTGCTGCAGTGCTTGGGTTGGCAAATGGGGTCATAATCCATGGCTGGATCCCATACCCCTGATCAGCTGAAAGAGAAAATGGCTGCAATCATGTTGCTGTAGCTTGCACCATTAATATCACCTTGCATGGCAGTAGTTCTCTTGTGTTGTCTGTGACTCATTTGTGTTTGTGTTATAGTGTTGATTCCTAGGCTAATAGAATGTCCCATCAGCATTGGGTTGTTTCCTTATCTGAAGGGGTGTTTGGCTGTTGACCGGATGTCAACAGTATTTTTGGAGAGTTGTAGTACAGTGTGTACTTCCTTGCATTGTGACTTGTGATACAGGTGTCCCTGTGTCTTCACTGGGGGTGAGATGATAGTTCCATACACAGAATCAATTCTGCAGTGGGGGTAACACGTTTGCATCTATGTACCCTGGACATCCCATACATTTTGACATATGGAATAGATTAAGTTAACCATCAGTGAGACGCTTACATTTTGCAAGGTGACAATTAGCCAAACTTCTCCGTATGTTGTGATCACTGACGTGTTAACATTTGACTGTACACTAATTTCACATGTGTGACAAGTTCACAGCAGACCTATTTCTCTGCCATTGGCAAGTTGACTCAGGTTGTAACGTCTACCTAGACTACTGCACATGGTCTAGTTCAGCTGGTTAACTTGGTTGTGAGGTTGTCGTTTAGAGTTTCAGAAGGTCCGTATGGCAGTACATCTGTTGTGTGTGTGTTAAAATGTCACAATGCGTATGTGTAGGAATGTGCACCTTCCATATTGTCCCATCAAGATGTGTACTTCGCACAGTCCACTTGCCTCTTGGTAGTGGGCAATGTGAGAGCAGGAGTGATGTGAGATATTGGAACGGCCTCAATGATTGCACATGACCTTTATTGTAGTCATCATAATGCTATGTGAGTCACGGTGTTTGACCTGCAGCAAATTACATTCCACACCCCTTACACAGTACGTATTGGTTGGAAGGGTGTTTGATTAAGTGTTAATGATGTGATATTGAAAGATTAATCTTCCAAGTTCTACTGCCAGTTGAGGCTATGTCATTGTCTTTGTGTTGTTTTAAATTGTTCCCTTGTGTCTGTGGAGTGGCATCTGTTGTTATTTGGATCTGTCATTTGTCCCTACGTGTGTATCCAAATGAGTGAGGATATGAAACATGCCTAGCGGTGTCACTACCTCAGTGTGTTCCTGTCCACATGTCGATGTCGTGGTGTATGTGTTGTTTGTCCTAGAGGGTTGCTGTGCAGTGTGTATATAAGTAGGTTTCTGTACTTACCAACAAGTAGTCCATTTCCATATCGTCCATCCTGGAAGTGTTGATTGATGGTGCAGTGACGGAAGATGAATGAATCATGTACACTCCCAGGATACTTTGCCACGATGTTGGTGATCAATCCCTGGTGATCCACAATGGCCTGCACATTGATGGAGTGTGTGTGCTTCCTGTTGCGGTATAGATGTTCAGTTGCAGCAGCTGGCACAAGGCGTACATGTGTGCAGTCAATGGCACCAAGGGCATGTGGGAATCCATTAATGAGGTAAAACCCCTGTTTTGTCTCCTGCTGCTTCTGCTGTGTGTTGGGGAAGCAGATGTGGCGGGGTGTGAGTGTGATGATGCCATCCAGTACCTTGGGCAGGAAGGCGGAGAATGATGGCTGTGAGATCCCAGCAACCAGGACGCCAATGGTTTGATAGGAGCCACTTGCCAACATGTGCAGTACAGCTAGCAGCTTGGTTTCTGGTGGGATGGTGTGGGGTGTCTGCAAGCTGGGTGCCAACTGTGTCTCAATGTTGCGCAGCAGCTGCTGAATGACTTGCCAGTTCAACCTGTACCTCTTGATGATGGCATGTTCCCTGAGGCCATGAAGTGTTGTCCTGGTGCAGAATATCCTCTCCTACCTTCTGCGTTGCCTTTGGTGTCCCTGCTGGTGTTGTGGAATCTGCTGTTGCTGGTCTTGTGCTCTGCATCTGCATGCACGCTGGATGAAAAGTACCTCCATGTCTCCTTTTGGAGCTCTTCTGTTGCTTCTGTGTGTTTTCATTAAATACAGGTGTGTTTGCCCCATTTTAACGCCTGCCCTGACCCAGGCGTTATTTTTTGATGCAAATCGGGCTGTGCGACATTTTCTGACTCTGCCTCCCGGCCGTGCAGGTTTTCTGCGCTGTAGCATAAATAAGGCGCACAGGTGTTTGTGTCATTTTTTGTACGGGAACGCCTACCTTGCATATCATTAACGCAAGGTGGTTTCCCGCATCCAGAAAATGACACACACGGCGGGATTTTGACATCCGCGGGCGTCAAAGTTTAAATATGGGGCAAGGTTTGCGCCGAATGTGCGTCAATATTTTTGATGCACATTCGGCGCAGAGTATAAATATGCTCCTAGGTGCTGGTGTACATAAGAATGACAACTTGACAGATGAGGAAGTACACGGCCAAGAAGTTCAAAGACCAGCATGGACTGTAGGTCAAGAAACATCAAAACTAGGAAAGACTAGGCTGATCTGTGATAGGCCAGGACAGATGTTGGCAAGGAGCAGGAGAGCTAGGGCCAGGAGGATCAGGACTAGATTGATGAGGACTATGAAGAACAGGATCTGCAGGGTAATCTCCATTGGTAACAGGAGACCAGGATAAATAGGTCAGAGACTAGAAGGAGAAGGGGGGCAGTATCAAGGGCACTGTGTAGCAAGGAGAGCTAGGTGAACTAAAAGGATCATAAACTGGAGCACCAGAAACAGGGCTAAGAGGGCCAAGAAGATCAGGACCTAGAAGAACAGGGCTCAAAGTACCAAGTGGGGCAAAGCAATCATGACAGGTGGTAGGACAAGGGTGAGGAGGATCAAATACAAGAAGGCCAACCAGATCAGAAAGTACCAATGGGACTGGACAGTGGTAGCCAGGAGAGCTAGGAACAAAATGGCCAGGTTCAGGATAACCCAGACAAGGGAAACCTGGATCAAGAGAGCCAAGATAAATGGCTGTAGTACCAGTAAGGCTAAGATGACAAGGACCATATCCAGCAGGCCCAGCACGACCCAAACCAGAAAAGGAAAAACAAAGACAGCCAAGACACAAGAGACCAGATGGACCAGGGCCCTGCAATATCAAGTCTAAGAGACTCAGGATGAGGAGAGAGAGGGCAATGTGACAAGGGCCAAGAGAAACAGAAAGAAACAGAGCCTGATGGGCCAAAACTGGGGAACCCAAGAAGGGTCAGGATAGCCAAAAGGCAAGGTTTATGATAATAAGCACAATAGGACGAGAAGGACCAGGATGACCAGGACCAAGGAGACCAAGACTAGGATGGCTGTTGGACCAGGTGCATGAGAACTAACCTAAGGAGAAACCAAACTATAAGTACTAGGAACAAGAGGATCAGTGCCAAAGGGCACATAATCTTGAGAAGGAAAATGACTATGAAAAACAAAAATAGCATGACCAAGGCCAAGAGTGTCAGGGAGATGAGACCAGGGACACAAGCAACCAGAAGGTAAAGCTCTAAGAGGACCAGAAAGCAAAAGACAAGAGGGACCAGGAAGATTAGGGCAAAGAGGATCTGGACATGGGTACCAGGGTCAGGAGGACCATGGTGAGGATAAAAAGAAGAATCAGGACTGAGATAACCATACCAGGGAAGTCCAGGCCACTGGACTAGGAACGAGATGGCCAGGAAGATGAGGAACAAAATGGCCAAGCCAAGGACAACCAAAGTAGGAAGGACCATGATCAGTTGATGTTGAAACACAAGGACAAAAGGCACAGGAGGGGCAGATCCTGGAAGAGAAGAACCATCAGTAGCATGAGGATTATAGGCATTAGGACCAGAGGACCAGAATAAGCAAGGAAGATGAGGGGGCCAGTACCAGGGAAACCAGGGGGAACAGAGCCAAGAGGACCAAGAGCAGAGAACACAAGGGTGATTAGGAGGATCACCTTGAGTTTCAGGAACACAACTAATAATGCCAAGGGGACCATGGCCATAGAAACAGAGCCCAGAGTACCACGTGGAGCAGAAAGACCAGAACTTCAGGGTAGGAACACCACGGTGAGGAAGACCAGGAGCACAAGACCAGCCAGCGCCAGGAAGACTAAGGGGAGTGGACCTGTATGTCTAGGAGTATCAGGACCCAAATCATGAAGCTGATATGAACCCAGGCAAAGAGAACAAGTACCAAGAAAGCCCAGATCACTGGGCGTCGGTGCCAGAAGGATCATGGGGACAAGACACAGTGTGATCTAAATGAGGAAGACAAGTACTACGAGGGCAAGGCCCAATAGAGCCAGACAATGAGGGGCCAGGTGGACCGAGGGGACAGCATGACCAGTAATGGATGAGCAGGGTGAGAAGCTTCAGAATGACCCAGTCATGGTGACAAGGCTAAAAAGAATCTGGAAAGATGTAGAAGTGGGGGGCCTGGAGGGTCCAGGATAGCCAGGAGGACCATAACCTAGAGAATTAGGCATACAAAGGACAAGAAACACAAGGAGGGTCAGAAACAAAAGGATCCTGTCTAGTGGATACAAAACACAGACTGTGAGTACCAGGAATATGAAGAGCAGTGCTAGGCAAAACAGACTGAGGTGGTCATTTTGACTTTGGCAGTCTTTACCGAAGCTGGCGTGTAAGCGGGTACAAAAGCATGCCAGTGATAGCGGTCAGAAGACTGCCGTATTACGAGTCACCAACACAACGCCACCAAAACATTAGCAAAAATCCGGCACCGTCCGCCTGATCGACGGTGTGAAAGAGGCGTTTCCACTGCCACCCCAACAACATCCCCCCTCCAAATTACAAATCACAAATCAGCACCACTGTCTTAGTATGTGGCAATCCATTAGCGGTCCGAACTGCCGCGGACACAAAAGCACCTCCACCAAAACTCTGCACCACACTGTACCCTACACCTGATACACATAGACACACCACACACCACACAGACCTAACCAGAGCACTACAAAACACACCCACACACATACCCAGAATCCTTTGCACCCAGAAAGTATGACATTGCGAGGCAAGAGCACACTGACGGAAGGCACTGCACCTAGCACCACAGGCACCATCACTGAACACTGAACACGCATCACACAACACACAACAACAAGAGCAACACAAGGTACACATCACCACTGCACACAAACACCACAAACCCCATGTGCAGCCTATCACTCAACCTCACACCATAAAACAGCACACTCAGCATCCCTGCACATCACACACCCAACCACCCACAACACAACCACCATGGCACCACAAAAAAAAAACATGATTCACAGACGAGGAGCTGAGGGTCATGTTCGACGAAATCATCAGAGCGGAGCCACAGCTGTTTGGAGCACAGGTCCAGCAGACATCCATAGCCCAGAAAACTGACTTATGGCAGAGGATCGTCATCAGGGTAATGAAGTGGAAAGCATCCAGGCACAAGGGATGACATTAGGAAGAGGTGGAGCGACCTACATGGGTGAGATACGGGCCATGGCATCACAACACCAAATCGCCATCATGAGGACTGGTGGTGGGCCCCCTCCACCTCCGCCAGAATTATCATTGTGGGAGGAGAAGGTCTTGGCCATCCTACTTCTAGAGGGGCTGACGGGAATACCAGGTAGACTGGACACTGATAAGTCAACTACACTCCCCGGCCACCATGTACCCCCACCACACTTTCACCCCTTCACACCACCCTCACTTGCACAAAATCACCATTGACTCAATACACTCCTTTGCATGCAACAGCTCCCTACTAACACCATTCCCTCATAGGCCCACTAAGTGCATGGATTCCCCACACTGCGGCAAGTACTACAACTACCACAATGCAAGTTCAATCATCCAGACATCCTGCAGGACCTGAGGCAAATACCAATCCTCCCACCAGGGAGTGATCCCTCTCCTGAACTGTCACCCTTGTGTGCTCCTAATGCACCCTGTTAGCTATCCAATGCAAAGTTCCCATCATCCCAATGCTAATGGATACAGGACCTGTGAAACATACAGCTGGACCACCCACTCTGATTATCATTGAAACCATGTCCCCACTCCTCTGAACTGTGATGTGAGACACTCAATAAACACCAATGAATACAAGTAATGGTGTATGTGTCTTCATTGTTTAAAGTGGCATTTCTGTTTACAAGCAACAATCAAATTCACATATCTGGACTACAAGAATGTCAAAGTGACAGATGTAGTAGGAATCTCCAGCAGGTGTGTAAGTACATCCATACTGTAGTGAAATCCAGTGGCAAGGGTCCCAACAGGCATTTCATTAATCAGCTTGCAAAAAGGCAGGTGACCTGAAGAGGGGAAAAACATGGAGTAAGGCTCAATGTTGTAAGGCATGTAGTCCATATCCATACATCAACAGCAGTACAACACAAACACAGGATGATTGCCCCAGCAGCTATAATACCACATATTTAAAGACCTGGATTGTCACTCACACACGTATGTAGTAATATAAAGATCCCTCATTGTTGACATCCTCTACCAATCACCTCCTTGCATAGACAGAAACAGGTAGTTGCCACAAAGCAGCTGACAATACAGCATGATGGGCCTACACAACAGGACAAGTCCGATAAGTGTTCCTTACATTTACCCAAACAGTCAGCCTGAGGTTCAATAAACTTGGGTACAGCCATAGGGATGTTTCATCATGGCACCAGCATTAAACACATGTCATTGGCAGCAATGCATTTCCAGTACCCCTCATGGTAATTCAGCAACCTTTCATGGTCAGAAACCAAGATGGTAGGCACACACCTTGATGCATGAAAACTATAAGCACAGACTAGCTTTTCCAATACATGGTCCAAGTGCACATAACATCCAAATCACACATACCTGAAAATCATCGAAAGTAGCGACGAATCAGGTCAGTCCTGTTGCATGTGCCTCCTCCTCGTCTGCCTCCTCTTCATTATCAGGGCCACTGGCCTTAGCCATTGCTCTAGCATCAAAGTCCCCCTACTCTACCAGTGGGATGTACCATCTTAGGGCCAGATTATGGAGCATGCTGCATGCAACAATGATCTTCCAGACTTTTCCTGGATCATACTGTAGGGCACAACCGGACACATGGAGGTAACGGAATCTAGCTTTCAAGAGGCTGAAAGTCCGCTCTATCATCCGCCTCGTCCAGCCATGTGCCTCATTGTACCTGTTCTCCTCTCCTGTAGTTGGATATCTAACAGGTGTCAGGAGCCAGGGCAGCATGGGGTATCCGGAGTCACCTGTGTGAAAAGGAGATATGACTATAGGAAACAGTGCTAGGCACAGTGCAGACTTTGTAGGGAGGGATATCAAACATCCGACATGAACAGCAGTACACATACCTATTAGCCAGGCCCTTTCTCCCTCTAGCTGTAACATCAATGCAGGGGCACTGCTGTTCCTGAGGACGTAGGAATCATGGGAATTTCACTGTCACATGTGATGTTTACTCGTCTGCAAGACACACCAATTGTACATTGAGCGAATATGTACTCTTCTGATTTCTGTAGACCTGTTCATTGGCGCTCAGAGGTACCAAGGCGATGAGAGTCCCATCAATGGCCCCTATTACATGTGGGACATTTGAAATGTTTTAAAAGGCTGCCTTAACAGTGTTCAATTCAGCACGGTGTGGGAACCTTAGGTACCTGTTCATATGCTTGAGTAGGGCATCCAGCACATCCTGTAACACCATACTGAACTCGGGCTGTGACATCCCTGCAGCCAGTCCCACTGTCACCTGAAACAAGCCACTGGCCAGGAAATGTAGGACTTTCAACACCTGGACTGTTGGAGGGATGGCATGGGGATTTCTCAAAGCTGGCAGGAGGTCTGGCTCCAACTGGGCAACCAGTTCCCCGATAGACACATGCTTCAGTCGATAGGGCATGATGATGTAGTGCTCTTCCATGGTTTTAAGATCTACTAGGGGCCGGTAAACTGGTGCGTTCCTCATCACTCCATTTTGGCAGTATCTAGACAGGGATATAAACAACAATCTGGACACATCTCACAATGTAGTGACCCATGTCTTACATAGGACAATCAGGAAGTATTGGCCATGTAAGTTGGCTGTCATGTTGTGGAAAGACAAATTACTCCACACTCCTTTCCTACCCTGATAATGCCGCATATTGCCATACCTGTGACAAGGGGCGTGTACAGGACTTGTAGTGATGTACAAACAAACACTTTCCATATGTTCCACTATACGGATTGTCAATATAAATATATGTAGTAACAACAGTGGTAATGTCACCTCAGACCCACTACATATGTGAGTGGTGACAAAATGTAATCTACAATTAAGCTTATTGTGGTGATATGCAGATAATGATGCAGTGGGAACTCAGGACAGTCATGTAACAATCTAAAATGGTAGCCGCCTGTCCTGCATGCAGAGGACAGATGGAAGTGACCTCAATTCGCCAGCGGCAGTCGTCATGGCGGAAGGCGGTCGGAACCACTGTGCAACATTGGTTAACATTGACATCCATGAGAAACTAGGACCAATGACGACCACCGCTGGCACTGACGATCATGACCACTGCGGTCGTGACCGCCACTTTGTATTTGCCAAGCTCACTTGACCCCTGGCATTCGGGCAAGGAAGACCTGCAATTTGTGTGCTGCAGTGTCCTTTATCTTGGAGACATGATGGCCCGCAGGGGATAGGGCCCCAGCCTTTACAGCTGGATAAACTGGTGGCAGGGGTCCTACACCTATATGAGCGGTTGTATGGGTCTCCAGAGCAACAGGTCAGTACAACGTCCTCTGTCTTCCATTTCAGGTGGTGTTTGACAGAGAATGTGTGTGAACATTGACATGCGATGACTGATTTGGGGTATTGCATGCACATGATGTATATGGTGTTTGGTGTATTGGCAATGTGCATGGGCCGTGTATGTTGTGTGTTGCCAAAGGTTGCAGCTATATAGGTATTGTCTACATCATGTCCTCCATTTTCCAAGCAGAAAACCACCAGAAAAGGGTTGTGGAGAGCCATCACCAAACAAGTGCGGACCCTGGGGTTGCATAGCCGGTGGAGTACCCACTGCAGGAAGCGGTGGGAGGACCTGAGACGCTGGCCCCGGATGACCACAGAGGCCCAGCTGGGGATGGCCTTCCAACGTGTAAGGGGTGCCCATCGGACCCTGACCCCCTTAATGGCTCGCATACTGGCGATGAGTTAGATGGTCGCTTGTGGGAAGCGAAGACTGTTAAGTGACTTCTACATGGTTGTCTACTGTCTCCCTCACTGGACTTGGGATTTACAAGGTCAGATGGAATTTGGGAAGTGTACAGTCATGGTTATCACTCCAATCATGTTGCAGTGTAGTACGTTAGCTATGTAAAGCCATGCAGGAACTGAAGTGGTGGTACTGTACCACATATTCTACTGTACATGTGATTTACTCCAATGTAGGAGCATTTTACTGGCTTTCTACTCCATCCCCGAGTCTACTGTAGTAGTCCAAAGTGATCTTGTTGGCACTGCAATGGGTAATGACAAGTATGTGTAGCTTACATCCAAATTGATATAATTGCAATATCATTGGACATCTGTACAGATTGTATTTCACACATACTTGTCATTTTGTTTGTGTTCACAGTACTTCTCAATCAATCATTGTTTGTTAAGTGCAACTATTCACCTGTGAGGGTCTCAAGGTGCTGAGGGGGGGGGGTCGTGGAGCTTCCATCAGTGTGGTGATTCTTCAAATAGTCATGTCTTCGAATAGCCATGTCTTCAGCTCTTTCGTGAAGTTGAGGAGGGGGGTAGTCTGTGTGAGGTGGGACGGTAGGGCGTTCCAGGCTGTGGTGGCGAGGTAGGAGAATGAGCATCCATATGTTTTTGTTTTTTCGATGAGGGGTACTTTGGCAAGAGAAAGCTGGGCTCAGCATAGGGTCCTGTGGGGTGCGTGGAAATTGAGTCCTATGTTCTGGTAGGCTGGTCTGGTGCCGTGGAGGGCTTTGTGTGTGTGGGTGAGGATCATGAAGGTGATTCTTTTCTCTATCGGGAGCCAGTGTAGTGTGCACAGGTGCTGGGAGATGTGATAGTGGGTTGAGGACCAATCTGGAAGCAGCGTGCTGGATGTTATGTAGTTTGCGGGTGAGTTTCTTGTTGATTCCAGCTTAGAGAGTGTTGCCGTAGTCCAGTCTGCTGGTTACAAGAACATGTGTGACGGTCTTTCTGTGTTTGAGGGGATCCATTTGAATGTCTTGCATAGGAGGCAGAGGGTGCAGAAGCAGGTGGATGCGTCTGAGTTGATTTGGCAGTCTATGTTGAGTTTGGAGTCCAGGATGATTTCGAGGTTGCAAGCTTGGTTTGTGGGGGTGGGCGGGCTTCTGAGAGTGGGGAGCCACCAGGAGTCCTTCCACACGTTGGGTTGAGGGCCCATGATGAGTACTTCACTTTTGTCTGCGTTGAGTTGTAGGCAGCTGCTCTTCATCCAGTTGGCGACTGCTCCCATGCCTTAAAAGAATATGTGTCTGGCTGTGTTGGGTTCATTGGATAGGGAGAGGATGAGTTGGGTGTTGTCAGCTAAGGAGATTACTTTGAGTACGTACTTTCTGATGAAGGTGACTAGCGGGGCCATGTAGATGTTAAACAGCGTGGGGCTGAGGGAGGATCCCTAGGGAACTCCACTGGTAGTAGGTGTTGGGTCCGAGCAGACGGGGGGACCTCTGAAGTCAGATTTGTTTCATCCTGTAATGACTGACATGCAGTTGGGTATGTTCATGGATTAAATTGATAGATGAGTGAGTTAGACAGTTGACAGATATGTAGGATTTTCAATCAGGTGTCTAGGCTGCAGGGGTGAGGTAATAGGTGATTAGTTTGGTTATGGCTTGCAGGACTCTATTGTTCATGACTACAATATGGGCTTTTGTTTTCACAACAGGGGCAAATGGGTGTATTGTTTGTATGTGTAGTGGATGTGTAGGTATTTACCCATTTCTCCCTTTCTTTTGCTTCCACCCTCCTTCTCTGACCACCTCTGTCTATTTGTGCATTAGCATCATCTGGCAAAGGAGGAAGGGCACTAGTGAGTGGGGATGCTGCAGCCCACGGGACCCAGGAGGCTGGCACCAGCAGAGACGAGGGGACCAGTGGGACGGAGGGTGAGGGGAGCACCAAGGGGGAGACATGAGCTACCACGACATCTGATTCAGATTCCTCCTCCGATGGCGGCTACCTGGCCGTGGCGGAACCATCTGGGACCACCCCAGCACTATCCTTGTGTGCTGCCCCTTACCAGCAACACCCTCCCTGTAGCTCCTCACCTAGTTGCCCGTGCCCAGTTACCCAGGAGGGTGGGCATCTCCTTCACCGCAGGCACCTGTGCCCCTGCCCCTGCCAGCCCTGTTGCCCTCAATGAGGAGGCTATTGACCTCATGAGGTCCATCTCTGTGGGGCAGACAACCATCGTGAATGCATTCTGCAACACACACAGAACGAGGAAAACACCTTTCTTGATTGTTTTTATGCAGGAAGTGGTCCCTTACTGCACAAAAACAATCATCCCCACAAATCTGGCATCCTTGCACCATGGGAAGAGGACAAAAATGTGCCCTATCTTGTAGATATGGTGCATTTCTACCCTATCCCAGTGGTGTAGGGCAGCGCAGCAAGACACTTGCTCCACTGCCCTGGGCCACAGGGCTTGTGAATAAGCCCCTAAGTGCATGGACAAATGAGATGCATTTTGGATGACGTGGTGGAGAGAAGATACAGCTTCCATGGACAGTGTAAGTGTATTGACTGCATCCCTGTAGCTGGAGGATGGAGACCCAGACATTGAAATGAGGCGGAATGGACAAAACGCTTCCCATAGAATTTCTGTGAGGTCCTTATTACAAAGGGCTGCTGATTAGTTGTTCCTGAGTGACAATGGAGGATCCATGTTAAGACTGGGGAGTAAGTCAGATATTTCTCTTGTTAAAGGTAAAAAAATGTTAGTTAGCAGGGTGGGGCTTTTCTCTATGCCTGATGGCCCTGGAAGACTGATGACAGCCAGTTGCTGAGATGTCATGCTTTATTGTGTGCTTGGTTTGGATACCCCTGCTTAGAGTCAGCACTATTGCTATGGCAGTGAGAGCCATCACTCATCATAAAGGCTGTGTCTACAGCCAAAAAGTGACATTTGAAAGAGAATCACCCCAAATCAGTTCTGAAACCTCAATAATGCATCCACCTTCCCCATCTGGAAAATGAGTATAAAAGTGGAACTGTGATATGATAGATCAATAGGTCACAAAAATGGAGGTAACACAATGTTTCTGTTTATTCAGTGTGTTATTTCTCATAATATTTATAATAAAGTAAATGACTGAAAATTATCTGAGTGTCTTTTCTTTTGTGTCTTTGATGTCTATACCTTTTGCTGATTTACTGGGAACTTTCAGATGAATGAATTAAAAGCTAATCACGGAGGGTTGCAAATTGGCACCTGCCTAATGGCAGGTCATTCTGCAACCCTGTTCAATTCCATATTTTGTGAATCACCCTAATTGTAGATAGGTTGGTTTATGAAGTTAGTTTTCTGTTTGCAAGGCCAATGGTCAAATAGTGCATGATTTTTTATACTTAGCCAGCAGATGCGTAAATGTTGACTTTTTAATCTATTTGCCAGGCTACTGGTGAAAGAGTATTTCATATCTGCTCTTTAACCAGCAGCCTGGAAAACACTTAAGTTTATTGCCTATTTGCAAGGCTGCTGCCAACTTGTAAATAAGACCTGCTGTTTTGCCAGCAGCCGGGTAATTACTGAAGTTTCTTTGCTTGCCTGCTGGCCATATAGTACATAACCTCTGCTATTTGGCTATTTGGCCATAGGCCAGGAAAATAGTGACATTTGTTTTGCTATCTGCATGGCTGCTGACATACAGTGCAAAATCTCCATTGTTTAGTCAGCCATAGGGTAAATAGCAAAGTTTATCTGTTATTTCTATTAGCCAGCGGCCAAGTAAATAGCAATGAAAAGTCACTATTTACCTGGCAGCCTGCTAAATAGTTAATTTTAATAAACAGTTCTGTAGCTTGTGTATTTATTGGTAATTGATAGTAGGTATTTAGGTTTTATGTTATGGTGTATGTTGGCTTTTAATATGTATTAATTTGTTTATTAATATACATTTTTACCTACCAGTAATATTACTTAGGTAATATTAATATTTAAGTGTGCATTACAATGTTGTACATATCATACTTACTTAATTGCTGTTGCTTTATTTCATAAAATTGTTTCTTCAGGTTTGCTTTTTTTTGCCTGTTAAAAGTAAAATGTTTGTAATAAATACATGTTTAAAAATGATATTTGTTTAGTTTTAGAGCTACATTCATGTTATGTTTATTTTTCTCTTTTATATAGTTTTGAGTTGTTTAATAATTAGCTATATTTACTTACTTTTTTAAAGTTTGTGGCAGCTTAGAATGGTGATTTTTGTTTGTATTCCGTTTTTTATGTTTGCTTTCTCTGCTGTTTAGTATGTTAGGGAAAACATTATTCTAATAGTTGGAATTTAGTTTAAAGATGATATTATTTAATTGCTAATAAGTGTGTATTTATTACTTACTTTTTATAGTTGATTGTATTTTCATTTCACCTTGATTCTTTGTTTCTTCTATGTGGAACCCATCATTGTGTTGGTTTTGTGAAGTTTTGGCATTTTTGCTGTAAAATAAAAACAAATGTTTGTTTTATTAGTAATGTAATTAGTAAAGTGTTTGGACTGGTTAATTTGTTTAAAGTTTTCATTTATTGATTGTTTCCTGTGGTACCTTTATTTTGTTGCCAGCTTTCTCCTTGTTTGTTGGATGCTAATTAATGTGTTAATGTTATACATATTTAGAAGGTATGTTTATTACATTTGTTAAGTGTTATGTTTAATTATACGTTTAATTCTAAATGATCATTATTGATCATTATAAAGTTTTTAATTATAAATGTGTGTTTTAATGTCTTGTATTTGTTGGTTTGATGGTTATCTTAAATGTGGTTGTAATTTAAATTTCATTTTGTGGTAAACATATTTAAAAAAACATATTTTGTGTTTCTGTGTTAAATTAATTAATTAGAAAATTTTAGATTGTAATTTAGTAGTTCAAGCCATTTTAAATTGGTTTTCTGATGCCATTTAAATATAGTTATTTTAATACTTTGGTAGTGTTGTATATATTTAATATTATGCTAACATTTTGTATATATATATTTGTGTTGTTGGTATGAGCTTATATTGGATATTTAGGGCCTGATTATGAGTTTGGCGGTCTGTTGACTGCCATGGTGGCAGTCTGACTGCCATCAGTTTGGTGGTCGGCCCACCGTATTACGAGTAATGCGGCCACATAGAGCAAAGACCGCGCAGTTCCACCACCACCACCAGGCAGCACAGACTGCCACAGTCACGAGGAAGCACAAACAGGCTAGCGGCAACAGTGTTTCTGCCAGACACATTACGAGGTTGCACACCGCCAATGTGACTGTGGCAGTTAAACCACCACATCTCAGATGGCAGAAACGGACAGTATAAAAAGAGGTTGACTAACCCACAGAGATCGTTCCCAGGAGGTCAATAGTCTCACTGAGAGCAGCAGGGGTAACATGGGCTGGGGTGGAAGTGCTTGCAGTGAAGGAGACACCAACCCTCTTGGGTGAGCATGAAACACCCAACTGGGTAGGGAGCAACAGGTAGGGCAGTGATCGAACCGGCGTGGCAAACAAGGGTAATAATGGGGGAATGCCCCGATGGGTGCGCCATCACTAGGGAGTGGACACTGGAGGAGAACTCTGATGATGGCGATGATGATGTTGATCCGGTCTCCACTGTGGCACTGCCCTTGCCCTCTGGGCCACTGGGTCCCTCTGTGTCAGTAGTGTCTTGCCCTCCGGTCCCTTGGCCAGATGCTTCCCCACTTCACTCAGCCCCGTCTCCTTTGCATGCTAGTGCAGATGCTGCAATGACAAACAGAAATAGAGTCATCATATGTCCAGGAACACACTTGAACAACAGCTTTGATTCAGAAACATTATCATGATGTCAAGTAGGCCCCAGCTATTACCTCCACCTAAGTGGCCCATACATGTGCCATACCGTATGCACGCATGTGAACTGAAATGCCAACAGTTGCCCACAGGAAAATCAGGATCTCAGACAACTACAATTGCATGGCTGAAGATGTGCAATCACAGTAACCATTGAACTAGTAGGAAACCTCATCACCCACAAGGTTTTTCCCCGTGGAGCAGACCACAGTTACCTGTTATCACATAATTATAAGCCAATGCCAAATGTATTCCCACAGTTCCAACACAAGGGCATGCACACACCTATTTGTCACATACATAAGGAGCTAACATAAATAAATGATGCACCAAAATCCTGCCATGTTGATGACAAAAGTACAATTGCCTGGAGAAGGTGACAGGAAATACCCATGTCAGACTGGAAGCAGTTCCACTATGCACACTTCACTAAGTGACATCTGTCCCAATAGAGTCAAGGAGGTATCATTGATGTTAGTCAGATAGGCCACGTATGTGGCATGAAAATGAACACTGTAGACTTCATGTGTAAGATGTCAGGGAGAGATGTCTACTAAATACACAGCACTATGAACTAACAAGCCCCAGGATGAGTACCACTAATGTCTAGCACACTGTACAGTGACATGCTCTGAGTGCTTCAGTAGAAGCCATTAGTCCTTGGCATGTTGGAGAAGCACATACATTGCAAGGACATGTAGAGGTCTCTCAACAAATTGAGAAGTTAAATTGCCATCCCCATTTTGGTCATGCAAACCCAGATGTCTGTCTGTGGATGAATGCCTGTAACCAAACACATGTGACTGAAACATTAATGCAATTCACTCCAAATGCATGCCAACAGTCAGCGCACAAACTTTAAATATGACACATGTGCAGTGCACTTATCAACCTGATGCCACATCCACGGCATAGGTATTCACATTGTGGCTCTAAACTCTAGGTCTACCTGTCATGTTCCTCATTGCTACTGCAGTTGTACATGCCAAATGAAATGCTAAGACACTTGAGGGTATGTGTCAGCCAATAGACAATGGCGACACACTCCTGAATGTGGCACAACATGACATGAACCCCCATTGTAAATGGCTTATTCCACATACTGCTTGCCATGCACATATATATAGATATATATATATATATATGTATATATATATATATATATATATATACATATATATATATATATCTGTGGGAATAAATACATCCTCCCATCAACATAGTTAGACCATGCATGAAACATCTGCTGTTACATATATACTAAAGAGAATGGGGACACATGCTGACATGAAGGCCCAGGGAATGTTGGCAACAGTTATGACACATAAATCATGTCAATGGACAGTCATCGCTTAACAAGGGAAAGTAGTGATCCATAATTGAGTACAAGGTAAAGTGTAAGCCCTGTCACTTGTATGCCAGACACCTTTACATTACTGACTTCATTGAGGCATCAGAACCCATCAGACACTGAAGAAAGCAAGCTTCCGGATGGCAGATGTCAACAAACACATTAACACAGACACATGGCTGAGGACAGTGATCCATCACTAACTTACCGTACTTGTCCGGGAACACTTAGGAGTAGTCGTCTGTTGCATAGAAAATACACGCACTACAACAGCAGAATATACATGACTGATAACTGTACACAGCTATATGTGGTCCTTTCAAATATTGTTTAACTCCTGCGGGAAACTCTTGTCTTTATAGAAATTCAACAGCAGGGTAGCGGGAACCCCTGCAAGAGAAAATAATAAAGCTTGCAGGTTAGGAGACCCGGTGTCAAGAATCTCTATAGAACCATGGATTATTAAAGAGATAAAAACAATCAGGCCACCCATCGCCTGACCTTTCAGGATTCTCTAGCTGGTATAAAATAGGACTTATACCCCTCCAGGTGACAACTATCTATAGCCTATATCTCCTGAAGACATATCACCGCAAACTGTTCACATATTCCACCCAATATGAATTTTTAGGCTTAGCCCTAAAATCAGAATGTTTCAACTAATTAGATTAAACTTATTTTTAGTCTGCTGGGCACCTACACTCCCAGGAGGAATATTGAAAATGTATTATAAAATGTATTACAAAGAGAGCCACTTTCCCATGTTCTGACTCCTGGGGTACGAGGAGGATGCTGAACCCAGATGGGGAGGGGGGCAAGGTTCAGCCTACAAAAGAATCCCAATTGTAAGGCGCAAATGACCAATTTAGCAAATGTATTGACAGAATCAAGAATATGTACAGCCACAACAGCACTTGAGAAATGAATAATCACACAGTCCCCCAGAAAAGGGTTCAGCCCGCTTCCAATCCAGTGTACTCACCTAACCATATTAATCCAAGTGCCAGGCTGCACCCCCAAAGTAGTGTGTGCCCCCAGCCAGTGCATCACTTTATTCTTGAGGTGTGTGAATTTTTCACCTATGTCACTGTTAAGGGGGGGATATTCCCCAATACCACAAAATAGAGGGTTGTCTCAAGGGGAAGGTTGATAATGGCTTTACGCAACTTAGTACCATCATGAGGGTTGCCTGAATAATCCCTTGGTGAAACAGGGCCAAGGGTCTCCTGATGAAGAGGATGCAAACCACTAACATTCACCCTATTGGTGGAAGTGGCCGGCCCCCGATGTTAACAGAGTCCTGTTGCTGATCATGTAATGGTGCAAAATCTGATTTTTGGGGTACTGGAGTAAGAATAGAGTCCCTGGACAGGACAGGGCCACCCATCCGCATGCTATGCTCCCTACGGGGTTGCGACTGCAAAGATATAGGTTTGGGCAAGGCAACTCCAGCCTTCCCATATCAACTGCTCAATCTGCTCAAGACATAAGAAGGTAGGGTCCAGGAGTTTTGTTATCAAACTCTCAATTTTAATATAGCCCCCATTTGGCACTTTTTTCAGACCACAGGAATCCCTACCCTGGTCCGAACCTTTAGGCAGCTGTCCATAACCCTTGCTCTGAAGTGTGTTACATGCCTAGGGCCAGTTTTCCTCTTTCTCTTGGAGGCCTGCAGGAGAAGATGGTGGCTGGTGAATAATTGCAGTAACGGTATTAGAACCGTTCTTACAGAGCTCAGAAGTTGCATCCTGCTCCACATGCTGAGCAAAAGCATTTGGACCAGAAACAGAGGGGATGACATCATTAGAACCCTGGGGACAGGTGCTCCCTTAGATATTAGCATGGGAGGCAAGTTCTTCCTCTACATTTACAATCCCCTCTGTAAGAGCACCAACTGCTGAGGACAGGTAAGTTAAGATAGAGAACTTACCCCGCAATGTCCTGGGAGCTGTTCCTTCTTTGTGCAAGGGAGTCTCCTTGCAGGGGTTAGCTGCTGGGAAGGTGAGTTGGCTTTATGCGCTAGCTTGCGTGCTGAAAATGCGGGTTTGCGGCTCCTGCCACGGATAGTGTTGGGGCCTGGAGTCCTGGCCTAGAGTTTGGCTTCCTGCGCTGTGGGGAAGGTAAGTCGGCTTTATGGGCTGGCTGGCACACTGAAAAACTAGGCTTGAGGCTCCTGCCAGGTAGAGTGTTGGGGCCCATAGTCCTGACCCAGGGGGTGGTCTCTCACACTGCGGGGAAGATGAGTCCGCTTTATGCGCTGGCTGGTGCACTGAAAATGCAGGCTTGCGGCTCCTGCCTCGAAGAGTGTCGGGCCCTTAGTCCTGGCCCGGAGTGTGGTCTCCATCTAGTAGTCATAAAATACACACTATTTCTACAGATATGATACAGAAGACATCATTAAGAACAAATTCTATACATGGAGACACAAACAATACCTGCCAGGTATCTTAGATGAAACTGTTACACTGGCATCACTTCATGACTGAAAGGACATGTATTGATGTTATTCTCTAGCACAAACTACCAATGTTCAGACAACTTGCATTACAGGGTGCTCTATCACCAGTACCTAAGCAAGACTTCAAAATATCTACTGATAAATTACTAGTGTTCTAGCAGATTACAGAATTATGTGACCTAAGAGGGGTTAAGTAGACATATTAATTTGTTTGTGACTAAGTGCCTGATTTATTTTGGTGGTGGGGTTACTCCATCACAATGGTGATCGATATACTTTCCACTGAAATATAAATCCCATAGGAAATTATCAGGCCCTCTTCCATTTTTCATTTTAATTCTTTACTTGTCTATGAGTAAAAAATCAGGAGCTATAACAGGTAGCTTCTAACATAGCATGGTCATCTTTTTATGTCACATTTATAAAATCCATTGTTATGCTTCATACACATGTTTCCAAACAAATACATTTTTAATATAATGGCTAAAGCGATCTGAAAAATAATTAGTGGACTAGTGGCATACATTCAAAAGAAGATGTCCATATTGGACTTTTTAAATTTATATTTTATTTCAAGACATCTACCATCAGGTAAAGATGTTTTTAGTGAGTTCACGTCTGAGGTTACTACCTTCATACTCGTGATTGTCATCTTGCTGGTGCATCTCACCAGCATCACCCTGAGGTTCCCGCTGGTATTCATCATTAGTGGTATAGGAATTGATTCCATTCAGGACAAAGATGTGAAGCATCCAATGTAACCCAACAATCTTGCAGACCTCCCCAGGAGAGTAGAGGAGGGTGCCTCCAATCTTGTCCAGTTACCAACAACATGTGTTATGCCTTCCAAACAGTAAACCTCTGCCTTGATATTGCTAAGTGTAGCATTCTCCATTGGAAATGGGATGTAATTATTCATACCCCCAAGCATAACATCCAGGATCTGGCTGAGGCAAGCTGAAAAAGTTGGCTGCAACATCCTATTGGAGTTGCTAAGTGTATACTAGAAGGAGCCAATAGCACAGAAGTATGACACTGCCATAATCTTCAAAATAGCCGGGATTGTAGTTTGAATTCTTATGTCTGACAGCAGTTCTAGTTGAAATTGTAGTGCTAAGGATTCAAATTGTGTCACGGTTCAGCCTCTCCTGCTTAATGATATGCCTTTCCTGCATGGTTTCAAGATCAGGACTTTTTCCATGGGCTGGTGGATGATCATATCTGTAAGACATGAGTGCAGTGGGTCAGTTTTCACGTTTACCCACCGTTGATGGTGTCAGGATTCCCTCTTGTCAAGTGTTGCTTATAAGGGCCCTTTGTGAACCTGTCTTTACATCAGTATAGGTTAATAAACACATCAATACTTATCATACTTAGTTTTGCTTTACCTTTAAGTACAGGCTTCTGTTCCACTTTCCTGATTCATTATGGTCCTTATAGTTTCCTCTCTCTTCAGACCCTTCCTAGATAACATCCTGGTGGAGTACTTTAGATTAGTTCTTGGATCCACAGTTATTCAGATCCCTTTACATTTGTATTCTGGACCTTTGTCTATGTTTGCTTCAATCCATACTCCATTCCAGGTTTTTCTATTCCCTCTTTTGTGTCTCCTGGTTTCCTTGGTATTCTACCGTACCAGCCCCAGCTCATCCTTCATTTCACTGATAGTTCTCTGATTCCTTGAACCTGTGTTCTCTCTTGCACCTGGCTCTCTCCCCACACCTGTACTCCTCCCCTAAGCCTCCAACTATATTAGCCCTGGGGGCCCAGAGGACAGAGGCACACCACTGACATCTACTGACTTCTACTGAGTCTCCTGCTATTCTGTCGTGTTCCCACTGCTGCCATTCCAGGAGTGTCCAGTTTCATTTATTTCCTGAATCTATGTTCCTGCCTTTTTTGTAGTATCTGTTTCTGTTCCTTGTTCTCTGTTCTTGAATTATAAATTGTTCACAGTTTCCTGTCCACACTCTTTTTGATCTGCCCTGTTATACTCAGACTCCTCGCCTTGTATTCCTATTTATCTACATACTTCTGTCTTGCCCTGTTTGAGTGAAGATCTTTCCTAGCCTTGTTTTCAGTATTTCTGCTATGTGCATTGCAGTTTTCCTCGAGCCCCTAGCCCTGATTCTAATTTTGTGTTTCCTTAAGCGAAGCATCTGTTTTGTTGTGCCTTATTCTGTTCCCTCTGGGCTTTTCTTGTGTACTAAATTACAGTCTTGATTATCATTGTTACCAAGGGTGTCAGTGTGTCTTTGAGGCCTCTGATACAGGGATCTACCCAGCACTCTTTTTCTATAAGAACAGCTGGGTGTCTCCCAGAACTCTTCCATGGAGCAGACCAACTATCATTTATGATAGTTTGTCTATCGTTTCCCTGCTTTACCTTCCTGTTATTTACTTGTGATATCTTCATAGTTTTTCCTGCAAACTTATTTTTCCCTAGTCGCTGCCTATTCCATCCACTTTAGTCCACAGTTTCAGTCCTACATCCCTTCCAGCTTTCAGGTACTCTCGTTTATTTTACAGTTATCCAGTCTTGTCCCAGGTTCACTCAGCTAGACCCCTGGCAGTTGGACACATTTCAACATTTTATGATTTTTAACTGTGATGCATATACTAAAACCTCACATTTTACATACTTTTTTTAAATCAATTTCAATCATTTTTGGTGATGTATATATAACAGTCACCAAAGGTTTTACCGTAGCTCCAGAGCACACCATAACAGTCCTGACATAGGCCAGTCGCCCATTCAAAATACCTGCACAGTATCCAAATGCAAAAGCATTCGCCGGGACACAGCAGGGGTTGCTGATAGTGTTTTCATAAAGCTTCGCTCCAACGTGTTTCGGCCCAGCCAGGCCTTGATCACGGATAACACAGCAAGAGTTCATCACCCCATAAGTTACATATAGTCATGAATGTGAACAAAGGACAAACGAACCGGCATCATGAACATACTAAACAGAACTACATCGAGGTTAGTAAAATTCAAACGACTAATATAAACCTATTCACTTATCATACATAAATGTGAAATTGCTAATTCTTATCCATAATACATGACACTTAAAAAATACCACAACTAAACAGATATCCCAGTGAATTTGGGAAACCTCGCTTGATGCAACATAAAAAAAAAAACAATACCATTGGAACCTAAACAACAATAAATATCAACACACAAATAATGAAAATCAATGATCGGAATTTGATATTATATTTTAACTAAGTGCATCGCTGTAAAGCATGTTGCATTGTCATGAGGAACATCGTAACACGCCTACATTCAATAGGTATTAGTAAACCTGTCGTTGCTGTGATAACTTTCAACTGGCATATGTAAACACGAATAGTGTCAGCTTTGAACTATCTAACTCATTACTCAAAAGATTGAAAATTCAGTGACCGGGATATTAACCTGTTATTCACATTTGCACCAGTATGGTGCATATATAGATCAGAATGTGTCAAAAAACAGAGCATATAAATTATTATCAAAAGCACACGGGCATACTGCAGCATTTGCAATTTGTTAATTCATACATAAGAAAAGACTATGGCCCATATTTCTACTTTTTGACGCAAAACTGCGCCGGCGCAGTTTTGCGTAAAAAATATTACTGCCGGCTAACGCCATTTCGGTGTGCCGTGCAGGCGTCAAATTTATACTTTGACGCACGTCGGCGCAAATCACAGGTGTAAGTCTTTTTTTTTACGCACACCGCAGCGTCAAGTCGTAAAGCAAAACAATGTTAAAGCGGTGGAAATTACTGTGGGTCGATTTACGACACAGCAAACCGGATATGCAGCGTTTTTTGGCACAATAGTGTCAAAATTCCACACAAACACAGCCGTTTCAGCAGAGTAGAGCCAAAATAGATCCCAGATGCCTTTACAGACCCCAGGAAGATGAAAACAGACCAGGAACCAGCCAGGAGGACCCACACAAGACCCAGGACAGTTTGAAAAAGAAAAGAAAGTGTCGCTTCAGTGCAGAGGAACAGGAAATTCTGGTTAAAGAGGTGACGGAACACCAGCACCAACTGTTTGTCACCTCAAAGTTGCCAATCAGTAGGAGAGAGGCAATATGGCAACAAATTGTTGACAAGATTAACAGTGTGGCAAAAGTACGCAGAACAGTCATCGAGTGCAAGAAACGCTGGCATGACTGCAAGCGCAGGACCAAGGAAAAGATGGCCAGGAACAGGAAGACAGGACTGCAGACTGGAGGTGGGAGTCCAACACACCAGGAGGCCCTGGACCAAATGGAGGAGATGGTTGCAGCCGTCATCCCTGAAGAGATCGTCACAGGGATTCAAGGACAGGACAGCGCAGACTACCAGGAGACAATGCACATGCAGGGTAAGTCGCATGTGGGAATTAAAATGCACTAATGTCAACTGTAAGCAGGGGGGAGATACCGACCACAAAATGCATAGAAGCCATGATATACATGGAGTGGCATGGGTAAAGAGGTATGGCATGGGGGCATGGCCTGTACAGAGAGAAGCTGGGGCACACCATAACACAACACCAACAACAGTCACATGCGGGTATGCTGCCATGCCAACGATGTAGCAAAGGTAAAGCCACTCCAGGAGGGAAGGGCACAACGCCAAACTGACATCCCGTCACACGTCAGCCACTATACTCCCTACATTAACTAACTAGGGCCCAATTAACAACCTCTAGCCATACGGACAACAGGAATGTAACAGTGACAACAGTTGCCACAACCACCTCCGCTCTGTGTGCAGCTCAAGTAGCCAATGGCAGTAACGTCCCCATGGATCATACATACCTAAATCAGTGGGTTGAGGATGACAACTTTAACAATCCCCTGTAACAAGACAAATGTTCCAGTCCTGTCAATTGTGAATGCCCATAGTTGCCGCAAACATCAGCCAATGTCATCAACATTAGGAGACACACAGCACTAAGGTCACACCCATGCTGCATATGCCAGGGTCCATCCTGTGCCTGGGTCAAAATGCAACATCCCAAATGTCATACTGCTCAGACAACAGCATTGAGGGGGAGGACACATGTAACTGGTCACTTACATACACCTGCACAGTCAGAGGAGGAAATAGGACACTGCTACGACTATCAGGGCAATCCAATATCCACACATTCCCCTACATCAGCTGTACACATTACCAATGCTAACATCCATATTGTGCCATTACAATGCTATGCATAGGATACGCTACATTTCAACTACATATAAGTGGATTTGAAAGATCAGAGACTGGGGCAGGCCCAGATTGTTAAGTGTGCTGCTAGTGCCATCAGAGCACCCACAGCCAGTGAAAGGCCTCGTCATTAGAATGGATGTAGACGGAGGGTTGAGTAGGACAAGAAAGTGGCAATTCACTATTTGGCCTAAAACAACACTAGAGGAGTGATGCCGAAAAGTCAAATAACTTACCACAATATATGTGACGTGCAGGTGGGGCATAGGCCTGGGAGAATGCCCATCTGAAAGACTGGAGCAATGAACAGGAAACAAGATCACAATGTGAAATCATCACAAGGCAAGCATGTCACATTACTAATGCCACAATACAGACACACTAATTGTATCCTATTTCATTGCAGAGGACGATGGATCTCCTGCGGATATGCCTGTCCAGGACTACCCTGATGACATGGATGACGAGCTGAAAACATCAGCCACCAGACCCTCCAAGATGTCCTTCGAACCCTCCAGACCCCGCCTTCTGTCACAAGCAGGAGCTCAGAACAAGCAGCCATCACAGAGGACCCACCCACAACACCAATTGCAAGGCCTGCCAGCTCCAATACAGCTGAGGACTCAGATGACACAGGCACCAGCTTTGAGAGAACTGTAGTCGGAGTACAGTGGGAGCTGGCCAATGAGGTGCTGGTGGGGATGCAAAATATGGCAGCCAGCCTAGAGGGGGTGCGTTCGTGCATGATGTCAACTGAAGAACAGGCAGCAGCTATGCAAGGGCGAACAACTATCTTGCAGGAACTTGAAAAAAGGTTGAAGGAATTCAGCACAGCTGTAATACAGTTGACCCAACACCTACAACAGCAATCCTGTCAACGCGTGCACCAATGCAATGTTGAACCCCTCAGGGCCGACCTGGCTGCCTACCATCGTGATATGGCTGCTATTCTTAAGAACCAGCAGATCCTCCTTGCAGCAGTACTGCCCTTAAGATCCTCACAGGTAGCAGCGACCGGGATGTCTGACTCCACGTCTTCTAACACTGAGGTGTGTGTTGCCCCTTCACAACCACCACCACCAAGGACAGAGGAGGCAACACACACATCAGAAGAAGAAGACGTGGAACAGATCACCTTCACACGGAAAGTCCCCCGAAGCACTAGTCCCTGCCACATGGCCAACTATTACCAAGGTCCAGGGCTTTGTAACATGCCAGTCTTACAACAACTGTACTTAATGACGGTTCTGCAAACCACTGTATATCTTGTCAGCCTGCCCAGTGCTTGTCTCTCACTTACTCATTGGCAAATCCTGTCCCTCTGCACTGTCTGACACATCACCCCAGCATGTCAAATGCATTTTCCTTTAGCACTTGTGTAGGATCACAATGGAAGGTGTCACTATAATGGACTCACAATCATGGACAATGTACATATAGCACTACAGCACTTTTCAATAAATAGCACTTACACAACCACTTTGTCTCTGTGTAATATGACACATCAACCGGGCAGTAGATCACTGAATTTTGCCTCCTGTCAAATTACATAGCTTGTCAATGCAACTGTCCTGAAATGATGTAGTCTGATAACTATGCACAGTGGCCTGGATTGCACCATACTCTGCCCTCCCCGAGGGTAATATCTGATGAAAAGAGAAACCATACACCATAATGCTGTGTTGTACAGAATAATGCTTCCTCAAGGGATATGTAAGCCATCAACTAGTGGCAGCAAAATGTTGCCACCATGCAACACTAACACTTATAACAGTGCCCACAAATCTAAGCACAAATCTAAGCAAACAGTCAACAAACTGCATGAATGAAGGTGTCTGAGTTTACATCCAAATAAGTAATCATGCTGAACAGTGTCACAAATGATCTCTGTGAGTCATGAACACAATACTACAAGAGTGCTTACTACCACTCAGCTAATAAGGGTTTCCTTGAACATCACACTGCAGTCAGACATAACACAGTGTCCCCAAGACCAAATCTTGAAGCACTGTGTGTGACTTTGAAAACATGCGTAATGAAAAAAACACGTTGGGATCCATAGTAACTGTGATTGGTGGTTGCAATGAATGGTGGAATCTTTGCAAGGTAGCTCTGGGGTAGCTGCCAATCTTACAGCTCAGTTGGGATTTGTTCATAGCATAGGACACAAATGTAATAGAACAGAATTCATGTACACTTATGCCAAGGCCTTGATCTACAAGCATTTCACACGTACTGTAAAGGGTTCACTACATATTTATTAAAAGGTAATAACAGAAGAGGAAACTCGGGGAGAAGTCTTACCTACCCTAATATACCCTAACTACTCATTACCCACAACTGTCCCTAACTAACCTAACCTAAACTTACTTATCACATGTAACAAAACGTTCTAAACATCAACCCCCACCCCCCTTATGAGACGGGACACATGGAGGACAACAGATACTAACCTAAACACATACTATCCTATCCTAAACAAATATATATTTTTGTATTTTTTTTCTAAACACACAAGAACCCCAACATAGCCTCCCACCCATCCACCCACCCACCCACACACTCAAAAAGAAAACATTGAAATAATCAGGACCCCCCACCCACTAACACTAACTAAACTAACAGCCTATACTAACCTAACACTAAGCCCCCTAAGCCCACTAAGTATAAGAATAAGGAAAGAGGAAGGAGGGGAGGGAATCATGTCCATCAACAAAGTCTAGAGGTTGGCCCTCCGGAGGGTCCGCTTAATGGACCGCACACTCCTGTTGATATAGCGAACATCCTGCCGCAGGTGACTCATTTTCCTGAGGACACGGTCCATTTTGCGCTGCATGTCCACAAAAGCAGCAGGGTCAATTGTTGCAGCTGGGGTGGTCTGGGTACCAGCTGAGGACGTGTGTGGACGTGTATTATCAATGCCTGAGGGCTGCCCTGAAGGTGGTCCACTGCTAGGGCCTGGAGCACTTGCTCATGTTGTTGGGACAACGGTCCCAGCTGTGGGTGGTGCCACCTGTGTGGTAGTGGTGGTTGTGCTGGTGGTGGCTGTGGTGGGCAAAGTAGGGCCACCCTGTGGGAAAGCCCTCCAGGCTCCAGAGGCACGTTCGGTCCTGTATCTTCGGGCCATCCTTCTGTACCCCGACTCTACCAGCAGGATATGCTGATAACGCATTGCCTGCCTCTGGAAATCACGGACCTGGATGGGTGTCATATTAGTAGCTGTGAAGACAAAGGAAAAAACTTACATTAGGAACTGCATTGTGTGAAATGGCACAATAAGTAAATCAGACAGTACATCTACTGTACTTGTAACAGCTCCTATCATCATACAGATCATTGAATGTCCCTAAGGAAGTACATGGCAGGCCAGCCTACAAAGGTTGTATCGCACATAGCACATCCAAATCCTACAAGATGGGTAACAACTGGCATGATTTTGGCATCACAGTTCTGCCAGTTGTCAGCTAACACTCATGCAGCACATACTCCGCCAATGCCAGGGCTACAAATGTCAGTGTACGGGATGGAAATCTAGGGCCACATGATCTGCAAGTTGTAAATGGACTTGCTAGTATAGTACTCATGTGCTATACCTGAGTGTGTATACTAGGTATCGACCAAAGATTCACTGATTTACATGTCTGTGTAACATACTTGTATCATCAGTCCTAGGTACACTATTCAGAAACCCATGCCTGTGTTTGAGGGTGGGGGGATGGAGAAACAACTAAGAATTTCAAACAACATGGACACCAAGGAAGCTTATGAAACCTGGACATGTGTTTGGCTCAACACACACACACCACAGGTTAGGTGTATCTATAAATAGGAGACAGAAAACCCTTGACCAATCCCAGCGCCACACGTCTTGCAATGCAGACCTTTGTCCACATCACATACTTCCAGTAAGCCATGACTTACAACAAACACAGAGTTGCAAGAACACCCCTGGCCATGATTTGCATGCACACCTAGGCCATTGCACTCAAGTGCCAAATACTTGTAGCACTACATGTGGAGCTACATGCTGCTAGGAAGTTCAGCCTACAGTTTAATAAGTACATTAGTGAATAGGGAAGCAGAAGTATGTGGGTAAGCATTTTGCAGCCCCATTCTGGGAGAATGTGTGTCTAACAGGCTGACTAAATCTGAGATTAGGTCCAGTGCAACTCTTGTTGATACAAGTGTTATCCACATGACTCAACCCAATTCACATTGCGGGGCCTACAGGAATGACCTAGAATCCCTAGATAAGACAATAGGATAAGCATTGGCAAACTCCAAAATGCTGAGAAAATGAAATCCCACTCATGGAACAAGACAAATGATGGGCCAGCGCATCACACCTTGCTATTTGTTCAACACACAGGGGTCCATCACACATCACCAGCAAACACAACACATAACAGACTTATCAACACTTACTGGAGTTGTTGTGGTCCTCAAATGAAGCCACCTCGTCCACAGTGTAGTGTGCGGGTCCACCTGTAAGGCATGGAAGGAAGAAATGTGCTCAAAATCTGTGCACTGACTAACAATTCCAAAGACAAAAACTATGTGTAAGATTACATAAGTAAGTAAAGCCACTCAGACATGATGATACTGCATCCAATATAGAACGGCTAACATGTACATACCATGGGTCTCCTGTGACATTTACACACATATCTGCACACATGCAGTGGCCCTAACTACCATGTGGTGGCAAACATGCTCCTTCATTAGTGAGCAGACATAATAATGGAGTGTATTCGTCTCATCATGTGCATCCAAAAGAGACATCCAAAGCCTGTTTCCCTGAGGAGTGCATTATCAGTCAAACAGCCATTGTGGCCATGACAAATGTATGACACATAGGTACAATGTACAGAGGGGCAGGGACATTTGTAAGCCCTCATGTTGTTACAGTTTCTTCATTTGATGTGGCCCAGCTATGATGAGTTGCACCAACCATAGAGACATGAACCCATGTGCATACCTTTGGCCTGCCATCCCTCAATGAAAGGTGGAACACCAAACACCAAACACCAAATACCAGTGTAAAATGTTAGCTGAGGGCACCTTGCACTTTTTCCCTATGTTTCCAAATCCAGATCTGATATGTATCCAAAATGATGAAGGACCACAATAATCCCTAACATTCATAGAACTTCCGTGAACGCTTTCCTTACACACTCACCAGACACACATTAGACATATGTGTGGGCCACATTGCTATCATCAATTGACGTGAAGCCTGCACTCATTTTCTGCATCATGTAGTGTTTCGAAAGTCAGTCTAGCTGTTGCGTCAACAAAGGTCGGTAATATTTTGGAAAATCTATACCTCACTGGCAAATGTGACCTTTATAGACTCCTAATTTGTGTTGCTGTCTGACACAAAGGCGGCACCAACTTACATTAAGCAAAAGTATTCAGTAAGTTTGCAGAGCACTTGCAGCTAGCAATTGTGGTACTTCACATAGTCCATCAATGACCCTGTATGTTTCTAAAGCATTCCACACACTCAACAACATAGCCGGCAGATATTGTACAAATCGTCTGATGTCACTACAGAGCTTTTAATCGTGCACATTTACATGATTTGTACTCACTAGCAGGGCCACCAATCACTATTCCCAGGTGGTCCAGCAGATCTTGCTCCCTGGAGATGAAGTCAGCCCAGCGGTGCTTCAGCTGGTGTCATTCCTCTGGCTCCGATATACGCGCTGCAAGTGATGCAGGACCTTTCCCCACCGGATTCTACGTGCCTCGGTGTGATACCCCTGTATCACCCGCCCCCCTGCCTCAATCATAAGTGGGAGGAAATGGCACACCAGCCATATAAACCCCCCAAGCTCCTCCTCACCCATCTTGCCAAGACATGGCCTACCCAACATCTTAGCACCGAAAAAGGGGAATAGGGGATGAAGAAGAACAAAGGAGAAAAGGGGGAAAGTAGAATAAGAAAAAAGTAAACTTAACAACTAAAAGAGCCCAACTATCCTCAAACTAACACTACCCACAACAGACTCCCACAAATAACAAAGACAATACAATACTGGATAATAGTACATAATAAACACTCAGACAGTATACAACAACAATTTTAGATAACAAACTAACAAGTAATGGAGCACACAGGAGACAAAAGCCCAATTTCACTGGACAAAACTCAGAACACAGCCACACAGTCTAGAAGAATCACAGACTGCAAAGTGAAAGTACCCCCACTGTACATAATCTGTAAACAGGATATCCTATTACATCACTTCCTGCATAAAATGGCCGCCGTTTTTATCATTATGCGTCATAATTTTTTATGCATACAGTATGTGCGTCATTTTTTTAAACGCACAGGAGTAAAAATTAGGCCGCATCCATATATTTGGAAATAGTCTAACACTTAACCAATTTTAAGGGAATAATGTGTCGTTTTTCGGGCATGAGCATCATTTTTTGATGCATGTGCGTCATTTTTTGACACGTATGCATCAAAATTTCAGGGCAGTAACTGGGTTTGGGTAATTTTGCCATTTTAATGTAATGTTACATTTGTGACACAACTGAGTTAGTCTGATTGCACCCACTTTGGTGTTGATGGTGTATGGTCACATGTGAGACATCATACTGCTGCGGACCATGATCCGCTACTTCCTTAACAGGATTCTCACGCTTGGCTGACGCAATAGATGGCCATATGTGTGGCCTACATATATGTATTGCACAAATTGGGCATGTTTGGCATCAGGAGAGGATAGCAAGGTGACACACATAAGTACAATACCTCAATGCCTATGGCTCAATGTGTGTGCATTGGCTACTAATGTAGTTGTCGACACAGTGTGTGTGCATCACAAGATGCATTATTGAAAATATGCTTGTATGAATGTGAAGTCAATGTGCCCAAACCTTAGATGCAAGTCAGTGTGGAAATGAGAGAGGACATGTGCTAGTTATACATGTAGCAACATCTGTTGTGTGCACTTCTAAGATTTTGGGTAACGTAGACACCACAAATGACAAAGCATGCACCGGATAGATGGCAGACGCTTGTTCATGTCAATGGTCCAAAAGATGCCCCTCCCATGTCTTAGAAATTTGGTAACTGCTTCCTAGGCACTTGTTGGTGAACCCACCGTGAATCTGGCACATGTACAGACTAAGTGGGTACCATGGTATTGGCACCGACAGCCAAAGTTGACCCCCAACTGTTATATCTCACCACAGTTGTGGTCATATGACTGAGCCACAACTCTCCAGTGGCAGTGGACCAGCAGACCAAGCAGCACATGGCCACATATTTCCAGTGATCAATTGCACAGAGGTGTCTGGTTCATGTGTGTGGTCCAATGTTGATCCTGTATATTTTTAGGGGTGTATGTTGTCACAGTTACGTCCAGGTCTCATCATGAGTCAGTGGCGGCTATTCCTGTATCTACTGAGTAACCTTCGGAGATCAATGTGAGTAAAGTCGATGAGGAGATGAGAACCTACATGGGGATGGTCCCACCATGTCACTGCAGACGTGTTATGAGACTGTCAACAGGGCAACCTTGGTGTGCTGAGTGAGATCATATCTCAGGAGTCATGTTCCGGCAGGTGTCATTACAACGTTTGTACACAGGTTGGCCTGTAAAGTTCCCACTGCATCTGGGAACATCATAGCCTCTGTGTTGATTAATCTTGCAGCTATTCAGCACGCACAGCCCATCAATATGTTGTGAGCAATGTGATTCAGCGTGTGAACTGTCAGGGTCCTAACATGTGTGGACTTTTCATGCACATTGTCAGAGGTAGCTGGTTCTGCTGGAGGCACCAAACCCAATCCCTGCATACGGCCATGGTACACTGTCACACTTTGTCGTTCATGCATACATGAGACCCAGACAAGGGACAGGCCATGATTTTGGTATTCAAAGACAATTTTACTAATATGGTACAATTAAAAAGCAGATGATGCTATACAATGTATTTGGGTTTCCATTGAGGAAGCATATGACAAAATACCCCCTGAGGAATGTGAGGTTTGATAATGCAAGTGTGGTACATATGTAGCCACAAGGAACCTTTAGGGTAACGCACAGACAGGTGCCAGTCAGGCTGACAGGATGCAGGGTCAATCAGGATCCAGCAGTTTCACAAGGTACATACTCTGTGGTCTGACTAAGACTGGTCGGAGGAAGAACAAGACAGTTGACATGGAAAACTGTGTTTGCCCTGTGTTTTTGAAGGTGACACATAAACCCAAGGGCTGTGTTACAGGGCTTAATTACGAGCAATGCATAACAGTGAATTTGACAAAATGGCAACTTCTATGCTGTTCCAATCATCTACAGGGGCAGTGCATGTTCAAATGGGTGGTGTGCATGGAGGTGCTCACAGGTGTGTGCTGCATCAGCTTCTCACAAGCACTGCAGGTGAGATTCGAGTTCAAATTGTCAACAGTACCTTTCACACGGAAGCAATCTACAGGTGATAACAGGGCTTAGAAACTACAAGCCAGTGTATTAATTGACCTGAGGTCCATGCAGTCAGATGTACTATGACAATGGCATAACATAGGAAAGGGTGTAGCACACTGGATTACTATTGTTAGTCTGTGTGTGTAAAGGAGGGAATATCGGGGTACACATATTACCATTCTAGGGACCTCTTCAGACAGGTAGGATGAGACCAGGAGCATGGGTGTGTCAGGAGTTAGGAAATGGGCTGACATGTAAATGGAATGTCATGTGCGCAATGCTTGTCATGGGTGTGGTACTTGTGCTGTCTATGTTCTGCTTCTATGGAACTCTAGCCACAGATAGTACTTGCAAGGATAGGTGCAGTATGACTTACTGCTGTCAAGGGTCTGGTCATACATTCCTGTTACCAATGCAATTGCACATCCACTGCCTCATGTATGAGGCTTTTTTTTCCCTTATTGACTGACGGTGTCTTAGTTGTGTGCCATATGGTGCGATGAACCATGTTGCCAACATGTATGTGTTGAAATAGGTGTGGTCCTCTGCTATTGCCCTTCAAAGGTGAAATGTACAGGATATATGTCATTTACAGTGTGTGTGTATGTGACTTTTGTATAATACGCATCACAATTGCGCAGGAACTTTCTGTGTCCTGATCGGTATATCAGCAATGCCCCATGAGGCTACACTCTTATTCTGATAGTTAGATATAAAGGTGAGCACAAATGATTAGCCGCACCATGATATGGTGATTATTATTGGTGTTTATTTACATTAATTAATACAGTGGTGATGGTGAGTTGTTTTAATAGAAATTGTTCACAATATGTTGGCACCTACACAATCCAGCAGCTGTGTTATGTTGTTCCCCCTCATGTTGCTGGCCAGCATCCTCCTCTCCCTCCTCTTCAGGCATTTGTGGCTCTGGTTCTAAGAGGGGAATGTTCCTTCGTATGCAAATGTTGTGCAGGATGGCACATGTTAGAATGATTTTACAGACCATTTCTGGGGAATATAGGAGGCTGCCACCAGTGATGTCGAGGCACCTGAATCTCGACTTGAGGATGCAGAAGGTCCTCTCGACTATGCTGCGTGTGCTCCTATGTGCGTCATTGTAGGCATGCTCTGCTGCAGTGCTTGGGTTGCCAAATGGTGTCAAAATCCATGGCTGGATCCCATACCCCTGATCAGCTGAAAAAGAAAATGAATGGGATCATGTTGATGTAGCTTCCCCCATTGATATCACCTTGCATGGCAGTAGTTGTCTTGTGTTGTCTGTGACTCTTTTGTGTTATTGTGTTCCCTCCTGGGCTTGTAGGATGTACCATCTGCATTGTGTTGTTTCCTTGGCTGAACGAGTGTTTGCCTGCTGACCGGTTGTCAGCAGTATGTTTGGGTATTTGCAGTACAGTGTGCACTCCCTAGCACTGCGGCTTGTGATACAGGTGTCCCTGTGTCTTCACTGGGGGTGAGATGATAGTTCCACACACAAATTCATTTTGACAGTGGTGGTAACACGTTAGCATCTATGTACCCTGGACATTCCGTACCTTTAGACTTATGCAATGGATTAATTTAAAAATTAGTGAGACGCTTACATTTTGCGAGGTTACAATTAGCCAAACCTCTCCATATGTTGTGATCATTGACGTCTTAACATTAGACTGTACACTAATTTTAGATGTGTGACAGGTTCAATGCAGACCTATTAAACATGGCTAGCGATGTCACGCCCTCTGTGTGTTCCTGTCCACATGTTGCTGTTGTGGGGTATGTCTTGTGTGTCCTAGAGGGTTGCTGTGCAGTGTGTATATAAGTCAGTTTTTGTACTTACCAACAAGTAGACCATTGCCATATCGTCCATCCTGGAAGTGTTGATTGATGGTAGAGTTATGGAGGATGAATGAGTCATGTACACTCCCAGGATACTTTGCCACGATGTTGCTGAGCAATCCTTGGTGATCGACAATGGCCTGCACATTGATGGAATGTGTGTGCTTCCTGTTGCAGTAGAGGTGTTCAGTTGCAGCAGGTGGCACAAGGCATACATGTGTACAGTCGATGGCACCAAGGATGTGTGGGAATCCATTAATGAGGTTAAACCCCTGTTTTGTCTCCTGCTGCTTCTGCAGTGTGTTTGGGCAGCAGATGTGGAGGGGTGTGAGTCCAATGATGGCATCCAGTACTACGGGCAAGAAGGCAAAAAATGATGGCTGTGATATTCCGGCAACCAAGGTGCCAGTGCTTTGAAAGGAGCCACTTGCCAACATGTGAAGTACAGCCAGCACCTTGGTTTCTGTTGGGATGGTGTGGGGTGTCAGCAATGTGGGTGCCAACTGTGGCTCAATGTTGCGCAGCAGCTGCTGAATGGCCTGCCAGTTCAACCTGTACCTCTGGATGATGTCATGTTCCCTGAGGCCACTAAGGGTTGTTCTGGTGAGGAATATTCTCTCCTGCCTTCTGCGCTGCCTTTGGGGTCCCTGCTGGTGTTGTGGTAGCTGCTGTTGTTGCTGGGCTCTGCGTCTGCGTGCACGCTGGATGAGAAGCACCTCCATGTATCCCTTTTGCTGCTCTGCTGTTGCTTCTGTGTTCTGATTAAATACAGGTGTGTTTGCCCCATTTTAACGCCTGCCCTGACCCAGGCATTAATTTTTGATGCAAATCGGGCTGTGGGTCATTTTCCGACTCCGCCTCCCGGCCGCGCTGCATTTTTGCCTGGAAGCATAAATACGACGCACGGCCTTTTGTCATTTTTTGGACGGGAACGCCTACCTTGCATATGATTAACGCAAGGCGGTTTCCTGCATCCAGAAAATGACGCACACGACCGGATTTTGACATCCGTGGGCTTGGGTGTCAAAGTTTAAATAAGGGGCAAGTTTTGCGCCGAATGTGCGTCAAAAGTTTTGACGCACATTAGGAGCATACGGAGTATAAATATGTCCCTATAGACTTATAAGTCACCCTTTGTGTGCCAAATACGAAACGGTATAAGGAGCATACTAACCATACATCAAAAGTTCTATAAAGGTGTAGGTCAAGATCCCTTCCCTATATTTGGTATCATAAAGCTGCTGTACACAATAAATGAACTCAAATCACAATAGAAATAGAATAACGTCAGTCTTGCCCATGTTGTTCATGCTCTTCAAAACACCCAGTCACAAGGTGAAATAGCATCAATCACAAAGAATCTCAATCTGTCTGCATTGCTATAATGCATGTCAGCAAAATGTTGTGCAACAGGATATTGGGAGTTGTTTCAAGACACGTTTCTTTGCTTTGTGAACTGTGCTTCCAACATGTATCAAATTACAGAGACATACAAGACAGTACATGCAGAACTCTGTATTACAAGTAGTAAATTTGCGGATTGTGAACATTCTCTCCTGGTGCAGGAGCCCAAATTCCCCCACATCAAACTGGCTCTATACACTTTGCATTGTATACAAAAGAAAAAACCTGCACCTCTTTCATGGAAGTGTTACTCATAACATGGTTTTTGCTAAGTACATCTTTGAAAGACTAGCTTCTCCTGTATGTTACCTGAGGGGTGGCACTAAGATGTTCTGTGAGAGTTTCACTAGTCCACCATTACTACTGCTGTCAGTATCCTCTATGCTGAAATGCTGCTTTCAGGAGGTGGATCAAACATGAGGGATGCCTGGAGTATCCGTTATGGACAATGAGCTACTAAGTGCAGTCTATACCTATAGTCCACTGTTATGCATTGGTTAAAATAGTCTATAATTTGCTGGAATCAATTTGAAGCTTGTCTCTTAACCTTCAAGTATAGCAGATCTCCTCACCTGTTGCAGCTACTTTGCTGCTGCTGGGGCACCCCATGCCTGAAGGATGAGGGGACAGAGGGCCCAACCTTACTCCAGAAGATTTTCATATACTTGCAGATGGAGCCCTGACCAACTAAAGCCAGCTAGCCAGCTGTATAGGCCAGCAAAGAGCCTGGTAAGCTCCAGCCATGAAATCCACTTACAATAAAATGTACTGTAGTTTCTTTCTCTAAAGCCCTCTGAGTCCCACCTATAAATATGCTATACAAATTACAATTTGAAATACGAAAAGCATATATATATATATAATCCACAGTTTCTATAGAAAAAACAAGCAATGTTTTACTTGCCTACATTTTTGGTGCCGCTTGATGATTCTTCACAACATCTCCCACCAAGCAAAAGTGAACAAACTCTGCTTTCTGCAAAAGAAAGTTGTCAAACAGCTCTCCCTTGCTCTCCTTTGCAGAAAGCAGAGTTTTCATCTGTCTTCCCTGCACGCAAATATGAAATTCTACGTGGGCATGGAAGACAGATGAAACCATTGCTTCCACATGCAGGGAGCTGCTATTTAAAGCAGCTCCCTGCTTGTGGGAGCATGCCGGCTCCCACAAAAAACTCTCTATCTCTATCTCTATCTCTCTCCCTCTCACTCTCTTTCCCTCTCTCTCTTTTTCAATCTCTTTCATCCACTCACATACCCACTTAGACCCTTATGTACACACTCTCAAACCCACTCAGACACTCAGGCACTCGCTCATAGACCCACTCAGATCCTTGTGCACCTGTTTTGCTTTTCACTACTGACCGAGCTGAAATACTCATACACTGACAAAAAATATCTGGAATGCACTTCTAAGTCCAAAGAAGACATTTATTATTTCACTACGCAAGGTTCCTAAAAGGAGATTAGCATGTTGAAAGCACACATTTAAAAATAGTCACAACAATAGAATGAAAACATACATGAATGATTCTCCACTGCAATATACATAGCACATATATGCATCTATGTTATAATGCAAAGCAAATAATTAATAAAAATGCATCACGGTAGGGCCAGTCAGGTGCTTCATCTTTCTCCACCCAGCAACCTGATGACCCCGTTCGACTGCGAAAGAGAAAGAGAGATCTCTACCCTCACGGGAAATCTGTATCAGGCATCCGACGTCTGAATCCTGATTGAGGTCTCTGAATCTCCTACTGTTGAACTGGGTCTGTTTTATATCTGAAAAAAACAAAGAAGGAGCTTTATGGAAAAAACCCTCAAGTTGCGCAAGAAGTATTCAAACATGCTGGCTAGTTTAGGTATGCTTTGAAAATAACACGTTGGGATTTGGCCACAATCCCAAGATGTCAAGTCAAAGCAAGGCCGTTCCCTGACATCTTAGTACATTCTTATCAACCAAAGCCCTTGGTGAGAAAAAAACACGAAAACAGACAGACAACGTGGAAAATCACTGGCAGCCTTTAACTTGGCAGTATCTAATGCTGCAATAAAGTCAATAGGCAGTATGAAGCTGAGGCTAAACTGAATACAAAATGGAGTCTGTAACTAGAGAACACTGGACAGCTAGGCCAGACGCAAAGTGGTGCAACACAAAGTCAGGGGTCAGTGGTATATATATAAATGTCACCAGTAGGTAGTTATATTTAGGACCTAGTTTCCATAGAGAGAGCATTTGTTTGTTTTGCTAATACCTTTGGTGCCGTTTGAAGAATCTTCAGTTGCTCTCTGGAAGGCTTTATTTATAAAGCAGGCCGAGAAAAAGGGGGTCCCAAAACACGTTTTCCCCATGCAATTTCCCATATCGATTTTAAGCACAACTACAGACCAAAATACTGAACAGAATTACACCAAACTTGGCACAAAGGTATATTTTGATCCAGAAAGAGCCCTTTTTGTAAATTGGTGTAAATCCATTCAGTAGTTTTTGAGTTATTAAAAAAAAGATTTATGTATATCTAGGGATGTGATTCCTCTATGGATCCAGCATCTCTCTTGGTGAGATCTGAGTGGCTACCAGCACGTAAAGCAGGCTGAGTCTGAGTCCCAAGAAAAAACCTTTAAAAAAAAGACAAGGAGCAGGGTAGGAATACCAGGGACCAGCCTGGGGCCAAAAATGTTTTTTTTAAATTTACTGCAAATTCACAGATGATCCACAGATCCATGGTTTAATAAAAAAAAACAAGTGTGGGCTTCCATGCTTCTTTTTTATATGCCTGCTGAGTGGGCAAGGTCGCAGGGGGTGGGTTAATTAAGGTAATTAGGGGAGGAAGCGCCACCCCCTGGTGGATTTCGGCCCCGGGAACCCCAATTCCCAGGGCCGAGCCATTAAGAAATAGGAGGTGAGTGTTTGCGTGGCCCCCTGTAGGGCAGATTTTGGCCCTAGGGACTGGCACCCCTGAAGCCAGGCCATAAATAGGGAAAGAGGATGGTGGTCCCCCTCCATTGCCTGTTTTTGGCACACAGGGAGCCTAAGCCCCGGGGTCCAGCTGTGTCAACAAATCATTAAGGGCCTTGGGGACCCCATCCACGGGGGCTGGCTCCAGCTATTTCATGGTGTACCCATCCCTGGACATAGCAGTTTCATGGAAACCTGTGTTTGCTGGGAGGAATTTCAAAGCTCTCATCAAGCATGAGCAAACCCTAAGGCTCTAATTATAACTTTGGCACTAATAACCGCCTTCTGCCACGGTGATGGCCTCCAACATACCACAGCGGCGGCGACCATCCATCTGCCAGATTATGAGCACTGCCTGACTTCCGCTACAATAAGGGTGGAAATCTGGCAGTGTTCATACTGGCGGATGGTGGTGCCCTGGCGCTGCTAACACCAGCACAGCCCCACCAGTAGAATACAGCCAGACATATTTTGAGCAGAAACACAGCCTGGAGGTATTCTGCTGGCAGAGCGCTGCTGGCAGTAGCAGCGCCCTTTTCTGTTTCCTGCCTGATGAGCTCTTCGCCGGACAAGGTAAGTCGGGCATCCGACAGGGGAGGGTTGTATGTTGTATGTGTGTGTGTCTGAGTGTGTGAGTGTGTTTGTGAATGCGTCTGTGTATGTTGTGTTGTATGTGTGGTTGTATGCATGTGAGTGAATGCATGTAAGAATGGTGAAGTGAGTCCGTGTCTGCATGTCAGTGTGTCTGTGTGTAAGTGAATGTGTGTATGCCAGTGAATGAGTGAATGCATGTATGTCAGTGTACATGAATGGGTGTATGCGTGGTGCATGTGGGTGTATGTATGAATGTATGTGGGGAGGGGGTGTGGGGTGAGTGGCATTGTGACTTTAGTGGGGAGGGGGTGATGTGTGTGTTCATTTATGGTGGGGTGGGGGGTGAATGCATGTATCGGAGGGGGTGGGGGAAGTTCGTTTGGATTGAGGGGGGATGGGGTGTCAGGTGAGTGTTGGGGGGTGCGGGAGCCACCTACTGCCATGGTTTTCATGGGGTTGCTAATGCCACTTGAAACCATGGCGGTAGTCCTGCTCATAATGCTGCCGGCAGTACTCTGTGGGCCGCCGGGTTGGAGATTGGCATCTCCGGTCCAGCGGCTCATGACGCCATGGTGGTATGAGTGGAGAAGTGGCAGGTTGGCTGCAGCCAACCCGCCACACTCATAATGTGTCGGTATGTACCGCCAGCCTGTTGGCGGTAATACCGCCACATTAACCCTGACATAATGAGGGCCCAAGTCTGCTCCCATCAGGCAAGAGCATTAAAAATGCTCACGCTGCCTGAGAGTGGACTTTTAATCTGTTTTACTGCCCGCCGTCACTGTGTTTGTCCCTGCACTTATTGGCCAGGCCCCAGGGGATAGGGCCCCCGGGCCAATATTGGCCCAGGGAGGGGGTCTGCATGTCCCTGTGCCTTTGTATGTACCAGCCAGGCCCCAGGAGATGGAGTCTCGAGGGGCCAAAATGAGCCCACAGGGAGGCTGCATGCCCCCTCCAATTAATAAGCAATGGGCCCGGGAGATAGGATTTCAAGGGGCAAATATGGACCAGGGAGGGGGGATATTTACCCTTTCCCCTAAAATAATGTGGCAGGCCCCAGGGGATGGTGTCCCCAAGGCCGACATCAGCCTGGGGAAGGGAGCTGCATGAACGATGTGTGGTTGGCTGCATGCAGTGGATTGGCTGCGGGACCTGGCCACATTATAGTTAGGAAATAGTTTTAAAAATACAATGAAATTCACTGAAAAAAACAAAGGCTACAGGGATGTTATAGTTAGGAAATAGAATTAAAAAATCTTAGAAACTCACAAAAAAACAAAGGTTACAGGGGTGTTAAAGTCATGTTCAGATTTTACACACACAAAACAAAACTGCTGAATTTCTATGGTTTTGTGAGTGTAAAATCTGAACCTAACTAACTGAGCCTTTTGTTGTGACAGCAGGGGTTGGCCGTAGGTACATGACTACGGCCAGGCCCTGCAACCAAACCCCCATATACACCAAACCCCACGTCAACCATGACCTTTGGTTGTGTGCAGCAGGTGTTGGCTGCGGGGCATGGCCACAGCCTACCCCCGCCACAGACACCCACCCACCGCACGCAGGGAGCAGCAAGAAATGCTGCTTGCTGCATGTGGGAGCCATTGTTTCAACTGTTTTCCTGCATGCTTGCCAGCGGACAGAAAAATAGATGAAAAGTCCACTCCCAGCATGCAGGAGCAGTTTTCCTGCTCTCGTTTACTGGGAGCAGACTTACTGTTTGCTCTCGCTTGGTGGGAGCTGTCAAAGCTCCCGCCAAGTGACAGCAAACAACTATGGCCTGAGGCTGGGCACCTCGAGACATAGGGAGCTGGCCCTGGAGCGTGGTGGTCCCCAGAGTCATTAATGCTCCAAGATGGGTGCTGCGGGACAACACTAACTTTAAAAACATTAAAACTTGAAATATAATTACAATACCTACTTGCACTACACAAAATAAACATTTACACACCATAATATGTAATCTGGAAAACGTGAAACAAAATAACACTAAAAGTTTTGGAACAACGCAAAAGCAATACCACACATCACTAAATTTAAATACATAAAAAATTACCAAATAAGTACATTACTTACCTCTAGTACTCAAAATAAACATGCACACAACATAATTTTTAATTCTGATAAATGTAAACGAAATACCACTCATTGTTTCGGTACAACGCAAAATATAAAAATACATTGCTGATTGTTACCTTTGGTAAACACAGCCATCAACCTATTACATAACCAGTTCCAAGCCCCATGTATTGTTGTATACTGTCAACCATAGACAGTAAATATAGCACAATATACAAGTATGTGTAGTACAACTTATAAATGAACTAATACTTACACTCTATATACATCCACAAAATTAACATTTACGTGTTATAATTAATACTTTAGAGATATAACTGTTAGAAATGGGGTCTCTAGTTGGCAGCCAGTTTACACTCCTGTCCAACTAGGGACCCTCACTCCAGTCAGGGTACGGGAAATACACAGCTCAGATAATCCCTGCTCACCCCCTAGGTAGTTTGGCACAAGCAGTCAGGCTTATCTCTGAAGCAATGTGTAAAGTATTTGTGCCAACAAACACAGTAACACAGTGAAAACACGTCAAAAGGCCTCCACCCACTTTTGAAAAATATCCAATATTTATCTAAATCAAACAGGACCAAACCAACAAAAATCCAACATACACAAGCACAGATATGATTTTTTAAAGTAAAAAGAGTCTTAATCTATCAAAACCAATGGATGTGTTGTTTTAGCACAAAGTACATGGTATGCATCCAGAAATTATGCAGTATGGGCGATCATGCATCGGAAAAGCAAGCGATGTATTGATTCCTTACTCGCAAGCGAGGCCGTGAGTCAATCATTTCTCCGCCGGGTAAGCGATTCATCGATTCTTCCCACACAGGGAAGGGATCCATTGGTTTCCAGACAAGCAGCCTTAGGTCTGTGCAGTGATGTTGCAGATTTGCACGCCCAGGGACGATGTGTAGAAAATCTGAATGCATCGCAGTGATGAATATGTGCTAAACTGGCGATGCGTCCATTTCTCTGGCGCTGTGTTGATTTTTCAGCTGCGGTGCAGACGCTGCATCGATTTTTCTGCTACTGGGCTCCGGTGCGTGGATTTTCTCTCTGGTTCTGCTAGCTTTTCCTTCCAGGGGTCCAGACACTGGATGTGGCACCACTTGGCAAGTCAGGGGGTCTCTGCAAGAGAGCTCAGTTGCTGGCAGATGAAGTCTTTGATGTCCCTGAAACTTCTCAACAGGAAGCAAGCTCAGCCAGAGCCCTTGGAAAAACTTCACAAGCAGGATACACAGCAAAGTCCAGTCTTTGTCCTCTACTTTAAGGCAGAAGCAGCAACTGCAGGCCAACCCAGTAAAACACACACAGCAAAGGGGCAGTACACCTCCTCCAGCTCTTCTCCTTGACAGAGGTTCATCTTGATCCAGAAGTGTTCTAAAAATCTGGGGTTTTGGGTCCACTACTTATATTCATTTTTGTCTTTGAAGTAGGCAAACTTCAAAGGAAACTCTCTGTTGTTCACAAGATCCTGCCTTGCCCAGGCCTGGCCCAGACACACTCCAGGGAATTGAAGACTGCATTTTGTGAGGACCAGCACAGCCCTTTCAGGTGCAGGTGTCAACTCCTCCCTACCCACTCTAGCTCAGGAAGACTCATCAGGATATGCAGGACACACCTCAGCCCCCTTTATGTCACTGTCTAAGGGGAATTCACAAACATCCCAACTGTCAGTGTGACCCAAACGTGGATGTCACAGGCAGGCAGAGCCACAGAATGGTAAGCAAGAAAATGTTCACTGTCTAAAGGTGACCTATTTCAAACAGACAATCTAAAAACCAACTCTTCCAAAAGATGTATTTTTAAATTGTGAGTTCAGAGACCCCATACTCCATATCTCTAGCTCCCAAAGGGAAACCGCACTTAAAAGATATTTAAAGGCAGTCCCTATGTCAACCTATGGGAGAGATAGACCTTGCAATAGTGAAAACCAAATCTGGCAATATTTCATTATCAGGACATGTAAAACACACCAGTACATGTCCTACCTTTTAAAGACACTACATCCTGCCCATGGGGCTACCTAGGGCTTACCTTAGGGGTGACGTAGATGTAGTAAAAGGGAAGGTTTAGGCCTGGCAAGTGGGCACACTTGCCAGGTCGAACTGGCAGTGCAAAACTGCACAGACAGACACTGCAATAGCAGGTCTGAGACATGTTTACAGGGCTACCCATGTGGGTTACACAATCAGTGCTGCAGGCCCACTAGTGGCATTTGATTTACAGGCCCTGGGCACCTCTTTGCTAGTGACTTACTATTATATCAAATATGACAATCAGGGATAACCAATCATATTCACAATTTATGCAGGGAGCACTTGCACTTTAGCACTGACCAGCAGTAGTAAAAACTAGCAAAACCGAAGTCCAACACACAGTCAGAAATATAGGAAGCAGAGGCAAAAAGTTAGGAGAAACCACACCAAGGATGTCAGACCTAACAATAACGTTGAGATGTTTGCATAAAGTTTTTATGACACTCTCTCCCAAGCCATCTCCTTACCTGAAATGGATGAGCAGCATCCTGCCGTGTTCAAACAGAATCAGGAACCTGGGGAAACCTATCAAATGAACACACGGTGGGTGGAGGCAGAAAACCCACCCAGTAACAAAGGACTTCTCTTTGCAGGATCAAGGGGGCGGGGGCAACCCTCACAAAAGGCCTACTGATTAGCTAAGAGGGGAGGCTGGAGAGGAGAATGCCGGAGGAGGAAGACGAAAAAGAGCAGACCTGGAGGCCTTTCAGAAGCAGCAGGAAGGAGGAGAGTGGGACAATGCCGGCAGAGTAAAGACAGGAACTGAGGAAGTACAACCACATGGCTGCCCAGGCAACCAGGAGGTCAACACTAAAGTATGATTCAACATGGAAGGGGCACGCCGCCGGAGACGCTGCTGCATCCCACCACAGTCTAAGAAGACTGCGGCTTGTGTTTTGAGCAGTCCTGACCAGGCAGGGGATACTTGGGTCATGACAAGATGGAGGGGAGGGGCTTGAGGGGGTTGTTCTGGACAGAGAAAGGAGCTACTAACCAAATAGACATTGAATGCTCTGAAATTATTACAAACAGCTGGTTGCTGCCTATCTGATCTATATCATATAATTGTTTTTTCCCTTTCCGTTACAGTGACCATCCAAGATACCTTCTATTTGTCACTCCTGAGGTCTCCTTTCTCACGTACTTGATCCTGCTCATAGATACAAAAGGGAGGCTCATAGAATATTGGGGCACATTTCACTCCGTGAATCGGTGATGGGAAATAGATAGAAAGGGCTTTGGCGGCAGCTGTGCATTCAATGACCTGCAAGAAAAGGAAAAAGAGAACAGAATAAACACCACACCTAATTAGATGGGAGGATCAAGAAACCAGGAACACTCCTAAAACTTTTGGAGGACTATATACACCCTTTATTTGTGCACCTAACCCTGAACCTAATGTCTTTACTTATTATGTGCAAAAGTTAAATGAAAAACAAGACAATATTTATCAATCTACCAAGCCTCCGAAACCATATTTCTGTCCCGTTCTCCCACAGGGACTTTTTATGTAACTTACATACTCCACTTTATAGCACTCCACTCTATAAGAATTGACTTTACACCAGTGCACACTATGCTACTTACAGTATGCCAGGCCACTTTATGACACTTCACTGTACATCACTGAATTCTAGGCTAAGCCATTGTATATTATTCTACTGTACTCCACCCAACCCTATTGTATGCCACTGCAGTGTACAGCACTATACTCTAAGTTATTATGCTGTTAACTACTGTAAAGTGGCATACTTTTGTGTATGCCACTTTACTTTACGCCCCTACATTATACTGCTCCCAACTGTATGCTTTTCCACTAAATAATACTCCAGTATGCCCCACTTCATGGTACACTACTGGAGTGTATTCTATTCCAGTTTACAGAACTCCAAACAACACCACTCACGTCTACTAAAATCCAGTATACGCCACTGCAGTGTACCACAATGTACTTGTTATTTCAGTTTAAAAAACTACATTCTGCACCACTCCAGTAAACAGCATTCCAGAGACTGTTACTAAACTCTACACTTCTATAGTTAACCTCATTTAATTTTACCACGCTCTACTCTATGCTACTGCACTATATGCCACTGCAGTGTGTGTCTTAAGACTTAGTACTAGTAAACTCATTTATTTGAGTTTTTTTTATTATTATTTGCATTTATTGAAGCAATCACATTTGAGTTTAAAAAGCATGTGCTGCAATAATGAGGCAGATAAAACAAAACAAGGTAACCTACATTACAATCAGAATGAAGATGAACAACCCACAATGTTGTGTGTTTTTAGATCTCCTAGAGATTCCTACCTAATCCTACGTCTACATCTGAGAGCATAGTGGTTGTAATCCTCTGCCGGCCCAACCTATTGGATTAGCCCCGGGCCCATTCCTGGATTGAATAGCAAGGGTCTGCCTGTTGTGTGGCTGGTAATCTTCTTGGGAGGCTGAGACGTCCGCACCAGCAAAGCTATCTGTCATGTAGAACGCATTCAAAGATGGTCATGACCGGAATGCTCTCTAAACTGTTTGGGTCTATGTGTCACATATTTTATAACCCATGCCTCAGTTGGACAACAGGTCTGATGTAATGCTGTGCCTCGGAGATACAATCTTGCTCCTGGACTGGCAATATGAGTTAGCATATTATGTACTGCATGTAACAGCCTTGGACAAAAAGTACAGATTAATAGTGATGCGAAGACTGATTAAATGTACTGTATGACTCTTACCTTCTTATAATAAAGTAGCTGATGAAATATGTAAAAGCAATTGCTAAAAAGCTATCTCGCTAAATCATGAATAGAATGTGTATGAATGTAAAATAAGGCACAAGTCGTGAAACTAAGCAACATCACTGCACAGACCTAAGGCTGCTTGTCTGGGTACAAAAGGGTCCTCAGGACAAAGGCACTCCAGTGTACCCCATTCCAGAGCCTGCTATTCCAATTTATGCCACTAAACTTTACGACACACCACTGTACATCACTCACTGTATGCTATTTTAGTATATATTACAATATATGACCCTACACTATACAACACTCCACTGTGCGCCATTACAGTCTACGCAAATACACTCTACAATATTTACAAACGTAACTCCACTTTACCACACTCAACTTTATGCTATCCCATTCTATACCACTACACTATACACTAGTTAACCGGATGCCACTACAATATATGGCACTCTCTGTATCTGACATCAGTGTACGCCACTACACTGTATGCAACTCCACTCTATGCCACTCCGCTATATGCCATTCCAGTCTACCTCATTCTACTTTATCCCAATCCAGTATACAAAAATATAGTGTACCACAGTATACTTTACAGCACCATCCTCCAATATATTGTACCACACTCCACTTTATAATATTCCACTTCTCACTACTATACTGTTTACATTTTACACACTTGTTACTAACATATAAAACAATGAAATTTACTTTTAAAAAAACAATGGTTAAACATAGGTTATAGTTAGGCACACCTTATTACCAACCCAACTTAAACTACACATACATTGCAAACTGTGCAGCTCTAATAATATCTTACATTTATAATTTAAGTATCACTTTCACACTTAATCATACTTATAGCTCATATTTGAACTTACGCACCACCATAAAATACACATAACCCGCACACCTCTGTACAAAGCCTTTTCACCTCACTCGCCAGACTACATTGCCTTGGAAGCATGCCTCTTAGATGCATTTTTAGGAGTATGTACTGTGAGTGAACTCTGGTTAGTTGATGTATTCTTCACAGAAGCCTCAGCACTGTCTGATCAACATGGAAAAACACAAACTGATAGTTTTCAGGGGTTTAGGTGTTTGCACAGATGACCTCACATAACCGATGGGAGCTCATTGTTAACTGGGCTCTCAGAATAAAACTTGGGCCCATATTTATACTCAGCTTGCGCTGAAATAGCGTCCTTTTTTTACACAAAGACAACATGAAAAAGGATAAAACCAAAGTCAGAAAGAGAACTTAGTTAGGCAGCACCCATCATCCAGCGCATGCCAGCCAGTGAAAGATCTGGTATTGGTGCTCATGACATGAGGTCAAGGGTGAAATCCTAAAGTTAAATGTAGAACACTAGCGGGGTTGTCTGTCAATCAGTTCTTTGTTTAGAAATTGTACAAGGATGTCATGTTGCTTTTTATCGTCTAAACAAATGGCAGCTTGGAAGATCATTGCTGGGAAAACACGACTGTTGAGTTCCCAGTTTACCAGACAATAAAAAGCTGTAAATGAAAGTTGTATATTCTCCTTCTTTGCTTGGTTCCTTCTCCTCCAGTCTCGTTGTCTTGAGGTACAAGGGGACAACATTGACCTGTGAAAAAGGAACATTTAGCAGATATCACGAAATGCAAAATAGATTAATAGAGATTAATACAGCTTCTACATTGTAGAATGATTTTTTAAATAAGTAATCAGGTTGGCTTTCATATTGTTTTTCTTGACTAGAAAAAATACAGACACTTTATCTGTCATGCTCCACACGAAAAGGAAAAGGGCAGCCAACCAATACATTCATGTAAATATTTATAATGTATCTTTGTTAGTTTACATTATGGCATGGTAGGTAGAATGGTAGCAAGGTTCAAAACCTGCTGGGCAGGTTTGACATAAAGCAAACCAATTATCTCAGACAATACGATCTATACAGTTCTTCACTGATCCTTAAACTGCAGCAATAAGTAAAGTGTCACAATATCCAGTTAATTAAAGTAAGAGGGACAGAAATTCTATTTAGTCATATGTAAATGCAGACATCTACTTCAACGCTCTTCACAATTAACCGCTTAGAAATTGCAAGAAATTGAATTAACTGAGATTGGTGACAAACACACCCTTGGAGTAATTAATTACAATCTGTTTCTGAAAAGACAGGAGAACGTAATGTATTGAAATTACGTATTGCCAGAAGCCCTTGCTTGTGTTCAATGATTTCACAAATGACCTTCTAATTCACTATTTCTTATGTGCACAAGAAATCTAAAATCATTTATATATTTAATTTTGAGCTTTATAAAGCACTGTGTGTCACCTTTTAGACACTGGTGCCAGAGCGGAACAGTTAAACCTCAAAAAGGTTCTAATCATCAAATAACCCCGCCCTAGGTTCTATGGACCGTTTTCAGTGGACAAGCAGAGTGGATAAGGAGCAATCATTTACATTAACTTCCGTTAACCATGAAGACCAATAGGGACTTCATAGAAAACAAGGAGAATTGAAGTGAATTTAAAGGAAATCATTAACAAATGAGTTCACCAAATCATTAATTTATTAAGTATTGAATTTCTATTCATCATTATTACCGATTCAAATAATCTAAATCTGGATACTTTAAAATGAGGTAAACTAGCATATTGGTTAGAACTGCTTATAGAATGCAGAATATGCAGACAGTGTGTTTTATAAAAGAAAAATCACTAATCTAAACTAATGAAGGTTTGGGCGAGAATGGCATTTAAATTAGTCAAAATAAGGTAAGGTGTCAGCTTCAAAAATCCAAATGAAGGTTTCTGATCAGAGAATAGGAATGCATAGATATGAAGGCTCAGTAGTGAGGCAGTGGAGATTAGCAGAGGCTAGAAGGGCCTTCTCAGCTCGAAGTCAGCAAGCATCTCCAAGATCTGCTTCTCTACTCTAAGGAACACGTTATTTTAGTTCAACAAAACACTAATTGTAACATTTCACTTTGTTCACTCCTGTGAACCAGTCAGTCTTCTTCAAACTTTGGGAGTAGGTAAACTCCATAGTGTCACAGGTCTTTACAATGGTTCATACATGGCTATGTCCTTGAGTTGAACAGAATCTTAGGGTTAAGACGGTTCTTCCAGTGAGTCGGGCTTCATGGCATCTTCCTCTCCTCCCACTGACAACCTCACTATCAGTTGTCTGTCTATTCACTAGCTAACAGTAGGTTTTTAAAAAATACAGCATATGCAGCTGCAAGAAAAGCATCTTGAGTAAAACATCGGAATAAATGTATGAACAGACCTCTTACCCTTAAATATTTAAAGTCGACATTCAACATAGCATTGACTAACTTAATTAATTACGGCTTGTTAACTCAAACGTTTGCTTATAATGGCTAACCTACTGCAATTTATGCATTAAATATGTGCATGTTGATTCATGTCGTAAATTGCACTTTGCTAATAAATGTGTTTAGTTTGCAAGAATGAAGCATTTCACTTTACCACTTTAACAATGGTGTTGTTGCACCCTGGTGTAAGCAAGGTAAATTGCCCCCCACCTTCCACATCCACTGGCTGGAAAGTAAACTATAGCCATCATTTGGGTGCCTTGGGCCCTATCACTGGATCCTCCGCTTCTACTGTGCTACTGATAAGTATGCCGATTGATTGACATTCATTACATTTTTTTTTAACTCAGTGGCACACTTAGGGGCCACCTAACTGTTATGTCCTATGAACGTCTTCTACTGTATTATACTGCATTGATACTGATGGAGGATTCATGTAATACATATGTCAACTTGTTGCACCTCTTTCTCAGAAAAGTGCACTCCACACCCACTCCACACACACTTGTTAACAATTCAGCCATGCAACACGTGTACTCGGTAAACAAAGTGAAAATCTGCTTTGATTCTCTTTGCTCAAGACGTAAATGTGCATAAAGACAACTTGTTCACTGTCATATTTTGTGCAAATGAATGTTTACAGGCTTAGGGTGAATGGGTTTATTGGATTGGTTAAATTCTGGAATGAAGGAACATAAGTTAAAATGCTCAGCTGACCACTCTGTACCCCTAGTAAAACCATGTTCTCCCAGTCAGTTCTCTAATCTGTTTAAAATGGCAAGGCAGTCCAGAAACAAACACGACTGAAAGTCTACCTTATCAAATATTTGGATATTTACATTTGCACTTATAGAAGCTAATAATACCACCACATGTTAAGCCCTGGAAAACATCAACCTAAAGGAAAAGTAACATTAAGAAATGTACCAGCATACCTAGTTATACCAAGGCCAACACCAGAAGGTTAATACGTTGTAGTTACCTTGTTCATGCCTGATGCTCCTGATTTGGAACTGCAAGCATGTGACTCAGAATGGCTTGGGTGGTCAGACCATGCAGCTGAGCTCTGCCATTAACTGATCTCTGCCTGCTGCAGAAATGGCCTGCCAACAAATTCCCCAATGCACAGCATTGTCCTGCAGTGCTTTTCACCACCTTTGGCAGGGGTGCCTCATGCTTGTACTTTCTTCAGTGGAGAAGCGTTCTAATTGGATGACTGACACTTCGGTCATCCAGTTGTCAATCAGTCCTACTTAAGATAGCAGGAGCTCCTCTCAGTGCAAACAGCTCTTCTCAGTGCAAACCCCTAGGTACCCACATGCCATCTTCCTTTCTGCAACAGTGACTACACTCCACATTTACCCTTGAATGGTAGACTCCGAACCAAGCCACTGCTACAGACTAGAAAACAAAATTAATGTTAAAGACCAGTTCACTCCCTCACACCAACACCCTCAACACACATCAGTGCATGATACGCACATCAAGGTGGGTATTGGAAAAATAAGCACACAATCATTGCTCAACTCTGATGTCCTGTGCACTTGTTTGGGTACATAGTAATGGAGTTACTGAGTGTTGTCATTCAGTGTCATTGGTTTTATCTGTGCTTGTTATTCAGTAATTTAGTGCCATTGGTGTTACTGTTGCTTGTTATTCAATATCTAAAACTTTATATGTTGTGCACATGTCATGCCTCAAGAGACCTTAGAACTGATCTTGCAGCAAGTCACATCTTCAAAAACTGTACGTCATTCGGCACAGGAACAGTAGAGAATCTTTGCGCTTACACAAGGACAGCTGAGAGTCTTCACTCTTGCTGGAAAAATGAACTTACCTTGCTCTCATCTTCTCCCACCTCGTCACAGGTATCTGCAACCAGGGGCGGCTCCTCCACAATGGGGGAGGAGCGTTGCCCCTCTGGCCAAGAGCCAGGAGATGAAAAATAAAACAATATTTTATCTGCTGGCTCAGCCAGCAGTACAGGGAGGGGTAGGGCTGGACCATGTGAGGTGGGTGGGAGGAGGAAAGGAGAGTGCACCTAAGTGTGCATGTGTGTTTGGCCGGCCGTCTCAGGCCAGCCAAACACACATGTGCTGTTAGATTTCTCCAGCCTGGCTGTGTTTAACAGCTGGGCTGGAGAAACTGCACAGACCCCAGGGCTGTGTCTGAGCAGCAGTCACTGCCTCTCAGACCAATTCTAATGCCCCTTTCATGCTTAGTTTAGCATGAAAGCAGCACCAGGATTGCTGGGGAGCTTGTGCTGGTGTCCTATCAGTGAATGCTGTGAGACCAGAAGAGGAGTGACAAGCGAAGCGGAAGTAGATGGTGGACAGTGGCTACAAAACCGTAAGTATTTTATTTGCCTATTTTTTTTCCTCTCTTTCCCACATTCCCCCCTCACCCCACCCCTTGACATTTGCGGCAGCCTGCAACATAAAGAAAGGAAGACATTAAGATATTTAAAAACAATCACAGTTAGTTTTCTTGGATACAGAACATCGTGTTTAAAGTAAAGACTTATGGCCCAACTACGAGTATGGTGGTCCTAAGACCGCTGTACTCATGGTGGCAGTCTGACCTCAGCAATCTTGGTGGTCAGACCACCAGATTAGGATGCTGGTGGTTGGACTACCAGTAGACCTCCGCCACTGGCAGGATCATGGATCCCGCTGGGTTAGCAGTGGTGCAAGTCATGGTCATGCACAGTAGTGCCAATGTTGCACTGCCCATGCTGATCACAACTTGCCTTTTCGCCAGCCTTTTCATGGCGGGGTCACAGCCATGAAAAGGCTGGCGGAGAGGCAGGAACGGGCCCCCCTATCAGTGCATTCTAAATGCGCACAGTCTGCAAGGGAGGACAATGCGCATCCGAGTGTGCTGCCAGCACCGACAGTGCAGCGACATTGGCCTCAGCTCTCAGGGAGAGCCGAAGCCAATGCCACTGCGGTGTCGGTGCTGGCCAGCCCAGGGGGGAATCCATAAACACAAGTGATACAATAGTAGGGACAAATCTAAATACTGATTTACTCAAAATGAGCTTCAAAATTGGTCATTGAAAGTGTACTTTAATTACAAAAAAATTATTTTCTTCATTTTTTGGACATAAAAACCAAAGTGACACACATACAACATATGTATAATAAACAGTAGACTTACATCACAATTACCTACAATAACATATACACAAACGTATAAAGAAACTGTCTTCATCAATTTCCAAGATTTTTTGAAAAATATGGTTGTCTAAATGTATTAAAACTTCGTTCCACAGAGAAAAGATGGTTGCGACAGCTATCACATTATAAATTTCTATTTTCCTTAAATATTTGTTAGAGGAGAAAGGTGTGCTCTAATCATAGTCCATACACTTAATATTTCTTGCAACCCCCATATCAAAAGGTCGACGCGTTTTGGCCCCTCCACATATGGACCTCTTCAGGACTCATGGAGCGATAAAGATCTATAAATAACATGCTAAATTAAATTAAACTTTCTTAGAAATTATTTAGAAACTATTCCAGAGAATTCCTTCACCGTGGCGAATTATCCATAGTGTATCGCACCAATATGTAGTGTTATTAGTTCTTTTTAATCAGCATACTCTTGATCTATTGTGCAATCAGGAATCACAATCACTAATGTGGTTTAGTATACTTAGAAAGAAAGAGAGAAAAATATATACATAAAATACTATCTATCCATTTGTGCTGTTATTAAATCACTGCTAAAAATTTGATTTCAATTACTCAAGGAAAAGAAAAGCAAAAATATAGATACCCAACTAACCATCATGCTCAATCCAAAATATTAACTGTCTTACATTATGAGTCCGCCTATATATATCTACAAGTAAAGGAAACAAATTTTAATGTTGTCTGGGAATCACATTCAAAATCACTAATATAACTTATTAAAACAATTAGGTAAAACAGGTCAAATGCTTATATAGACTTACTTCATTCTTTATGAAAGGTCTGCATATTATTTGGCAAATCTGCCCTCCTACACGCGTTCCCGTCGCTATTATGACTAGCTGTGGCTGCGGCCATCTTAAAAACGGGAAATAACTGCGGTGGCCATCTTAACTGCTGGCCGCTTATAAGATTGCGCCCCGTTTACAAAAATACAGACGGTTTTAAATGTTAAACCTCCCAGTGGGGAAGTCATAATATGGTGGTGGGGAGGCTGCCGGCTTTTCGGCCGACTTCCCACTGCCGTATTAGTGGTCTGGTGGTTGCACCTCCTGGATCGTAATTAGGCCCTCACTATTTACAGCGCTCAAGACAGTCAGCAATTTTAATGGTAAACCTTTTGTGCATTTTATGTTAAAGATTAGGAACTCACTCTGGTGACATCTGGTGTTTACTAATAATAACAAATAACGAAAATTTCGCACATCAAGACTAATGTGAAGTTACATAGCCCAATTTGGTGCCCTACAAGTTAAAGCACTCTGATCAGGTATTGCAAAAGACAACAGCTTATAAAGAATTATTTAAAAAGTTTGCTATTGTAGTATGTGTCCTGCCTTTATTACAAACACTTTGTGTTAAATCTTCTCCACAGGTCGTACGAAGTCCACTGATCCCCTATGAGAATCGTTGCTGGCATTCCACATTCCAGAATCAGCAGTGGTTCCTCCTGGTGCATGGACCCACAGCTGCCTCATAGGTATTGGGTGGGTTAAGGGAGGACAGGGGCACCCTAATTAGAACACACAAAACTCACCATCATTGTTTCTCTCCTTATTGCGTCATAGGTCAACAACTGACAGTGGACAAGGCACCAACCCACTAAAAGGTCCATCTCACTCTATTAGATCATCCCACTAATTGTGCAGACATTAACAGACTGGTAGGTAAGATCAGAATTAAAATAGTTGTTTCCATATCATCTCTGCAAGGCTATCACACCCCTCCAAGGTAAGGTGCTACAACCTCATTGTCAATTAGAGATTGGGGGAGACTTGTAGACTGACTGTATTCAGTACAGGATAGTCTTGACCCCCCCCCATACCCACACCCAACCTGATATGACATTTAAGGATAAAATGGACATTATGAAGTTATTTTTAATCCCTTATATGCTCTTCACAGGTCTAAGTGCCCTGCCATCTTGGAATTCCCTAGACTTTATTAATTTAGATTAAAAGACTTCAGTAGATTATTTGTGCAAATTAAAGCCCTTTCCTAGCCACACTGCTATAATAGGTGCCCCCCTGTGTGCCGAAATTGTTTTCTTTTTTCCCTCATTGCTTCACTGATGAGAATTCCTAAGCTTTGACAGCAACTGGCTGAAATGTCTCACAGTTATGGGCATCTTACATTTACAACAATGTTAATACCACATGGTACATTTACCATGCAGTTATTACCACGCAATGTAATTTACCATGCAAGACTTTGCCACACATGAATTTACTATGATAGACTGTACCATATACCACACATATGGTAAGTATATGGTAAGTGTGTTTAAGGTGAATATGGATAAGAATTTGGAGGGTGTTAGACCTGACAGCCTTAGGGTGGTCCTCCCCCAACTTTTTGTCTGCCTTCCTCCACTTTTCTATTGTACACTGTTTTTAGGACTCTGCGCACTTTATCACTGCTAACCAGTGCTAAAATGCATATGCTCTCTCCCTTAAACATGGTAACATTGGTTTATCCCCAATTGGCATATTTGATTTACTTAAAGTCCCTAGTAAAGTGCACTACACGTGCCCAGGGCCGGTAAATTAAATGCTACTAGTGGGCCTGCAGCACTGATTGTCCCACCCACTTAATTAGCCCTTAACCATGTCTCAGGCCTGCCATTGCAAGGCCTGTGTGTGCAGTTTAACTTCCACTTGAACTTGGCATTTAAAAGGACTTGCCAAGCCTTAAACTCGACTTTTTCTTCATATAAGTCACCCCTAAGGTAAGCCCTAGGTAACACATATGGCAGGGTGCCATGAAGGTAAAAGGCAGGGTATGTACATTTGTGTTTTATATGTCCTGGTAGTGAAAAACTCCTAAATTAGTTTTCCACTAGTGAGGCCTGCTCCTTTCATGGACTAGCATGAGGATAGGACTGCACTCATACTTTTTGTGTGGTAGATTCTGATTTGAAAGGGGTAACCAGGTAATATTTAGTATGGCCAGAATGGTAATAGAAAATCCTGCTTATTGGTGAGGTTGGATTTTATATTACTATTTTAGAAATGCCACTTTTAGAAAGTGGGCATTTCTTTCCACTTAAAACCATCTGTGCCTTACAGCCTGTCTCCAATCAACATCTGTTCTGTGCTGATTGGCAGCTCCCTTGAGCATTTCACCCAGACAACCAGAAACACAGGACACGCAGTCACATCTGCATTTATCTGCATACTGAATGAGTCTTTCTGAGCTGGAAGGGTGGGGGCCTGACACTTTAATTTCAAAGGCCAGTGGCCTGCCCTTACACAAAGGGACTGATAACCTTCCACTGGGACCCTGGCAGGACTGGGCTGAAAAGGAAACTTGTGCACTTCAAAACCACTCTTTGAAGTCTCCCCCACTGTAAAGGCATTTTTGGGTATATAAACTGGGTCTCTGACCCCCACCAACTCAGACACTTCTGGACCTACATCGGCAGCCTGTCACAGGAGCTGCCTGGCTGCCCAAAGGACTCATCTCAACTGCTTTGCTGAGAAGAACTACCACCCTGCCGTTGCCCTGTTGCCCTGCCGGCCTCTGACTGTACTGAGAAGGACTCTGCCTTCCCCAAACCTAATCTCTAAGGGATTGGATTGAGCTTGCCTCTTGTTTTCTGAAGTCTCAAGGCCAACAAAGATTTCTCCTCTTAAAGAAATCCCTTGTGTGTCACAAATTGATGCAACATCTGCAGAAATCGACGCAAAGTCTGCATTCCAGCTGAGAAATTGCCGCACAGCTGACCGGAAAAACGCAGCCTCGTCTTCCCGAATGGAAATTCAACTCAGTGTCTGCCTTGCGATGGAAAAATTTGAGGCATCGCCTACCGGATCAACGCAGTGCCTGTTCCTTCTTCCAGCGCATCAAGGATTTTTAATACATCATCCCTGGCCGTCAAAATATCCCCGCATCACAGTGAGGAACCAAGACTGCGCGCTGAGTCCCCGCCATGAAAAGGCTGATGGAAAGACAGTTCTGCCCCCCCCCTGCCCAGCACCCTTAGAATGCGCACTGTCTGCAACATCAGACAGTGCACATTCCGAGGATGCTGGTGGCCCCCTCTGTGCGACATCATTGGCATTTGGTTCTCTGAGGAATCATGGCCAATGAAGCTGCACTGTTTTCACTGGGCTGATCAGTGGAAACCTCCTAATACAGAGGTTTCCAACCAGTCAGCCAAATGGAAACTTCGGAATTGGCCAGAGGGGGAGACTGCAAGCTGAGTGGTGGTCTTGTCCCCTTGAGGTGTAGTGGATCCTATTTAGTTTTTATGAGAATCAGGAGTTCTTTAGCCTTCTGGCTTGTAGGCCTGTGCCCCTGTCACTTAGTGACTTTTAACCTACCTAGCCTGCTCTGTTTTAGCACATTTATTTACTTATTTCTTCCAAAATGGCTGCTATGTTTGTAGTTAGAAAAAAGTTTTGATTTCACATTATTAGTGCCACTCTTTGAAGGCTTCATTATCAGCCTCAAAGACAAGTGATATACATAGGTATTCACATCATGTCCCTTTCCCACGTACGTGTAACAAGAACATAATGTACCTTTGGTGGGAATTGTTTACATATAATTGCCACCCCAAGCATGCCTTCTTATCTATTGTTTGGGAATATACCTGCATCAGGGATCCTACAAGATCTGTAGAAATACATCTCACGCAGACAAGGATATCAGAGGGATTCATACCACATGCCATCAATGCTATCTATGCTACACGTCGCCTTAATGCAGACCCAGCCTTTGTGTCCCTACGGAGTCTGATCTAGAGACCTCATTCCAAGATAACAAGGGATTGGGGGCTCTTCTCATGGACATGGTACTGGCAGATTAGGTTTAGCACACCTAGCTCTCGTTAGGTTAGTGATTAGGTTCTCCATGCTAGGGTTTTGGGGATCTTTTACATTTCATGTCATTGCAAGATGGTGTGGGTCTTTGTATTAATGGCTCTCATCTCTACAGTTCTGCTTCTTGCATTGTTCATTATCCTAATCATTGCAGCTCATGCATTTTACAGTAGATTGCAGCCTTGTTAATAAAACCTATTGAAAACTTTACTGCATCTCCTTCATTGTCTGTGTGTGAATGCGACTTGCTGCTCATGTGAGAAAAGGGTAATCTCAGTTTATCCATGACTCACCTGAGATGTAGCACTCTTGAGTCCCTGCATAAATGCTCCCAGAAAACACCTTCTACTGTTTGGGTTTTTGGTGAGGTACTGCTTCTGAGCTAAGAAGGTTGGGATGACATTTGCAACGTGTTGTAGGACTGGCCTAGTCATCTACAAACAAAAGTGCAGTCATCCCTAAACCAGCAGGCTTGCCTAGAGCAAGAGTCCAACTATGACAGGGGCTGTGTGGGCCCACAGTAGGCCCACCAGTCTCGAAATGAGGCCCTTAGTGTTGAGGGTATAGTCTTCTTCCATGTTGACTGAAATTACGATGCCCAAATAAGCTGCAGAGGAAGTGATGCAAAAATCATTGAAGGCATCAGGATGACTCAAGATGATTTGTGTCTTATTTTTATTCAGCTTATATCCAGCACCTTACCAATAATAATTGCAATATTGGGAATAACATTAACTGAATATACAGCAATGTCATCTGCATAGGCTGTGAATTGTAGCCTAACCTCATCAAAAATAGAAGGTAATAAAAGGGCATGGTTAAGAATATGGGATGAGAAAGGCTACAAAAATATAGAAAAAAGTAACAGTGAAAGGGAACAGCCCTGTCAGGTGCCTCTTTGGATAGGAAGTGGTTGGGAAACTTCACCATTAATAGTTACCCTAGCATCAGGTTTCTGATACAGAATATGAACACAATGTAGAAAGTTTGCCCCAAACCCCATTTCCACCATAACTTCTCAAAGATAAGGGCAGGACAGACTCTCAAATGGATTCTCTACATCTAGGAGGATCATACTGGCCAAACGGTGGAAATTATTTACAGCATCAAAAAAAATAATCATATTAGCATGAATAATAGAATCCCTGCCAGGGACAATTCCGGGCTGGAGCATATTCACCAATGATTGAATAACCCTGCCCAATATAAGGGCAAGAAACTTTTAACAGAATTTGGCATCAGTATTAATTAACAGGATTGGCCGGTATGAACCTTGTTGCTTTTTTAATAAAGACAGCTATGGTGGCTGATCACCATGATTCAGGAGTTCCACGCTCTGAATAAATGTCCTGCGAACTTAGAACTAGCAGTGGGACCAAAGCTTCTGCAAGGAGATTGTAGAACTCAATCGGAATTCTATCTTGACCTGCAGCTTTACCTAAAGGTAGAGCGGAAATCACATCATTGACTTCTTGTGAGTAAATAGCATATTCAATTGGAAACGATCAAAGCAGGAAATCCTGTCACACATTCAGGGGGTCATTGTGAGTTGGACCGCCATGGCAGTCAAACTTACAAAAGACCACCAGCAGTCCGCCGGAACCGCCAGGTAGCACAGACAGCCATGGTCACGAGGAAGCACGAACAGGCCGGTGGAGCCTCTGTTGCTGCTGGACTCATTATGAGGTCGCACACCGCCAATGTGACTGTGGCGGTCCAACCACCACGTATCAGAAGGCGGAAACAGACAGTATTAAGAGAGACACTCATCTGCAGGCAGACTTACACGTCCGGTGCCTCCATGGAGCCATTCACAAATGCTATGCTGCTGCTCTTGCTCATCCAAAGACAACAAAATCCATTCCGCCGTGGGCACCAAAAACCACAAGTACACTCACACCTACCTGTATCATTAACCTTAAAAACAGCATGTTGTGCATACTTACACATCATAGGAGGCACACCATGGGCAGCAGGTACACATCTCATCCCATACACACCCACAAACATACATCAACACGGACACGCACACAGTCACTATATGCCCCCTTTGGGCAGCACACACACACTGCACCTCACCTATGCAAATATACACAGTCAGGCACAGCTCGGGCACAGGCACAGGGACAGAGAAAGCTACACAACATTGTCACACCACTGACCAGGAACTGTCCATACATACAACACACATATGTATTGAAGTGGCTTGGAATACAAACAACACCACCATGAAACAACCCTGCAATGAACACACACATCACATACATCACAGCACAATGGAAGCGCAATGGCATGCATTAAACACAGAGGGGCATATTTAAGAGCCCCTAGCGCCATTCTAATGGCACATTAGTGTGATTTATTTTTACACTAATGTGGTGTTAGAACGCCAAGACCACTGCGCCATATTTACTAAGTGGCGCAATGCATGCATCGCGCCACTTTCCAATCCTTTGCGCTACATTATGCCTGCGCCATGCAAAGGGGGCGTTCCCCTGTAAGAGGGGCCTAAAAAATTTCACAAAGAAATCTAAGAGATTTCTTTGTGTCATTTTTCAGCACTTTTAACGCCTAAAAGGAGCCTTCTGTTTGTTACAATGGGCCTCTTGTGCTTTTCAGGATTATCCTGAAAAGCGCCAGACTAGCATAAAAAATTCTGATGCTAGTCCCTTAACTACCACAATGGTGTGCTGTATCTTAAATATGGCGCACACATGGTGGCATTAAGGGGGTGCTAGAAAAGTGCCACTGCACACAGTGCAGCACCACTTTTCTTAAATATTTCTTAAATATGCCCCAGAGAGACAAAAACACAGAGAAAACATGACAAACATACCTGCACAAATGGGGGGGGGGGGCATCTGGAACACCCAGAAAAGGGGACTGAACTGGGACATACATTACCTCGAACAGGCCCCTCAAACAACATGTGCACAGGAAATGGCCCTACATGTGTCCCAGGGACAAACAGTACTAAACCCAAATGACATGCACATCTGCACAATGGGGAAGGGCAAGTCAACAAAGCACATGCAACTCCTACTGCATGGGACATACCCATACAGGAACTAGCTGCCAGCGAAACACACGTAAATGGACACATGCACAGGCAAATTTAAACACAGCAAGCACAACTGAACACACTCCATGTCTTCAGAAACAAAAATCAAGATGACACACACCCGATACATACAGAAGCCATATCAGGGGGACAAGTCGAACATTACATATGCCCGCATTGCACAACACAAAAAGAAATACTTACCATACAAAATACTACACAATGCCATGAGCCCAAAATTGCATTTACACACACTTACTTATACACAAAACATATACCCTTCTTTCGGGGGACACCCGCACTGCCCACAAACTCACATACTGCAAACAACATCACATGGAGCAGCAAGCAGGCTCAAACACACACAACTGGAGGCACACAACCAAAGTCACTCAGAAACAACATCAAACCAGAAAATGAATTGCACAACAAAGGTGCACTAAAAAAAACAACTCATTGGGTTTATTAGTACCAAATGATTTTGAATAAAGGCCATAGGCCAGTCCATTTTATGGTCCATAATAGCACAGTATTGATACAACACTTGACTGCTAACTACCAGGGAACCTCCACAGGAAGGGGCAGCCAGGAACCTTAGGGATTATCTGGATGGGATCGGATTTGGGAGGGGGGATGGGGTTTGCGCTTGGGATGGGTGATCTACTTCAGTGGGGTGGGATCCTTCTTAGCGGGGGAGGGATATGGGGGCCTGCAGCGGGCTAGGGGAGGCCTTTGAGGTGAAAGGGGCGGCCTTAGAGCTGAGTGGGATCCTTTTGGGTGTGGTGGTGGGGTGAACAAGGGTCAGGTCAAACTCACATAGGAACAGTTTTTTGGACACACTGGGACTGTCATCAGAAGGGGGTCAGGATTTGGAGGTTGAAGGAGTGGCTGTAGGCAGTGTAGGTGTGAATGTCATGGGAGCATGCTTATGCGAGGCATATCTGACTATGGTGGGTGTCAGTTGGGTGGGTGGGTGAGGGTGTTTATGTGTCTTGAGCTTACGGGTGGTGGAGGTGCTAGGGATGCCATGTCTATTGGGGTGGTAACTGCCGGTATGGTGGATGTATGTGTGTCTGTAGTTGTGGTGTCTGCGGGTGTGGTGCTTGTGGTGGATGCCTGCGGGTCTGCTGGGGTGGTGTCTGCAGGTAGGATGGGTGTGGTGGCTGTGTCAGTAACTGTTATGGCATTATTTCAAAATGTTAGTTCATTATGTATGTGCAAAATAGATGTGTGCATGGTGGTGTCTGTAGGTATGCTTGATGTCGTATGTGTGGGGTTGGGGTGGTTTCAGGGGAAGTTGTGACTGTTGTCGTGTCTGTAGGTGGTTGTTGTTTGTGTGAGTGCTGGAGTGTTTTGTGGTGCTTGTGTTTGTGTTTGCTCCATTTGTCTGTTGACGTGGATGTCTACACATCTGTTTGTGTACTTTGGGTAGGTAGGGGAAAGGGGGATTTGGATTGGGAAGAGGGAGGTGGAGGGGGGATAGAAGGTAGGGGGTGACTGGCTGCCATCAGTATGGAGGCCACAGCCTGAAAAGATCTCTGTAGGCCAGCCATTGCACAATGAGGGGCATATTTATACTCTGTTTGCGCCGAATGTGTGTCAAAATTTTTGCCGCACAATCGGCACAAACCCTGCCCCATATTTATACTTTGACGTCCGACCCCGCGGGCGTCAAAGTTCCACCATGTGCGTCATTTTTTGGAAGGGGGAACCAGCCTTGCGTTAATTATATGCAAGGTAGGCGTTCCCTTCCAAAAAATGACTTTAAGGCCTGTGCCCCATATTTATACTCTGACGTCATTTTGACGCACAGGAGGGGGCAGGCCTTAAAAAACGACGCACAGCCTGATGGGCGCTGTTTTTTAACACCTGGGTCAGGGCAGGCGTTAAGGGACCTGTGTGCTCAGAAGGAGCCCAGAGGTGCCCTCCCATGCCCCCAGGGACACCCCCTGCCACCCTTGCCCACCCCAGGAGGACACCCAGGGATGGAGGGACCCATCCCAGGGAAGTTGAGGTAAGTTGGGGTAAGTATTTTTTTTCGTTTTTTTTGTGGCATGGGGGGCCTGATTTGGGCCCCCCTACATGCCACTATGCCCAATGACCATGCCCAGGGGACATAAGTCCCCTGGGCATGGCCAGTGGGCAAGGGGGCATGACTCCTGTCTTTGCTAAGACAGGAGTCATGTCAATGGAGGTTGGGCGTAAAAAAAAATGGCGCAAATCGGGTTGAGGCCTGAATTTTGCCTCAGACCTGACTTGCCCCATTTTTTGACGCCCAACCTCCATTTTCCCCTACGCCGGCGCTGCCTGGTGTGAGTCATTTTTTTTGACGCACACCAGTCTGCAGCGCCGGCTAACGTCATTCAATAAATAAGGCGTCCGCATGGCGCTTTGGAATGGCGTTAGCCGGCGGTAAAATTTTTGACGCACAACTGCGTTGGCGCAGTTGTGCGTCAAAAAGTATAAATATGGGCCTGAATGCCTTCCGGGACCACATTTGTTTGTTGCAGTTGGGTCGCCAGTTCCTGGATGGCTTTCACAATGGCTGACTGACCCACAGAGATACTTCTCAGAAGGTCAATAGCCTCCTTACTGAGGGCAGCAGGGGTAATAGGTGCTGGGGAGGAGGAGCCTGCAGTGAAGGAGACACCCATCCTCTTGGGTGCGCGGGCACGGCCAACTGGGTGGGGAGCAGCAGAGAGGGTGGTGATAGGTGATAGAACAGGGGTAGCAGACAAAGATGATGCTGGGGGGATGTCCGGATGGGTCCACTACGAGAAGGGAGTGCCACTGGAGGAAGAATCCAAGGATGATGATGATGATGATGCAGACCCGGTCTTCCCCGTGGCCCTACCCTCGCCCTCTGGGCCACTGGATCCATCCATGTCAGTTGTCTCTTGACCTGAGGTCCCATGACCAGATGCGTCCCCACTTGGCTCGGCCCTGTCTCCTCCGCTTGCCTGTGCTGATGCTGCATGGTTAAAGAGGAATATGGTCATCACATGTCCATGATAACACCTGAACCACAACTCAGATTGACCAACAATACCATGATGTCAACTAGACCTCAGCAAAACTACTCATCTAAGTGGTGCATACAGGTGCCATGATATAAGCTTGCATGCCATCGGGATTTACTACAGTGGCCCACGGTAAAATTAGGACCTCAGACAACTACAATTGCATGGCTGAAGTCTTGGAACCACACTAATAATACAACAACTAGGAGTCCTCTTCATCCTGAAAAGCTGTGCCACATTCAGCAGACCCCAGACAAATAATGGCAAACAACAATATCCCATTTTAATTTTTATTCCCATATATTCCACACAAGGTCATGCACACATCTATTTAGCACATACATAATGAACTAACATTTTGAAATAATGCCCTGAAATCCTGCTATGTGCATCCCAATAGTTCAAAATCCTGGAGCAGGTGTCATGGAAATAACCATGTCACACAGGAAACATTTCAACACTGTACACTTCACCAAGTAACATCTGTCATAATAGTCAAGGAGGTAGTATCAATGTAACTCAGATAGGCCTCACGTGTGGCATTTAAAGGCACACTGTTTACGTCAGGTTCAATATGTCAGGGAGAGATGTCCCCAGAATAAATAAAACAACGAATTAGCAAACTCCAGGATAGCCACCACTAATGTCTGACACCGATTACAATGACATCCTCTGAGTATTTTTGTAGTAGACATCTGTCCTCTGCATGGTGGAGAGACACAGAACTTTGAAAGAATATCAGAAGGCCCTCAACATGTTGCCCAAAGAGCACCAACATCACTAACCATATCTTGGAGATCCCAGTCCTGGTATCTGTGGGTAAATGTCTGTACCCAAACACATGTATGTCAATATTACTGCAACTCACTCCATGACGCATGCCAACAGTCAGGGCACAATCCTCTATCATTACACCTGTGCAGTGACCTCTACCCCATGATTCCACATTAAAGGCATAGATAAACACAAATTTGTTCCACACTCTGGACCTACCTGTCATCTATCACATAGATACTGCATAGTTCTACATGCCAAATGACATACTACGCTGCATGAAGGTATATGTCAAACAATGAACAATGGTGACACAATCCTGTCTGTGGCACCACATGAAATGGATGCTCACTGTACATTTACTATTCCACTAACAGTTTCCCATGCACATATATATGAGGGAATACAGACATCATCCCATCAACAAAGGTAGAACATGCATGGAACTGCAGAATATAAATGTTTCCTAAAGGGAAAGGGACACATGCTGAAATGTAGACACAAGGAATGTTGGCAACAGTGATGTCACATAATTCATCTCAATAAACATTCCCCACCTACCAAGGGAAAGTAATTTGCTACAGCTGCAAACAAACAGCTATGTAAGCCACGCCATATGTATGATGGACACCTACACATCACAGACTGCAGTAAGGTACCAGCACTCATCATACACTGAAGATAACTAGGTCCTGGGTGGCAGATGTCTACATACACATATGCCCAGACACATGGTAAAGTACAGTGATCCACTTTGCCTGTAACATTTAGGAAGAGTGATCTGTTGGATAGAAACTACTCCCACTAGATCAACAAGCAGTAAATGGATGAACACTGTACACAGCCATTTGTGGTCCCTGCTGAGCAAATGGTCTGAGGATTCCACCCCCAGTTTTGTCCTAGGTCCCAGGTCCAAAAGGCAAGGCACACCAGTTTGATACACATGACATGTCAATACAAACAATCTCCCATCTACTGTGTGACACATGGCTCATCCCACATTGTCAGGGGGAGCAGTCAGTACCTCATTCAGTCACCTGGCAATGGGACAAACAGGAATTTGCTGTATACTCACCCCCTGGTGGCTGCTATGCTTCCCTCAAACGCTCATCCAGTTCCAGGTAGGCCACCGCCAGAATGCAAGCCATTTAAGGAGTCATGGTCCGATGGGCACCCCGCCCAAGTTGGGAGGACAGCCCCAGCTGGGCCTCTGCAATCTTCTGGGCCCAGTGTCTCAGGTCCTCCCACCTCCTGCGACAGTGGGCGCTCAGCCGGCAGTTGACCTCCAGGGTCCGCACCTTCTTGGTGATGGCTCTCCAAATCCCTTTCTTCTGATGGGCGTTGACCTGCATGGATGCAAAAGACAAGACCAGATATTATGGCAACAAGTCCCATCCAAAATGGCTGCGTCACATACATGTCAGTACTGTATACCAATATAAGAAAATCCTGTCTTGCCCATACTGCCCAAGTGTAGCACATAGAAGTCATTGAATACAGGGAGATGACTACAAACACTTCCAATATGCAGCCCTACCTACCACCCAGCTCAGACCCTGCAGGTCAATTGACATCTTTTAGGACATGATCTAGTAATCTGACAGAGATCAGAACCACTATGAGCCTATGTGCCTTCTGGAAGGTGAGCTCCTCAGCCATGAATGCATCAAAACACTCAAAATCTGTGAGAATAATGCTCTGCATACAGTCCCTACAGGCAACAGCCAGGGTACAAACTCTAACATCGCACATGGGTAACAGTGAAGGGATTGGCATGGTGGGCACAGAAAGGGTCTAGCCTGTCTATGTGTGGACATGCGGAAATACATATGCAGCCTCATGCCAGTTCAGGGGGCGGGGGTCTGTGTGTCTCGTCATCAGTACAAAACACACTTTTTGACATATGTGTCCACAATACATAGATTACCTTCCGAATAACATAGGCATGCATTATACATTTTCTGCAATGTGACCAGAAAACTGCGTCACACATCATGGGTTATCAGTAAACAACACACTGTTTGCACTTCTGCAATGACCCTGCACAGGACACATGTGACCTGTATGAAGGTGACAACAGGGCTGTGGGATCAAGTGACCTGTCAAGGCTCTGAAACACACATTGACAAAGATGCCAAGTGACATCAGTCACAGCCTCAATGTGCTGGGATACAGGGAGTGGGCACAGTGCCACGGCTGCATAACAAAAGTGATTCAACACCAGCCCAGACTTGGACAAATACAATGAGATACATTTGACAGGCCCTGGTCTCTGTAGGCTGAGCACACAGACCTACATGAAACTCCATTCCCAACACTTCCACGCATGACAGTACATCATGTAGCCAAAAGCCAATTGGCAGGTGGTGTTCTTTTGCCAATTTGAGGGGCAGAGTAAGTCAGGATATGCCTTTCAAACAACAGTTTAGCAAGGACAGATTTGGCTTGAAACGTCTGTGGCACCATACACATAGCTCACATTACACACAGCTCATACTCTTGTGCAAATACATGTGCTCTCACATTGATAACATCCATGAGGAAAGAGATATCTGGGGATGGCTGTTATGTCACCTCACCTAGTTATGTTCATCCAACACAAGATGGATGCAACACAAAAAGGATCAATGAACACTCAATACACACACACCACAATGTATCAGAACGTAGTACCTGGCACTTAACACAAATACATGCACATTGACTCTCCCATTGATGCACACTGACTGCACCTACAGGGCTTTGAGTCACATTCTGCCACACATGGTCACACTGTAGCTTGTGAGGAGGGAATATATGTTGAAGTACAGAGAAAACTGTGCACATGAGGCACTTACCTGCTCCTCAGGTGCACCATAGAGCTGTTTATACAGGGGGGTAGGACCTCAGACATCAGCTAATCCAGCTAATCTTGTGAGAAGGCTGGGGCCCTTTCACCTGCAGGACGGGGCATGATTGCTCTCAGAGGTGGTACACAGCAGCTTAGGTAGTGGAGGCCTTGCTGGCAGCAGTGTCAGAAGTCAAGTGAGGGGTTTTGCAGAACATGGTGGTCACGTCCACCACATATGTGGCCATCACAGCCGGCAGACACAGCCATTGGCCTATGACCGCCACTGGCATCAACGTTAGCCTCTGGCTGTGTTTGCCACGGTTGCAACCACCTACCGCATTGACAATTTCTGCCGGTTGTCGCAGGCGGTTCCTAATGTCCTGTGGAGTAGGTCATGCATCTGCCATTTAGAGGCCTGAAATGTGTTATATGGCTCAGACAAATGTGTCACACCTCCAAAAATAGTTATCTTTTGCATCATTAACTGCTTTTCTTTTCCTGTCATGTAGCTCCTACTACTCAGACACCACTGTTGTGCATTGCTAGGCATATATGGCGATTTGCATTGGGGCACAGCCCCCCCCCCCCAACAAAGGTCATTTTAATGTTAGGGACATCAAGTCATAGTTCGAGAGGCATGTTTTGTTGCACAGTTGGGTGTGAGCAGTTACACGATGTATACACATGAATGGCAAAGCAAGGGGGTGACATGTGACTGCTGTGTGATTATCAGTTGTGATGGGTACAGTGTATCATTTCCAAACCTCAATACATGCCTTGTCACATTCTAACATTGACATGCGTCCTGTATGTTGCTAGGGACACATTGCATAATGGAAATACTCATATTTTGTCATACCTATGTACCCAGGGCGGGGAAGGATCAGACAACCTCCTGTCCATCGTCCACTGCCAGACCTTCAGACCATGGAAGAACGCCACATCATCCAGATCTACTGTCTGAATCGGCTAACAATTGTGGACCTATGTCATCAGTTGGAGCCAGATCTGATGCCTGTCATTTGTCATCTAAATAGCATACCACTCATTGCATAAGTTATGGCAGTTTTGCGCTTCCTGGCCACACGGTCCTTCCAAAGTACAGTGGCCTTATCTGCTGGGATGTCCCAGCCTATGTTCAGTCTGGTTTTGAAGGATGTACTCTCGGCAATTTTGAAACACCTGGACAGCTATAACAGCTTTCTTCAATGTGAGGATTTGACCCATGTGAAGGCTGTGGTGGGAGCCATTAATGGGACACATTTTGCCTTGGTCCCACCGCATGGCAATGAACAAGTATACTGCAGCAGAAAGAGCTACTATTCCATCAATGTTGAAGTTGTTTGTTTGGGGTATCTCTACATTTCACGAGTCTGTGTCCATTTTTCAGGTTCAGTCCATGATGCCTTCATTATGAGGAACAGCGCAAACCCCAAACTGATGTCACAACTGTACTCAGAGAGGGCCTGGCTGGCTGGTAAGTCAAATCTGTCCTGTTTGTGTGTGTGCAATGTCTGCTTCAACAAATCTATTGAGAGGGACTCATAGTTGCATGTGTTCCATTCCATAACAGGGGACTCTGCAAACCCAAACCATCCATGGTTGTTGACACTGGTGAAGAACCCAACTATGCCAGGGGAAGTCCACTTCAACAATGCCCATGGAAGAACACAGCGTGTCATGGAGTGGGCTTTTGGGCTCCTGAAGGCCAGATTTAGGTGTCTGGACAAGACAGGTGGAGCCCTCCTCTACTCACCTGAAAAAGTGTGTAAGATCATTGTGGCCTGCTACATGCGCCACAACATTGCTGTGTGGTGGAATATCCGATACATCCCACTTGGGGGTGGGGACAGCAGTGCCACCTGGTGAGAATCCTGAAATGCTAAGTGAGGATGACAGTGATGAGGAGGAAGGTGAAGACTTGCAGGCAGACCTCATCAATCACTACTTTACCTGAGTGTAAGTAAATATTGTTATGTTATCACTGTGACTGTATGCGGAACTGTGATTGACAGAATGTGTGGAGTAGGTTCTTTTACCTACAGATTGTGGATGTTATGCTTTGCAGTATACATCCAAGCTTTGCTTTCTAAGTCTGACTTGGTCATTTCATGACCTTGATTATTTGCAGGGTTTGTGTCAGTCTTGTTGCAATGTAAGTGTATCCACTGATGTTTGATATAAGCTTATGGTCATAGGTATAAATTCCCAACCTAAACTCCTTGAATTGTTTTTTTATCTAGGTACCTTCCCCATGCCATCCTCATGTGGGCATTTCAGAGTCATAACATTGGTTGGTATCTGATGCTGTTCTGACATAGGAAGGGGACATGGACTGATACAGGTAATGTTGGTCACAGATTTAGGGTATATGAGTCCTGTGGCAAGGCAGCTTGGACAGTGTGTGGCTGGAAATCTGAAGTGCAGGATACACTGGATATACTGGTTTGACTTTTACTCCTTTTACACTGGTTTGGCTTTTACGTCCTAGTTGACTGTTAAGCAGGCAGACCTTGGACGTTGTTGTATATGTGATTGCAGTCATTATGTGGTCAGTGCATTGTGAATGTGCCTGGTGCCCTTACCATTCAGGTGATGCATCCTGAGGCCTTTGGTTCATGTTCATGTTGCACACAGGCTGAGCTGCCGTTTATGTTCACAGTAATTTCATCTTGGCTTAGCTGCTCAAGATGGATCTAGGTGTTTAACCACATCACAAAGGGTACAATAATCTATCTCTTGGTCCATTTCAAGTGAGTGAAGTTAATTTGTTAGTTCACAGACAGATGCATTGTGAAATATGTACAGTGTCCTGGTGATTGGAGTAATAGGGACTGGCCCTCCTGGAATTTACAGTCATGTTACTCCAAGTACTACACAGTATACACAAGTTATCCTCCTAGTTGTTTACAATACTATTGTGAGTTCACAAACAAAAATATTGGGACAGATGCACCTGGGCTTGTGTTTGACATGTGTGAGACAGAGCCTCCTGGCCTTAGCAGTCATGTCACTGCCTGTAATTCATGCTGTTGTTATCTATCATCCCCCCAGATGAGTATACTTCATGTGTAGATTCCCCCCTGAAGGGTATTTTTGCAAGTGTACACTGGACTGGTGCTTGGAGTGAAGTACGAGAGCCTCCTGTCAGTTGCAGCCATGTAAATCACTGTATTACACACACTACAGTATACTGATGGTTTCCTCCCAGGTGAGAACACTTACGTGATGATTTGGTACAAGGGGTATTTTGGGGAAGGACACAGTTTTGGAGTAATGATTTGGAGGAGCATTGCCTGCATGTGAGTTGTAGTCATGCTACCCCCACTGTTTCACAATATCTGACAGTTGCAAACTACCTCAGTGAGTACACAACATAAAAGCTTTGAATTACTGTTGTCTTCGGGGAAGGAGACACTGTTTTGGTGTTTATAGTGACAGTAGCAGTGCCCCCTTGCCTTAGCAGTCCTGTCAGTGTGTATACTACCTACACATTATACAGATATCAACCTCTCAGGTGAGTACATTTCAATGGCTAGTTCAGGGACAAGGCTCATTTGAGTAGAGGACACTGTGGTGGCTGAGTGGAGTGACAGTAGCAGTGCCTCCTGGCCTTAGCAGTCCTGTCAGTGCTAGTACTACCCACATTCTATACGCATAGCAACCTCTCAGGTGAATACCCTCCCATCGTGAGTTCAGGGACAAGGCTCATTTGAGCAGAGAACACTGTGGTGGCTGAGTAGAGTGACAGTAGCAGTGCCTTCTGGCCTTAGCAGTCCTGTCAGTGCCTGCAGTACCCACACACTGTGCAAAGGTTATCCTCTCCAGTGGGTACACTTCAATGGGGAGCTGACAAACAAGATCATTTTGAGAATGAGACACTAGGCTGGTTTTTGTAATTGTAGAACATTGTCTGCTGGGAATTGTAGTGCTGTCAATCCCTGTGCTACACACATTGTACACAGCTATTGTTCTCCCAGATAAGTCTAGTTCACATGTGAGATGCCAGACAGTGGTCTATGTACAGGTGTACACTGGGCTGGTGAGTGAGGTGACAGTATAAGTGGCCATGCATGACAATACATTTTTGGGAGATATTTTATTTTTGTGACTTACCAGACTTGACTCCCCCAGGTCTTCCTGTCAAGCCCTCAGGATGCAGGATGGCCAAGACCTCCTCCCAGGATGTGAGTTGTAAGGGAGGAGGAACTGCAGCTGGTACCTGGATGCTGGTACCTTCCCCCTGAGGTCGTTCCACCTCTTCCAGTTGTCATCCCTTGTGCACGAGGTGGGGCTCAACTCTTATGATTTCATCCACCATGACTCTTAACTCAATGTTAGTGAAACAGGGATTTTTCTGGGGTGACATGGTGGTGCTAAGGGAGAGGATTGTAATTAACAAGTGACGGTGAGATTGTGAAGTTGGGAAGTGCAAATGGATTTGCCTGGAAAAATAAGGTGTGAAGGGTGTGGTAAGTGATATAGGAAACAATAAGATGTGAAGGGTGTGGTAAGTGATGTGGGAAAATTGCAGGGGTGCCTATTCTAATTCTTTTTTTTCTACTGTGCACTCTAGCTTCAGTGTGTTGCACTGTAGATGCAAAGGCTTGTGCTGTGTGAAAGGATGTGTTTTATAGTGTGCTTTACAGGTGTTTCAAGTGTGGCAATGGGTGTCAGCTGTGTTGTTTTCAAATCCATCCAATGTGGTGTTCTGTATTACTGTGGTGACCGGGAACTGCCGTGGTTCAGAACGCCATTGGTAGACTGCCATGACTGAACCATCACTACGACTTTTAACGGTCGGTGGTTGATCGACAGGCTGTCGGTGCTGGTGGTCGGCTGACTATTTCCTGGCCTCCACAGGACTGGTGGTGTGGCTTTGTTGGCTGACTTTTGTCTGTCCTGCCTGTGTAACTCATAATACGGTGGTCTGTATGACCACCAACATGGCGGTCTTTTGGTGGCCACCACTAAGGCGGTCTGGCAGTCCGACCGACAAATTCATAATGACGCCATATGTACTGTTTGCAGAGTTCACTTTGCTATGGGTCATCTGAGCATTCTGCTCTATAAAGAGATTGTTAAGATAAACAGAATTGCTCTAGGATACCCTGAGGATGATAGACTTCCTTGCCTGAGTCATTCTGAATGCAGTCAATGCGATTCAAATTCTGTTTCTCCTTAACTTTGAAGGTAACAACCTTGCCAACCGATTCTCCACACTCCTTATTCTCCCCTTTCTCTTCATAAAAGCAGCAGCAGCTTTTTCCTGCAAAACCTGTCCAGTCTTACTTCAGCACTCAACCTTCCGGAAAAGGCACTGTCGTTCATCACAGGAGAGAATTGAGGTGGCATGCTCAATTTCATGCCTTGCCAATTTGTCAATATCCTACGACTCTCTATTCCATAGCCTACAATTTCCTTTGGCCACATTTTTTATTTCATTCTCCAAACACATGAATCCCTACTGAAATGGAGGTAGAACCCAAATTATGTCCAGTTTATTAAAATAGAGATTTAAGCATGATTTATATTTTTAAAACAACCATATATAATTTTACAATGTTTAAAAGCTGTAAAAAATCATAATTAAAAGTAATTTAGGGCTTTCTTATGAGTCTGGCTGACTTGGGGTGGCGGACTGACCGCCGCACTCCAGGTAGTCTAACTGCCACATTACGAACCTGGCAGTCAGACCACCAGGGGACCGCCATCCCTGCCTGGGACATGGTTCCCAACAGCGTGATTGTGGTCGGACTCATGGTCAGCCACGGTGGTGCTGAACTCAACGCCGCAATGCTGATCACAACTCCTGTTTCTGGTAGCCTTTCCATGGCGGGGACCTCCATGGAAAGGCTGGTGGAAACCCAGTGCTGGGGAGGCCACAGGGGGCCCTGCACTGCCCATGCACTTGGCATGGGCAATGCAGAGGTCCCCCTTCCCAGCACCCTCAAAATGCCTGCTGTTTGCAAAGGCAGACAGTGTGTAATCCGAGGGCTTCTGTGCAACAGCAGTGGCCTCAGCTCCATTAGGAGCCGAGGCCAATGCTGCCGACGGTTCCTACTGGGCTGCTGGCAAAAACCTCTGTTTTCTGAGGTTTCTGCCTGTCAGCCCAGTGGAAACCTTGTAATGGGGCCCAGGGCATTGGGGGGAGACCACCAACTCTTGGGTGGTCTCCTTTCCATGGGGCTGCAGAGCCAACGGTCGTCCCTCCAACCCCATAATGAGGCCCTAAATATTGTGGAAAGTATTAAAATCAAATTATGAATTTTGTACCTTTTATAATTATTAGTACAAATGTACTAATTTTGAAAATTAAAAAGTAAAGCCTGTAGGTCGAAAGGGAGGTGAGTTGATAAATATGATATTTTATAATTATTTGACTAATATTTAATTACTACTTAATTCATCATTATTTTAAAAAATTACTACACGTAGCTTTGCTATTTTCAAAACCAGTAAAATACCATAATAAAAAGTAATTTAATATTGTGAAGCAGTATTAAATCCAGATTATTACTTTCATTACTATATTCACAATTAATACAGATGTATTAATATTAAAAATAAAAAGGTAAAGGCTGTAGGTGGCAAGGTGGTGAGGCAATTGATAAATTTGATAACAACTAGCAGTAATTATTTTTTTATTAATATTTAATTACCACTTAATGATTAATATTTTACAAATTCCTACACATAGTTTTATATTTTTAAAATTTGAAAAAATCATAATTAAAAGGAAATGTAACAAACATTCAAAGAATTTTAATTAAAAATAACCATCAAACAAATATTTATTAACAAAAATTAGTAAGCTTTAACATTTTATTAAAATCTATTAATATTTTTTCCACATGTTTCCAATATATTTAATAGAAGTGTTAGTTCTTTTTTATTTTTTGACTGCCATTTCTTTTGATGTATTTCTTTTTATGTCTATTCAGTAGTTAGTGGAGTGTTGCAGTCATGGATTGATCGGTGCTGCTGCGTCTGAGAAGTACGAAAGTAACTTTTTAAAGCTTTAAAGAGGGAATGTAAAGGTGCCCTTATTGCAGAGATAATTTAAGGAAGATATATTGGGTACATATTTTGTTTTTTTTGTTATATTGTTGTGTGTTTTAACCCATTTGTTTAAAGTAGTTGCAGAGAATGTCATATCAGAAACTTTTAATTTAAATTGGTTTTAAAGATACATTTTTGTTTGCTTTTGATAAAACTTTAGTGTTAACACGTTTTTATTAATGCTGCTTGTTCTATTTTTTAATAGTTTGTAGAGTCATAATTTTTAAGGACTCCTGTTTTTTCATGCTTTTGTTTAATTTCCTGGAGATTTTCTGGATCGGAGATTTTTTCTCATGAACATTTTTTAAGTTTTTGAGTAGTTTGAACAAATATTACCAATTAATGGAATACTGTTGAATGTCAGTAGATGGTTCCTAAAAAAATACTTCTACTCTTAGAAACAAGACTTCCTCAGGTAAGTTTAAATTCAATTTTTCAAAACTAAGAATTTGAACTGTATTATATTTTTTGCAAGACAAAAAAGTGAAATCAGGTTATATTGCAAGTCGAGTTAGTATTATAAAATGTATGCAATATTTTCCAAATAGTCTGTGCTACTGAATATGCCAAATTGTTGTGCTTTACTTTCAATCTTTCTTTTTTCTTTAGCTATCTGTGGCTGAAGACTATTTGTAAATGTTTGCTCTTCTTTCACTTCTTCCCAAAAATTATAGAAGTTAGGGTGGGATTTTCCTACTGAGCTATTGAAAGAGTTGTGACAACCCACAAACAGCATTTTTAGTTTGTGCCCCTCATTTTTAGCAAATCTGGTAGCAGTTCCACCATTCAATGTGGAATTGTCTGTGGCCTGACCTGTCAAGATGGCCAATCCATGTTTCTTTTAAGTAATTTAGGGCCTCATTATGAGGTTGGTGGGCCAACTCTCAGCCTGCCAGCCCCCTGGAGAGGAGACCACCATGGAGCTGGCCATCTTCTCCCTGTCCAAATACAAGTTTTCTACTGGCTGACCGGCGGAAACCTCAGAAAACTGAGGTTTCTGCCCGTGAACTCAGAGGAAACCCTGTGGAGGCATTTGCCTTGGCTCCTAATGGAGCTGAGGCCACTGCCGTTGCACAGAGGCCCTCAGAATACATACTGTCTGTCTTAGCAGACAGTGTACATTCTGAGGGTGCTGGGCTGGGTGGCCCCAGCACTGCCCGTGGCGCAGGCATGGGCAGTTCAGGGCTCCCCTGTGACCTCTAGCGGGGCCTCCGCCATGGAAAGCTAGCAGAAACAGGAGTCATGATCAGCACAGCAGCACTAAGTTCAGTGCCACTGTGGCTGACCATGAGTCTGACCACCGTCATCCCATCAGGAACCATGTTACTGGCAGAGACTGCAGTACCCTGGCGGTCCAGCCGCCAGGGTTGTAATGTGGCAGTCCAACCACCTGGAGTTCAATGATATGACCTCCACTGCGAGTCTGGCTGTCCTTTGACAGCCACACTAGTAATACGGCCCTTATCAGTGTTGGCAATCATTCTGTATCTTGTAGAAAGAACTGAGAACAAAGAAAGGTTGTTCATTGATCGTCTACTTGTGCAGGAGGGACAAAACCTAGCACAAATAGGCCCATATTTATACTTTTTTAGCACAGCATTTGCGCCGCTTTTTTACGCAAAAACGGCGCAAACTTGCAAAATACAATTGTATTTTGTAAGTTTGCGCCATTTTGGCATCAAAAAACGGTGCAAATGCGGCGCTAAAAAAGTATAAATATGGGCCCTAGTTTTTTATTTTGAATTGGAGCTGCAAGGGATTTTTTTTCCGAAATAGCCTGAAAAAATGAAAAGATATCAATGTTTTTTGGGGTACATTGTTTTTAATAAGGTAACCAAAGTCCCTCCAAATATTCAAAAAATATTTTCTCAGGGCTTATGAGTTTAGTCTTTACCCTAATTGGAATTAATACTTTGGTATAAATGGCTGCTTGCTTGTCTGGGAGTAAGGCATAGATTAAAGGCATTGCATTATCACTCATGTTAGAGTGTTTAGTGTATATTGGGTTAAATGGACGAGGCGTTAACGTAAATGCCCGATCCATCATCTAAATAACACATTTTTGTAACAGATGTAGATTATTGAGAGTGGCAATCATTAGTATATTAATATTAGTAGGATGTTTGTTATTGTAGAAAAGAAAAGCTTCTTGATTCTAGGTTTTGGTTAGTTTGATATGACTGCCTATGTCAGAAAATGTTTTGGGATGAGTTTGAGCAGCTTTACTTGCCTGTCTTTTACCCCATATTGATCTTTATAAATTTGAAATAGAAGGTATTTCTGCTGCAACATGTACAGTGCCATTTTGGACACCTCCCTTAAAACTAAATCAAAGGACTCATTGAAGGTGGACACAAATCATTGTATTTGTTGGGCATTAAGGGGGTGATTCTGACCTTGGCGGTCTTTTCGCAAGACCGCCGAGTTACCGCCGCGGTAAAGACCGCCGACCGCGGCGGTATGCCGCGGCGCGTATTCCGACCGCTGGGAGCGTTCCGCCGGAAAACCGCCAGCAGCCACACTGGCGGTCGGCGGGAAAGTGGAGACTGGTCAACCTCCACCGCCACGCCATCAGAACACCGCCCACAGAATTACGACCCACATTTCTGTGTGGCGGTCTTCTGTTGGCGGTCACGTCCCTATGGCTCCCGACCGCCAAAAACCGCGGCGGTAAGCAGGGTCATGATGCGGTTGGCCGTCTTGAGTCGACCGCCGGGCCGGAGTGCGCAAACTCCAGCCCGTCGGTCATGACCGCCGTGGCGGTCGGAGTGGGAAAGTGGCGGTCGATCGCGGCGGTGACCGCCGCAGTCAGAATGCCATTTTTTGGACCGCCGGTCTGTTCGCGGTCCGACCGCCGCCTCTCCGCCGACCGCCGGGGTTAGAATCACCCCCTAAGTCTTGGTTGCAGAGACAGAGTGGTTATGTTCAGTGGTGCACTCAATATATGCTCCCAGAGAAAGTGCACTGTTTTTGGAACCAGTTGAAAAATTATTTACACAAATCCAATATGGATATGGTTCAGTATGTCTGTCTTTACAATAAAGGTACTTTTGTTTTTAAACTACTTTTTTTCCATCATGTGACAGTACGTATGTTTCCCCTGGTAGGTTCTCCACTCTATAAAATATTACTATTTTAAAAAGAAGTGAAACACATGTTTTGGTATGATGGTATGTGAATTTAATTTGATTTAAATGTTTTTTGTATTTATTAGGCCAATTTTTATTGATGCACTTTTTGTTTTGGAAATGTGCACTTGGATACTTGCTTGGGTGGTTTCGGATTTAGCCACTGATGCAACAAATTGTATTATTTGTTTTGGTTGTTCTCTGTGAAAAATGGTTTAAAATGTTAAGTTATGCATTTAAAATAGTTTTGTTATAAATGTATTTGTTGTGGGTGACTTGAAAAAACAACTACTTTGTTAATTTACTTTGCTAATGTTGGAAGGTTTCAGTTTCATTAGGGTATTTTTTGTTAATGTGTTACAAATAATTAGTTAAAAAAAGAGTGATTATTCTACTTTATTTACCTTTTTCTTTATATGTTGAGGGTTTCTTTTGCCTCTTGCTCGAAATAATGCTTTTTTCTATTATCATCTATTGAGTTCTGTTCTTTCTTTTGCCCTTTCCTTAGTTTTGATGTAGCTATCTAGACATATTTTAAGCATCTGCTCATTAAGCTGTGCTTAAAGCTGTTTGATCTAAAAAAAAAAAGAAAATTGTGGTTAGTTTTTTAATTCTTGCCTGCATTGGAAATGTTCACATTTATCATTTATAAATGCTTTATAAAAGTGCCTGTCAAGTGATGCTAAGATGGTTTGCTGAATAAATGTTGAGAAGTATTTACTCTTCTTTTGTTGGTTTCACAATGGATTAAATTGTCTAAAAAGCAAAAGTGAAAAATATTATGAATATTCTTTTATTTATTTGCTATTTTTCAAAGAAATTAAATATGTTGGGATTACATGTGTACTTACATTGTTTGAATGTTATGTGGTTCTTTTTTCATACAGCAGGAGCAGTGCATCCTTTTGAATGAGCTGTCACCATAAGAGTGGTATCAAAATCGAGGATTGACACCTTTTATGTATTTTTCTCTCAATAATGCCATTTTTAACAAATAAAACATGTTTTGGAAAGAAAATGTAATTTTAATTATAACTTTGACTGAAACATGTTTTAGTTTTAATATTTTTTTAACAATATGTTATCCTCCCTGTTACAAAATGGATGCCACCTTGGTTGGAATAATATGCAGTTATTCTTTTTTCAATTTAAAATTTGTAAATCTTATATTAGAATGGTTATCCTGGATAATTTAGATATATATGTGCTACAAATGAAGTGTGTGGTAGGGTATTGTGTAGTTTATGCATTATACATAGGGTTATATTAAAAGGAGATACATAGGGTTACATTAAAAGGTGTGCTAAAGTCCATTGTTGTAAAAACTGTGTGGTAAAGTGTAGCATAGTAAAGGTTCTCATGGTAAAGACTATTTCCATAGGTATCAGGGTTGAAGCTTTGTGGCAAGTGCCACAAACAGAGGTCTCTTTATTATCCATACAGTGTCTCCATGTGATATTTTGGCTCCGTCCATGACCCTGTAGCATGCAATTCATGTTCCCTCATGCACCTAATCGCCATGGAGAGCAGGAGGCCAATATAATTTTGGCTAGGGATAGCAGGGATATGCCAAAAAATGTCCCTACAGGACATGACGGTATTTCCTAGAATCAATCTCTAGGGGAAGTGGCATCCCTGGTTGTCCACCAAAACCATCTTTAAAAAGAAGACGTCGAGTAAGCTGATCTCAATCCCCATCATCCATCTCCAAAGGAAGTAGCATTAATGCATTTCCGCAGCATCCATTGTCACAGGAAGTGATATTACTTCCTATCTTCTCGCTATTTAAATCAACTCCTCATGGCATCCCACCACCCTGCACATCCCCAGTAAAGTGAAGACAAGGTCATCACCTATTTGGACCGTTTAGGTGTAGGAATGGCCATGGACCACGACCTTTGTTCCACAGAGATATATAAAGTAAGATATATTGATATGGCTCACTCAGCACTCTACTCTTCCAACCCCATGGATGTAATTCAGTGGTCACCAAGGGTCACAGCTGTGACCCCTGCCTTGCTCTTTGACACCCTTGGAAATGCTCTTGCGACCCCTTACCACTGACCAAAATTAAAACAGCGTTCTGACAAGTTTGTTTACTTCATGTAATTATCTTTACTACTCTGCATCCTGCAAATATGTTTTAAAGCAAAGCAAAGCAAGATGCTCTACAGAGTTCAGAAAGAGGCAGGGCTGGAATATTAGACTCCTCTCCTATGTATAATCCTTCAGGGAGGGATGGGGCACAATGGCTAGGCTACAAGGAGAGCATTGATTTTTTTCAATGGCTGTGCAGATCCTCTAGCCTGGGCCTAGAGAAGAGCAGGGATTTTCAGAGAGACACCTGGTCCCTCCCTGTGTATGCCTCTTACAAGGAAAATGAGCTGGCAAGGAGAGTTTGTGAACTGACTATTCCCTGGACTCCTGCTATATGTAAGTTTTTAATTTTGTTCACTTAAGTAACCTACCTCAGCCTGGGCCTAGAGAAGAGCATTGATTTGCAGAGAGACACCTGGTCCCTCCCTGTGTATGCCTCTTACAAGGAAAATGAGCTGGCAAGGAGGGCTTGTGAACTGACTATTCCCTGGACTCCTGCTATATGTAAGTTTTTAATGTTGTTCACTTAAGTAACCTACCTCAGCCTGAGATACTGGAATAACATTCCTGCACTACGTTCCTTAGCATCAGTACAACAAAATAAACAATATCTTAAATGCAAGGATTTAGGGCCTCATTACTAGTTTGGCGGTCTTTTGACCGCCAAACTAATGGTGGCCGTCGAACCGCCGCACTCCTGGTGATCCGACTGCCAGATTGCAACCCTGGTGGTAAGTCCGCCAGGAGACCACCACCACCATCAGCATCATGGATCTGGACGGGGTGGTGGCAGTCAAAGTTGTGGTCAGCCACGGCAATCCCCATGGCAGCACCCCTGTGGTGATCATGACTTCATTTTCCACCAGCCTTTCCATGGCAGTTTCACCACCATGGAAAAGCTGGCAGAAAGCCAGTGCTAGGGCCACAGCGGGCCCCTGCACTGGCCAGCTCCTCCTGTAAGCACCCTCAGAATGCACACTGTCTGCTGAGCAGGCAGTGCACATTCCGAGGGTGCTGGTGTGTAACGGCGTTGGCCTCGGATCCCTTAAAAGAGCCGAGGCCAATGCCGTTGCACTGTTTCCGCTGGGCTGACTAGTGGAAACGTCATAATACGATGCTTCTGCCGGACAGCCCAGTGGAAATATCATAATATAAATAGGGGTGAGGCCAACAGTATGACTGCAGCCTCACCTCCGTGGGTTTGGCGGTCCATCTGTCGGACTAACAAAGTTGAAGTGAGGCCCTTAATCTGGCAAATTTCCCAGAAAAATGTATGTTAAAGCTAAGTTCTGCTGCGGGGAGCACCTGCTTTTTGAAGATAATAGGACTGCTCTTTGTGTAAGAATATGTGTACAATGACATGGCTGCCAGTGGGCCCCACATTGTGTCTGACACTGTCAGCTAGACCGGACTTTTTATCCAGCATCACTTTCAGTTTTGGGACTTTTAGTTGTGGTTTTATCAAAATAAGTATGCAAGTAAAAAATCACTGCACGCAAGCTATTATTTGGTAAAAGACAATGACTGCTTGAAGGTGTCCTATTGGTTGCTTTACCAAACCTACCCATTCATGTTTTGCAAGAGAGCTTTGAAGTCATGATTTATTTCTGCACCTATTTTCTGAGGTCGGATTGCTTTGCTGCTGTTTACATCACACTTGTTTTCTGTGAGAGAGGTCCGCACACTACTTGCCCATGTTACCTAAATTTTGTGGGTGTGGGTCTCACTGCTTCCCCCCAGTGCTGTATACATTTCAAAAGGTGTGCTCACACAACTGCTTTGTAACACCCTTTTCAATCCTGTACCTATTTTGTAAGGAAAGTTTTCACTGCTGCACCCTGCAGCTGTGTCATTGGAGCTTGCACAACGGCTTCTCTTCCTTGTGTAGCCTGCACAGCTTACTCTTGTGCTCTATGTGTGTGAGGTTGTTTTCTTTGCTACTGTCCATACAGTGACATTTCTGTGTGTGAAGAAAGCCTTCCTGCAGCTGCCCTTGATGTGTGCATATGTGAAGAATGTTTGCATCCCTATTCTAAGTACTGCAATTTTACTGTTTGTGTGAGGAAACCTGCACTGCTGCTTCACGTGGTGGAACTTTTTTCTACGTGTGAAGAACTCCTTTCCTTATGCCTGTATTGGAACTATTTTGTGTGTGACTGAAGCTTGTAATGAGTCTATCTGTTTAGTACCTGCTGTACATATAAGTGAGACTTGCACTGCTGCTTTCCATGCCTACCTACTTCCTGTGAGGGAAACTCTCAGGGCCTCATTTACAAGCCCTTTGCACCACCGCTGCATCATTTCTTTTGACACTGCGATGGCAATAGTAGTGCACTACACTGCTCCATATTTACAAAGTGACGCATATATTTACAGTGTGACACATTGGGCCCAATGCGTCATTTTCTAAAAACCTGTGTCACATTATACCTGTCGCAGGTATAATGTATACAGGGTAGGTGCTCCCACGGGAAAAGCCATGCAAAAATGATTCAGTGAAATTTACATTTCAATGTGTTGTTCTGCAAATTCACTGTGTCAAACTTTTACAGCCTGCTCAGAGCAGGCGTAAAATTGACATAGGGCTTTCTCCTTGCATTGCTGGAGTTGCATCAGATTAACAACGCTACTCCACCAATGTGTGAGTTTAGCACCAACAGATGCATCAGAATTTCTGACGCATCTGTGAAAACGTGCGCCATGGAGTTCTGTATTACAAATACAGCGCATCCATGGCATCATTAGGGGATGTGTGGCAAGTGCAAGAAATCTGACGCATCAATGGTGATGTGTCAGATTCTTGTAAGTGAGGCCCTCAGTTTTCAAATGACCTCCATAGTTCATCCCCACCTTTGTGCTTTATACACAAGCATAGTGTTATAAATAATATGGATAACAAACTAAACAGACACTGCTGAGAGTCTAGGGGCTAAAGGAGAGGAGAGAACTTGACAGGTTAGCAGAAAAGGACAAAGAGTCAAAATAAGAGAAGGGAAGTAGGATGTAGCTCAGGAACTGGGAAGACATTCTATCTAGGTGTAGAGGGAGCCGAGGACAGAATGAAGAGATATGAAAAGAAAACAGAGGCTAAGAAAGAAGCCAACACCTAATACCATTGGCCTTTCTAACAACCACCCTAATTCTCACCTTTGTTTTCTGTCTTAAACTTGTAATTGTAAAGCTTGTGTAGGACAGCATGGGTTCTTTATTGGAGGCAGGTTGACTTTCACATGCATTGGATGAATACGTGTGTGATTACCCAAGATGAAATGTGATTTCTGATGTGCTGCAGAATAAAGCATGATTGTGCGTGTCTTCCAGTTTGAAAATGTAGAATCACGTTGCCTCCGAGTATTTTTTTGAACTAGGGAAGAAGACTAGAATACAAATTGGGATTAACTTTTGGATTACATTGGAAGAATGGTTATAGAATGTTTATGGCTGAATGCCAAGATGGCAGTGCGGCTTGAATCTGGTGTTCAAGATGATGACTTTGTTAGTGCGTCGGACCTTATTAAGTGAACTTACAAGGGGACGTGAATAGGCCGATAGACCTTTTGACTGCGCTTCAAGTAGTTCCTACCATGTAACCCCTTACCAATACAGATCAATATTCAATAGGAGTCAGTAATTTTCACACACCATGACCTCGCTGCCATGAATAACCACACCTTGGTGCAAAAGTTAGAATGTTTATTTCCCTATATTAACAATGCTAAAGTTACATATCCTAGTCTCAAAATCAAATGATAAGTAAACAGAAACAACACTGACTGACCAAAGCACCTAAAGAATCGCAATCTAATCAAAACTTAGCCACTACACATTCTAAGGTTACAGTACAAATTAATTGTACGAATAACCGCGCAAACGAAATGATAAACATTTAGGGCCGTATTTATACTCCGTTTGCGCCGAATTTGCGTCGTTTTTTTCGACGCAAATTCGACGCTAAACTAACGCCAACTAACGCCATATTTATACTATGGCGTTAGAGGCGAATAGCGCCAAAGTTCCCGGAATGTGCGTCATTTTTTAGCGTGAACCCCTTCCTTGCGTTAATGATATGCAAGGGAGGCGTTCCCGTCTAAAAAATGACTCCCAGGCCTTTACGTGGTATTTATACTCCCGGGCAAAAGAGACGCCCGGGAGTGGGCGTGGCTAAAAACGGCGCATTTGCGCCGCTTTTTAACGCCTGGGTCAGGCATGGCGTTAAGGGACAAGTGGGCTCAAAATGAGCCCAGAGTGCCCTCCCCTGCCCCCAGGGACCCCCCCTGCCACCCTTGCCCACCCCAGGAGGACACCCAAGGCTGGAGGGACCCACCCCAGGGACATGCAGGTAAGTATTTTTTTTTTTTTTTTTAATAATTTTTTTTGGCATAGGGGGGCCTGATTTGTGCCCCCCTACATGCCACTATGCCCAATGACCATGCCCAGGGGACAGAAGTCCCCTGGGCATGGCCATTGGGCAAGGGGGCATGACTCCTATCTTTACAATGATAGGAGTCATGTTGATGGGGGATGGGCGTCGAAAATAAATGGCGCAAGTCGGGTTACGACGATTTTTTCGACGTAACCTGACTTGCCCCATTTTAAGACGCCCATGCGCCATTTTCCCCCTACGCCGGCGCTGCCTGGTGTACGTGGTTTTTCTCGCGCACACCAGGCAGCGCCGGTCTGCTTGCGCCGGCTAACGCCATTCAATAAATACGGCGCCCGCATGGCGCTTCAGAATGGCGTTAGCCGGCGCAAAACTTTTTGACGCTAAACTGCGTTAGCGCAGTTTAGCGTCAAAAAGTATAAATATGGGCCTTAGATTCAGCAAAGAAAAAACATCAACTGTTACTACATGTAGCGAACATCATCAGTGAGTACCCTAACTAACTCCAGATTAGAATAGCATGTTTGGACTTCATGCAAAACAATTTAGTCAACACAAATTTGGAAAAACATCTAACTATTGCGCTATCAAAAGTAGTGGTTGGTGGTTGGTACCTAGGAACAAAAGCAAATAGGCATAACAAACAGTAACATTGTCTTATACCTGTCCTCAATATGGTTCAGCAAGCTGTAACAGTCTTCGTCAATAGGACATCAGTTCGGTCAGAAAAACATCAGGATTGAGCATCAAATTTCAGAAAAAGCAAAGTCTCTTTAAGCAATAAAGTTAAGCATGTCTCTTCTTGGGACGGTCAAGAAAATACTGGCGAAGTGGCATTCTCCTCCTGGTGCAGTCCGGCTGAGTTAAATGTCCTAAAACTACTCCCCACATCCTTATTTGCCAAAGAATCATATGTTTGCATTTAGTCCAATGAAAACAAAACCCCAAATCTACAACTGTATTAGCATATGGTTCACATGTCGATCATAGGCTCCTCTTCTCCTGTTCCCATCGTTTGGTTTGTCAGGTATCAATATTGTTGCAGCTTATACTCCAGTCAGTGAATCCATTGTCTCCTCCTGGGAAGGTCAGTCTTACACATACTACATTGTACATTGTATCCTAGCTTGTACATCCTCTTCTAGCAAGCAGTTTTCATGAGAAAGATTTTCAGCTACAAGCACTTGGTCAGCATAGTGGAAAATCACAATTTAATTCTCTAAGCAGCCATTTTATAAGACACCTACAAAATGCAGCTTGACATGAGGCTGTGTAACTAGGCTCAAGCCCTTGCTAAGTTAAGGCCTATTATTAATAAAGCTCATACCTTACACATAACCTTTAGTATGACATATTACTACATTAATAAAACATGTTCAACATTTCAATAATAAGCTATTAATAAGGTGGACGCAACTTCAAATGCGTGCATCATTTTTATTTATGTTAATTCATTTTCTATGCAAATTCAACACTCAGAATACATGAATATTCCTTAGTAAAATTCAGTGTTAACAACTTTCACATGGCCCATGGCATTGAATTGGGAGTGCTGTCAATCCTGGATAGTGTAAGGGAATGGTTGATTGCTGAAGGTGTTGGTGTCCAAGTTTTATTTTACCTTTCAGCACTAATTGGCACAGCTGACCATCTAGTCTCATTGCATTTGATCGGTAGCCTTGTTTTTGGTGGATGACTATCAGTCTTTTTGCCCCTTATAAATCACTTCCACACGTCGTGTTACTGCATTCACCAGGGCTCTGATATCTCTTCCATCTTGTTATTTAACCTTTACTTGTGTCCACTTTCAATTCTTTTATCTTCTCTTGTGACCGAAAGGGTTGTGATAGCTGATGACACCCCAATAGTTTTGCGACTGTCCAGAAGCAAAAAGGTAGTTCATAATTTGTCTACATCTATTCCTGTGATGCTTCCCTCGAGGAGAAGCCGGAGAACCAAAACATTTTTAAGCTACATCTGGCCAAACCTGTATTCATTTTATCAGTGTCCATTCTGTTAACATTTGAATGCTCTATGTGACTTCAACATCTCTTTGTAGAGGACTGGATTACAAAAGTGAGTTAATGTAGTACTGACAATGGATAGGCAACCAAATGTTATTTCTGTGTGTGGTAAAGGTAAAGAGATCTGAAGCATCTCTCACTGAAGATTTGGCAATGGGGGCTGAGGCCGCGCTTCAGAGGCTGAACTTTGGGATGAACACTGGAGCAAGGCGCAGCACTATGCAGATTGTGGTGCTATATAACAAGCCTACTGCATTGTTTCATAAATTATCTATTCTTTACAACAGGTGGGTTTCAAAAGTTATACTACAAAAAAGGGGACAGGGAGATTAATGGTCCAGTGTACAGCCTCCCAAATACAATACTAACTAATGTAAATACACTGTTCCAACAAGACCACAGGGCAATCCTAATGCTAGAAGCAAATGCCCTCACACATCCAATTGGATGTCATGCTTCATCATTGGGCCTGCTCCTAGTCAGACCGGCGCTGCAATGTCTGACGGGCACCCCAACACATCACCCTTCCTTGATCAATAAATGCTGGTGATATGTTAGGTTTTGAGCCAATTTTAGACTTTTGTCTTTGCTAGCAAGAACAGGAGAACAATTTTGTGAAGGTCTATGCCTAAAGTGATTAAATCTGGGCATTTTAAGCTGTAATTGCATATGGCTGCGTAAGGCACTTGATGACTGTACCAGGGTTTGTGATGACTGAGCCCCTGCTTTATCAGCGCAATACTTTAATTAAAATACCACAAATCAAATACATTTAACATCAAATATGGGAATGACTGGTGTCAGAGGCCATATGATGTCACTTCCAGTGATGTGTCTTATGCTATTCCTGACATTTTGTTGAAATTACATTCATGGCTACCTCATATTTTGTCTTACACATCTGACCCTGACACAAATAGACTAAGGGGCAGATTTATGGAAAATGGCACTGCACCGAGTGCAGTGCCACTTTCCCTGCACCCCTTAGCACCTCCCTACCGCCACCAAGTGTGCGCCGTATTTAAAATATGGCACACCATGGCACAGGGTAGGGGGCAATAGTGTCATTTTTTGTGACGCTATTGATGTACTCTGCAGGAGTAGCACCAACATATTGGCGCTACTCCTGCAGAGTACATAGGGGCCCATTCTGAAGAAAGGAAGCCCCTTTTAACGCCTGCTCATGAGAGGGATTTTGGCCTCGTTGGACCACATTAACGTCAAAATAAAATATGTTAATGTGGTGCAAGGTGGTGCTAGAGGCCTATAGATAGGCCCCTAAGTGCTCTTTCAGCAAGCAAATCTAAGGGCTGATTTATGAAAAGTTAGCGCCATCTTTGCGTCATTTTTTGACGCAAAAGCGGGGCAAACTTACAAAATATCATAATATTTTGTAAGTTTGCACCACTTTTGTGCCAAAAAATTCTGTAAATATGGCGCAGGGATTTTGGCCTCGTTGGACCACATTAACGTCAAAATAACTTATGTTAATGCGGCGCATGGTGGCGCTAGGGGCCTATAAATAGGCCCCTCAGTGCTCTTTCAGCAAGCAACTCTAAGGGCCTGATTTATGAAAAGTTAGCACCGCCTTTACCTCATTTTTTGACGCAAAAGCGGGGCATACTCACAAAATATTATATTTTGTAAGTTTGCGCCACTTTTGTGCCAAAAAATTACACAAAGGCGGCACTAACTTTTCATAAATCAGGCCCTAAGTTTACAGCATACTTGATAACAAAAGCAGGTTACGCTGTTGGAACTGATTTAACAAAGTATGTTTTTTGGTCTGAGTTCGATTCAGGTTAAGGAAATGTGAGGTTTCAAAGGGGGTCATTCTGACCCTGGCGGTCATGGACCGCCAGGGCCAACGACCGCGGAAGCACCGCCAACAGGCTGGCAGTGCTTCCATGGGCATTCTGATCGCGGCGGTCCAGCCGCGGTCAGAAACGGGAAACCGGCGGTGTCCCGCCGGTTTCCCGCTGCCCCAGGGAATCCTCCACGGCGGCGCTGCAAGCAGCGCCGCCATGGGGATTCCGACCCCCTTCCCGCCAGCCTGGTTCTGGCGGTTTTCACCGCCAGAACCTGGCTGGCGGGAACGGGTGTCGTGGGGCCCCTGGGGGCCCCTGCAGTGCCCATGCCATTGGCATGGTCACTGCAGGGGCCCCCTAACAGGGTCCACATAGATTTTCAGTGTCTGCGTGGCAGAAACTGAAAATCGCGACGGGTGCAACTGCACCCGTCGCACCCCTTCCACTCCGCCGGCTCCATTCGGAGCCGGCATCCTCGTGGAAGGGGGTTTCCCGCTGGGCGGGCGGGCGGCCTTCTGGCGGTCGCCCGCCAGCCCAGCGGGAAACTCAGAATGACCGCCGCGGTCATTTGACCGCAGTGCGGTCATTCGGCGGCTCCCGCCGGGCGTGCGGTTACAGCCGCCGGCGGGAGTCAGAATGACCCCCAAAGACTTTTTATTTTTTATATCTAACACGTTGAGTCTGGTATATAATGTTTGTTTTCCAATTATTTGTAGAAGAAATATATTGTTACGATAATGTGTCCTTGAAGTGGTGTCGAAGGTGACGACGGAGAGCAAGATGGCGGCCGCGTAACGCAGCCGCGAAGCGTCTGCTCCGACCAAGGAAACCTCCCAGTGTTGCGGCAGTTCTCCCGCGGGTCGGAGCTTCCTTCGGCAGTCGCGCTTAGAGGAAAACAATGTAGCGGCATTTTAGCAACACTGTGCCGACTCGCGTTGCTTCACCTGCTCCCTCTTTTCTTGGGGATGACTGTCCCAGGACTCTCAGGAGGGGCGGCACAGGGGAAATATTGCGGGTGACATTGCTTTTTGAAGGACTGCTTCTCATGTGAGGATTGTTCAAGGCTACTTGGCTCTTGGTTTCTGCGGGGCCTTTTTTTTTTTTTTTTTTTCCCCTGGGAGAAGTAAAACTACGTGGATTTGCTTACGGAGGCCAAAAGGATTGCAAAGTGTTTTTCCGGGATGCGGTCTGGACTGCTCCTGCTCCTACCTGAAGACAACTACAGGTCTGTGCTCACGGGTCCCAATTGGGGGCAATTTTCGACGTGGACTCAAAAAACGGTCAGAGTTTCTTTATTGTATTACAAGTATTTGACACTGGGCGTATATTATAATAACGCATTTTGCATTAAAAAGCAAAAAAAAAAGGTAAAAATGCCACCTAAGGGAGTGAAAAATGTGACTCTGTCTGGACGAGGCAAGCCGGTAAGAGTAAGCCTGTCGGCACGGCAGGGGGGGGGTACGGATATAAAACAAGGCTTAGGTGAGAAGGTTGTCTCCAAAAACAAGAGTGCTTCACTGGACAGGTATTTTGAGAAAGGGAAGGACATACTGGTGGGGGGCGTAGATACCCCCCCCGCCGCTGTGGAGGAGGCTGATCCTCTAGTAAACGAAGAGATGACGGCTATAGATGTGCCCCCCCCGCATGAAGGTGGGCAGAGTGATGCTGAAGATGTGGCAACTTTACAAAAACAAGCTACCGGGAGTCAGATGGAGCAGAGGGAGCAGAGGGAGGGCGCACAAGGCGCTAGGTCATTATTACAGGTGGAGCGGAGGCCAGTGGAATTACGCGATAATGAGACAATACAAGGAGACAAGTTTTTCTCACTATCAGATCATTCAAGTTGGTCAAGCAACGAGCAGCTGGATTTGGAGGCGGATAAAACTTCTTCTGAATTCGAATCTGAGGTGTCCTCTTTGGCACTGGGAAAGGAATTACAGGAGAGTGGCAGGAGTGCCACTGTCAGGAAAAAACAGAGGAAGAGAAGTGAGCAAGTAGGACCTAATAAGCACTCCACTAACCCATTGGACACTAAGGGTCTTCAGGGGCTTCAGTGGGAGTATTCCAAGGATGATTTAACTCTATTTGATAATGGTGAAAAACAGCCTAATCCTGTGTCACTGGAAACCATATATCAAAGCATTATGGAACATCGAGAGGAATCTAAATTAGAGAGCCGTAGGACTCAAATGGCTTGCCGCAAGATGCAAATCCAAATTCGTCGAGTAGCTAAGACATGTTCAGAGTTTACTACACGGATGGAAGAAGCAGAGACCCGGATCTCGTGTCTGGAGGATGAGGCTGGAGCTCGCCAGTCATCTCGAGAAATGATGGAGAAACAACTTGAGGACACTCAGTGGAAATTGACAGATTTAGAGGACAGAATGAGGAGGAATAATCTGCGCGTCCTGGGTGTACCAGAAGGACTTGAAGGATCAGATATACATAGCTTTATTGTCGCACTTCTTAAGGAAGCTTTTCCGGACTTACACCAGTGGGACTGGGACAAAGAGGTTCAAAGAGCCCATCGATTTCCTTTTAGTAAAATAGGACCAAACTCAGAAGGAGGAAGTGGTAGACCTAGAGCAATATTAATCTCTTTGCTTAATTATCAGGCAAGGCAGGCTATATTCGACCGAGCTCGACCCAATGCTAGAAGTAAGGCTAAGGGATGTGAGTTTTTTGTGAGACCAGACTATTGCCATATTACTGTTGAAAAAAGGTGGAGGCTCCGGCAGTTAATTCAGCCACTTCAAAGTAAGGGGGCACAGTTTTTTTTATTAAATCCGGCTAAACTGAAAGTAGTAATGGATAATAGGACTTACTTCTTCACGACAGAGGAGAAAGCAAGGGCTTTTTTGGGTGGACTTAACGGTCCGGTTCCCTAAGATAGATTTTCTGGATTGGGACATAGGGGTGGGGGTAAAGTAGAGAGGGTTAGGAGTTAAGCCCTGAGAAGTCGAGCCGGGGGTAAGATATTGTTTTGGCTGAAACAGGGTTAGATAGAGAGAGATAAAGACAAAGAAAGGGAGAAAAGGTAAAAGAAAAAAAGAAAAAGAAAATCATGCACTGGGTAGGGACGGTCGGAGCGGAAGCTTTACCATCATTAGGGACAGTGAGATCCCATACTCTCCATAAACTGGGTGTAAGGGTAGGGGTAAGGGGTGTAGGGGGGTGAAGGGGGTGGTTGGTAGCAGGGTTGGGGTATAAGGGGTGGGAGGATGGGAGAGGGGTGGTGGGGAGTGGGGGGGGCACTAATATAGGTAGAAATGTTCAGAACAATTTAATGAAGACATATCAAAAGAAGAGGATGTATAGGATTCAATATCAACAAGTTGGTTTCTTTAAGGGAGAAAGTATTGACGTGAGTTTGGTACATCAAACTGAGTGATATGGCAAATAGATTAAGGATTTGTACACTGAATATTTGCGGTCTAAATAGCCCCCAGAAAAGGAAAAGAGTGGCAGCTGGTCTTAAACTAATTAAATCAGATTTATATTGCTTGCAGGAAACACACATTGCATGGAGTAAGCGAGAGCTCATACGAGAGCTTGGGTTGACGCCTCTTGTTTATACCAGACAGGAGGTTTCGACACGTGGGGTGACGATACTTGCCAGAAATAACAATGTACAAGTTTGTAGATCTCGAGCAAGTAACGATGGGCGGTGGGCTCTCTTAGAATTATCCGTGAATACATTTAAATTTACCCTCTGCACTATATATGGATCAGTTTTGGACGAGGCTGAGCCTCTGGATACGTTGAATATGGAACTAGTTGGATGGCCCTTACCAATAATTATTTGTGGCGACTTAAATATTCATTTAGAGGTAGGTAGCAGGAGCATGGACACCCAGAGTTTATATCAGGGACGAAAGCCTAAAGTATGGAAAGCTCTAAGGAGGTTAGTAAGGGAACATGGGTTGAGAGATGTCTGGGAAAATATTAAAACTGTAGATCCAGGGTATACCTATTACTCGTTCCCACATGCTAAATTGGTAAGGTTGGATTATTTTTTCGTATCACAAAACTTAATCCATGGGGCTGAAATAGAATGCAAACCCAGATTCTTATCAGATCATAATCCATTAATATTGTCCATAACAATTAAGGGACCATCTAATTCGCGTCGTGTATGGACATTTGATAGGAAATTGTTGGTTGACCCAGGATATATATCCCATATGAAAGAGTGGATTCACCACTTTTTTGATATCAATAGGAATACGGCAGATCCGGGGATGGTATGGGATTCATTTAAAGCTGCAGTGAGAGGTGAAACTCTTAGTTATAGTTTGGGAATACAGAAAATTAGGGGGAAGGAAATTGTAGAACTTCAAGAAAGATTAATAACAAAAGAGAGGGAATTAGCTAGTAAAATTACTAGTAGAGAAGACATTACTCTCACTCAGACCCAAATGGTGATTCTTAAGGCTAAAATAAATGCTTACTTGAATAAAACAGTGGCAGCCGTCTATCAAAGTCACCGATTGGAGTGTTATGAATATGGTGAATCCACAGGAAAAGTCTTAGCTAGACGGGTCAGACAAAAGGCAGTTAAACAGAATGTTTTGAATATAATTGATGGTAATGGGCGGAAACATACAGAGTTAGAAGGAATTCTAGAGGTTTTTAAGGGTTACTATCAGGAGCTGTATAGTGAAGATATAGTGTATTCTGAACAGCTACAAAAAAAGGTTAGTGAATTTCTGGGGGGATTAAAGAGTACAAGGCTCTCTTCTGAGGAACAAATTACATTAGATGCACCAATTCGTATTGATGAGATAATTGAGGCAGTAAGCTCCCTGGCAACAGGGAAAGCTGCTGGACCGGATGCAATACCACTTGAATTTTACAAGACCTTCCTGATAGACATTAAAAAGGATATGCATAGCATTTTTTGTATAGCGCAGGCAGGTCAGGCACCCTTATCGTGGGAATGTGCAAGTATTATAGTGCTAAAAAAAAAGGATAAATCAACAGAGTTCCCCAGTTCATACAGACCCATATCTTTGTTAAACGTAGATGGAAAGATTTATGCAAAGATTTTGGCCAGTAGATTGGCAAATGTGATAGTCAGGCTGGTTAGAAAACAACAACATGGGTTTATTCCGGGTAGAGATACAATAGATCATATAAGAAGAATAATAGCCATGTTTGATCTTGCAGAACTATATCAAACAAATTTAGGATTATTACTTTTGGATGCCGAGAAGGCATTTGATCGGGTATCGTGGAAGTTTCTATGGGAAGTCATGCGCTGGAAAGGTATAGGGAGTGGATATATTACAGCTATAAAAACTTTATATGTAGCCCCAAAAGCTAGAATTTGCATTGCTGGTTTGGAATCAGATACTATCTTAATCTCTAGGGGGACTAGACAAGGGTGTCCATGTTCCCCCTTGCTCTTTGCTCTATATATTGATTCTTTCTTGCTGAGATTAGAAGAATGCAAAAATATTCAACCTCTATTATATCATGGAGAAACATATAAGGTGTTTGCATATGCTGATGATGTAGCTATAGTGACAAGCAACACGGAGGAAGCTATTAGGGCAATAGAAATAGAGGCAAGAGAGTTCGGAAAATATTCCGGATATAAGCTGAACTCAGATAAAACACAAATAGTATGTTCTGGGCACGTTTCACTAGTAGATAGACGATTGGTATCTGAAGCAGTGTATTTGGGGGTGAAGATTACATCAGTGGTTAATCGGTTGGTGGAAATTAATTTTATCCCATTATTAAATAGAATAAAGAGGGATTTAGACCGAATGCATAATTTGCACTTATCGCTAGAGGGTCGCTGCAATGTATTGAAAATGATGGTTCTGCCAAAAATCCTATATTTATTTCGGGCTATTCCCCTTGAGGTTGATAAAAAATGGCTTAAAAGATTGGAAAAGATGGGGAATAATTTTTTATGGGGGTATGCTAAAACGAGAAGGGCAATGAAGTATATGACACTTCCCAAAGATCGAGGCGGGTGGTCAGTCCCTAATTTTACACTGTATTACTACGCCTGTTGCCTTCAACATATGGATGAACTTATAAGGGGAAGTTTTAAGGGTAATGAAGAAGTAAAACCAACCCCTATTTATACTATGATGGCGGGTGGGGAGGCAAGTGGTTGGTTATCAAAATTTGAGGAACCAAGTTACTTTAAAAAAGTAAGATTTAAGCCTTTTTTGTCCGCCTTCAAGGTTTGGGCTCAGATAAAACGGAGTATGGGACTGGGAAAGATTACGGCTTATACACCAGTGAAATTTTCAGCTATCCCAAATCATATCTTTAGGGATCCCATACTAGATTTTTGGCGTTCTAGGGGAATAAATAAAGTCGGAGACTTGTATTGTAAATCCGGTTATAAATCATTTACGGATCTGCAGTCTCAATTTGGCTTACCTAAGACCCATTTTTTAAAATTTTTGCAATTATGAAATTTTTTACAGTCTCAGAAGTGCGTTACAGTACAGTTGTCGGAGATCCCGGTAGTTGAGGCTGTTAAAAATGGGGCAAAGATTGGCAAGTTATATAAGTTACTAACAGAGCTACAAGTAGATGATATGGCACAACAGAATGAGAGATGGATTGCACAATTTGGGGTGGCTGGAGAGTGGGTGGACCAATCCTTAGCCATGGCTGAGACAACATTTCTATCAGCTAATTTGAAAACCCAGCATTACAAAACACTGATGGACTTATATTATACTCCAGTAAAACTGAAAAAGTGGGGGATATCCTCTGGAAGCTGCAATCGATGTGGGGAAGTTGAAGCTGAGATAATGCATATGTTCTTTGTATGCCCAATGTTGCAGGGAATATTAAATGAGATAGAGGCATTCCTTAAGAAGATCACGCATTGCAATGTTCAGGTTACTGTTATGCTGGTAGTATTGGGAGTCGTGGACTCACCTGAAAGTACGGAACCTGCACTGTATAAAATAAGGCGATTTTTATTTTTGTCCATGGCAATATACCGCTTATGTATTGCTACAGATTGGCTCAAAAAAGAACCCCCCACGTTTGAGAATTGGCGCTCTAGATTACTTACCATCTATAATACTGAATTAAGTCTTTATAAGTTAAAGGGTCATAAGAAGAGACATAGAGGAGAACGAATGTGGGCACCACTGACTAGATGGTTGGAATATCAAGACACAGTTTAAAACAAAAAAAAATAAAAAATGCTAATTGTTTCGATATGTGATATATATAACTGAGGTTTTTTTAAAGGTCTTCTTTCTCCCGTTGTTTTGTTTACTTTACTTTCTTCGCACGGATATATTATGTCTTCTTCTTTTTTTTCTCATGTAACCCCCTCCCTCCGACATATTAAAATAAAAAATAAAAAAATAATAAAAATAAAAAAGAAGTGGTGTCGAATGGCGAAAAAGGCAATTGGTTGTTTTCTAAGAATAATATATAGAAATTATTAGGGTAACAGTGAAATGAAACCATTTGAACTTGAAGAATCAAGTTAAATCAATGATGAATTCAATAATAAAATATGATAATGAAATAAAAAACTACTAACTGCTTAGACAATTTTAAAATGCGAGTGCAATACAGAACTGGGACCGATAATTGCTTCGAATTTGGGCCTGATTTCAAGGCAATTCGCAGGAAAGACACCTATTTCACCATTGTGTAAGATCTCCCTTGTGAGCTAGGAAGTATTGACGAAGCAAACGGAGTAATTTGCGCATATGCCCCACCAAACGCCAAACAAAATCCGAATAGAAAAATGTATTATGCTATGCCAGTATTAGCATATGCCCCCAATTAGAGTACTAAAGGCAGGATTGAGGGGCCTTAGACTTGTCGGTTCCTGGAAACAAAAAACAAATCAAATGATCCTAGCGCTGCTCCCTTACCAGCAGCGGACCTGGTTGCACAGGAGCTGTTTCACAATGAACTGTAAGCTTCTATCACACATAAGGGTGCTCAGTCCATCTTTCCGTCCTTGGACGTGGGAGCCCAAAGGAAGATGAATTGACCATGCTATCTGAATCTTATTATGAGTTCTGGGCTTCCAGAAGACGAAGCTGGTGAATCAGACCCAAAGGACCGGCTGCTTTTACCTGCTCCCCCAGCACTCGTTTATCAGGACCATTATGGAGTACAGAGGCCCACACCATTGATGTCCCTGTGCATCTGACGTGGAGAGGCCCTAGCATAGTGGCATGCTCAGTAACCCGTGATCATCAGTGTATCTTCCTAATCCACCTAGTACTACTCGGAGGTCACTACTTCCCACAAGCTAGGGCTGGCTTTAGGGCTATGGGACCGGTGCGGCTGCACTGGGCGCTGACCTGGACGGGGGCGATGTGCTCGTGGAGGAAAGAGGGCTGTGGTTAGCAATAACTTGCAATTTAAAAACTCCTGAAGCAGAGCTCCATGTGTGTCCAGCTGTCAGGCAACAATCAAAATGTCAAGATAACTCTTGACAGATCTGTATTTTATGTCAAGATAACTCCTGTGATTAATGTTCCTGCTAGAGAGAGACCAGAGTTTTGTCTGCAGTTTTGACTCGCCTTAAAGTAGTGTAGAGAGTTAATATGGGTGCTGCGAAGAACAGATCTGTATTTTATGTGGATAGCTGAGTGGATTAGTAAAGCTAGTCTTTACCAGTGCTTTAAAACAAACAAAATGCATGTGAGAGCGGGGCTATGGAGAGATGAGGGACAATTTTGCTGTGTGAAAGTGTGGGAATCCGAAGAGGAGGCAATGGGGTTGCACAGGGTGCCACCAGCACTAAAGCCAACCCTGCCACAAACCCATGTTCACCCCAGTGCGCCGTGCCCTGCTAATGAAGGAGGACCCTGCATGCTTGTTCGACTCATTGCAATCCTGTCACCTTTCGTTTGGTGCCCCTTAATCTTGCCATCAGTACTCTTGTTGGTAGCTTCCCTAACACTGAAACAAGGCTTAAGGAGTGAGCTACAACCTGCCATATGATTCACAGGTCTGAAGCCAGGAAGTGCTGTGTCAGGCCTATCATGGTCCATTATGGATAACTAGAAGGAACCCTACAGGAAACACAAAACTTTCATGGAGCAGTAATAGTTGAAAGGGACCTAACCAGGGAAGCCTTACATCCTTCTTTCCACTGGACAGTATATAGACTCAATTCCCCAGACTTAACCCAACCAGGGATGGAAGCCTTGCATTAGGACAGGAGGTAAACATGGCATGTCAATGCCCATCATAGACTGGAAGTGGGATCGCTGTACTTAAAATCCAGCACTAATCAACAACAACCCCTGGCAAAGAGGGAGGTGTGTCCAAGTTTCATTGCTATGCTTATGAAGGGTTCCCTTTGTTCCTGAATGGTGTACTAATGCTATCAGTTGCAGGTGGCATCGCTAATTGTGGGAGAAAGCTGAAAAGGACCAACTTGAGGATTGCACTCATGTTCCTTAAACAGTGATGGTGAAACATGAGGGGAACATATACAAAGTAAAAGAAGTCTTTGTCAAAGAAAATCGGTTATATTCTGATTCTTATTTAAATATGAGAGGAGACTTTCTAATGTCATCTAAGTGAAGACGACAGTCCCCTTGCCAAACTGCACATCCATTTGGCGATCTACCTGCATACAAGCTCTATATTACCAGACAAATTGCCAAGCAGGGAACCAGGTTTAAATACAAATAGCACATGTTTAAAAAGTACTAGCATAACTAATAGTATGCTTTGCAAATATATATACATATATTTTTGATTGTGTAATGTGTAAGCATCCATTCATAGGCTTCTCGGTGCCAACCATGAACAGCTGCTTGGCTGCTGAATTGAGGGTCTGTGCTATGATAAAATACGTAATTAATTCCGATTTAAGTCCAAGCTATATAAAGTGCAACCATTTTGCTTTTCTTTGGGATGCTGTGCAACACTTCCACTGGTTAGAACTTATATTTAAATCTCCAGCTATTAATCCAATTCCACATGTGTTTTTTATGTCTCTTGCATGTCTGGTTTTAACAGTACTCATTCACAAATATTGTTGCATTCATACTATAACTTAGATGTCGGTTTGGTCATACTCTCCTCTGGTAAGACCTCTTTTCTGTGTGCCCTTCTTACACTAAATACCTTCAACAATCTAATTACTCTTTAGTTCTCCTCCTTTTTGTTGCAAAATGGTCAATACCTTCACACAAGCACCACTGGTATGATTGTTAACCCCCATTCTCTTTTGGCATCCCTTCTCTTTAAACACTGAAACTAAAGTGTTTCTAAATGTTCTCATAGATACTGCAGGACCAATGCCGTCATGATGACCCCCGTTCTAAGTACCTATGGGTTGAAACATGCTGCCACACAGAACAAGAACCATTATGATTGTTTCATAAAAGGGACCCAGTTTAAATAATTAGTCTATCCCATTTGTTGATTGACTCCACAAAGCCCCCTTCATGGGCTGACCCTAAAAGAATATATGATCCGTAAGCAGGGTAAACATTAAAACAATTTATTTTCTTGAACATGATGGGATGATGGGAATGCAGACAGGAGGAAGTGGATGGTGAATGTCTTTTTTGTTGGGAGTGACTGCTTGGGTGGGATGGAGCTCAGTTTGACAAATTCCTAAAATGGAGAATGTTAGCCCGACGAAACCAGGCTGATGAAACTTTATGTCGAAAAAATATACTGGACCCAGGTTTGAAACCCGGTTCTAGTATTCAGAAAAAAGGGAAACTTCATAACAATTCTGAAATGATAGTGTTGGAAAATGGGTTATTGGTAAGGGCAGGTAAGTACCTACAATTAGCAATAGGCCACTAACCTCCACCTAGGTCCAGTTAGGTCTCAGTAAATTAAACCTAGCTAAATCCTTGGTAGCTTGGCAACGAGCGACAAGGCTTAACTTAGGAGACAAAGCGTAAAGCATTCAAATATCACACAACAGTAATTAAATAAAACACAGGAAACAGTTTAAAAATCCAAAATCAATTTATAAAAATAGATTATATTTTTATCTTTTAAATGACACCAAAACGAATATAATCGGATAAGGGGAACCGGAGATATGAATTTTTAAAGAATTAATGCTTTCTAGCGCATAGGAGCAGCTAGCGCTCAAAGGGTTAAAAAAGATCACACTGGAAAGGAGAAAAGTCCAGAGTTCAGGCCACCCACGAGGTTACACTGTCACACTTAATTTCAGAAGTGTTTGATTCAGGAAAGTGGTCCACAGCACCAGCCAAGGGTTCAGAGGCTCTGGTGTGCCTCTTGGGGTCTGGGACTACAACTCCCACAATGCACCTCTTCAACTTATGGAGTTGCTCCAAATGTCTCCAAATTTCTGGATCTTCTTCCAGAGGTGCTTTTTGTGTCCTCGAAGTGTCCATAACTTGATCCAAGGTTCCAGAAGCTCTGAGTTGCTCCTTGGGAGTTGGGACTACAATTCCCAGAATGCAACTGGTCAGAATCCTCAAATTGCCCCTGGACGCTGGTCAGCTGGGCTCTGCTTGCAGGACTTGATGCAGGGGACTCTGGGCAGCTCCTTTGTACCTGTAGCAAACAGGGAGTCCCTTATTGAAGCAGTAGAAGACAGGTGAAGTCCTTTTAGTGGTGAAGCCCAAGTGTGCAGCTGGTGCAGTCCTCCAGAGTGCAGTCTCCAGGTGCAGGTCAGGGGTCTAGCAGGGAAGTCCTTCTTCTCCTGTAGGTCTTCCTTGTTGGAATATGATAGGGATCTGGTAGGGAACTGAGGTGTGGGTGCAGGTCTGCCAGTTTTATCCCTGCTCCTGGGTGAAAAACAGGGGGGTCCTGTTTCTCCAATCAGGTGCATGGTCCTTCCCCCTGTGATGGCCACTTCCTGGGAAGTGTGGCAAAAATCAATGCCCAGGGAGCAACATTCCTCAAAAATCTATCATGGCTGAAAGTGATTTTTGGAGATTACATCTGGCTGAGCCCACCCACTGGTGTGGCTAAAAATCCTAAACACACCCCTCTCCTGCCCTCTCCTAATCTAATCAAGGGGGCACCTAATTGTCTGGGTTTGCAGGATGTGAGGGCGTTGCTGTGTTACTCCAAATGTCCTTCTATGCCTTTGAAGACCAGTTTAGCAGCCTTCCCCTCTCCTGCTTCACCATCTGCTGAGGGGAGACCTCCTCCCCCAGGCACATCTCTTTGTGTGGAGCCAGGCCACTTCACACCTCATCAAGGCAGCCTGGCCAGGCTGCCAGAGGCTGGCCAATCAGAGCACAGCAGCAAAAATACTGCAGGGCTGAAGTTGGCATCTTTTCAGGTAAAGTTTAAAACTCTTTGCCTGAACAAGTTATATTAAAACCAACAACTGGAAGTTGTGGGATTTATTATAATAATTAATTTGATACCAAACTTCTGGTATCTGTTACTTAAGGGGACTTTAACAATTAAAATAAAGTCTCCCCGTTCTAGCCTATGGAGGCCATTCACTACAATGAGGGAAAAACGAATGTGGCTGTTTTACCTCACCAGGGCTTATACAACTATTTTATAAGGCCCCTGCTTATAGTTACATGGCACCCAGCCCTAGGGGCACATAGGGCACACCCTAGGGGTGACATATATGTAAAAATACGGTAGTTTAAGACTTTGGAACTACTTTCAATTCCAAAGTTGAATTTGCATATAACTTTAATTTAAAAGCAGCCAGCAAGGCATGCGTCCCTTTAAAATGACATTGGGCACCTCAGTAGTGCACCTATGGGGGCACTACCTATGCTGGGGTCCCTAAACCCCCATGCCCTACCATATACTAGGGCTTATACCTAGGTTGACTTAGCCAATTATAATTAGCCTAATTTGCATACTGATTTTACACAGAGCACAGGCCATGGGACTGGTTAGCAGTACCTGAGGCACCATCAGAGTCAGGAAAACACCAGCAAAAAGTGTAAAATGGGGCAAAAAGTTAGGGGGCCTCTGCAATCAGCCCTGTTCTCTCACACAAGCCCCCTCACCCCCAGCCCACACGCCCAGGAGAATCAGCCCAACCCTGGGAGAGTCTTCCTTGCTTGTCAGGCGAGGAAGACAGTGAAGAGAACAGGTTGTCCCTTTGCAGGGCCTACTCTGCCTTACATCCTCCTGCCATGGTCACTCCCTTTGGGTAGTGAATCCATCCCAACAGTTAAACGACCCATCTCAAACTGAAACTTCCCTCTAGGGGGTCTTCCTCCTATCTCTCTCTGCCAACTTGGGTAGTGAGGTGCCCACCTCCCCTACCCCTAACTTTGCTAGGGCAACACCTAGCTTACCCAAAGAGGTCACACAACACTTGAGCAACCCCACCATGACCAACAGGGTCAGGGTGCCTACTTTGCTTTTGGCCCTGGGGTATGCCTCCCAGGCCAAGTGCAGTGCTGCCAGGAAGGCTAGCACCCAGCAGAGGCTACTGACAGCTGTCAGTACCCAGAACCGCACCCTAAGCTCTCCACTGACAGGTGGCTGAGCTGCTTTAGTGGCAACTGTGGGGTCCTGGCACCCCTCTTGCAGTCTAGAGTGGGGAGCTACCACCTCCTGTGGCAGACACCCTCCGTCCACTCTCCCTTCTGTCAGTGCAGGGGCAACACTCTGCATATGGACAGCTGCCTGACTACTCAGGACTTCCTTGGGGTCAGGTGAGGCCTCACCAGTGCCAACTCTGGGCTCCCCCCCTACTGGGGCAGAAGGCCTTTGGTTCCCTGGAACTCTCTTTAAGAGTGGCCCACCCTTCCTTTTCTTCTTTCCTTATCTTGGGGACCCCTGTCTCCTAACTGTAGGGACTGACTCCCCAGGACTTTGGGTTGGGGGGGGTGCCCTGGGCGACCGACCCATCTGGGACCAGACTCATCTCTGGGAGGTCATTGCCCAGGATACAATCTAGGGGAGGTCAGCACTGACTACCACCCTAAACCATCCAAGGATACCCTCCCTCTCTAGGGGATCTATGGCTACAGGTTTGGAGGTGACCTCCCCTGTGGCTATCCTGACTTTCCTGGTCTCTCCCGGGACATACATGTCTGGGGTCACTAACCAGTCACTCACTATAGTGTGACTGGCACAGGTGTCTCTCAGGCCAGTGGTAGGGATCCCATTCACCTGAATGGGGTGAAAGTGCCTACTCCCACCCTCAGGGATCACCAGCTTACCATCTGGTCCTGTCTCCCAGCCCAATGCTAGGAGGACTTCATCATCTGAGGAGTCCTCCTCCATGGCTACACTGGACAGCCCAGTGCTAACCACCTTCTTTGGACAGGCTGCATCTCCTCTGAAATGAACTGTCTGCTGACAGTCAAAGCAAGCCTTACTATCCAAGAGCTTTTTTAACCGTGGGTCTCCCTGTCTCTGCTTGTCAGAGTGGGAGTGGGATTTACTCTCCTCCTTCTTAGGGTTCTGGGGTACAGAGGGAGTCTCTGTGGTTGGCTTACCACCTCCCTCCTTAGGTTTTTGGGGACCTGACCCCCCCCTTCTTGGAGTCTCCCCCCTGGGACTAGACAACCACCCTGGTTCTCAATCACTCATCAGCTGCCTCCCCCAGCTCTCTAGGGTTGGTCAGCTTAGAGTCCACTAGATACTGGCGTAACTTTCTTAGATACAATTGGTCAAGATATGCTCTCTCATGATCAGATTGTATAACCCCTCATAAGTATTTACTTTGTTACCATGAATCCAGCCCTCTAGTGCCTTAAGTGAGATGTCTACAAAGTCAGACCAAGACTGGGTACTGACCTTCTGGGTGTCCCTGAACTTCATCCTATACTGCTCTGGGGTCAAACCAAACTTCTTGGTTAAGCACCTCTTCATACAAGGGTATGAATGTGCCTCCTCCCCACTTAAGGTCAGAAGCCTATCCCTCCCTGAGTTGGGGACCAACTCCCATAAAAGTCAACCCCAGTATTGAGGCCTAACCCTTCTCATTTGGAGTGCCCTCTCAAAGGCCTCCAACCACTTCTCTATGTCATCCCCCTCTACATAAGCAGGAACCACTCCCTTGGGTAATCTGGGGTAAAACCCCCCACCCATGGACACCTCAGCTTCTCTGTCGCTTCCACCATCTCTTTTCTCTTCCCTTGCCCACTTTTTCTTTTCTAGGGCCAGCTTCTCTGCCTCCAAAGCTATAAATGCTAGCTGGGCCTCCAGCTCTCTTTCCCTGAGGGACAGGTTCTCTCCTCCTGAAGGGACCCCCTTCCCCCAACTAGCTTTGGGTATGACCCTAGTGACTGTGTGCAGTGAGGACCGGTCTTCCTCATCCTCACTTAGGCTCAGATGCCCTCCCTCCCCTGAGTGGTTGGAACTAGCATCCTCCCCTGCTTCTTCCTCCTCTGGAGCTTCCTCTGGGCCTACTTCTTGGGCCTCAGCCCATGCTGTCAGGGATTTAATCAGGACCTGCTTCCTGAGGTCAGTGGTTGCAGGCAACCCCCTTGCAGTACACAACCCCCTAAGCTGGACTACTGTCAGTGTGGGTAGGCTAGCCAGATCAAGCTCCATGGTTCCCTAGTTTTGTGTCAACAAAAACTTTTTGCAAAATTGGAAACAAGAATTTAGAAAAATCACAAAAAATCAATAATTGAAATTAATTCAAATGAAAAATTAAAAACAATTTTTGCACTAGGACAATTTAAAGGATTTTTCATTTGTTTTACTTAAAACTGTAATGTGATACTGAACACAAGTACAGGATCCCACCACTGCGTACCAAAAATGTTGGAAAATGGGTTATTGGTAAGGGCAGGTAAGTACCTACTCTTAGCAATAGGCCACTAACCTCCACTTAGGTCCAGTTAGGTCTCAGTAAATTAAACCTGGCTCAACCCTTGATAGCTTGGTAATGAGCGACAAGGCTTTACTTAGGAGACAAGTTGCTCCTTTGGGATAGGAATTGCAAGAATAGTTGATTTTTTAAAATATGTTTTTGTAGTCCTTCTATTACTGCTGCGACCCAGGTGAGAAAAGACGAATGGTCACAGAAAAAGAAGAGAAGAAAGAAAATGTAAGCTGACAAAAAGTGTAGAGGCAAAATATGGTAGAGGATTTTGGGGAAAAGCAAGGCCCTAACATCATTGGGTGGGAATTGGAGGTAGGCAAAGAAGGGAGAGTAAAGAAAATTAAGTGTGCAAAGGGGGTATAAGGTTGCCCCCTCCTCTCAGATATCAGGAAAAATCACTGCAGGTGGAGGGCGATGAGTGGTTAAGAAGAATTGAAGAACAAAACAAACAGAAGTGGTGAGAGGGTTTAAATGCAGAGGGTACAGGGGAGAACCCCTGAATTAAAAAAGAGAAGTTACTAACAGGCAGGGAAAAAGGGTAAACAATATAAATGTGCAAAACAAACTGTATTTTTTTTTATAAAGATTTTTTATTGATTTTATAAAGGAAAGGTTAAGAAATGCAAAAGCGAAACACAACACCAAAAGAAAGGAAAAATTAAGGCACCCAAGGGTGTTTTGGGACGGTTGAAACAAAACAGTGGCTCCAATAGCGCCACAATCAGTAATTGCATGTACACAATAGGCATAGACTCCGTTGTTTGAATGATACTTGCATAATACTAATGTTAATACTAATGTTAACATTGTCTCGTGTGGGCTCTGACTTTTGGTAGAAAAAAGAAAACTGTGCAGTCTATGTCCACCGGATGCTTCCTAGCAGACATGCGCGCGCGTGGCGGGTCTCGCACCATGACACGCCAGGCGGACTACCTATCTCTCCATTCACCCCATATCTTGTTATATTTGTTCAGACATCCCCTGACTTAGTATACAGACTTTTCACATAACGCACACCAGTCTACACCTCGCCTCCACTTAGCTATTGTGGGCGCTGTTCGGGCCTTCCACTCCACCATAATGTCTCTTTTTACTACCAGGCAGGCCACCCCCAGGAAAATACGATCTGTCCTCCCCAGCCCCAACTCCCCCATAGCCCCCAGGAGGAGTGATGTGGGAGCTGTCTCCAGTTCTACATGTAGGACTCTCTCGACCTCCCCTATGACTGCCCTCCAATAAGTTGCTATGATGGGGCAGGTCCAGACCATATGTAAAAAGTCAGGATCTGGACAGGAGCATCGGGGGCAGTCAGCTGATGATCGCAGGCCTGCTTTGAAGAGTCTTTCAGGGGTGAGGTATGCTGTGTGTAGGCAAAGGGTCTGGAGTACTCTGAATCTGGATGTCATGGTCAGGGTTCTGGGGGCCATCAGCACATCTCTCCAGTCCTCCTCCTTTATGGGACCCACCCATCCCTCCCATTTCCGCCGTAGATCTTCAAGAGAGGGGGTGGCGTTAGAAAGTAGGGAACAGTAGATCTCAGAGACTCCTTTCTTGCCTAAGCTTCCCATCAAGGTTTTTGCCTCCATGGGACTATATTCAGGGATGTTGTCTCCCGGTCGGATATGCATCAGTAGTGCGGGCCCAAGCTGCAAATATTTGTGAAATTGGGTTTTGTTTAGTGAATAGATTTTTTGGATCACCTCAAAAGATCGCATATGTGACCCTTCCCAGACATCTCCGAGGGTAGATATTCCAATGTTATCCCATTTTCGGAATCCTTCTAGTGTTGAGACTTCCAGTAATCGTTTCCCTTGCCACAGGTGGGTCTGCTGAGTGAGGCGACCCCACCAGCCTGTAGCTTTCTGGGCCGCACGGCAACCCAGCAGCACCACCCTAGTGACTTCCGGGATATTTTGGGGAATGGGGCCACCATATAGTGCATTAAAGATCCCGGGGTAACCCCTTGTCTGGAGCTCGAGCCTATAAGCGGGGTCCGTCCAGCCTCCTCCCAACCAGACGTTGATCACTAATAAATGCATTGCAAGGTGGTAGAAGTAGATGTTGGACATCCCCAGTCCTCCGTCGTAGGAGTCTCTTTGGCAAGTGGTGAGGGCCAGTTTGGCATGGGAGCCATGCCACAAAAATTGCTGTGCCACCGTGTCCATCTCTATAAACCACTTTCGGGGAGCCGGGTATGGGAAATTTTGCAAGAGGTATAAAAATCTGGGCAGTATCATCATTTTGTAAAGTGCTATTCTGCCCAGCAGGTTGAGGAGCAACTTCCTCCATTTTTGGAGGTCTTCTTTAATTTTCTTTGTGAGTGGCGTGACGTTTAATTCCCATGCTAGTTCGTGTAGCAGGCTTATGTGCATACCTAAGTACATGAAGTTGTTGCACCGGATCGGAATATTTTGCTGCCAGTCAATGCATTCTCTGGAGGGGTGTAGCGGGACAAGAAGGGACTTACTAGGGTTCAGGGTCAGGCCAGAAGCTTGAGAGAAGAGGTCCAAGATTTGTAGGGTCCGCGGACCGCTCGTGGCTGGGTTGGAGAGGTATACGAGGACGTCATCTGCATACAGTGCCACCGGTCTTCAGGGCCTGCCGACCATGTCCAGCCCTCTATTACGGGATACTCTCTCAATAATTTCGCTAAGGGTTCTATCGCGAGCGTGAACAGTAACGGGGATAGCGGGCATCCTTGACGAGTGCCGGGGCGTATAGGGAACGGGTCAGAGATCACACCATTCACCTGGACTTGGGCGGTTGGGTTGGAGTAGAGTAACTTTACAAGGCCACAGAACTTAGGTCCAATCACATTTTTTTTGGAGGATTCGTTCCAAGTAGGACCAGTCTACCGTGACGAAGGCTTTCTCAAAGTCGAGGAGGAGAAGGGCTAGGGGAGACCGGGTCAGGATCTTGTGGTGTGCTAAGGCACTGTGCAGTCGTCTAATGCAGTGCCTAGTGCTGCGTGTGAACATGAACCCACACTGGTCTGGGTGCACCAATGCGGGGAGTGCGTCTCTCAACCTGTCGGCCAGCACAGTTGATAACACCTTAATCTCGGTGTTCAATAGGGATATGGGTCGGTATGCCGAGCGGTTACGCGACGGAGGCTGGGTCTTGGGGATTACTACAATGGTCGCTTGATCAATCCTGGGGGGGAAGCAACCTTCCCTCTCCGCTTCTGTGTACATATTTAGGAGATGGGAGCTCAGGATATCGCTGCATTTGTGATAGAGCTCCGCAGGGAAACCGTCCTGGCCGGGGGTTTTGCCCGATGGTAAGCTGGCTATTGACCCTGTGATCTCTGCAAGGGTTATCTCTGCATCGAGACTCTCCCTGGTTGCCTGCGGGATCTTAGGAAGTGTAATGTCTCCCAAGAGAGGGGACTGTCTTTCAGCGAGAGGTCTGGGGCGTCTCGCATATAAGTGTGCATAGTAGGAGGCAAAGCTTTGGGCGATTTCGCCTGGTGAGGTAGCAAGTGCTCCAGACTCGTCAGTGACTTCGGAGATGACTCTGTCAGCAAGCGGCAGCGTGGCCAGCTAGTGCAGGAGCTTCCCGTTCCTGTCACCCCAGCCGTATACCCGGGCCGCTGTCGCCCTCCAGGTATGCTTTGTGGATTCTAGAACCAAGTGTTTAATCTCTTCTCTGATCATGGTGAGTTGTCTTAGGGTGGAGGTTGATGTATCCCCGGTGTCTCGTCGCTCAAGGCGCAGCACTTTGGCTTCTAGTGCCATCACTTGTGCGTCTCGGGCTCGCTCCCGGATGCGAACAAGCGGCCAGATGTAGCAATCTTCCAAATTATGACTTGAAATTTGCGAGTCCCTGCGACTCGCAAATTGCAACTCGCAATTTGGAATGCAGTACGGTGTCTCAGACACCGACTGCGACTCGCTATGGGGTCGCAATGACCCACCTCATGAATATTCATGAGGTGGGTCGCAAATTGCGGCCCCATAGCGAGTAGAGGCACTCGCAAACATGGAGGCCTGCTGTAGTCAGCAGACCTCCGTGTTCGTGACTGCTTTAAATAAAGCAATTTTTTTTTTTTTAAGTGTAGCCCGTTTTCCTTAAAGGAAAACGAGCTGCACTTAAAAAAAAAAACGAAACCTTTAGTTTCGGTATTTCTTCAGGGCAGGGAGTGGTCCCTTGGACCACTCCCTGCCCTGAAAAAATATTTTTGGGTCCATTCACAAACTGGAAGGGGTCCCATGGGGACCCCTTCCAATTTGCGAGTGGGTTACCATCCACTTGAAGTGGATGGTAACTGCGACTCCATTTGCGACCGCGTACGCGGTCGCAAATGGAATTGCATCCCACTGCGAGTCGCAAATAGGAAGGGAACACCCCTTCCTATTTGCGAGTCGGAAATGCATTTTGCGAGTCGGAGCCGACTCGCAAAATGCATTTCTGCATTCCGGTAAGGCTTTTGCGACTCGCAAACGGCGTTTTTGGCCGTTTGCGAGTCGCAAAACCCTTGCTACATCTGGCCCCAAGTGTTTTGCGTGGCCCCGAAGGGTAGCCTTGCACGCAGCCCAGACCGTGCCCGGTGATCGCACCGATCCTAGATTGTGTTCAAAATATCGGGTGAGGTGGTCTCTAATCTCCAGGGTATACTCGCCTTCCTGTAAATGCCATGCATTTAGACCCCATAGTGGATGCCGGGTCGGGTCAGAGCCGCCTAGCCTGATTCGTACTGGTGAGTGGTCGGAGACCCCTCCTGGTAGTATCTCTGCTCCAGTGACCTTAGAAATGTCTTGTGCAGGCATGAACACAAGGTCGATTCTGACGTGTGATTGGTGGGCTGCCGAAGTGTGTGTGTATTATCGTGTTCTCGGGTGCCCAGTTCTCCACACCTCACACAGTCCAAGGCTCTCCGCCTACCCATTCAAGCCCGACGCCCGCCCGGATCAAGAAGCAGATATTATCCCGGAGACATCCAGGCTGGGGTCCATGACAGAGTTAAAGTCCCCTCCTAGCAGCGTGGGTCCCTGAGGGAGGCCCGCTAGTACCCGGCGGAGTGTGAGTAGGAAGTTATCAAACCCAGTTGGAGGGGCATAGGCGCATACAAGATTAAACGGTGACCCATGGAGTGATCCGGTCATCACCACAAACCTCCCCTGTGAGTTTGACCTCGTAGAAGTAACAACCATTGGTAGCGAGTGGTGAAGAAGAATGGCCACCTCTCTTGATCCCCATGAGAAGCCAGAGTGATAGACCCTGTTATATCCCCCTCGTGCCAGCATGGGGCTGACGGTGCCAAGTAAGTGGGTCTCTTGTAGCAAGACCACAGATGGAGCGTATCTGCGGAGTGTAGTAAATACTGCCGATCTCTTGATTTTGTCCAGCAGGCCGTTCACGTTCCATGAAAGAATTTGTGTCAGTGAGGGCCACATGTCCATTGTGTCAGTATAGTGTGACATTGGGAGCCCATCTGAGGGCCCGGGGGTGGCCGTCCCAAACAAATAATGAAAAAGGAAGCACAGGAAAGGAAATTTATTAAAACAACATTGCTAATTCCCAATATTAACTTCACCCCCCCCAACTCCACCCCTCCCCATACTTCTATCCAGGAAGCATCTGTCGCCCAACTACCAGAACGAGGTGACGCAGCTAGATGGGCTGCCACTAAGGTGGAGTGGTGGACCCCTCCATTCAGGTGGATTATCTACAATTGTTGAACAGAGACCGAGCTCTGCATGGTGACTGGTAATTACATTTACGGTTGACACATGTGGATGTGTTTCAGTCCATGAGTGCCGAAACCAGCGGCCTCCGTCGCCTCCAGCGGGAAGCATCAGAAGTCGTAGACCTGTTGTTAACCTAGTATAGGCGACTGGCTTAAGTTGTTGCTGTCCAACGTTTGCACCGGAGAGCAGGCTCTTGGGTTATTCGTGCAAGTCTCATCCACCCGGGGCGTGGCTCCTGGTTCACAGTTTTCACCAGGTGGGTCGCTGGAGTCTCTCTTTCTCCCTCGCCGCGACCTGGTGCGTCTACGGCTTCTTCGTGTGTTCGGTTGGGTTCCGAGTGCATTTTCAGTGGAGTTTCTCACCGGGCCAGGAGGCCCCCTGCGACTCCCAATGCCTTCCTCTGTCAGCCAGTCCCATGCCTCCTCAGGCGATTCAAAGAACTATGTTTTGCCGGCCATAATGACTTTTAGGCGTGCAGGGAAGAGGAGCATGTACGAGAGCTGCATCGCCCAGAGTTTTTCTTTGACCTGTTCGTATGACTGGCGTCGAGCTTGAACTTCGCGGGTAAAGTCAGGGAATATTAAAACTTTGTGATTTTCCCAGTGAAGGTCAGTAATTCGTCTGGCTTCTCTAAGGATGCTGTCTCGGTCTTTAAAATTGAGGAGTCGTGCGATCATAGGTCTTCTGGGCCTGCCGGTGGGGGCCGCGGTGCCAGGACCCTGTGTGCTCGCTCAACTGCAAACCAGGATGAGAGCGTGTGTTCCGGCATCCAGGATTTGATCCAGCGTTCCAGGAAATTGAGGGCCTTGCCATCTTTCGCTCGCTCTGGAAAGCCAATGAATTGCAGACTGTTACGTCTGGAGCGGTTTTCTGCATCTTCGGCACGCCGGTGTAGTTCCCCGGTGCGGGCCTGCAGCTGGGCCACTTTAGTCCTGAGATCGGCCAGGTCATCTTCGGTCTGAGAGACACGAGTCTCTACTACAGTGATACGACCTACTGCGTTCCTGAGATCTTGCCTTATGAGGCCCATGTCTTCTCTCACTTCTCCAGTCTTAGTCTCTACAGCTAGTTGTGATGTTTGGATTGCTTGTAGGATAGCGTTTACTCCGTCAGGGGCGGGGCCTCCATCGGGGCCATCTCCATCGCTCCGGAGGGCCGCTGGTGTGGTGAATTGGTTGATCTTTTGCTGGGATGTTGGTGGGTGCTTAGTCGCTCTATCTTTCCCCATGGTTGCTTAGGAGACCTGTTGCAGGCTATGGAATGGGTGACGGGGCTCCAGTGCCTTCATATGCGACTCTCCATGGTTCCGGTGCCTTTCTCAGTCCAGAGGGAGCAGTTATTCACTCAGTCAGGGAAGGAGTCTCCGACAGGTCGATTTCCCCTTCCGCCGGTGAGGCGATGAGGCCCGCTGCTCCCCAGGCGGACGGGAGGATCTCGGAGTCCGCCGTGGCTTCGCCCCTAGTCCCAGAGCGTCCACGGGGCTTCAGGTCAGGTCTTGAAAGTTGGATCTGTGTGCAACAGGTTATTCCATCGTTGTCCGGAGATTAGGGCAGTCAGCCCAACATATCTCCTTCTGTATCTCTGCCTCGTTGGGGGGGGGGGCACTGCTCCACTATACACAAGGCCTGGGACCCGAATCCAAGAGGGAGTGCACCTTTCTCTTACCTCTGGGTCGGGGCCCCTGCTGCACCACCGCCAAGGAACTGGTCCAGATCACTCAGTACGGGCTCCCCAGTTTCGGTCAGTCACCGTGGGGGGCCAGTCTCACCTCATCTGGCAAGCACTCACAGTGCTCCTCAGGCAGGCGGAAGGACCTCGGAGTCCGCCGCAGCCTCGGCTCCGGCCCGATGTGTCTACGGGGCCCAAGGTCAAGTCTTGGAAAAGGGACCCGTGTATAGCAGGATGCTGGTTGTTCTCCGGGCATAGGGCAGGCAGGCCGATGTATCTCCTTCTGTGTTCCTGTCTCGTAAAAGGGGGCCACCATACACAGGGGCTGGGGCCCGACACCCAGAGGGTGTGCGCCCTTCTCTTACCTCTGGGCCGGGCCCCTGTTATTTTACCGTTAAGGCGCTGGTCCGGATCACCCAGCGCAGGTTTTTCCTCCCTGCTCAGCCACGAGGGGGGGGGCATCGGCCCTGCCCTGTCCGGCAGGGGTTTTCGGCGTTCCACATCCACCCGCCTGGATCCCGGCTGCTGCTCCTCACGCCGGGCCACAGCAGTGCAAGTCCGCCCGGGCGGAACCTCACAGCCCTCCGCTGCGCTCTTCTAATTCATTGCTGCGCCTCCGGGCGGGCGCTCAGGTGAGAGTCTCCACCGCAGGGGACGCCATTTGTTCTGGTCCGGGACTCGGCCTCCGCCGGTCCTGGGCTGCTGAGCAGCGCCGCCGCACCGCTGTCTCTGAGACCAGCCGATCACAGCACTCACCTCCGGGGCCGCGCAGGATCTCCAGTCGGCTCGAACAGCGAGTTGGGCGGGTTATTCTGTGGGTTTTTTTCGGGTGCGCTCCGCTCAGGAGTGCACACCGCAACAGAGCCCACATCGGCCAGCTCGGGCTCCAGCCGCCATGTTGGTCGCAGGGTCGGCCTAACTTTGAGCGGCCGTCAGTGCACCGCCGCCTCGGGCTCAACAGTTTTTTTGGCAGCGCTGATCGCCGCACTCCCTGGGACAGTCAGGAATGTGAAGCAGAGCTCGGGATTGCGTTTATTTTGGGCATATGACGTAGGGGACCAGGGCACTCTCAAAGTGCGACCGCCATCTTGACACCCGAAGCCAAAACAAACTGTATTTAAGAATTTTTGCCAAGAATTACATTCACCAGGCTGGTTTTGTCAACCTGCTGAAATTCTTTCATGGCAAAAAAATCCTAATTCTCATAGCTTTGGTGATTAGAGAAGCGTGATTTTATTAAACACAAGGAGGCTAGCATTGTGCATTAAACTTTTATTTATCACTTCAATGCAGTAAATTATTCACAGTTCCATAGTAATTAATGTATTCATGAGAATTCCAATTTATTACAATATTCTCCTTTCAGGCAAATATTGTGTTGTTAGCTGCATCTTGTGTATCTGACAAAATTTGCATAACTCTTTGGCTATCTGAGAAAGCTTTTTGGACCTGCTTCCTCCCAACTTGTTTATGTAAGTCACAGCTGTCACATTATCCATCCTCAATAGCACTGTACCTCCCATTCACCTGATCTTTGAAACTGCAAAGAGCAAACAGTCCCACCACCAACTCCAGTGCATTGATGTGATCCTTTTTTTCCTTTCAGTTCCATTGTCCTTCTGTTTCCTGTCCCAAACACACTGCCCCCCACCATCTGAATTTGCTTGCATCTGAATCTATCACAAGATCCGGCACCAAACCAAAAACTGCTTTCCTGTTCTATGCATCCAAATTTTCCGACCCCAAGGCTAACTACAACCAGGTTACCTTCTCCTTCGCTTCCGCTGTCACCTGTATTTTGTCTCCATACTATAAACCTTTTGACAAACCTGACACCTCTGGGTGCTGCAAAGCTCTGTAATATAATGGATCTGGAATAATTGTCGGAACTGAAGATGAAAGGAACCTATCACACATGCCAACTCCCTGAAGGACATATCTTTCTTTCTCCTTGGATAGAATACCACTTTCTTCATCATTTTTATCCTTCTGTCTGGAAGCTGCAATTGAGCCTTCACTGTATCTGTTATGAAAGCTGGATCCCACTGAGACTAATCAACTTTTCCAAGTTGATAATGAATCCCAGACCTTCTAGACGATTCCTCACCACCTCTAGGTGACTTATCAATATCTATGGCTCTTGACTCATTGTAAGAATGTCTAAGTAAACAATTAACCTCTCACCCATTTCTCCCTCAAATAACCTACCACTGGTTTCAATACCTTTGTCAAACACCATGGTGCTAACGAAAGCCAAAACAGTAGACACGTTTAATTCATAAAATACCCCTCTATATCTGAATTGAAGATACTTTTGACTATTCTTTTTAATGGGTATTGTAAAATAAGTGTCTTTCAAATCCAATTTTACTATCCAACCTGACTCCTGCAAAATATTTCTTAGCTTGTATATACCCTCCATTTTGAAATAGTGATACGTTACACACCAGTTTAAAAGCTTTATGTTTACCTTCACTATCACCTTTTTTACTAACATCATTAACACTACTTTTGCTACTACGGTTTCCTGTTCCTGGCTCTTTCAACTAAAAAGATTATTTCTTGAAGTATATTACAAATCCTTCTATTATCCTGAGAACCCAACGATCCTGTGTTATTTCTCTCAATTCTTTTGCAAATTCTTTTAATCTGCACCCTACTCTTACCTGGATAGAGCCCGAAGTGTTGTTCATACCTTGTTGGGAAGAGTTCTGTTATCCTCTTCCCCTGTCCCCTAGATCCTCTTGCTTTGCCACCCATACCTCTTATTAGATAAATGAGCCTGGGGCATAATAACCTCTTGCTGTTCTTTTTCCTTGATTATGTTGGGACTGATAAAGTCCACACCCAAAAGGTTGCCCTGTCCTTCCTGCTGACCATATAAAGCATTCCCATTGAAAACTCTAGGCTTTGAGTTATGCTCTTTGTCCAGAGCGTTAGAAGTAGACACCTACTTGTTAAGGGACTTAACCATACCTTCTCCAAATAATTAGCCCCTGGCTTTCTCTGATGTCTCCTTCCTAGATAAGTCATCTAATTTTGGACTTATACGCATCACAGCAACTTTGCATCTTTCAGCAATTAAACTTGCATTTGTTTTCCCAAGAAACATATAGCTCTCTGGCACCATCCTCTCAAGAGTTCGCCATGAATATAATTCCCCTTCAGGAAAGTCCCCTCCACTAAATCAAAAACTCTTGCTAGAGGTCCTACTACATCAAGTAGTTTATCCTCTCATTGTTTTAGGACTCGTTCATATCCCTTTCGAGGATCTCTCCCCAGCTTAAATAGGTAAGTTATTAATTCAGGATCCAAATTTGGAGTCATAGTCTTATTTTTGCAATTAATGGTATTGAGCATTCTGCTCTCATCACATGAGCACTCATCTCTCATCACATTTCTCTTCTCTCTCTCAAGAGGTTTTCTAATTCTGTGTTTTATGTATTCTGCTAGGCCACCAGCCTGGACTCCTCAGACAACGCACCCCCTGAGGATCCAACAATTTATGTCCTACTGGATCCCTTACAATCTTTCCCTGTTCATCTTGAATTTCTTCATCATCCCCAAAATCATTCTTTGAGTACTTCTCATTTTCTAAATCCAAGAAAGATTAATCCCTATCTTCATAATGGTCTCAACAGCTGGTATTACCAGATACACAATCATTTGCACGGTTACTCTGCCTCTTTTTTGCGCCGCTAGAGACACCTTCCCTTAGCGAGCCACTTGGGACTCCTAAGTTCAAACCTTCAGAAACCTCTTCTACTTCAGTATGTCTCCTTTTCCTGAGACACTAACCTCCTGCATACCACTGAGGCTTCTGCCATTGTGAAATTTTACAATGTGCTCTGAACATTTTTTTTTCAAATATATACTTTTAAAACACTCAATAAATCACTCTCCTATTCTGTAACCAGTCTTACTACCAACTGTAACTGAAAACGCTTTCACTAAAAAACGTTTTCCGAATCTCATGTGATGTAATAATAAAAAGCTAAGGCCCTTTGCTCTAAAAAACTAGTTGCATTGCTTCAGCGAGTCCAATTTCCCTAAAAGACAAGTTAATTTTGGTGCATTCATTATTTAAAGATGGCTGCCCAACGTAAAAGATGCTGCTGAAGCCTCAAGGGCTCTAAATTGCCTTTATGCTTTTACCTTGGAGCACGTGGCTATTTTTAAGATGGCTGCTCACTCCAATCCATAAAGCCGGAAGGCTAAAAAATTGCCCACACTGTTCTCCCTTGCCGGTTGTGCCCAATTTAAAGATGACCGCCTGCATGTAAGCAATACTTTGAAGTCGAAAAGGGCAAAAATTGCCCTTAACAAGCTTGTTATGTTCCGCGAGCACCAACTCAGCTTACTTCCAAACCATCAAACCGTAACAACCTTAAAAGAGCTTGTTCTCTTTCAAAAACAGTAAAAACTACATTTCTTTCCTTATAACTATGTTTGTGTAATAATTATCAGTTAGAGAAATCTAATTAAGATCACTATTTGTCTAATATCAAATAAAGCAATCCATAAATGAGATTGTATAGTAATCAAAATGAAATTTACATTAAATATCTTAACAAATATATACGGTTTAACCTACAAATACTGCAATAGAGTGAAGATATACTTATCTGTTTAGAAGCAGTAAACAAACGAGGGATAAGATAGAATGTTGGGGAATGGTCTAGATTTTCTTTGAGTCATATTTTGTTCTAAAATGGAACTTTGAATAGTTTTCTGTTTGTAAGTGGTAAATAAAAGTTAATGCATAATGCTAGCCTCCTGTCTTGCTGTAAAATCTCACAAAACTCGTTCAATGTAAATAGTTCATTAGAACCAATTTATTTTTTCATTATTTACATATACGAGCTTTAGACATGATGTTGAAACTGTGAGATATTGCACTGAGTGTTCAGGCTGTCTGTGGGCCTACTGTTGGTCTAGAGATGCTGTTAGTGGATTAGGTATGCATGCCTTTTTGGAAAACAGCAGTTGGCACTGAGATAAAATAAAGATAAAATTGCTTGTCAAACACTTGCAGGAATAAAAGACTGTGCAATGGGTCTGGGCGTGGGTGGGTGCTAAATTGATGAGTTTATTACAACTTATGACAGCTATAATTTGAAGGTTCACTGATATATTTTGAAATTCTACAATATAACTGTAGATTTTCCAGAGTCTGGGGCTTAAGTGTAGAGAATAACTGAGATTTGCATAGCACTAGGTAGTATGAGAGTTATATTAAGGAACATTATGTTACTTTATATTACACAATGTTTAAATTCTACATGTCTGCCTATTTCATGGCTGCTTAACATTTCTCTTGCAAATAGATGTTTCTTTGATTGCGTGTTTGTTGTGGGGCTTTTGGTGTACAGATCAACCCAACATATCAGACCAATATTGTGTTGAATGTTGAGTTTTCCCCGCACCTGATTTTCAAGTGGGCACGGTGGTATCTTGTGAATATTCTGTCAAATCTGTGTGAGGTTGTTTATGGATGTCTCTGTGCAGTGTATTGCAGTGGTAGTGATGATCATTGATCCTCCAGTAACTATGTGATGTATAGTGTACAACTGTACTGATCAAATGAGTGTGAGTGGTTGTGCGTGAAGTGCACGGGGCTGATTGTATTGCCTACAGTGTTTAAGTGGACTTTCTTGTCAGGCTGGTAGGTTGGTTGTCTGTGTAATACTAGAGCAAGGATATTTGATATTTCAAAGTAGGTCAGCCTCTCTGTAGTTGTTATTTGATCAAGCGAGCACTGTCTAATCTAACTCGCCTGTGTACCCTGCTGCCTTCCCTCACTGTGCTTGTGTCTCTGCCTTTCTATCCTAGTTGTCTGTTCTCAAGAATATGTGGGTTTCCCTACATGATCTTGCTATTTTTAACAATGCAGTTGTGAGCGTATGCAATAGAGGTTCTAATTGTAGGCTTGATCACAACCTTCAGTTGGCGTGGGTAAGTGTGAGCGGTGTGGTTATAAGACAAGGTTTTTCCTTATAGTGGGGTTTCATAGGGCGAGGTCTGATTTTGGAACTGCCCAACCATTTCAGAGTATATCAGGTATCCCTGTTGATTGCTCTACAGAGTTTAGGGATTTCTTTCTCATGGTCCTCCACTTGAACTGTACGGACTATGTACGTATTACCATGTAAGAGCCCACCTATGAGAGCTATGACATAGATGGTGGGAAGAGGTAGATGGAGAGGCAGGCACATGAATCAGACAGGTAGATCGAAGAGACAGATAATCAGACAGGCAGGTATGTGCCTGTCCAAGGACAGATTAGTACTGCTCGACTGTCTGTAATGGAGACTAGCTACGCTATCTGTGATCGGTAGCTTGCCTGTGACAACTTAGAGATAGCACTGCTGCCTGCAATGAGCAAGGGGTTTCTCTAACAAAGGCAAGGGGTACCTCTGTGGCAAGTGAGGGATAGCTGTGAGGACCTTGTCAACTGACAGTTGAAATAGCTCTGCTCCCTCCACTAATGGAAGAGCTGATCAAGAGATGCTCTGCTGTGCCTGCCAAATGAACATGTAACATACTGCTCCTGCCTCTAACCAGGTGACAGTATAATTCCAGCCCTCATGCAAGTAAATTCTCAGACTTCTGGCCAGGAGAACCTGCAAGAGCAGGCAGACTTTGCTATTCCACGTCACTAACCAATACATTTATTTGCAAGCAAAAAAAAGGCCTTCCTCTTGCACCATTGCGCAGGGTAGGCGGCAATAACGTCAATATTTTTTACACTATTGATGTACTGTTCAGGGTTAGCGCCAACATTTTGGCACTAAACCTGAACAGTACATAGGGGCCCATTGTAACCAATGGTGTGCCCCCCCCATTTTAATGCCTGCTCTGAGCAGGCATTTAAAATGCTGCAAAGAAATCTTTTACATTTCTTTGCGTCATGTTTTTTCAGCCCCCATCACGGGGGAACACCTTCCTTACATACATTATGCCTGGAGCAAGCAGAATGAGGCTCAAGGGGTTACAAAGTGGCACAATGCATGCATTGCGCCACTTTGTAAATGTGATGCAGCAGTTTTGGCCTCGTTGGGCCACATTAGCATAAAAAAACGATGCTGATGTGGCACAAGAAGGTGCTAGGCCCTCCTAATTCCGGGCCGGAGTGTTCACAATATATGTTTGCTTGAAGAGCAACTAATCAATAAGCTGCAATTCAGAAGTGGACATGGTCACCTACCACCATAAGAGGGTGTAGTTCTAAGTAGTTTTCCCTTGTTAAGGCCCCCTACAGGGCCGGAAAGATCCAGGGGCATTCCACAGCTGAACTCTAAAGCACTACTCATGGCCTATTCCACATGGGTGAACTGTTCACATCCTGTTCTCTGATTGAAAGTGTTTGGATGCCTGACTGATGCTGGAGAGCGGAGTGTGTTTGGATTTGAGCAATAAGTGGACATTGTACTGTGACCGCGGGTCTTCTAGGTGGTTAAGGTATCACAAATGGGCTCTAGTATAGGTTGTTTGGTGGGAAGCTTTAGACCCCCTTGACTTCTCAGAGCAAGTTAACTGTAGCTACAATCTTATTCCATTCCTAGGGTGCGTGTAGGTCCTAGTCTATATCCAGGCTTTAGTGTCTCATCTGTCACTATGAAAATAGGTGAGGTTCGATACTAGGGTTATAAAGGAGGGTGCATCAGAACTCTGTCATGCTTTGAGTACCAGAGTAAACGCCACAGGGCAGTTCTTAATTTGTGCTGGTGGCTTCCGGTGCGGAGCACCAGCACTTATTTTTGAGGGCTGGCACTTATTTTTCTGCCTCAAGCATTTACTATGAGCAAAAGAATCACATGGAAAGATGGAGGAAGAGAAAAATTAAAAAGCATCACAAAGGGAGAAAGGAGAAAGCAGCAAGAGTGAGGTGAAGGGGCAGGGATTGGTCGTAAATGGATTAGGGAGGCCCAAAAAGGCTTCAGGATTATGTTTCCTCAGTATTCTGTGCTCGCATATTTAATTGCAGCAGCAGCTTGTTTCAGAGGAGAGCTTTGGGCACTGGCATGTTTTTATTTACAAACTAAGCACTGCCATACGCTCTTTATGAGTTTGACTGACAGTGGGTCGTGTGGTCAAGAATATCCTCTTTCAATGGTCAAGTATACATCAGTTGGGAGTTACCTGCCCAAGCTCATGTACATAGCCATTCTGTTCCTTTAGCGCTAAAAATGTTCAGAGTAAATCCCTGCTGTGCAGGAATTGGAGCAGGATTGCACCAGTGGGTATGAAAAATAATCTTAATATCATGGCACTGGATTATGATTGCTCTTGCAGCCATCCTGTGAGGATTTTGCAGCCTGGGTCAAAGCAGCCTTAGATATTATGGCACCACTGAAAGTCAAGACTTGTACTTGAAATAAAACTGCAGGCCCCTGGTTCTCTGAAAAAAAATCAAAGAACAGAGGCAGACAGGAGCGCAAATGGCAAGTAATTTGGCTCTTGCTTAGAAAGAGAAGCATAAAGCTCTTTTACTCATCTATAAGCATTCCACCTTTGAAGTCAAATCTACTTTTTATACTAACAAAATTAGATCAGCAAGTAACTCTTCTAATGAGCTTTTTAAAATGGTCAATGAGCTCTCTAATCCTTCTACTCAGTAAAATATGGATTAGCTATTTATTTTAGAGACAATAGTCTAAATGTATACTCAGAATGTAATCAATCTGATGCTCCGGACGGAGCCACTGAGGTGCAGTCTGCGTCCTCTGTTCCCAACACGCTTTCTGCTTTTTCTCTCATTTCAGTTTGCCACATCAAGGAGTAACTGATGAGCATGAAATCTGGCTCTTCCAGAACTTTGCAGCTTGTCACCGCTGAAGTGGCAGAATATCAGCAGAATATTTTCAATCACAGATTGTAAACATTAATCTTTCGTAATCTATGGAAAGAAGCCATTGTCATCCCTTTATGGAAGAAACCATCCTGAGAATTTGAAAAATTGTCGACCTATCTCTCTGTTGCCCACACAGTCTAAATTCTAGAGAAGTATATTAACCAGAAATTGGTTAAATTTATTCACACCCATTACCTCCTGGACACTCCTCAGAAGGGGTTTAGGAGTGAGACTGCACTTATTGCAGCAGTAGACTTTATCCAAGGCCAGGTGAATGAGAGTCTGAGTGGCTATCCTAGTGATGCTGGACTTATTGGCAGCTTTTGATATGGTCTCGCCCATTCTCCTGGTCCAATAACTACAGCATCTTGTGGCGAGCTCTACTACCTTGGATCTTCTTCACACCTTGTTTACAGACAGGGTTAAAATAGTCAGCTCCTGAGAATTTAGGGCTAGGGCTTTCAGCCTCCCATGTGGGGTGCCGCAGGGATCTGCTTTTAGCCCCGCCATTTTCAATCTTTGTTTCTCCCTATTTTGGAATAAGTGTGATCCTTTGGCTTCCATGTTCTGTCATATGCTGATGACAGGCAAATTATTGTGTCCATCATGGACAACATTCTTCTGGTAGTTGACAAATTTAAACACTGTATGACCAGCATCAGTATCTGGATGAAAGACAAATTCTTAAAGTTAAATGCTGACAAAACAGAGGTCCTCGTTTTTGAATCCCATCAAGCAATCTGGTCTCAGCTGTGGTGGCTGGAGGCTTGTGGCCTGCTATTCACCCTGTATGCAGCGACCTAAAAAATCTTGGGGTTCTCTTTATTTCCTTAATTTTGCATTGCAGATTAGCTGTACTGCCAGTACCTGCTTTTATATCATTAGAACTCTGAAAATAATCTTTCCCTTTATCCCTGGTAAACTTCGCAAATGGTGTTTGTCTAAAACAACCCCGAGCTACAGATATCTATAATTTCTAAAAGGGTAAGGCTGGAAGCCAGGTAGAAAGGCATGTCTTGTACGAGTGAGACTATGCTTTGCAGCACGAGCCAGCGCTGTTCAGCTATTCGTCGGGTATGTTGTGTGCAAGATGTGCTCTGTGCTCAACCAAGTGCTTCTGTTGTGCTGCTCCACTAGGAGGGAGGGAACTACCTCACTACAGGAGCTCAAAAGGCAACGGGAGTTGTGAATGAATGGGATATAATGCAGATATGTGAAATGAATTGCATTGAGAATTAAGCCTAATGATTAACTACCATTAATTTAGACTAGTAAAAAATAGTCCACAAATCAATGTTAAAACTAAAAATGTTTGTTCTTTCTCATGTATATGTTCACGTGTGGGATAAAGTTTAAGTTTTCATGAATGACAATTGTTTCTTTTTATAGAGATAAGTTAATTGTTCATTTAACCTTTTCGCTGCCAGGCCTTTTCCCCCTCAGGTGGCAGGCCTTTTTTTTGGCTATTTGGGGCAGTTCACGCTTAGGCCCTCATAACTTTTTGTCCACATAAGCTACCCACGCCAAATTTGCGGCCTTATTTTCCAAAATCCTAGGGATTCTAGAGGTACCCAGAGTTTGTGTGTTCCCCTGAAGGAGACCAAGAAATTAAGCTAAAATACAGCAATTTGTTGTTTTTTTTAAATGGGAGAAAAGGGCTGCAGAAGAAGGGTTGTGGTTTTTTGCTTGAAAAAGGCATCAACAAAGTGTTTGTGGTACTAAAATCACCATCTTCCCAGCTTTCAGGAACAGGTGGACTTGAATCAGAAAACCACATTTTTCAACACAATTTTGTCATTTTACTGGGACATAGCCCAGTTTTACTATTTGTTGTGCTTTTAGCCTCCTTCCAGTTAGTGACAGAGATGGGTGTAAAACCAATGCTGGATCCCGGAAAGCAAACCATTTCTGAAAAGTAAACAAAATTCTGAATTCAGCATTGGGTCTTTTGTGTAGATCCTACAAGGTTTTCCAACAAAAAATAACAGCTGAAATAAGAAAATATTGAAATTGAGGTTAATTGAGGTCATTTTTCTCCACATTTTACTCTAACTTTTTCCTGCAATGTCAGATTTTTTAAAGCAAATTACGGTTACATCTGCTCCACTCTTCTGGTTGTGATCATATATAAGGCCTGTAGGTTTATCAAGAACCATAGGTACCCAGAGCCAATAAATGAGCTGCACCTTGCAATGGGTTTTCATTGTATACCAGATATAGGGCAATTCATTTGCTGAAATATAAAGAGTGAAAAATAGGTGTCAAGAAAACCTTTGTATTTCTAAAATGAGCACAAGATAAGGTGTTGAGAAGCAGTGGTTATTTGCACATCTCTGAATTCCGGGGTCCCCATACTAGCATGTGAATAACAGGGCATTTCTCAAATAGTTTTTTTTTTTACACACTGTCTTACATTTGGAAGGAAAAAATGTAGAGAAATACAATGGGCAATAACACTTATTCTGCTATTCTGGGTTCCCCCAAGTCTCCCGATAAAAATGGTACCTCACTTGCATGGTTAGGCCTAATGCCTACGACAGGAAACGCAACATGGACACATCACATTTTTACATTGAAAACTGACTGTGTTTTGGAAAGTGCCTAGCAGTGGATTTTGGCCTCTAGCTCAGCCGGCACCTAGGGAAACTTACCAAACTTTTTGAAAAATAGACACCTAAGGAAATCCAGGATGGGGTGACTTGTGGGGCTCTCACCAGGTTCTGTTACCCAGAATCCTTTGCATTCCTCAAAAGGTGGCCCAAAAAAAAACACTTTTTCCTCAGATTTCGGTGACAGAAAGTTCTGGAATCTGAGAGCAGCCACACATTTCCTTTCACCCAGCATTCCCCCAAGTCTCCTGATAAAATGGTACCTCACTATGTGGACAGATCAAAATGATCAAATACTAAACTACCTGGTTTTGTGGGTGGGGGACATCTGCGTTTTTGGTCCTGGGCTCAGCAGCCATATAGGAAAACGTACCAAACCCAAACATTTCAGAAAACTAGACACCCGAGGGAATCCAGGGAGGTGAGACTTGCGTGGATCCCCCAATGTTGCCATACCCAAAATCCTCAGCAAACCTCAAATTTAGCTAAAAAAATCACATTTGTCCCACATTTCTGTGTAGGATCACCGCACCGGGACAAATGTCCTACCACCCAACGTTCTCCTCAATCTCCCGGTAAAAATTATACCTCACTTGTGAAGGTGGGTCAAGTGCCTGTGACACGGAAGAGACAAAAACATTTCAAAATTGAAGTGGAACCAAAGCAGTTCCAAAAAGGCAGTTTGTAAAAAAAAATTTAGCCTGACAAGTGGGGCAGAATTTTTTTTTATCGGTATAGAGATTCCTGAAGGTTCCATCACAAAAATGTAGGTAAAATGTGCTATTTCCAGCAAAGTAGGAGGTTTGCAGGGCATTGTGGGTAAGAAAATTGTGCAGGGTGCATGGGAAGCATACCACCCTGGACTCACCCAGATGTTTAGTTTTCAGATGTGTCTAGGTCTTGTGAATTTTTCTACATGGCAGCGTCCCCAAAGTCCAAAAAGTGCAGCCCTCACCATTCTAAGTGGGACAATTTTGAGAGTTAGCCAAGCTCTCATGGCCCAAATGTAAAACCGAAACCCAAAATAATCAAATGTCCTCTTGCTTGCTGTGGGATAAGATAATTTAGTGTGCGGGGGAGAGCTGAAAGACTGTTACCCACTTCAGTTGGTGGCCATACTGGTTGGTAGCCACCACCACACCATTGTTTTTTTTGTATTCCCTGGCATCTAGTAGACTTTCTGCCCCCCGGGGTGTGGATTGGGGGTAATTGCCCCATCTGCCCACTGGTGGGCAGAACAACTTTGGCCCCATTCATTTGGGGTGGTGGTATGGCCATACCCCACCCTCCCTTTTTGAAAAAGAAATCTTCCCTGGTCTCTGGTGGGCTTTCTGCCCCCCTTGGGGGCAGATGGGCCTTCCAAAAATAGGCCAATATGCCCCCAAGTGGGGCAGATATGGCCAACAGTAATGTGCCCCCATGGGGAGCGGCCCTTGCCCAAGAGGCTGCCCCCCAAACAAAACACACACATACATACACACCAAGTGGTTTCTGCCACCCCCAGGGGCAGATCAGCCAAATTACATTAGGCCGATCTGCCCCCAAGGGGGGCAGAAATGGCTAAAAATAAATGTTCCCCCCAGGAGAGTGACCCTTGCCTAAGGGGTTGCTCCCCTCACGTGAAACTGACAAAAAAAAAATCCCTGGTGTCTTGTGGTTTCTGCACCCCTTGGGGGCAGATTGGCCTAATAGAAATAAGTCGATCTGCCACCAAAGGGGGGCAGAAACGGCCTTGAGTTAATTTTCCTGCCAGGGGAGTGACCCTTGCCTAAGGGATTGCTCCCCACATATAAAAAACAAAACAAAAAAAAGATCCCTGGTGTCTAGGGGTTTCTGCCCCCCCGGTGGCAGATCGGCCTAATTATAATAACCGTAAAATAATTTGCCCCCCTGGGGAGCGGCCCTTGCCCAAGGGGCTGCTCCCCTTATGCATAAAAAAAATTCCCTGGTGTTTAGTGGCATTCCTGCTGCCCCTTCGCACAGCAGAAATGCAGAGGGAGACATGAAAGGAGAGGAAAGGCCATTCCTCTCCTTTCATGCCTCTCTCGCTCCTCCACGTGATCGGAAGAGAAATGCAAAAGCATTTCTCTTCCGATCCGCGCTAGAGGGGTAGGCCTCTGATGAGATCGGACATCATCAGATCCCACAGGAGGGTCGGGGCGCGGTTGGAAGGGGAAGCGATTCCATCCATCCCTGCCAAGGGGAGGGAGGTTGCTTGGCTCTTGAGGGAAGCGCTAGCAATATAATATTTGATCTAATTCTTTTCAGTTCTTAAATTCGTAGCACTCCTCAGATTGCTGGTCGACGCGTTTCAGCCCTTTGTCTATGGGCCTCATCATGACAAAGGAAGTGGTACCTATATAAAACATATATATCATGCATAATACTTATTCTTATAAAAGTACCTATATTATCAATAATGCCACCAGGGTCCATTTATAGCCTGGTCACCTACGACTCTGATTTTCACCTTGTGAGCAATACCGTTATATCGTTTTTTAAAAAAAAAGGCACTTATTGCCAACATTAATTTACAAACATACAATATTTATAAATTAGTAATATGGTGAGGCCAACACTCATATCCGTGTGTCTTAAAAATGTGGGGTGAAGTAAGCACCACGTTCCCAAAAGGACTGCAATTAAAAAACTGAGTGCAAAGATTATTTCAAGTAAATCACCAAAAGTGTAACTTGAATCCTGGAAAAGCTTGTGTATTAGATATCAATCAAATGGTGTGCATTCAACCACACTGACCTTTATATCAGTTACGGAAATTAATCCAATCTTGAGCAAGAGCAAGACCATCCAAAAATGTTTTCTAAGATAATATCAAGATGCACGCTGGATGGTGTGGTAATGGCCCATATCACGGTGTTTCCGTTCAAATGCATTTTAGAGGAACCTATTGTATACAAAAATAAAATGAACCTGAATTATCCCATTAGTGGTATTTCGGTATGTTGAATTATGTCTCCTACTGCATTACATTCATAATGGCATAGAAACGGAAAATAACTCACTTGGCTGGTGAAAACAGTCCTCATGCTCTAACCTAGTAATGGTAGTGGCAACTTGTGTTTGCTAATGCTCTCGCGTATGTGCGATGACTTTAAGAGACACTAGTTCTGGCACGCTCGCATTTGAACAACGGCTGAAGGTCAAAGTTTAATAGAAACCCAGGATGCTTACCTCCCAGAGGAAGAGGTTTTTCCTGTATAGCGCACCCCCGTGTGCGCTGCCATGCTGTAATATGCACCAGATCATTATGATAATGAAAAGTTGTTATTAAAAACCAAGATATTCCAAAAACTAGTGTTGAACTGATAATTGAAAGTGAACACAATCACTCCTAAACTTAATAAAAGTGACTCATCTTCATGGAAAACAATGACAGTAATTACGTTACAGATGTAATCGACATTATTGGATATCCGACTCGGATGGTAAAGTTATCATGTATAGCATAAACCCGTATGAATAGACCTATTATGTTCTTTCAAACTATTAAAAAGTGGGAAAATTATTACTAAAACTAAAAAATAAAGGGGGTCATTCTGACCTCGGCGGTAAAAGGCACTTACCGCCAGTCAGAAGACCGCCATAACACCGCTGCGGCCGCGGTAAACCGCCACGGTCATTCTGACCCGCAACTGGCAAACCGCCAAAAACCCGACATCCACAAAAGTCCGCCACACAAAAGGTCAGCGAAAATATGGCGATGACCAAACCTCCACCGTCACGCCAACAGAAATACGCCCATACCATTCCGAGCCACAAATCCACGCGGCGGTCTTTCAAACGCGGTATTCCATTGGCGGTACACACCGCCGCGGTCAAAATACACACACACATAGAAAACTCGGCCTCATTGGTCAGTTTGAAATACACACACCTGATACACATACTAACACCACTCCCACACACCCAACACAATATAAAACACACACCCACATCACCCACAAGCCCCTACGACCCAAAATTCTTGACGAAGGCTAGAGAGAGCACAGATTAGACAATCCCACAACACCATCACCCACACAGAATCCACACACCAAACACCACACACCACCACACGCACCACACTCATCACCACAAACGCCACCCCACACCTCAACCACACCACCCCATGGCACCCCAAAGACACCCCAGGTTCAGTGACGCCGAACTCAGGGTCATGGTGGAGGAAATAGTCCGTGTAGAGCCCCAGCTCTTCGGGGCACAGGTGCAGCACACAACAATTGCCAGGAAGATGGAGCTATGGCAAAGGATAGTGGACAGGGTTAACGTGGTGGGACAGCATCCACGCAATCGGGAGGACATCAGGAAGAGATGGAACGAACTACGGGCGAAGGTGCGTTCCATGGTATCAAGGCACAACATTGCGGTGCAGAAGATTGGCGGCGGATCCCCACCTACTCCCCCCGAATTTACCGCATGGGAGGAGGAAGTCTTGCACATCCTGCATCCTGAGGGCCTCGCAGGAGTAGGCGGAGGAATGGATTCTGGTAAGTCAAATCTTCAGTACTGCTTCCCACCCCCAACCCACCTGCATGCCAAATCATACCCCCACCCTCACCCCCACCCCCATCACACCAACTCCTTGCAAATGGCTCACCATCACAACCCACCCATCCCAACACCATGCCCTGCATGCGACCACAAAGCATGGACAACCATCACCAAAGAATGCCCACTGCACACACACATCACCCCCACAAGCCACCCTCACAAAAGCCCCCACAAGGAAATGCCTGCACTTGTGTACACGAACACCCACCCATCACACGAAATGCTACACACAGAAGCCATAACCATACCTTTATACCCCTGCAGGACCCGAACACCACCACACCGCCACGGAGGGTACAGAGATGTCCATCCCACCCCCAGAAGAGGCCCCCAGCGATGACAGCAGCTCTGTCTCCCTGGAGCCAGATGACCAGCCCGGCCCATCGGGGACCTCTGGACAGTCGGTTCCCCACAGACAGGCACAGGCTACACCAGACCCAACCCCCTCTTGGAACACCACCACAGCTCCCACCCAGCGGGCCCATGCCTCTGTCTCCAGGACACGTCAATCAGCGGTGTGTCTACCACTACAGGGCACCCAGGTTGACCCACCACCCCAACAACAACAGGGACCTGGGGGCAGTGGTAGTGGGCACACCGTCCAGGGGACAGAGGCCCAGGGACACAGGGGAACTGGGAGGGCTGCTGTGCGACAGGGGGGGGACAGGCCCGGGGAACCGACTCTTCAAGAGGCCCTCTCCTCCATCATGGGAGCATACCACCGCACCCAGGAGACGATGGCGACGGTACTGGCCCGGTTCCAGGAGATCCAGGAACTGCAGGAGGAACGGTACATGGGGTTCAGGGAGGAACTGAGGAACATCGGTTCCGCAATGGGGACCATCGTCGTGGCCCTTACCCAGATCGTCACCACATTGCGGGACCATGTGGCACCCCAAAGGGCCCCTGTCACTAGCCCAGGCCAGGAACAGCCTACCACCTCCGCCGGCGCTAGTGGACAGGAGGCCCCCACACAACGACAGGCCACCAGAACCCCACCTCCTGCAGGAGAAGAACCACCCCGCAAGCGGAACCTGAGATCTCACAAGAAGACAGAGTAGGATTGCAAGACCCCTGCCAGCCAAAGATACCCCCTGATGTCATCCCACTGTCCCACATTGTCATCCTGTCCAAACTTGAACTGCCCCTGCTCCATCCTTCCCCAGGCATATGGACAATGCACCTGTGCGACTGAGAACTGGACTCTGCCATGGACATTACTCCACCCCCACCCATCACCGTTTCACAATCATGAACCTATATGTAGCACTTAAAATAAATTACTTATTGCACTAAAAATAACAGGAGTCTGCTTGTATTCTTTACAACTGTATTACACATAACGGTGCAATAATGTCCAGTTACTTTGTGATGACAACATACCAATTTCAATAAGCTTTAGTCCATGGGCAAACAAAGCTGAAGTCAGGCAGTGGGTCACACAGCTCTGCAAAGGGAAGGGAAAGTCACAAATCAGTCAACAGGAACTGGGGGGAAACACAGACAGTGGAGACCCATGAGGCCGTAAGTAAATGTTAAATGGCGTGGGGGATTCTTACCTGTGTGCTACTGAAAATATTGTTGTATGACTGTATCCCTGTTGTTCGTGTCGTCCCCGTCGTCTTCCTCCTCTTCACTCTCCACAGGCTCCACAGCTGCTACAACACCACCATCTGGACCATCCTCCTGCAGAAAAGGCACCTGGCGTCGCAAAGCAAGATTGTGAAGCATACAGCAGGCCACGATGATATGGCACACCTTCTTAGGTGAGTACATTATGGATCCCCCTGTCATATGCAGGCACCTAAACCTGGCCTTCAGGACCCCGAAGGTCCTTTCTATGATCCTCCTAGTGCGCCCATGGGCCTCATTGTACCGTTCCTCTGCCCTGGTCCGGGGATTCCTCACTGGGGTCAGTAGCCACGACAGGTTGGGGTAACCAGAGTCACCAATTAGCCACACACGGTGTCTCTGTAGCTTTTCCATCACATAAGGGATGCTGCTATTTCGCATGACATACGCGTCATGCACTGACCCAGGGAACTTGGCATTTACATGGGAGATGTACTGGTCAGCCAAACAGACCACCTGGAAATTCATCGAATGATAACTTTTTCTGTTTCTGTACACCTGCTCACTTTCTTTGGGGGGAACCAAAGCCACATGGGTCCCATCAATGGCACCAATGATGTTGGGGATGTGTCCAAGGGCATAGAAATCACCCTTCACTGTAGCCAATTCGCCCACCTCAGGGAAAATAATGTAGCTCCGCATGTATTTCATCAGGGCAGACAACACTCTGGACAAAACCTTCGAAAACATAGGCTGAGACATCCCAGATGATATGGCCACTGTTGTCTGAAAAGACCCACTTGCCAAAAAATGCAGTACTGACAGAACCTGCACCAGAGGGGGAATTCCTGTGGGTTGGCAGATAGGGGACATCAGGTCTGGCTCCAGCTGGGCACACAGTTTATGTATAGTTGCTCTGTCAAGCCGGTATGTAAGTATGATATGTCGTTCTTCCATTGTCGACAGGTCCACCAACGGTCGGTACACAGGAGGATTCATCCTTCTCCTCGCAAGTCCCAGCGGACGGTGCCTAGGAAGGACAACATGGAGCACAGAGTCAAGCAACCCACAGGTTCGCACACACAGCTTGCACAGTACACGAATCGCCAGGCATTGAAAGGCTTGTATGAGTGGCAATGCAAGGCCTAGGCCTGTGTGACGCAGTAGAAATCATGCCATGTGGGCCCTTGAAATGGCGGCTGCCTGACCTGTGAAGTGTGACAGTGGGATGTGAGGTCACTGCGCTGGCGTGGCACACCGTGGCGGTAGGCGGTCAAAGACCGCGGCGCAAAGCAGCATTGGTTAACATTGAACCCTATGGGTCTCAGGAGCCAATGACGATGTGCGCCGGCGGTCGCGGCACGCACCGCCGCGGTATGCACCGCCGAGGGCGTGACCACCATTTTCTATCAGCTTAATCACTCGAGACCTGATCATCCACAGGAGAGGACCTATACTCCAAGTGCTGCTGTGACCTCGGTCTGGGAGATACAATGGCTGCTGCGACTGGGGAAAGGGCCCCTGCCTTCACTTCCGAAGAATTGGAGAAACTTGTTGATGGGGTCCTCCCCCAGTATGCGCTACTCTACGGTCCTCCAGACCAACAGGTTAGTACACACGGTGCACGTAGAATGGGCTATGCCTGTGTTGAGTGGGGTGTATGTAAGATGGTGGGGAGGGGAGCGAATGAGGAGTGCAACGCATGAAAGATGAGAGCATGTGTCACATGGCAAGGTTGGGGAGGGGGGGGCCACTCACATTGACCAGGCAGAAAACTGATGCGATATCCTTTACCACCCTGTACATGTCACATAGGTCAGCGCCCATCAGAAGATCGATATTTGGCGTGCCATCGCCAAGGACGTCCGGGCCCTGGGGGTCCACAACAGACGGGGCACCCACTGCCGAAAGAGGTGGGAGGACATCCGCCGCGGGACCAGAAAGACTGCCGAGTCTCTGCTGGGGATGGCCTCCCAGCGTAGGAGGGGTGCCAGCCGCCAATTGACCCCCCTGATGTCCCGGATCCTGGCGGTGGCCTACCCCGATTTGGATGGGCGCGTGAGGACATCACAGCAGACACAAGGGGGTGAGTATCAGCACATTCTACTATCTTTGCGCGCAGTGAAGGTGTCTGGGTGGGGGAGGAGGGCTGTGGCTATCTCCAGGCCAGGGCGCATTCTGTAGGCTAGGCCCCTCCGTTAGACACGGCCCTGTCCCCCCGCCCCCCACCTCTGTAGGGTGCCAAGTACAGCTGTCCATGGTCCGGCCTCACCCATGTGTGCATTTGTCGTCCAGAAACCTGTAGGCCTAGTCACAATAACTGAGTAGTGTACCCCGATTGCGCGGCCTAGTTCAGGGGGCTTCTGTGTCTGTCCTCTCCGACAGCGGTGTTGGCAATGCATGCACTCAACCTGTCTTCATTTCTCCCCCCCCCCATTTTCTTTGTCTTCCTGTTCATGTGTGCATTAGCATCATCAGGCGGAGGAGAAGTGGCATCGGCGCACGAGGGAGCTGCATCTCACATGGCCCCGGAGGGCCATACAACAGACTCCGAGTACACCAGTGAGACGGAGGGCGAGGGGAGCTCCACAACAGGGACCCGTGGAGACGTCAGCGACACCGACACGTCCTCGGAAGGGAGCTCCCTAGCGGTGGTGGCAACATCCGTGCCCACCGCCACAACAGGTACAGCCGCCACCCAGCGCACCAGCCCCGCCCTCCCAGCAGCCCCTCAGCCTTCGCTCCGTGCCCGCTCGCCCAGGAAGGCGGGCATCTCCTTCGCCCCAGGCACCTCAGGCCCTGCCCCAGTTACCCCTGCTGCCCTCAGTGAGGAGGTCATTGACCTCCTCAGGACACTCATTGTTGGGCAGTCTACCCTTTTGAATGCCATCCAGGGTGTAGAAAGGGAGGTGCATCGGAGCAATGCATACCTGGAGGGCATTCATTCGGGTCAGGCTGCCCATCAGCGATCGTTCAACGCTCTGGCCTCAGCACTGACGGCAGCCATTGTCCCTGTCTCCAGCCTCCCTCTTCTGACTCCCTCCACCCAGTCCCCGTCTCCTGTTCCTCTGCCTATCCCATCCACACCATCAGACCAGCATGCACACACCTCAACACCCAAGGGCAGCTCATCCAGACATAAGCACCACAGATCACACAAGCATTCACCCAAGCAACATCCAGATGCAGACATGCCAACAGTCACTACCACCTCTGTGTCCCCTACCTCCTCATCTCCCTCCTCCCTCCCTGTGACGTCTCCACTCACACCTGCATGCACACCACCATCAGCCAGTACTTCCATCACCAGCACACCCTCCATTACAGTCCACACACGTGCAGTCACCACCCCCACTGCCATTTACACGTCCCCTGTGTCCTCTCCCAGTGTGTCTGTCACCCCTTCTTCCAAAGCACACAAACGCAGGCAGCCACCCACCCAACAGCCATCCACCTCACGACAGCCTCCGTCACAGGCACCTGCACCCAAAGACAGCACACTTGACTCTCCTACGACCACATCCTCTTCCTCCACTCCCAAACCCACTACACCTACCCGTCCCTGTCCTTCCCAAGTCCTTTTCCTTTCCAACCTTGAGCTCCTTCCAATCACTGACCCACCCCCTCCATCTGGTAAGAGTAAAAAAAGCACCTCAGCCACCACCAGCCCTGCATCTACTGTAACCAAAGTGCAGGGCTATTGGAGTCCACCAGATCATAGGGCAGGAACATCGGCCAGCAGCAAGGGGACAGCCAGCCCACCCCCTGGGAAGAGGACAAAAAAGAAGAAGGCCCGCGTGACAAGAGTGAGACGGCTGCCACCAAGGACAGTAGCCTTGCCCCGTCACCTGCCACATCATCCAAGGGAGGCAAGGGCCACAGAGCTTCAGCGAAGGAGGGCAAGGGCAGCAGGGCGGAGAAGTCAGGCAGGAGGCGAGCTGCCCAGGAGTGCCCCACCAGCCCCATTCCGGGTGTGTCGGACGACACCCACGGGCCCAGGACTCCATCACAGGAGGACGCCGCGACGGCAAGTTCGGATGGTGAATGAGCGGGAAGTCTTGGCCAGGTCTGGCTCCCTAGACACACAGGACAAGCACCGCTGAACAGGGGCCTGCCGGAACAAGAACTGCTGAACAGGGGCCCGCCGGAACAAGAACCGCTGAACAGGGGCCCGCCGGAACAAGAACCGCTGAACAGGGTCCCGCCGGGACAAGAACCGCAGAACAGGGGCCCGCCGGGACAAGAACCGCTGAACAGGGGCCCGCCGGAACAAGAACCGCTGAACAGGGGCCCGCCGGAACAAGAACCGCTGAACAGGGTCCCGCCGGGACAAGAACCGCTGAACAGGGGCCCGCCGGGACAAGAACCGCTGAACAGGGTCCCGCCGGGACAAGAACCGCTGAACAGGGGCCCGCCGGGTCAAGAACCGCTGAACAGGGTCCCGCCGGAACAAGAACCGCTGAACAGGGGCCCGCCGGGAGGAGCACCGCTGAACAGGGTCCCGCCGGGACAAGAACCGCTGAACAGGGGCCCGCCGGGAGGAGCACCGCTGAACAGGGTCCCGCCGGGACAAGAACCGCTGAACAGGGGCCCGCCGGGAGGAGCACCGCTGAACAGGGTCCCGCCGGGACAAGAACCGCTGAACAGGGGCCCGCCGGGACAAGAACCGCTGAACAGGGGCCTGCCGGGAGGAGCACCGCTGAACAGGGGCCCGCCGGAACAAGAACCGCTGAACAGGGGCCCGCCGGGACAAGAACCGCTGAACAGGGGCCCGCCGGGACAAGAACCGCTGAACAGGGGCCCGCCGGCTCTGCACCGCTCCGCTGGGGCCTTCATCTCAAGCACCGTTCCGCTGGGGCCTTCATCTCAAGCACCGCTCCGCTGGGTCCCGCCGTCTCTGCACCGCTCCACTGGGCCCTTCATCTCAAGCACCGCTCCGCTGGGTCCCGCCGTCTCTGCACCGCTCCGCTGGGCCCTTCATCTCAAGCACCGCTCCGCTGGGTCCCGCCGTCTCTGCACCGCTCCGCTGGGGCCTTCATCTCAAGCACCGCTCCGCTGGGGCCTTCATCTCAAGCACCGCTCCGCTGGGTCCCGCCGTCTCTGCACCGCTCCGCTGGGCCCTTCATCTCAAGCACCGCTCCGCTGGGTCCCGCCGTCTCTGCACCGCTCCGCTGGGCCCTTCATCTCAAGCACCGCTCCGCTGGGTCCCGCGGGCTCTGCACCGCTCCGCTGGGGCCTTCATCTCAAGCACCGCTCCGCTGGGGCCTTCATCTCAAGCACCGCTCCGCTGAGGCCTTCATCTCAAGCACCGCTCCGCTGGGTCCCGCCGTCTCTGCACCGCTCCGCTGGGCCCTTCATCTCAAGCACCGCTCCGCTGGGTCCCGCCGTCTCTGCACCGCTCCGCTGGGCCCTTCATCTCAAGCACCGCTCCGCTGGGGCCTTCATCTCAAGCACCGCTCCGCTGGGGCCTTCATCTCAAGCACCGCTCCGCTGGGTCCCGCCGTCTCTGCACCGCTCCGCTGGGGCCTTCATCTCAAGCACCGCTCCGCTGGGGCCTTCATCTCAAGCACCGCTGGCCCATTGACAGTGCCGGTTCTGTGTCGAGCAGGGCTTCAGGAAGCACTCTGGGCACCATGCCTCCTCCATTAACAGTGGAGTCGGTAATCCATCTGATGGACTGTGGCTTTGCACTTCCCAGGATGTAACAGTGGGCAAGCCACCCACTGTAGAGACTCGAGAGACTGTGGCTTTGCACTCCCCAGGATGGAACAGTGGGCAAGCCACCCACTGTAGAGACTCGAGAGACTGTGGCTTTGCACTCCCCAGGATGAAACAGTGGGCAAGCCACCCACTGTAGAGACTCGAGAGACTGTGGCTTTGCACTCCCCAGGATGGAACAGTGGGCAAGCCACCCACTGTAGAGACTCGAGTGACTGTGGCTTTGCACTCCCCAGGATGGAACAGTGGGCATGGAGGCCCCTCGTGAATCAGGCGTCAAGGACTCATGTGGCTGAGGTGCCCCCCCTTCCCTTCCCCATGAGGTGCCTGTAGTTTTGTCATCTGATGCCCCAGCAGTGTTCTCTCCAATGGGATCTGGTCTCCTGTGTGGGCTTTGCCCATGTGTTTGTGCACATTAGCCCACGGACTATGGAACTTTGAGGGTATGTGCAGGACTTATTGCCTATGTATATATTGTTGACTCTGTTCATTCCTTATTTTTGTATCTTTTTTATGGCATATTTCCCATACCTTTAATGGAGCTATTTCTACATATATTTTATAGATCAATTTAATTGTGTCTTTGCATTATTCCGGTGGGCTTGGGGGGTGTCACTCTGACTTGTTGCTCAGCATTGGGGTGTTGGTATTTGTGGTGGGGGGGTGGGTGTATGGCGCATGTGTGTGCGCGTAAGCTTTCCTCCTCCCCCCTCGCCTGTGTCGTAGGTGCAGTACTCACCGTTGTCGTCTGCGCCGGCGTTCGTACTCCTGGTAGATGAGCAGGTAGACAATAGCTGGTAGGATGTTTAATTCGGGTTCCATGCTGTCCTCCTTCCTGGTGGAGTGTGTATAGGTGAGCGTTTTCCCGTTCGTAGTCTGTTTCCGCTGTGTTTTTATCGGCGGGGCTCCCGTCCCGGAAAAGGTGGCGGATTGGTGAGTTGTGATAGGGTGGGCGGTACATTGTCTGCCGCCTGCCTGTTGGCGGTGACCGCCGCGCTGTTTGTCTGTCCCGCCGTGGCGGTCGGAGTGTTAAAGTGGTGGGCTGTGTTGGCGGTTCCCGCCAGGGTCAGAATTCAATTTTTTTGACCGCCTGCCTGTTGGCGGGTTGGCCGCCGCTTTATCACCGACCGCCAGGGTCAGAATGACCCCCAAAGTCTTAATGAAGGAAGAACTGTCTTTCACACGCTCGCAATAGCTTAACTGTGACCAAAATCACCAAAAGGATTTAGCTCATCTTTTAGAACAGAGGGCAGTTCTCACCAAGGGAAGGTAGTCACAGTTAAGCTATTGCGAGTGCGTGAAAGACAGTTCTTCCGTCATTAAGACTTTATTTTTTAGGAGTGATTGTGTTCACTTTCAATTATCAGTGTGCGAGAGTTCGACACTAGTTTTTGGAATATCTTGGTTTTTAATAACAACTTTCTCTTATCATAATGATCTGGTGTATATTACATCATGGCCGCGCACACGGGTGTATGCTATACAGGAAAAAGCTCACAGGGTCAGGCCAGGGTTTCTACTTAACATAGACCTTCAGCTGTTGTTCAAACACGAGTGTGCCTGCACTAGCATCTCTTAAAGTCACTGCACATACTCGAGTGCATTAGCAAACATGAGTTGCTGCTACCATTACTAGGCTAGAGCATGAGGACTGTTTTTGCCAGCCAAGTGAGTTATTTTCTGTTTTCATGCCATTATGAATGTAATACAGTCGGATAATTCAACATACTGAAATACCACTGATGGGATAATTCAGGTTTATTTTATTTTTGTATACAATTAGGTTTCCCTTATATGCATTTGAATGGAAGCACTGTGATATGGGCCATTACCACACCGTCCAGCGTGCATCTTGATAAGATCTTAGAAAACATTTTTGGATGGTCTCGCTCTTGCTCACAATCGGATTAATTAATTTTCCGTAACTGATATAGGTCAGTGTGGTTGATGCAACACCATTTGATTGATATCTAATACACAAGCTTTTCCAGGATTCAAGTTTAACTTTTGGTGATTTAGTTGAACTAATCTTTGGATATACTCAATATGAAAAATTTGTTACCAGTGTCGGTTTAAAAGCATCACTACCTATAGGAGGACTGCCTCTAAAAAGTGCTGGGCAACCCATTTCTCTAAATTACGTTGGAAGTGTTGAGTGCTTATGCACTTGGTGCCTTTTGTCTTGTTTTGTTTGGAATTTGTGTTGTATATATATGGATATATTTTTTGTTGTATTGGTAGATGTATGTACATGTTCTAGTGATGTTTTTTGTGCCAACACTTTATATATCTTTATGTAGGAGAAGGAGTGAGAGAAAGTGAGCTTAAAATATGAACTTATAACCACCAAGTGTGATTTAAAAAAATAATACATTTCCTAGTGATCAACCAATGTTTTCACTGATGAGGTGAATATGTTGTTGTAGTTTTCCCTACTCTATACCATTGCTATATCAGTTTTGTTCTTAGCCCAGGTAAAGTAGAGTTATGAGGGCTTCCCCCCATTGTTTTTGGCACATGGGATGGATGGCATGTATAATCACTGTGCCACTAGTTGTGAAATCACTAAATCCCTTGCATGTGGTCACATCAACACCACTAACATGACCAGGATCCTCAGAGACCAGGTAGTCAGTCAACACCATTCCTGGTGCTACTACACAGTGGTGTTCCTTGCTGTAACAGCCTTGCCTCATTGCCCAAACTCATGTGTGCTGCATCTCACAGCACACTAGTTATTGCAACGGTCCCAACAGTACCCAGGCATGTGCCTGTAGACAACACACCCACATGAGGCAGCCAACCCTACATCACGCAGTCAGGGTGTCCCTTGGGTGCATGGAACAATTACCTCAACAGGTGCTGGCGGAATAGCAGGCTGGACTGGAATGATTGGTAACATGCCACTAACCAGACCAACTAAACTGAAGTTGTGTTCAACCACACATATTGATGCTGAACTGAAATTTGCCAATACACAAAATATGTACCACTGATAGCAAACAGTAGGTCAAAACAGTCACAGGCTGAGCCCACAACTATTTGGACACAACCATATCAGACAAATGGGAACTGGGAAATAAACACACTCATACAACACATGGGGTATGGCTTTCACATAATGGCGGTTAATTCCACATCAACAGGCGGGGGATGGTGCATGGGCAAGCCCGGTGTTGGTAAGACTGCCAATGCAGTGCACCTACTGCACTTGGCAGTATGAATCACATGGTACGATGGCAGCTGGTAATATGTCTGCACTTGGTAGCTCTGTGGGGCACACGCTAGACAATATAGAAGGATCAAATAGAGTCAGTGCCAGTTGTGGCCTACATTGGGTGTAACAGGACATGCTGCACCCAGCCCTGCAAATCAGGCAGTGGAAAGGGCAAAGGGCCAAGGTATGGGACACCCTGCACTGCCCATGCCAAGTACATGGGCTGTGCAGGGCCACCCAGGGGCACACCACACCACTTCACCAACAACCATGTCATGGGGGTTACACCGCTATGCAAAGGCTGGAGGAAAAGTGGAAAAATACCTGGAGGGTAGTGTTGAATGTATCACTGGTTTGGTGTCACAGGACAGATGCCATAGCCAGTCTCTCCGCTAATGGTAACTTGCCATGTCCAGGCCATTGGCCCGTGGAGCATTACACATTGACAACAGTTGGTACCACCACCTGTGCTGTAGGGGGGTGAAAAATTATACAATGGCAGTCAGATGCCCCTTGGACTGTTGCACATGAAATATGAACCTACCTCAGGCCCTGACCTGAGTACAACTCTTGAGTATTGGCAATGTCCATAGACACATTTACCATCAGGCACTGTCCCAAACAGAATGATGTACACAGCAGAAAGTTCATACCCACATTGGGCATCCCTGGGTTCAAACCTGTGCTTTTGTCACATGAGCTGTACTGTCACCATGCTGCACTTATGTATCATAGTGCAAGGAGGGCTGCATTGAGGGGGAGGACAAAGGTGTTCAGTGAGGTAAACAACCTACTCCGACAGGAGTGAAAACAGTACTCTGCCAGGTCCATGAATGCTATGCAAACTAGCACACAAGCACAAATCACAACATGAGGAGACATCAATGGCAACAAGAGCACAGTGTGGTGACTATCCCATCTCTGGAGTGGTGCAAGGTCTCAGCACAGCATGGGTGTATGTGAAACATGTAGTACTGGGACAGATGAAAATTGCCATGTGTGGTGCTGTGCCATGAGCACAGCAACACACATTGCAAGGCAACACCAGGCAAATGGATGCAAAGGGAGGGTAGAACAAGATAAGAGGCCCTCAAGACGCAATAAGTATAGACAACACACTTAGAAGATATGACGTAAATAATTGTGGCAACTGGGCTTCCATTCATGTGACATTCAGGTTGGGCATAGTGCTGTAGACTGCAGCTATGATGTACAGGAACAATCCATTGGAACTAATGGGCGCATCATAGGCCCCTAGTGCCACTGGAGCGTCACTTTCAGTGATGTTCCAGTGGCGCTAAGCACTGTGCTGATTTGACAAGGTGGAGTTAAAACACTTTTTATGGCATTATGTCACCTTATCATATGTAGCCACCTGATCTTGACAGTGCGTGAAAGGTGGTGCAACGAGTGTTGCTGTGGGTGTGCTCCAACAACACACAATATATTTCAATGCTGCCTCATAAATGTAATATTGTAAACTTGAGGTAGGGCCAAACCTATTACGTCAACCCCAGTGGTGGCATTAGCAGGGTGCAACGAGGAGGAAAACATTAGTACCTCCTTCATTTCTGAATTCCTATGTCTGCCTCAATCTGCAGCATGCATAGGAAGAGCAAAATGCCAGAAAGGATTGTTTAAGACCGTGAAGGTGTAACTCCATGCACATAAAAAACAATCATATGTAAATGACGATTTGGCTCTTCCGAGTGTGCTGCATTCTACAGTTCACACAGAAGTGCCAAAGTGCCATTGGTCATTGTTAATGTGTGTGAAGGGACACTTTTACACACATTAACAGTCACACCCCTCAATGCATACATCCTTGCTCAATGGTGCAAGGATGCCTACAATTACGTTAGCAGCTGAATCTTGCACCAGTATGGGGGACAACACAGGGGTGCCCCATAATCACTTGCATACAGTTCAATCTTGTGTCACCAAAGTGAAGCAGTGCGGTGCAGATTATTATTGCACGGCACCGTGCTGCACCACTTCTACATCAACATGGGTCTATTATAACAATGAGCCTCAATTATCAAGTCAGTGAAGTGACTTGTCAACTGCCATAGCACAGATAGACTGATTTTACACCATCTCATTGCAGAGGGTGATGGCTCTCCTGTGGATCTGCCTGTCCTGGAGTACCCTGATGACCTGGATGACCAGCTGACAACTATCAGCCAAGAGACTCTCCAAGAAGTCCTTGTGAACATGCAGACACCACCTCCAGTCGCAAGGAGGAGTACTGAATTAGCAGACATCCCACAGGCCCCACTTAGCACCCCCAGAATACGACCTGGCAGCACCGACACAGAAGAGGACTCCGAGGACACTGGCACCAGCTTCTAGAGGATAGTGGTGGGAGTCCAGTGGGAGCTGGCCAAGGAGGTGCTACTGGGTGGGGATGCAAACAATGGCAGCCAGCCTTGAGGGGATGCGGACGTGCATGGTTACAGCAACAGAACAGACTGCAGCCAACCTATGCACACACTCCCCAATGCGTGGAGTCCAGGAGTGTCTGAGGGACATAGCTGCTGCCATGAGGGAGAGGCCACAACAACTGCCCTCCCAAACTGGCAGCAGTGTGCCTGAGGACAATAAGGACTCCATGCACCGGGAATTGGTCTCCCTCTGGGCAGACATGGCTGCCTACCACAGGGATGTTGCAGCTATACTTAAGATCCAGGAACTCCTCCTTGCTGCAGTGATGCCATATGTAGTGCCAGAGATGGCAGCTGCCGGGAATCAGAAGTCCACATCTGCAACCACTGAGGTGTGTGTGGCCCACTCTAGCTCCCCAATACCACCATCAAGGGTAGAGGAGGCACCACACACATCGGAGGATGAAGATGTGGAACAGATCATCTTCACCCGTATGAGTTCCCGGTAGCACCAGTCCATACCACCTGGGCAGTGTTTTCCTTAGTCCTGTGCTTGACATTATGCCAGTGTTGGCACTCTGGCAGAAATGTACTCCACCTCAATACACTGTTGACGTCTCTGCTATGGACTGCTATTGACCCTAACTTATCATTTTGCAATTTATATACTCCTCCACTGAAAGACACTTTACCCAAACATGTCCTGTGACATGTCCCTCAACCCTGGACTTGTGTTGTGTCCCAAATGGATGGATTCCACAAATGGGGTCACAGACCTGGACATTGAATATACTTTGCATTGCTACGCCTGTAAATAAACCCCACCTACACAACCAGCATTTGTGTGTTGTGACACTTCTACTATGCCTAGTGCTTGTGATGTGTGTAACATGTCTCAAGTCACAGAGTGTCAGTACAAGAGGGCATGTATATGTGAGCACATATCTATGCACATGGCACCTACATATTATGCCTAGTGCTTGTGATGTGTGTAACATGTCTCAAGTCACAGAGTGTCAGTACAAGAGTGCATGTATATGTGAGCACATATCTATGCACATGGCACCTACATATTGTATGTTGATGTTGGCCTCATCCCCAACAATCAAAACACTAAATATGTGATATATTTTGAAAACATGCATGCTACACCCACTGCATACTGCAAGAATGGGTGTGAAACAGTCATCGGGCAATTTCATCAGCTGGGAGTACCACTAGAACTCATTGGTTTGAAACAGATGGACTCAAACTCATCCATTATTGCCACTGGTCATTTAGCAGGATAGGAATGATATGTAGGCACTAGTAACATGTCCCACAGTGCCCAACATCCCAAAACAAAACACATACAATGTTAGCTGAATTCCCACACCTATTGTGTCCTATACATGGTCAACATAGTCAGCTTGAGTGGTGGGAACACTAGATGGCAGGTACACAGGTAAGTAGATGTGTTGTAGCTGCCAATGTGACAGCTCAGTCATAAGGAGGTGTTACAAAATGTCAAGAGAGGGATTTGGATGCAGGATGGAGTCCCCAAGACAACACACAATTTGCACTGTACACCCATGGGAAGACCCGAAGGCCCTGAGACCCAAGCATATGATACATGAAGTAAGGGAGTACCCCATAACATTTATTCTGACAAATAAATCAATTAAACAATAGTAATTAACACCTATCCTAATCTAACCTATCCTAACTATACATAACCCACAACAGACCCTAACTACCCTATGCTACACTTACCGTGCACATTTAACTACACACTCTAGACATTCACCCCCACCCCCGTTATATCACAGGACACCATACACTAAACTACACATTTACTAACTATGACTAAACAAATATATATTTTTTTATTATTATTTATTTTTATAAAGATATAAAAGCCCCAACATCACCGACCGCACACACACCCACACACATAGTAAAATTTAAAAATTAGTAAACCCACCCACCAACCTACTTATCCTGACTAACCCACTAACCTATTCTAACCTACAACTAACCCCCCTAATACCCACAAAAAAGAGTAGAAAAAGAGGAGGGAGGGGAGTCAAGTTGGGAGGAGTGACATAATGTCATTCAGAGGGTGGCCCTTTTGAGTCTTTTTTTAATATTCTTGAGGGCCTTGCTATTCTTGGCCACCTCCTGCTCAATGGAGTCCAACTTTTGGAGAACCAGTTGTGCATCCATCTGAAGATCTTTTATGGCACTCATGTCAATAGCAGCTGATGTGGTTGGCTGAGTCAAGGCACTTGTGGGTGCAGCAGCTGGAGCAATGGTGACATTGGCAGTTGTGCTTGGTCCGGCCTGTGTGGACAGTGTGGGTCCCCCTTGGCTGAATGCTCGCCACTCACAAGTGGTTCACTCCGAGCTATAGTGGCATGCCATACTCCTGAACCCAGATTCCACTGCCAAAATGTGTCTATATTGAACTGCCCTCTTCTGAAACGCATGGAGTTGGTTCTCATTCATGTTGACAGCTGTAAAAATGAGACAGGCAACCATCAGTGTCTGCATTGTGTACATCAGCTTACTATCAACATCAAATAGCACATGCACTCCTACTCAAAATTCAGTTGATACAATGGCCCTGATGGATGAAACAACAGCCCTGCCTTAGCACCATTTCCCTCACACCATAGCCATACACAACAAGATTAGGTAAAAAAACAAACTCAGATGTGCTTATACTTTGCACCATGTGTGACAATGCAAAGGCAGCATCAAATTCACATTGATCAGGGCCACTATTCCTCTTCTTAAGTGTCAAATTTTCAAACATACATTACCTGAAACTTGATGCTGTTATTGTGAGTATGGAATGCTGTTGTTTAACATAAGGGTTCAGTGCTGATAGGTTCACATGCAAGCCAGATCAAAAGGACTGTCACCTACACAGTGAGCATCACATCTACCTACACATGTGTTGATCCCACCCCCTGTGCCCCAGGGGGTATGGCCAAGCAGATCAACATCCCAACTGTCCAGGTCTCCACCAATGCATGCCCACTCATACATGGAGTAAGGGGGTGGACCATAATTTAGGTGATGACAAAATATGAAGCAGGTATCCATAGGTGTCTCACTTCTACATTCATGTGTCCAGGTGTAGACACCCATCAATAACTGATCAGCCAATACTATTCCTCACACACACATAACCATGCCAGCACACAATTGTACTTGACCTGCATGCATGCCTATCACATTCCATTTAGTTGCCACATAGGTGCACTACAAGATTAATGGCATCATGCTGGTGGACAAATGCCCACACATTCCTACATGTACATCACAATACAGGGATGCCCCAGTTTGTGAAGAAAATGGTGCATCACTGTGTTGTGTGAATAACGGTGCGTTACAGTGCCATAACATACACAACAGTGCACATCTAGGTCATATAAGGAGCTACATGTGGCTTGTCATCACCTTCTTTACACAATGCTGGCCAGTGAGCACCAGAAGACTGACAAGATATGACTCTCTGCTCGGGCATGGGGAACCACTTAAATGTGACACATTGTCTCTATCCATCCTAATCCGCTTTCTGATCATTTTACAGCCCATCACTCCTAGCATTGGGTGCTGAACTCATGACTCACTCACACTAAACACTTCAACACTACACAGGACAGACAAAATCACACTTACTGGATACATCTGAGTCCTCAAATCTTGCTACTTCACCTATGGTGTAGGGGGGGTCCACCTGAAGTATATGGATGGAAAACCATGGTTAGTATCACATCACTGTCACTACTAGTGGACAAAATATGGCAGTATGTACTACTTCAGAAGAGTGAGGTATTAATCCAGGTTGTGGACAGTGGAACAGACACACTACTGCATACTCAAAATGAGGCTGTCACTCTGGTGTATGAGAGACATACTTCTGCACTCTTACACTGGGCCTGACACTCATGTAGTGCTACACCCTGCATCAAACATGTGTGGCCAATTTGTAGAAGATGGAACTCCATGGTATGAGGGGGAGCTGAGCGACAGAAAAATGGCATGACCCTTGTGCTCTGCAAGACAACGGATTCATGTATTCTGGCTTGTCCTGCAAGGCACACAGAGGCAATTTGTGGAGGACAAGCAGCTAAATAATTAATCTGCAATTCACATGCATTGAGTAATCCATGACTGATATGTGCCAATTGACTGATGGCATCAAATGGCCCACTGCTAGTGCCCCCTAAGGCGAGTATTCCCCATTTGTAAGCATAATGGCAGGGCTGATGTATGCGCAAATCTGACATTTTTGCACCATATATGACTAACCGAACTTCTGACTTGCATTGGTTAAATGTTAGGATATGTGAAGCCCACGTCTATTTTGGCACAGTGACACTCCATTCTGGTTGCATGCAACCTGCCCACAAGCTGGGCATGCAGCACGCCAACACATCTGCTACTGGCATTCAAGTGCAGTGAACAGTAATTAGTTAGCCAATGGGGTACTCACCAACAGGCCCACCAATCACCACACCAAGACGGTCGAGAAGATCCTGCTCCCTGCCCACAAGGTCAGCCCAGTGATGCTTCAGCCGATGGTCATTGTGACTGGTGTGGTATGCCCTTTTCAGGTGGTGGAGCACCTTTCTCCAACGCAGCCGCCTTGCCTCCATATGGTAGCCCTTGATCACATGGCCATCCATCTCTAGCATCAATGGGAGGTAGTGGCTACCAGCCAAATAAAGCCTCCCAGCTCCTCCTCCCCCATTCTGGTCAGCCTTCCCCTGCCAGACATAGCACTGGGGTACAGGTAGAAAAAAATGTTAGACAGTTCAATGGAGAAACAGAAAAAATAAAAGGAAACTTAACACCCCAAAATTCAAAAACCCAACTAACCCCCCTATAGTACTAACCCAGAGAGACACCTCACAGCACAAGTACAAGGTAACATACACTGAACACAACAAATTTACAGACATTGGGACAAATGACAATAAAATACAACAGTAAACACGACAGGAGGGACAGCACAAGATGGACTAAATAGCAAGAAGACACCACCAGCTCCAAAACACAACCACACAGTCAAAAGAGGCACAGACTGTAAAGAGAAAGTGAACGTACACCCACTGTACCATGACTGTAAACAGGATATCCTATTACATCACTTCCTGTGCCCTTGCATCACATTTTATGTGTTTTTTACGCATCTGATATTTGCGTATTTCTGATGCATTACTTATGTGCGTCTATTTATATGGACGCATTTCCTTTATGCATCGATTTTACAGGAAATCAGCATTGCGAGGAGTGCTACGGTGGAAAATACGCTAAGGGCCCATGGGTCATATAGCTTGCGTTGGCGGAAATTTTTGAAGCATTTGCGTCTTTTTTTTTTTCACTCTAATTGTGATTGCGTGATTTTGAGATTTGTTGATGTATTCACCCTGTATCAACATAATAATTGTATGTGCTGGGCTGCAGTATTGTATTTTGTGAATGGCTACATGTGGTAGTTCATTGTACAATGTGATTTGTGTGGATTGTTGTGTTACACCAATGTGTGTGTTACAGAATCAACAGCATGCAAATGTATACACGTCATGCATGTGTCTGTACATGTAACAACAGTGTATCCACATATGTATGACAGTCAGTACTATGCAAGCGTCATGGTATGTGATTGTGATTTGTATTCACTTATGTGCTGTGTGTAGTTACAGAGCATCACATTTCATGCAACATTCACAGCTCAGGGATTGTTGATGATGGCTGATGCTTGCAAATTGGCTACTGTTATGCAACAAATGTCTCCATATGTTGATCTTGAATAGATGGATGACTTCTGTGTGGACTACACATATATCTGACATGTATACATCTTTGGTACATACTGTGATTGACACACTCTGCCTACATTCCTACCATTTCATGGATTGAACACAATAGCCAGTTAAAAAGCATAACATTTTGCTTTGTATTACAATTACTTTGTGGTGGACCTGCAGTCCATAGCTGCATATGTTCTCATCCATTCTGATGTGCATTCCATAGACATGTTCATGCAAAGTGTAAGTGCATGTGTACCCTGTGACAGGATTTGGCACCATGGCAGTGGCAGGTATGATTTCCATGGATGTACTGCGCATGCTCCATTTCTCCCATTGCTTGTTCTACCTGGGCTAATCATGTTGGGCGTTGTCACCAATGATGTCCCCACCTTGTCACACATGCTCCATGTAGCCATTGAAAATCTCACACTGAGTTGTGATAGTGTTCTGTTCAAACATTACTGTCTCACCATATTTTGACATCCACTGCCTCATGTGTGGACCCCTTATTTAGGTCACTTTTAGACATGTTGTTGTTGTGTGTGATATGTTATATTGTTATACAAGTTGGCAACGTTGATGTAAATTATATGTTGTGGTCCATAAACTGTGTCCTTCAGTTGTCACATTCAAGTGATGGGGCTAATTGTGATGTGTGTGATGGAAGCAGGTCACTCTTACACTTCACATGTGATGTTGCTACAGTACTCTTCAGATTTGTGTTTGTGACATGCTGCCTTAGGTTAGACTAATAATCCTAAAGTATATGTTGGAGAGATTGAAGACACTGAAGCCAGATTGTGTGGATGAGTGAGATGTTTATGGACAAAAATTACAAGGTGAGTTACGTGATGATTATGTGAAGAAGTTCTGTACAATTTGCAGTCTGCGACGTATACCAGAAGCTGTGTTGTGCTCTCCCTCCTCATTTACTTCTCCACCATTGTCCTCATCCTCCTCAGGCAGGTCATGAACCTGCTCAAATAATGGTACGTTCATCCGTACACATATTTTGTGCAGGATGGCACAGGTCAATATGATCTTGCAGACCATTTCTGGGGCATATAGGAGGCTGCCTCCTGTGATGTCCAGGCACCTGAATCTGGACTTCAGGATGCCAAATGTTCTCTCCACAATGGTCTGTGTCCTCCGATGTCCCTCATTATCTGCACGCTCTGCTGCTGTGCTTGGGTTGTGAAATGGGGTCATTATCCATGGCTGTGTGCCATAACCCATATCCGCTGCAAAAGATTACAGAAGTAAATCATTGTGAGGGCTTGCAAGGTGTAAGTCATATAGCATGGCAGTTGATATTAGGATCTGATTGTGGCTCATATGTATTTGTGTTTTGGTGTGAGTTCCTAACATTGTGTGATATTTCCTCAGCACTAGGTTATTGGACATGACAATCTTTTGCATGGGTCAAGGACCTAGAACTCTTGATTTGGATTCCATGCTGATAGTCATTACGTATGTACCACACGTTTTGTAGTGCACTTTTGTATCAGTGTGCTATCAGTAGAGGGGACATGACACATCCTGACAACACAATGGGGTCAGATGTGGTGGCAACATGGTAGCCCTACAGTGCCTGGACATCCCATCTCTTTTGATGTGTCATTGCAGATGAGGTGTGACACTTAGGGCCTATGAAATTGGTTAGTGTGAATGTACATGTCTCCTAAATTGGCTGCTGTGTCCTGCAACATTTCAACAATGCAAGGATGCCCCATATGTGACTTGTTACTTGGCAACCCTTTGCTGTCCCCTGTGCCAGTTGCACGTGTAGTGTGTACCAATGCTACCTACCCTACACCAGGGTACTTGGCTATATGTCATGTGGAGGTGGATGCATCTGTGCTGTACAGTACACCGCCCTGGACATATGCTTTTTTGATGGCCAATTAGCTCCTTCTGTGTGTGCAGCCATGTGCAGCATGCATTTGTGCCACATTCATCTGAGTTCAAAGCACTGTCAACCTCCTATTTGCAACCTGCATACTGCGGCCCCGGGGTGGTATTTTTATGTTGGCACTTCTTCAGGTCTTAGGGGACAGCAACATATGAGTCTTGAGGTGACAGACCTGCAGCGAGAAACATTGCACACCACTTCCATGCTACATGCAGCATGGGAGGTTGGCCAATTTAGAATGTGGCTTAAAGTAATGTAGAGATAGTCATCTGCCAAGATGTACATACAGTGCAGGAAATGGCTACGGAACTGTGGGCTATTACATTGTTCCCTTGATGTTCCTGTGTAGCAGCTAATATTTGTGTCAGCAATGAGGTATCCAAGGGTGTGTATCCCATTGTCACTGGATAATCAACAAAACTAGCAGTGTCTCTCCTATCTTCTGAAATAATAATGTGCATTTCTACTGTCGACACATGCAAAGTGCAGGCTATGGGATGTAGCTCAGCTATTTAGCATATGTGTCCCTTGGCACAGTGCAGGTGAGGTCAGTGATGTCCTGTTGTCTCCTACTGAGTCCCATTATGACATCCATGAACTGCACTTTCTGACTGTGTCTCTGCCTCCTGTTAGGCCATTTCCTGTATCTGGTACAGGCATGAGGGCTTTGTGAGTCAGTGAGTGTTGCATGTGAGGTTGCACTACCGTGACTGCGGTTCCATTTCTAACACATCTGGCACATGGTATGTGTTGGTGATTGATCTTGTATTCCTATGTGTGTGAACCACTGCGTCAGGCAGATGTCTGTGCACACTACAGGTAAGTTAGGTATGTGTTGATGAGATGCAATAGGTATTGGCACAAGTTGTGGGGTGTTTGATATTTGTTCTGAAAGTGATTAGCACAACATGATTTGAGATATCTGTGCCTATTTGGAAGTTACATGACATGGGCATGGTGCATGCCCTTGATGTGTCTGTGCTATTGTTTGTTTGGTGTAGTGTGTGTGATGTGTACATAGTGGGCAACCTGAGGCCACTTGTAGTGGTCGGTGTAGTTCTGCTGTTTTCAAGGGGTACATGTCTGCACCTGTCCCTCCTGTGGAGTGCCTGTCAAGTTGTGGGTGTGTTACGTACATGTGGATGTGTGTATTGGTGTTGTACGTTGATTGTGCTGTACTGCAGCATGTTGCATATGTGTTATCACCTGCACATGTGAGTTACCCTGGCCAAATGTTACTGTAATGGTGTATGTCTTGTGTGTAGGACAGGGTTGGGGTGTTGTGTGTACATTACTAGATTTGTAGACTTAACCACAAGTAGGCCATTTCCAAATTGTCCATCCTGCAACTGTTCACTGATCGTACTGTGCCTGAATATTTAGGCATCATGGATACTCCCAGGATACTTGGCCAAAATGTTTGTGAATAATCCGCAGTGGTCCACTATGCCCTGCACATTAATGGAATGCGTGTGCTTGCGATACCGGTATAAGTGCTTAGTTGCTGCAGGTGGGAAGAGCCGGACATGAGTGCAGTCCAATGCACGGGCACATATGGGAAGCCATGGATTTGGTAGACCCCTATTTGTTCTCCTGCTGCTTTTGCTGGGTTTTGGGGAATCTGATGTGGTGGGGTGTCAGGGAGATGATGGCATCTAAGACCTTTGGCAGGAATGCAGAGAACGGCTGTGAGACACCAGCAACCAGTGCACCGTTGTTTGGAATGAGCCACTTGCAAGCATGTGCAGGACAGCGAGCAGCTTTGTTATAGGTGGTATCTTGTGTGGGGTCTGTAGGCTGGCTGCAAATTGCGGCTCAGTGTGCTGCAGCAGGTGTAGTATGGCTTGCTGGTTCAATCTATAAGTCCTAATGATGTCCAGGTCCCTTAGGCCAAGGGGGGTTGTCCTGGTTCTGAAGAGCCTCTCCTGCCTTATGCGTTGCCTTTGTGGGCCGCGTTGTAGTGGTGATGTGTCTGCATCAGAATGTTATGATGGAATGTTGCTTAAGGTGTTCTCTCCCTTGGCAGTTGCTTGCTGACCTCGGGAGAGAGAGCACCACGTCTGAGTTCCTCGCTGAATAAAACCTCTTACCTGTTCCCATGTGGATTTAGTGTGATTACTGCATCTTTTGGCGACGACTTGGGCAGCAAGCAGAGGTGATAGTCTGCAACTCTTCGTGGATGCTCAGGACCCACGTACCTTGTAGTAGCAGACTTCGGTTCCTCCACGGTTGGAGGTTTTTGCTACTTCATCAGGAAGCCTTCCGTGTGCCGCGCGTATTCCTGGATGCTGACCGGTAATCTATTTTTTTTTTTCTTGGACGCAGGCTGTTTCGCATGTGCGCCGTTAACGTTGCCTAGCAACATGGGCACTCTGCGCCCGTATCTCTTCAAAGCGCGTGTTGTTTTGCATACGCGCTGGATACGTTGCGTGGCAACCCAGGCAAGCCGTACGCGTGCCAACAAAGTTTTCTTTTTGGCAGCCATCTTTGGTGCTGTGGAGACAAGCCGGTATATGTCTTCGACGTTGTGAGCAACTAGAATTCACACCGTTCTAGGAAACGCTCGTTGATGAGGACTTACATCGTGTTTACATCGTTGCTACGCAACTGGGCATACATCGTGCTGCGTGGCGGCCATCTCCTTGCATTGGGATAAATCTCATTCTGTGTGCACAATAAGTGATTATAGACTCACTTGAACAATTGGACAATGACACATTTAAGCAACTGTACACTTTAAGTCTGGCCTTCAACGGTGATAGGCACACCTGCATACCTACTATTTCTAAAGAAATTTTATTTTTCTTAAGGATATCCCTACAGCAAAGACACTATGGAGAATCCAGCTGCAGCAGTCAATTATCCTCCTTTATTTTGATGCATCCTGGTGGTCCACCAATAGAATGGGAAGAGTGGATAGAAATATTTGATAATTATCTGGAAGCGCTGGATGGGTCAGGGTTTTCTTCCAATAGAAAAAAGGCTATTTTGCTTAGTTTTTTGGGCAATATAGGTCATCGTGTATTTCAATATCTACCCAGAGCATGTGATCAATCAGGGCAATCTATTGATGATGTGTTTGTTGAGGCTAGGTGTAGGTTAGAGTCGAGGATTGCCCAAACTGAAAATGTAGTCGTGCGGAGATTTAAGTTTTACACCCAGTCGCAAAAGGAAGGTGAATCCGTAGACAAGTTTGTTATGCGCTTGAGGGAGTTGTCTATTAAGTGCAAATTTGGGCCCATGATGGAAGAATTAATTAGGAACCAGCTTATTGTGCAATGCAGAAGTAGGAAAATGCAGGAAAGATTGTGGGCTGCAAAGGATCCAAAGTTGAAAGATGCCATAGAGATCGCAAAGGTGGTTGAAGAGTCTGAGTCATGTATGAAACTGATGGAAAGGAGGTAGGTCTAACATTCAGGTGAAGTAACATGTATTGAGGGTGACGTTGCTGTCACTTCTAGAACATCGGGGAGTAAGTTGAGTAAAGGGGTCTCGAGTGTCGGTACCTTTGGCAATAAATTGTGTTCTAAGTGTGGTAGTAAATATCACTCTTCTGATTCTAAGAATTTCTTTGCCATTGGGAAGGAGTGTAGAAGATGCGGACGTAAGGGACACTTTGCCAGGGTCTGCAAGGGAAAGGAAGCAACCAAACCGAAAGTAGCTGTGGTTGTTGACGAGGCAGAAAACTCTTTCATGGGCGATAATGTTGAGAGGGTACTATGCGTATCTGAGTCTGACATCGGTCAGGTGGGGGTAAGGAGAATGCGGAGACCAAAAGCTAAGTTTATCATTAAGAGAGTGCCTGTTGAATTAATGGTGGACTCTGGTTCCTTATACACTATTATCCCTAAAGATTTGTTCCTTCTCAAGTGGCCTTCGTCTAGATTGTTACCTAAAGATATCAATCCGGGGGTTATCAGGGAGAACAAATTGATATTATTGGCTACATGCTTACAGAGATAGTTTTCAAAGGGAGGAAGGTCACGGGCAAAGTATATATAGCTATAGTCAAGTCCCCCTATTTTGGGTTGGCAACATCAATTCGATCTCTGCATTACGATTAATCCGTGTGCGCCAAGTCAAGTTATGATCATTGATGATACCTCATTACACCTCATTAGAGAATATCTTGTGTGGTGCAAAGGATGTATTTAGGGAAGAAATGGGGGTACTGAAAGGTTACGTACATGATATCAAATTGAAGCACGGAGCCAGTCCTGTGCAACACAAAGTCAGGAAGGTGCCAGTGTCAGTCAGGGGTGAGGTAAAAGTGCTTTTAAATGAAATGTTAGATAGTGGGGTCATTGAACCAGTAGAGGCCTTGGAATGGTTGTCGCCCATTGTTATCTCGAAAAAAAAGACCGAACGTTAAGGTTTTGCGTGGACTTGAGGGGTTTAAATCAAAACATTGTGACGGACAATTTTCCTTTGCGTAACATTAGTGAGTTGGTTTTGTTGTGCAAAGGGGCTAAATACTTCTCTAAGTTAGATCTTAAACATGCTTATCATCAGGTAAGACTCTATCCAGCATCCAAAGCTCTTGCAGCTTTTGTTACCATGGAGGGGTCATTTCAATTTACCCGGATGCCTTTTGGGTTAGCATCGGCTGCGAGTGTTTTTCGGAGAATGATGAGCAACATTTTCAAGGGTCTAGAGAATGTTATATACTTCCAGGATGATATCCTTGTTTTTGGTGATTCCCTTGCAAATCATAATGTCACTTTGAAAACTCTGTTGGACAGACTGTCTGAGAATGGCTTGACATTGCGGAAGGAAAAATGTCAATTTCTTGTGAAGGAAGTTGAGTACTAGGGTCACTCCTTATCTGAACGTGGGGTCTAGCCAAAGAAAGATCTTTTGTATGCAATTAGGTCTGCACCTGCTCCGAAGGATAAAGAACAGATGAGATCTTTCTTGGGTCTAATAGAATACTACTCCAAATTTGTGATAAACTTTGCAAGCAAAACTGAAAACCTGAAAGTTTTATTACGAAAGGGAGTGAGCTTCGTGTGGGACGTGGCACAGCAGCAATCCTTTCATCAAATCAAAGAGGCTGTGTGTGATGCTGACATTCTGACACCGTTCGATACTAGGAAAAATACCATCATAACGGTTAATGCCAGCGCCACGGGAATAGGCGCTGTTATGTCTCAAATGCATGGTTCTATTGAAAAGACAATTGCTTTTGCTTCACGGACTTTGACGGCTACTGAGAGACACTATGCGGTCATTGAACGTGAGGCATTGGCTGCAGCATGGGATGTGGAGTATTTTTGCACGTACATTTGGGGTAGTAGTATCATTCTACGCACAGATCACAAACTTCTGTTGAAAATTTTGTTGCCTGGTGGAACAGGCAAAGGATCTGCAAGATTAGCTAGACTGGCCTCACGTTTGCAAGAATACAACTATAAAATTGAATTTATTCCTGGTTGGAGAAATGTACAGGCTGATTGCCTGTCACGTTTAGCCCTTGATTGGCGTGTGGTGGATGAGCACAATGTTCTGGAAAGCGAACTGGAAGGTGATGTTGCATCCGTGTGTGAAGTCACTCATTGGAGTGGGGGAATTGTGAGTGAGCGTGAGTGGTATTCAGCAATGGAAGGCGACAATGTGCTGAAGAATGTTATTGACCTTATTAGAAAAGGTGGTAGGAGAGACAGTACTCTTCCTGTGTTGGTGAGGCCTTATGGTAAAATATTAGAAGAACTCTCAGAAGTCAATGGCGGAATGGTTTTACGTGGTGATAAGATAGTCCCACCAGTGGGTGTAAGGAAAACATTTTTTACATTGTCCATGAAGGGCATTTGGGGCCGACATTTACAAAAAAAAAGACTCAGGATGGAGTTTTGGTGGCCAGGCATGGACAGTGATGTCGTAAGTTGGGTAGAAAGGTGTACTGAGTGTATACAGAGTGAAAAATGTATGAAAGTTGGAGCACAGTCGCAGGGTGGAAGTATAAGTGATCCGGGTAGGCCATGGCACAGCGTTTGTTTGGACTTTATTGGACCTCTGTCTGGGTTAGGAAGGGGCAAAAAATTTGTGCTGGTTATGGTGGATGTTTATTCGAAATAGTTGATTGTCAAATTTATGGCTGAAGTTACTACCTTGGCAACTATTAGTGAGTTGCAGGAGATCTTTACTGAGGAAGGTTTCCCGGAAGTGTTGATCACGGACAATGGTACACAATTGACATCTAGAGAAATTAAAGCATATCTGGAGTCATGTGGGATAAGACATGGGCGTACTGCTTTGTACAATCCTCGTGCGAATGGTATTGTGGAATGTGCGAATCATATGATCAAAGGAGGATTACAGTTAGCTATGGTTAACAATTTAGACGTGGGGCGTGTAATCTCAGAACTTGTTTGGCCGTATCACACCACAGAACATGTATGTACTGGCAAGATTCCGTTTGAGGTCATGAGGGGCAGGAAACCTATTGGTAGGATCAAACCATCGTGGATGCAAAAGTTTGTTTTGGGGTGTGATGTTTTTCATGGAAAACTCATGGACAAGTTTGTGTGTGGAGACAATTCTGAGCGAAAGGATGTCAGAATTAAACCGGGTGATTGGGTAAAAGTTAAATCAGGGAGAGTAAAGAGAGGAGTGTCCAAATGTTTAGGGCCTTTCAGGGTTCTTGAAGTGCATAAGTGGCATGTTGTTCTTTCTAATGGCCAACGTTGGAATTTTGAGGAGGGTTGCTAAGTTTGCTTCGGATTGGAATGAAGGAAAGAGTGGAGACGGTTGTAGTGGATATATGTTGATGGGAGATGATGATGTGGGGCAAGCTCGTGTTAGGGAACAAGTGAGGGATGCTGGCAGTGGTGATGGTATTTCGGTTCCAGATGGTGGTGCTATGAATGCAAACCCTAGTTGTGTGAGTACAAGTCCTGTGAGTGCTAGGTCTACTCGGCTTAGGAGACCACCTGCATTTTTAAATGATTTTGTGCCATAAGTTTTCTTTTCTCTGTTTTCTTTATCTTAATTTTTTGGTGTGTCATCAATAACTGTTGCTTATAATATGTTATGTGTTTTAATGTTCCTACACTTTTACATGCTTTATTCATTAATATAATATTAATGGAGAGAGATGTGTTATAATGTGTCTTGAGGATCCTCTGCGGTGTAGGCCTTGAGACAAGCCTGCATCAGAATGTTATGATGGAATGTTGCTTACGGTGTTCTCTCCCTTGGCAGTTGCTTGCTGACCTCGGGAGAGAGAGCACCACGTCTGAGTTCCTCGCTGAATAAAACCTCTTACCTGTTCCCATGTGGATTTAGTGTGACTACTGCATGATGATTGCTGCAGTTGTTGCTGTCCTCTGTGTTATCTAGCAAGCTGTATCAGTATCACCTCCATTTTGTCCTGTGTGTTGTAATGTTGCTTCTGTGTGTTTTCCTTAAGTAGTGGTGTGTTTGCCTCATTTTAACGCCTACCCTGGCGTTAAATTTTAATGCAAATCGTAGTTTATGTAATTTTTTAAGTCCGCAACCCACCGTGCATCTTTTTTGCCCGGGTGGATAAATATGGCGCAAGGGTGTTTGAGTCATTTTTTGGACGGGAACGCCTACCCTGCATCTCATTGATGCAAGGAGGTTTCACGCATCCGATAAATTACGTTAACAACATTATTTTGACGCTAGACGGGTCTAAAGTCAAAATATAAATATGGTGTTAAGTTTGCACCGGATTTGCGTGAAAAAAAAACAACACAAATCTGGCGCAAACAGAGTATAAATATGCCCCCTAGTGTGCAAATCTATCTTTCTGAGGTAAAACACAAATTATGTTGTCCTGGGGCGTGTTTCTTTCTTTAACAGCCTTGAGACAGAATGCATTTGATAAGACAATGGGGAAGCACGCGCAAAGCTCCTAGCTGGGAGCGCAATATACCTCGTTGGTGCCGGTGACACACTAATTTCAAATGCATTTTGTTTAGCGCTGCAGGGCCACGTTATCATTTATTCCTGTCCGTGCCTGTGGAAGGACAAGTTTATCCTGCCCCATTTGTTAATTGTTTGCACCACGGGCCTCCACTGTTTTATACAATGTCTTGGAAGATTCCATTTAATTATGTTGCCAGTCCTGGGTATTACTTAATGATCAAGGAAAGAAAGTCTGTAAATGCACAGCCTACAAGACAGCTACGGCTCCATAGTTACAAACATTTGCATAGATTTGACCTCCTCCCCAAGTGCTTTAAATGGGCTGGTACTGTCTGGTATAGAGTACTGGCTCTTTTTTATTTTGAGAGGGAGAGTACCTGCACTTCTCAAGAAAAACATAATGCTTTTTATTGGAGAGTACCAGCACTTCTCAGAAATAAGCAGGTACCCTGAAACAGAATACCTGCATTTCCATTTTTCCAATTCAACCACTGAACACTACCACCCCCCCACCCCCCCCCCCCCCTTTACGACAGTCACACTCACTCGCTTTGCTCGCAACACAGCACTCATGAACATTTACACCCCACCACTTTTAAATGTCACCAGTGGCCACTATTGGTTTGACGACTAAAAAAATTGTTCCATGCGGTGCGTCCTTCATGTATTTTTTGCTTTTTATTGTGTTTTCTCTAGTCGTTAAACTAAACAAATAAAAAACTTGTTTATCATTTACAAATGCAATTCATTGTCCACTGATAAACAATCCATAATGTATGCATATCACAAAAACACATCATTAAAAACAATTGAAAAAAACTCACGATTCATCCGTTTTTAAAATGTCAGGCATTCCATTCTCGATTAATTCTCCAAAACTGGATTACTCTATAGCATAATGTATTTTCTGTCCCTTATGCAAAGAGTATAGGACCAGTGACTGATAAATGATACCATTCAATAAGATATATGTAAACCGTGACGCTTGAAAACAGAAAAGGGCCATCATATTAAAAAATACACGTTTTACTATCGGTGCACAAGAACTACCCTTCTACTCAGATTCGCCTCTAGCTTGATCCATGTTCGCACAATGACTTGAAACGGAAGTTGATAGAATCGAAAGCACATGTACGCTACACATGCTTTTGTCTCGTGCACACCTTTTGAAAGACACCTATGTGATTTTTTTCCCTCAGAACATAGAATTCCAGTTTTCATCTGATTACATTTTCCTGAAACTTCCACAGATGGAGAACTACTTTCTCCCGCGTCCAAGCTCTAAGCAGAAATATTTTTTTTTTCTCACCTCAGAATAACTAAACTCATTTCATGATCATCGCAGCAGCATCCCATCTTTCCTAGGCTATAACATTAACACATTTTCATGTGTCACACATAAAACCTAAACAATGATAGATGAAAAAAGGATTTTTCGGATATCCATTTATGTATTTAATCCTAGATGTTTTTTGATAAAGGCTGCAATCAGAATCTGTGGCCGCAGCTGGTAATCAGCTAGAACATCATGAGGGATGTTGATTTGGTCTCCCTGGAGTCGGTCAAGCAGAGTCACGCATACAACCGCAGCTGGAAAAAAATGCAAAAATAGAATTAGTTTCAATTCAGTTTAAGTTGTGTTTAGATTTTTACAAATATGGTTTAAGAACAGAAAATAAAATCAACTTGTTAATTGAAACAAAAATCACAAAAATGTTAAAAGGAGAGACTATTGTTGCTGATTGTGGAAGAAAAACTCAATTTTCCAAGAAAATCATTAATAAACAGGTCCTTCTTAGAAAAAGAACATGTCCATAATTAAAAATAGAATGATTTACTAAACTATTTCTTGTTCAAATTAACATAGGAAAAAATTTCGATAATCATCCTGTCATTGGCTTCCAAAGAGTTAATTACAGCAGCACATAGGTAATTATATTCACTGTGTAATATAAACCTTGAAGCATCCGATATCAACTATGTATTTTGAATTTTAATACATTCCGGTTTATAAAAGTACGATATAGTTGGGTACACTTTTTAAAAAAATTGCAGATTATTTCAGTGGAATTGATTATTGTCCGATTACCTGCAGTTTTGCAGGAGAAATTGTCTAGATGGTTTTAGAAACTCCATAAGCTCTCTTTTCAAAACACTAATGAAACGCTGCTTTTAAAAAGGAAAATGACAGCAATTTCAAAATGGGACAGAAAAAAGGATGAATAACCTTGCCAATAATTGGCAAAGGCTACCTTAGGAGACACAGTCCTACCTATTGGTGCTTCTGTGACATACCTGTGGGGTGTGGTGATGCGCTGAAAGCTTATCCCCTTCGCTGCCAGGCCTTTTCCCCCTCCTGTGCCAGGCCTTTTTTTGCCTATTTGGGGCAGTTCGCGCTTAGGCCCTCATAACTTTTTGTCCACATAAGCTAACCAAGCCAAATTTGCGTCCTTTTTTTCCAACATCCTAGGGATTCTAGAGGTACCCAGACTTTGTGGGTTCCCCTGAAGGAGGTCAAGAAATTGGCCAAAATACAGTGAAAATTTCGTTTTTTTCAAAAAAATCGGAAAAAGTGGCTGCAGAAGAAGGCTTGTGGTTTTTCCCCTGAAAATGGCATCAACAAAGGGTTTGCGGTGCTAAACTCAGCAGCTTCCCAGCTTTCAGGAACAGGCAGACTTGAATCAGAAAACCCAATTTTTCAACACAATTTTGGCATTTTACTGGGGCATACCCCATTTGTGCAATTTTTTGTGCTTTCAGCCTCCTTCCAGTCAGTGACAGGAATGGTCATGAAACCAATGCTGGATCCCAGAAACCTAAACATTTCTGAAAAGTAGACAAAATTCTGAATTCAGCAAGGGGTCATTTGTGTAGATCCTACAAGGGTTTCCTACAGAAAATAACAGCTGAAAAAGAAAAATATTGAAATTGAGGTGAAAAAACCATAAATTTTTCTCTACGTTTTACTCTGTAACTTTTCCCTGCAATGTCAGATTATCGAAAGCAATATACCGTTACGTCTGCTGGACTCCTCTGGTTGCGGGGATATATAGGGTTTGTAGGTTCATCAAGAACCTGAGGAACCCAGAGCCAATAAATGAGCTGCACCCTGCAGTGCGTTTTCACTCTATACCGGGTATACAGCAATTCATTTGCTGAAATATAAGGAGTAAAAAATTGCTATCAAGAAAACCTTTGCATTTCCAAAAAGGGCACAAGATAAGGTGTTGAGGAGCAGTGGTTATTTGCACATCTCTGAATTCCGGGGTGACCATAGTAGCACGTGAATTACAGGGAATTTCTCAAATAGATGTCTTTTTTACACACACTCCTATATTTGGAAGGAAAAAATGTAGAGAAAGACAAGGGGCAATAGTACTTGTTTTGCTAATCTATGTTCCCACAAGTCTCCCGATAAAAATGGTACCTCACTTGTGTGGGTAGGCCTAGCACCCGCGACAGGATATGCCAAAAAAACACAACGTGGACACATCACAGAAAACAGAGCTGTTTTTAGCAAAGTGACTACCTGTAGATTTTGGCCTCTAGCTCAGCCGCCACCTAGGGAAACCTACCAAACCTGTGCATTTCTGAAAACTAGAGACCTAGGGGAATCCAAGGAGGGGTGACTTGTGTGGCTCGGACCAGGTTCTGTTACCCAGAATCCTTTGCAAACCTCAAAATTTGGCTAAAAAAACACATGTTCCTCACATTTCTGTGGCAGAAAGTTCTGGAATCTGAGAGGAGCCACAAATTTCCTTCCACCCAGCGTTCCCCCACGTCTCCCGATAAAAATGATACCTCACTTGTGTGGGTAGGCCTAGCGCCCGCGACAGGATATGCCCCAAAACACAACGTGGACATATCACAGAAAACAGAGCTGTTTTTAGCAAAGTGACTACCTGTAGATTTTGGCCTCTAGCTCAGCCGCCACCTAGGGAAACCTACCAAACCTGTGCATTTCTGAAAACTAGAGACCTAGGGGAATCCAAGGAGGGGTGACTTGCGGGGCTCGGACCAGGTTCTGTTACCCAGAATCCTTTGCAAACCTCAAAATTTGGCTAAAAAAACACATGTTCCTCACATTTCTGTGGCAGAAAGTTCTGGAATCTGAGAGGAGCCACAAATTTCCTTCCACCCAGTGTTCCCCCACGTCTCCCGATAAAAATGATACCTCACTTGTGTGGGTAGGCCTAGCGCCCGCGACAGGATATGCCCCAAAACACAACGTGGACATATCACAGAAAACAGAGCTGTTTTTAGCAAAGTGACTACCTGTAGATTTTGGCCTCTAGCTCAGCCGCCACCTAGGGAAACCTACCAAACCTGTGCATTTCTGAAAACTAGAGACCTAGGGGAATCCAAGGAGGGGTGACTTGCGGGGCTCGGACCAGGTTCTGTTACCCAGAATCCTTTGCAAATCTCACAATTTGGCTAAAAAAACACATCTTCCTCACATTTCTGTGGCAGAAAGTTCTGGAATCTGAGAGGAGCCACAAATTTCCTTCCACCCAGCGTTCCCCCACGTCTCCCGATAAAAATGATACCTCACTTGTGTGGGTAGGCCTAGCGCCCGCGACAGGATATGCCCCAAAACACAACGTGGACATATCACAGAAAACAGAGCTGTTTTTAGCAAAGTGACTACCTGTAGATTTTGGCCTCTAGCTCAGCCGCCACCTAGGGAAACCTACCAAACCTGTGCATTTCTGAAAACTAGAGACCTAGGGGAATCCAAGGAGGGGTGACTTGCGGGGCTCGGACCAGGTTCTGTTACCCAGAATCCTTTGCAAACCTCAAAATTTGGCTAAAAAAACACATGTTCCTCACATTTCTGTGGCAGAAAGTTCTGGAATCTGAGAGGAGCCACAAATTTCCTTCCACCCAGCGTTCCCCCACGTCTCCCGATAAAAATGATACCTCACTTGTGTGGGTAGGCCTAGCGCCCGCGACAGGATATGCCCCAAAACACAACGTGGACATATCACAGAAAACAGAGCTGTTTTTAGCAAAGTGACTACCTGTAGATTTTGGCCTCTAGCTCAGCCGCCACCTAGGGAAACCTACCAAACCTGTGCATTTCTGAAAACTAGAGACCTAGGGGAATCCAAGGAGGGGTGACTTGCGGGGCTCGGACCAGGTTCTGTTACCCAGAATCCTTTGCAAACCTCAAAATTTGGCTAAAAAAACACATGTTCCTCACATTTCTGTGGCAGAAAGTTCTGGAATCTGAGAGGAGCCACAAATTTCCTTCCACCCAGTGTTCCCCCACGTCTCCCGATAAAAATGATACCTCACTTGTGTGGGTAGGCCTAGCGCCCGCGACAGGATATGCCCCAAAACACAACGTGGACATATCACAGAAAACAGAGCTGTTTTTAGCAAAGTGACTACCTGTAGATTTTGGCCTCTAGCTCAGCCGCCACCTAGGGAAACCTACCAAACCTGTGCATTTCTGAAAACTAGAGACCTAGGGGAATCCAAGGAGGGGTGACTTGCGGGGCTCGGACCAGGTTCTGTTACCCAGAATCCTTTGCAAATCTCACAATTTGGCTAAAAAAACACATGTTCCTCACATTTCTGTGGCAGAAAGTTCTGGAATCTGAGAGGAGCCACAAATTTCCTTCCACCCAGCGTTCCCCCACGTCTCCCGATAAAAATGATACCTCACTTGTGTGGGTAGGCCTAGCGCCCGCGACAGGATATGCCCCAAAACACAACGTGGACATATCACAGAAAACAGAGCTGTTTTTAGCAAAGTGACTACCTGTAGATTTTGGCCTCTAGCTCAGCCGCCACCTAGGGAAACCTACCAAACCTGTGCATTTCTGAAAACTAGAGACCTAGGGGAATCCAAGGAGGGGTGACTTGCGGGGCTCGGACCAGGTTCTGTTACCCAGAATCCTTTGCAAACCTCAAAATTTGGCTAAAAAAACACATGTTCCTCACATTTCTGTGGCAGAAAGTTCTGGAATCTGAGAGGAGCCACAAATTTCCTTCCACCCAGCGTTCCCCCACGTCTCCCGATAAAAATGATACCTCACTTGTGTGGGTAGGCCTAGCGCCCGCGACAGGATATGCCCCAAAACACAACGTGGACATATCACAGAAAACAGAGCTGTTTTTAGCAAAGTGACTACCTGTAGATTTTGGCCTCTAGCTCAGCCGCCACCTAGGGAAACCTACCAAACCTGTGCATTTCTGAAAACTAGAGACCTAGGGGAATCCAAGGAGGGGTGACTTGTGTGGCTCGGACCAGGTTCTGTTACCCAGAATCCTTTGCAAACCTCAAAATTTGGCTAAAAAAACACATGTTCCTCACATTTCTGTGGAAGAAAGTTCTGGAATCTGAGAGGAGCCACAAATTTCCTTCCACCCAGCGTTCCCCCACGTCTCCCGATAAAAATGATACCTCACTTGTGTGGGTAGGCCTAGCGCCCGCGACAGGATATGCCCCAAAACACAACGTGGACATATCACAGAAAACAGAGCTGTTTTTAGCAAAGTGACTACCTGTAGATTTTGGCCTCTAGCTCAGCCGCCACCTAGGGAAACCTACCAAACCTGTGCATTTCTGAAAACTAGAGACCTAGGGGAATCCAAGGAGGGGTGACTTGCGGGGCTCGGACCAGGTTCTGTTACCCAGAATCCTTTGCAAACCTCAAAATTTGGCTAAAAAAACACATGTTCCTCACATTTCTGTGGCAGTAAGTTCTGGAATCTGAGAGGAGCCACAAATTTCCTTCCACCCAGTGTTCCCCCACGTCTCCCGATAAAAATGATACCTCACTTGTGTGGGTAGGCCTAGCGCCCGCGACAGGATATGCCCCAAAACACAACGTGGACATATCACAGAAAACAGAGCTGTTTTTAGCAAAGTGACTACCTGTAGATTTTGGCCTCTAGCTTAGCCGCCACCTAGGGAAACCTACCAAACCTGTGCATTTCTGAAAACTAGAGACCTAGGGGAATCCAAGGAGGGGTGACTTGCGGGGCTCGGACCAGGTTCTGTTACCCAGAATCCTTTGCAAATCTCACAATTTGGCTAAAAAAACACATGTTCCTCACATTTCTGTGGCAGAAAGTTCTGGAATCTGAGAGGAGCCACAAATTTCCTTCCACCCAGCGTTCCCCCACGTCTCCCGATAAAAATGATACCTCACTTGTGTGGGTAGGCCTAGCGCCCGCGACAGGATATGCCCCAAAACACAACGTGGACATATCACAGAAAACAGAGCTGTTTTTAGCAAAGTGACTACCTGTAGATTTTGGCCTCTAGCTCAGCCGCCACCTAGGGAAACCTACCAAACCTGTGCATTTCTGAAAACTAGAGACCTAGGGGAATCCAAGGAGGGGTGACTTGCGTGGCTCGGACCAGGTTCTGTTACCCAGAATCCTTTGCAAACCTCAAAATTTGGCTAAAAAAACACATGTTCCTCACATTTCTGTGGCAGAAAGTTCTGGAATCTGAGAGGAGCCACAAATTTCCTTCCACCCAGCGTTCCCCCACGTCTCCCGATAAAAATGATACCTCACTTGTGTGGGTAGGCCTAGCGCCCGGGACAGTATATGCCCCAAAACACAACGTGGACATATCACAGAAAACAGAGCTGTTTTTAGCAAAGTGACTACCTGTAGATTTTGGCCTCTAGCTCAGCCGCCACCTAGGGAAACCTACCAAACCTGTGCATTTCTGAAAACTAGAGACCTAGGGGAATCCAAGGAGGGGTGACTTGCGGGGCTCGGACCAGGTTCTGTTACCCAGAATCCTTTGCAAATCTCACAATTTGGCTAAAAAAACACATGTTCCTCACATTTCTGTGGCAGAAAGTTCTGGAATCTGAGAGGAGCCACAAATTTCCTTCCACCCAGCGTTCCCCCACGTCTCCCGATAAAAATGATACCTCACTTGTGTGGGTAGGCCTAGCGCCCGCGACAGGATATGCCCCAAAACACAACGTGGACATATCACAGAAAACAGAGCTGTTTTTAGCAAAGTGACTACCTGTAGATTTTGGCCTCTAGCTCAGCCGCCACCTAGGGAAACCTACCAAACCTGTGCATTTCTGAAAACTAGAGACCTAGGGGAATCCAAGGAGGGGTGACTTGCGGGGCTCGGACCAGGTTCTGTTACCCAGAATCCTTTGCAAATCTCAAAATTTGGCTAAAAAAACACATGTTCCTCACATTTCTGTGGCAGAAAGTTCTGGAATCTGAGAGGAGCCACAAATTTCCTTCCACCCAGCGTTCCCCCACGTCTCCCGATAAAAATGATACCTCACTTGTGTGGGTAGGCCTAGCGCCCGCAACAGGATATGCCCCAAAACACAACGTGGACATATCACAGAAAACAGAGCTGTTTTTAGCAAAGTGACTACCTGTAGATTTTGCCTCTAGCTCAGCCGGCACCTAGGGAAACCTACCAAACCTGTGCATTTCTGAAAACTAGAGACCTAGGGGAATCCAAGGAGGGGTGACTTGTGTGGCTCGGACTAGGTTCTGTTACCCAGAATCCTTTGCAAACCTCAAAATTTGGCTAAAAAAACACATGTTCCTCACATTTCTGTGGCAGAAAGTTCTGGAATCTGAGAGGAGCCACAAATTTCCTTCCACCCAGCGTTCCCCCACGTCTCCCGATAAAAATGATACCTCACTTGTGTGGGTAGGCCTAGCGCCCGCGACAGGATATGCCCCAAAACACAACGTGGACACATCACAGAAAACAGAGCTGTTTTTAGCAAAGTGACTACCTGGAGATTTTGGCCTCTATCTCAGCCGCCACCTAGGGAAACCTACCAAACCTGTACATTTCTGAAAACTAGAGACCTAGGGGAATCCAAGGAGGGGTGACTTGTGTGGCTCGGACCAGGTTCTGTTACCCAGAATCCTTTGCAAACCTCAAAATTTGGCTAAAAAAACACATGTCCCTCACATTTCTATGGCAGAAAGTTCTAGAATCTGAGAGGAGCTACAAATTTCCTTCCACCCAGCGTTCCCCCAAGTCTCCCGATAAAAATGATACCTCACTTGCGTGGGTAGGCCTAGCGCCGGCGACAGGAAACACCCCAAAGCGCAACGTGGACACATCCTAAATTTTGGAAAAAAACAGAGGTGTTTTTTGCGAAGTGCCTACCTGTAGATTTTGGCCTCTAGCTCAGCCGGCACCTAGGGAAACCTACCAAACCTGTGCATTTCTGAAAACTAGAGACCTAGGGGAATCCAAGGAGGGGTGACTTGCGGGGCTCGGACCAGGTTCTGTTACCCAGAATCCTTTGCAAACCTCAAAATTTGGCTAAAAATACAAATGTTACTCACATTTCTGTGGCAGAAAGTTCTGGAATCTGAGAGGAGCCACAAATTTCCTTCTACCCAGCGTTCCCCCAAGTCTCCCGATAAAAATGATACCTCACTTGCGTGGGTAGGCCTAGCGCCGGCGACAGGAAACACCCCAAAGCGCAATGTGGACACATCCTAAATTTTGGAAAAAAACAGAGGTGTTTTTTGCGAAGTGCCTACCTGTAGATTTTGGCCTCTAGCTCAGCCGGCACCTAGGGAAACCTACCAAACCTGTGCATTTCTGAAAACTAGAGACCTAGGGGAATCCAAGGAGGGGTGACTTGTGTGGCTCGGACCAGGTTCTGTTACCCAGAATCCTTTGCAAACCTCAAAATTTGGCTAAAAATACAAATGTTACTCACATTTCTGTGGCAGAAAGTTCTGGAATCTGAGAGGAGCCACAAATTTCCTTCTACCCAGCGTTCCCCCAAGTCTCCCGATAAAAATGATACCTCACTTGCGTGGGTAGGCCTAGCGCCGGCGACAGGAAACACCCCAAAGCGCAATGTGGACACATCCTAAATTTTGGAAAAAAACAGAGGTGTTTTTTGCGAAGTGCCTACCTGTAGATTTTGGCCTCTAGCTCAGCCGGCACCTAGGGAAACCTACCAAACCTGTGCATTTCTGAAAACTAGAGACCTAGGGGAATCCAAGGAGGGGTGACTTGCGGGGCTCGGACCAGGTTCTGTTACCCAGAATCCTTTGCAAACCTCAAAATTTGGCTAAAAAAACACATGTCCCTCACATTTCTGTGGCAGAAAGTTCTGGAATCTGAGAGGAGCTACAAATTTCCTTCCACCCAGCGTTCCCCCAAGTCTCCCGATAAAAATGATACCTCACTTGTGTGGGTAGGACTAGCGCCCACGAAAGGAAAGGGCCCAAAACACAACGTGGACACATCACATTTTTTTATAAAAAGCAGTGCCTACCTGTGGATTTTGGCCTGTAGCTCAGCCGACACCTGAGGAAACCTAGCAAACCAGTGCATTTTTGAAAACTAGAAACCCAGGGGAATCCAAGATGGGGTGATTTGCGGGGCTCTGACCAGGTTATGTTACCCCGAATCCTTTGCAAACATCAAAATTTGGCCCAAAAAACACTTTTTCCTCTCATTTTGGTGACAGAAAGTTCTGGAATCTGAGAGGAGCCACAAATTTCCTTCCACCCAGCGTTCCCCTAAGTCTCTCGATAAAAATGGTACATCACTTCTGTGGGTAGGCCTAGCGCCCACAAAAGGAAATGGCCCAAAACACAACGTGGACACAACATATTTTTTCACAGAAAACAGAGGTGTTTTTTGCAAGGTGTCTGTGGTGTTTGGCCTGTAGCTCAGCCGGCCCGAGGGGGGGGGGGGGCAGAAATGCCCTAAAATAAATTTGCCCCCCCAACCCCCACCCTCCCCCGCCGGGAGCGACCCTTGCCTACGGGGTCGCTCCCCCTGCGTGACATTGGCACCAAAAAACAAATCCCCGGTGCCTAGTGGTTTCTGCCCCCTTGGGGGCAGGTTGACCTAAACTCAGCCAATCTGCCCCCAAGGGGGGCAGAAATGGCCTAAATACAATTTGTCCCCCAGGGGAGCGACTTTTGCCTGATGGGTCGCTCCCCATCTCTAAAAAAAAAAAGAACAAAGAAAAAAAAGAAAAATTCCCCTGGCGCCTAGAGGTTTCTGCCCCCCCCCCCCCGGGGGCAGATCGGCCTAATAATAGGCCGATCTGCCCTCCGGAGGGGCAGAAATGGCCTAAAATAAATTTGCCCCCCCCGGGAGCGACCCTTGCCTACGGGGTCGCTCCTCCTGCGTGACATTGGCGCCAAAAAACAAATCCCCGGTGCCTAGTGGTTTCTGCCCCCTTGGGGGCAGGTTGACCTAAATTTAGCCAATCTGCCCCCAAGGGGGGCAGAAATGGCCTAAATACAATTTGTCCCCCAGGGGAGCGACTTTTGCCTGATGGGTCGCTCCCCATCTCTAAAAAAAGAAACAACAAAAAAAAAAAACACAAAAAAAAAATTGCCCTGGTGCCTAGAGTGTTCTGCCCCCCCCCCCCGGGGGCAGTTCGGCCTAATAATAGGCCGATCTGTCCCCCGGGGGGGCAGAAATGGCCTAAAATAAATTTGCCCCCCCACCCCCCCCCCCGGGAGCGACCCTTGCCTACGGGGTCGCTCCCCCTGCGTGACATTGGCGCCAAAAAACAAATCCCCGGTGCCTAGTGGTTTCTGCCCCCTTGGGGGCAGATTGACCTAAAATTGGCCAATCTGCCCCCAGGGGGGCAGAAATGGTCTAAATACAATTTGCCCCCCCAGGGGAGCGACCCTTGCCTGATGGGTCGCTCCCCATCTCTAAAAAAAGAAACAACAACAAAAAAAAAACACAAAAAAAAAATTGCCCTGGTGCCTAGAGTGTTCTGCCCCCCCCCCCCCCGGGGGCAGTTCGGCCTAATAATAGGCCGATCTGTCCCCCGGGGGGGCAGAAATGGCCTAAAATTAATTTGCCCCCCCAACCTCCCCCCCCCCCCCCGGGAGCGACCCTTGCCTACGGGGTCGCTCCCCCTGCGTGACATTGGCGCCAAAAAACAAATCCCCGGTGCCTAGTGGTTTCTGCCCCCTTGGGGGCAGATTGACCTAAAATTGGCCAATCTGCCCCCAGGGGGGCAGAAATGGTCTAAATACAATTTGCCCCCCCAGGGGAGCGACCCTTGCCTGATGGGTCGCTCCCCATCTCTAAAAAAAGAAACAACAAAAAAAAAAAAACACAAAAAAAAATTGCCCTGGCGCCTAGAGTGTTCTGCCCCCCCCCCCGGGGGGGCAGTTCGGCCTAATAATAGGCCGATCTGTCCCCCGGGGGGGCAGAAATGGCCTAAAATAAATCCCCGGTGCCTAGTGGTTATTGGGGGCAGATTGACCTAAAATTGGCCAATCTGCCCCCAGGGGGGCAGAAATGGTCTAAATACAATTTGCCCCCCCAGGAGAGCGACCCTTGCCTGATAATAGGCCGATCTGCCCCCAGGGGGGGCAGAAACGGCCTTCCCAAAAAATTGCCCCCCCTGGGAGCGACCCTTGCCAAAGGGGTCGCTTTGTTGCGTGACATTCGCGCGCAAAAACAAACTCCCTGGTGTCTAATGGTTTCTGCCCCCCTTGGGGGCAGATTGGCCTTATCAAAATAGGCCAATCTGCCCCTAAGGGGGGCAGAAATGGCCTAAATATATATTGCCCCGTAGGGGAGCGACCCTTGCCTAAGGGATCGCTCCCCACCTAAAAAAAAAGAATTCATCACAAAAAAAAAAAAAAAAAAAAAAAGGTCCCTGGTGCCTAGAGGTTTCTGCCCCCCCCTGGGGGCAGATCGGCCTAATAATAGGCCAATCTGCCCCCAGGGGGGGCAGAAAAGGCCTTCCTAAAATAATGCCCCCCTGGGAGCGACCCTTGCCCAAGGGGTCGCTCCCTTTTGCCAATTTCAAGAAAAAAAAAAAGATCCCTGGTGTCTAGTGGGGTTTCAAAAGCCGGATTGCAAGCAATCCGGCTTTTGAAACCTGTGAGAGACTTCAAAGGGAAGGAAATACATTTCCTTCCCTTTGAAGCCTCTCGGGGCCTCCCCCATTGGATTGAAAAAGAAATGCAAAAGCATTTCTTTTTCAATCGCGCTGGAAGCTCTGCTTCCAGCGCGATGGGGGAGACCCTGTGACTAATCAGCGCGCGCTCGCGCGCTGACGTCACAGGGGGGGTTGGGGGGTCGGGGGTGGGAGGGGAAGGGCTTCCCCTTCCATCCCTGACTTGGGGGGGTGGGGGGGAACCCCACAGAGGGAGCGAGAGCGCTCCCTCTGGGCTCTGTGCACAGGACGTAATGGTTACGTCCTGGGCACAGCAGCACTGTGCCTCAGGACGTAACCATTACGTCCTGGGCACAGAAGGGGTTAAATTCCAAGTGCGTTTATATTGTGTTTATCAGTTATATTTTTTATGGCGTTCTTAAGGAAATGTCTTTGAATTTTTTTCTTCGAATTAAAAAAAAAATCTATTTTAGTTAGGTACATTTTGTATTTCCACAACAATGTTTTTGGGTTGCTTCACACGTGTATAAAAGGATGGTAATTTGTACTAAAACATACGAGTTCTGCCGCCAGCCAAACTCGTACTGCCACCTGACCACCAGTGCAGTCAGGACACCGCCAGCCCTATTACTAGTTCACCACCACCAGACCTATTACTAATTCACCACAGGGCCGGCGGGTGCAAACAGCGTTTCCGCCCGCCAGCCCTGCAGTGAACAGGGCCTTAACATTGATGCTGGCTTGTAATCAAGCCGGTGGCAATGTGGCGGTGCGGCAGGTGCAGCAGCACCCATTGCGCTTTTCATTGCCCATAATTAAGGCAGTGGAAAGCGTGATGGGGCTTTCCATGGGGGCCCATGCCAAGTGCATGGGCAGCACAGGGGCCCCCAGGCACCCCCTTTTCACCAGCCTTTGCATGTTGGGGCTACTGCCATGCAAAGGTTGGCGGAAAGGGGACTAGTAATACCCATGGCAGCACCTGGTGGATTGAGACCTCCAGGCAGTCGGCTGGTGGCAACCTGGCGGTGTCGGTGGTTTGGCCGTGGCGGCTCTGCTGCAGTCGTAATGTGGTGGTTGGAACGCCACGACTGCGGCAGTCCGACCTCCACTGCCACCGCGAGTCTGGCGGTCTTACAACCACCAGACTCATAATGAGCGTCATAGTGAATATTGGGCAAAAACCTGATGAAGGATCAATTACATGATAGAAAGACGTAAAACGTGTTCTGGATCAGATCTGGAGTATTCAGTACTCTACTATAACAGTATTGTTTAGAATGGAGATTGAAGGAGAAAAGAGACTTTGAATGCCCGTTTGTTATTTTGGTCCACATTGTCAAGGTCTCAAGGTGGTTATCACTACTCTAAGATGGTGGGTCAATCACTTATCCAATTTTGTAAAATATTTTTTTAGGACAGACCAGACAGTTTTCTTGCAGATACAGGGGAATTATAGCAGCATTTTGTTTGAAGGCTTCAAGGCCCTTGCATCAGCAGTCCCCTTAACAGTTTTAGGCACTTTGAGTAGGAGGTGGGCGAGAATCAATATTTTGAGTAGGCCTACAGAGGGGAAGAGTGCCTATTTGTACACACCCACCCTCCATTGACGTTGATCCTACAAGTGAGGGGTTGTAACATGGCATTAGGGGTCATATACTGACTTGAACAAAAAAGATGTAATCATAGTAATATCATTATAGGTAAGTGATTAAGATATTTCTGTAATAATTTTATATAATGAGTGGTTTACATTATGGTGTTTTATGCAACTTACCATATTCCATATACATAAACAAATACAATGGTGTGACCTGTACAATTTGAGTTTTTATTGAATCAAATCGATATATGAACTATTATGCACATTAACATAAAGCAGGTTGGAAGACCCAAAATGGAATGTATAAAGGCAGTGACTGTGTTTACTAATGTATACATACATACATATAGAATGTACGTTTTGTTTGTAACCTTGTAGCATTCTATTGTTATTGGTTTCATCCTATATTTTGGGATGTTTTTTCTTCTTTTTTCATGATCACTGTGTGTGCCGCAGTTTGTGGACTGGCATGATGGAATATATATACAACAATAGTTGTAAACCAACATGAGTTTCTAATTTAGTACAAAAATGCTCCTAAACGTATAGAGTTGTAAGTATGCCAAGGTTTCCTTGGGTCTGAAGATCTGATTAAATAGGCCAACTCAAATTTACTTACACCACATTTAGTGGATACATAAAATGAGGCCTGGGAGAAAGGTGAGTTGCCAGGCCATGGGAGTGATATTAATAGTACTCATTCCAAATGAACAAAGCATCCCAAAATGTAGCTAACACGTCTCCCTACAATCTTGGGTAGATTTCAGTGTGCTCTCTAAAATACTAGCTGGTGGTCTCTAAACTGGTGCACAGAGATGAGGCTGTCTTTGTTCCTGAGGGAAACCTTTGTCCAGATTTAGTAACACTTTATGCTGAATTTCTGTCACTAAAGTGATGCAAACCTGGTGCAAAGTGTTGTATCTGGATTTACTTTCTAGCACAAAACAAGCTGGATGTCAATTGTTGACTCCTATTGGGGGTTGGATTAACTGCGAATAAACAATACTCTATGCTTGGTGTGTGAGTGACTAATGAGGATTGTGTCTTTCCAATAGCCTTCTCCTTGGATGGAGCCTTTTTTAGTCAATGTTGCAGTGGATGTTGTGCCAGGATCTGTAATCTAAACATGGTAAGGTGGCATACTAGCCTGGAGAGGTTGATTGGTGATTTGTTGTGTTACCCTTGTCTTTAAAGGGGAAGGTCACCTTCTTCAAAATGGTAAGACTGCTGTGTGTTTTTCAATGCAGATAAGTGCTGATTAGAAATGAATTATTTTATCCTAGGATTAAAGTGGGATCAATGGGTTGAGTGGTCGCTTTGAGCCCGTACATTGATGCTGATGTAAAGTACAAACACATTCTGGATACTTGTAATAATGGACAAGAATAAAACTTGTGGGAAACTGGTTTCATTGGAAAGGAATAATAAAGAAGCATGTTTGCTCTGTGCTGCTGCCCCCATGACTCATGGGGAACAAAGCACATAATTAGTGTGTAGCTTGCAAGTGGTAGCATACATAAAAAGATAATCAAATATTTAGATACAGAGCTGGAACAATTGTAACTAAATTTTGGTTTGGGAGCGTTTATTGATAGGGACCACTTTCACAAGCACAAGCGCTACATCAGAACATAACATAGAAACACAAACGTGACACCACAGTAAAGAACAAGTAGAACAAACTGAACTGGATGGAAAAAATTAAGAAGAAATAAACTGAGTGAATAACACTAAGGAGAGACCACGCGGAAGAGCTGAAGGAGCAGGGACATGGCATTAAGCCGGGACACCAGCAGGACATCAAGAGAGAAAGTGTGGAGAGTACAATGCATAAATAGCTTGGATCTTACATGTAGGGGCTAATGATATGCTCAAGAAGGACCAGCAAACCAAGAAAAAGTTGAAGGAAAACAATAGCATCAGATTATACAGTTTCGGGAAGCAAGTAACTGGGTACCTGCACAGGGACCAGGATGGTGCCATGATGGCGCAATATCAGGAAACAGGTAACATCACAAGGGACAGGTCAAAATATGGAATGTTTAGTTTTGATATCACAAAGGCAGCCTGATGTCTTGGAGCTTCATCATGCCAAAACAACAAGAAAACACACCAAATGCTTGAAAGCTGTTCTCACAACACACCGTAGAAGTAGCAACAACTAAGATGTTATGCAAAATTGAACACAGTATTTCTCCGGCAGGATATAAACCACATATCTTCCTAGAGCTGCTTTGATGAAGGATCAGCACGAGTGCCACCAGCAAAGCATTTCAAGGAATGTCTTGAACAGAGGATTAAACCCACCATCAGACTCCTACAATAAGTCAGAACTGTCTTTCATATGTGGATTTAGTGCTTTTAGAATAGATGCTACATTCAAATACTCTTCACAAGTCACCCGGGCTATCAGTTAGAAGCAGTAGATCCCTCATTTAGGCCTGGTCGATATTTGGACTAACTTAGCCAGGCAAGTTTATGAAATACAGATTTTACAGTAAGCTACAACTTTGGGATGTGGTTCCTGGTTGCATATTACAGCACCAAGAAATTTAGAGGGACAAGTTCCATTACAGTAGTTACTAGTCACTCAAAGCAATGCATTTTGGGAGCTATAGTTTCAGGGTGCCTGGTTTTCCATTCTGGAAGGTATAGGATCAGGTCTCCTAGTCCATCTGAACAGTGCATTATGGGTGATGCACCTCCTGGATGCATGATATCCACCATGGAACAGGATATTGTAGGTAATTTAGTTATTTTGTCTTGTGACTGTCAAATAGCAGTGATAAAGGGTAAGAGTAGAACTTTCCTTCATGTCTAATAGAGCCAAACGACAGACACTGCTATCAGCCACAAGCACACATTGCTAAATAAGCTTCATAGTCTGTTGCAAATCTGAAGTTACCCTATAAGGTAGGCATCAGCCCTCATTAGTGCTTGCGACTTTAGGGCTTTTTATAGAGCATCACACTTTGAGATCGAAATTGCAATTGCCCTTTGAGGCCTAAAGAGAAGATATTAAAAAATGACCGGGCAAAAAAAGGCCAAGGAGTTGAAGGAAAAGTGATTCCTAAACAATGGGTTGCGAACACATTTTTTGTGGGTTGTGAAAGTCAAAGCAATAAATTTGTCGTGAAATTCTGTATTTATCTTGTCATAGTTATCATCCTTCAAAGACTTTATAAAGTGGCATTTTCGGCTTTGCAATTTAAAATCCAACTTCACCAGAAATTAGGATTTTAAATTGTGATTACGGAGACACCAAACATGAACTGGTAACCTATTCCCATTTGGAAACTACATGTATAAAATATAATAAGGAAACTCCAACGTGATCCTTTGTGAGAGGTGGGCCTTGCAGTACTGAAAAACGGAGTTAAGAGCTTTTCACTACCAGGACGTGCAAAACTTAAAAGTATGGCCCATATTTATACTTTTTGACGCAAAACTGCGCTAACGCAGTTTTGCGTCAAAAAAATTAGCGCCGGCTAACGCCATTCTGAAGCGCCATGCGGGTGCCGTATTTATTGAATGACGTTAGCCGGCGTTAGGCGCCGGCGCTGTCTGGTGTGCGTTAAAAAAAATGACGTACACCAGGCAGCGCCTGCGTAGGGGAAAATGGAGCTTGGGCGCCAAAAAATGGGGCAAGTCAGGCTGAGGCAAAATTTGCGCCGCAACCCGATTTGCGCCATTTTTTTTTTACTCCCAACCCCCATTGACATGACTCCTGTCTTAGCAAAGACAGGAGTCATGCCCCCTTGCCCAATGGCCATGCCCAGGGGACTTATGTCCCCTGGGCATGGTCAGTGGGCATAGTGGCATGTAGGGGGGCACAAATCAGGCCCCCCTATGCCACAAAAAAAAAAATAATAATACTTACCTGCACTTACCTTAATGTCCCTGGGATGGGTCCCTCCAGCCTTGGGTGTCCTCCTGGGGTGGGCAAGGGTGGCAGGGGGTGTCCCTGGGGGCATGGGAGGGCACCTCTGGGCTCCTTCCGAGCCCACAGGTCCCTTAACGCCTGCCTTTTGCAGGCGCTCAAAAAAGGCGCAAAAACGGCCGTACGGCATTTTTTTTGACCCGCCCACTCCCGGGCGTGATTTTTGCCCGGGAGTGTAAATACGGCGCACATGCCGCGGAGTCACTTTTTTAGACGGGAACGCCTACCTTGCATATCATTAACGCAAAGTAGGTGTCCACGCTAAAAAAGGACGCAAACTCCATGGACTTTGGCGCTAGACGCGTCTAACGCCAAAGTATAAATATGGAGTTAGTTTTGCGTCGGAATTGCGTCAAAAAAAACGACGCAATTCTGGCGCAAACGGAGTATAAATATGCCCCTATGTGTCATATTTTTTAAATACATTGCACACTGACCTCTAGGCTGTCCAGGGCTGACCGTAGGGGTGATTTATATGTATTAAAAATGAAGGTTTGTGCTTGGCAACATGCTTATTTTGCTAGTTTGAATTGGCAGTTTATAAACTGCACACACAGACTGCAATGGCAGGCTTGGCAGTTTTAAAGGGCTAGTTAACTGGGTGGCACAATCAGTGCTGCAGACCCACTTTTAGCATTTAATTTACAGGCCCTGGGCACATGTAGTGCCAGTTTACTAGAGTCTTACAAGTAAATTAAATATGCCAATTGGGTTTAAGCCACTTCAATCATGTATAGAGGAGAGAGCACAATTACTTTAGCACTGGCTAGCAGTGGTCAAGTGTGCAGACTCCCAAGTCCAGTAAAAACAAGTTCAGCAAAAAAATGGAGGCGGAAGGCAAAATGTTGGCGTGGAGACCTCCCTAAGGCTGACAGATCTAACAATCCTTATTTTCAATTCACTGTAACATTACCAGATAACATCAAATAGTTGCAGTACCATTTTAGGGTGAGACAGAAGCCTTAAAAAGAAATGAGAATTTTCAGAAAAGCAATATTCACTAGGATTAGCTCATGCTTTAGTTGATGAGGTTACGTTTTTAATTGTAATGTTTGCTGTGGTGCCTAAAAAGCATTAATTTTATACGTTCTTAATCTAGCTATTCAAACAATATTAACATTTAATTGAAATAGTAAAAGGATAACACAAAAGCATGAAAAGCATGCTCTTCTGTGTCTTCTTTCTTCTTGTTACCATGAGAAGCAAATTGTCTCACACTGCTTATCGTAGACCACTGTTTCCCAAAAGTATAGATCAGAACCACAGTGACAGAACACCGTAAATAGAATATACTGATGAATACATTAAGTATACTTGAAGTCATAACCTATCGTCTTTGGTTGTATCTTGTATTTGCAGATATGGGGTATAAATGGTGAATCGTGCAGTATCTTGGGGGAAGAAAAATTGTAATTTCATCATAACGTTGGAAAAGCCCTTCTGCAGACAATCTGCTACTTGTAAATCTGGATGCTTAAACATGTTGCATAAACAAGAATGGATTGAGGGCCAGAAGTATGACCAAGTCTCCAATTGCGATTTGTTGCAACTCTCAATTAGAGACTCGCAAAATGAAACATACTAATGTGTCTCAGATATATTAAGCGATTCCCAATGGGGCCGTAAATGCCTACCTCATCAATGTTCATGAGATGGGTCGCAATTTGCAACCCCATTGGGAATAGCCACACTCACAAGGATGGTGGCCTGCTGGGGACGATAGACCACGATGTCTGTGACTGCTTTTTAAATAAAACATTTTGTTTTTCAAATACAGCCCGTTTTCCTCAAAGGAAAACAGGATGCGATACAAAGAAAAAAAATGAAAGGTTTCCTGGAACCACTGCCTGCTCTGAAAAAATGTTGGTGGTAACTGCAATTGTTTTGCAACTGCATTCAAGGTCCCATACAATCCTACATATCACTGTGACTTGCTATTTGGAAGGGATGCCCTCGGCACGCAAACCTACTTTGGGATTCGGTAAATAGATTACAGAATTGCAAAATAGCATTGGTACATGCCAAAATGCTACTTTCTTGTTGCAAATGACCCAATTCTGCAAATCAGGCCATCTGCTACATGAAAACAGCTTCATATTTCTGGTCCAGACTCTGCGATTTCCCACAATCCCTCCTGCTTCCTCTTTTACTGATGGATTTGATAACAGAGTAGATTGTGGCTTGTTGTTGCTCTATGAAGGCTCCTATTCTACAGACAGGCTGCAAAAACAGAGGACTCCATCTCAGTGTTGTCTCGTAGTGGCTCCAGACCTGGAGTCAATTTCTGGATCGCTTCGGATTCATTAGCAGCCTTTTGTCATGAGCCCCTGGTAAATGATTACAGGGGTTATGGGGTTCTTTTATGAAGGTTGTAGATGTCTATACATTCCTGCACTGCTCTCTGTTGTGCTCCTCCCTAAACGTGACTTCACAAACGAGGCTACTCTGATGGGTAACAGAGCTCCTAAGGGCAACAACTGGGACATCTTCATGGTGCTATCTCCCTGCTGAGTTTCTATCAGGATAGTTCTGTTCACTACCTCGCCGTTTCTCCCCTGCCCTCTGCTCACAGTTCACTGCATAGCGAGAGTGATAGATCATAGAAGAGTTGGGTTTATCATCATCAGTACTTGCTTTCTCTTGAAACAATAGGTAATTTTCGGGATTCTGTATATATTTATGATTTACAGAGTTAGGATTACGTGCTGCAATAATAAGGTCTTCCTACCTGCCTTCTAGGTCATTGCTAGGAAATTGTGGTCATTATTCCTTTGCGGTTGCCATATTGATGAGCATGCAGGTAGGTCGCAATTAGACTCTGGACTGGATTTGAGATGAGGGTTGAGTGTGGTCCTTTTGATCACTGCATCCTCTGGTTTTTAATGTGACTCGATGTTAGGCTGAAGAAGTACACAATCCGGAGAATTAGGGAGCTTGTCAGCCCATAATAACTTGGGCCTGTTATTTCACTGGGTGCTCTGAGTAACTGGAGTGCACAGGAGGATGCGTTTGGTGCCATTATTTGGTTCATGTAGATTGTTGGCCATGGAGTCAAAATCCATATATTGAGGATTACAGGCATCCTATTAATTATTCTGCAATGTCACTGCACCCTTTAATGTATATTTTTAGTGAAAGGCTTTCAGAAACAATTATTTGTTCAGCTGTTTTCTGAAATGCATATAGTCTGAGAAGTCTAATGGGTTAGTTTGAAAAGTTAACAAAAGTACATCTACTTGAGATCACCTGGGAAATTCGTACCTTTCAGTCCACAAAGGCGACACATGGCTGCAAAAACAGAGGACTCCATCTCAATGTTTCGGACACCAGCGCTGCAGGCTCTCATAAGATAGTCAAACTTGTCTTGACTGGAAAAGGAGCACAATGCTCCATCTAATCGCCCTTGACCTTGGAAAGAAAAATATTTTTCATTACGTTTGTACTTTTAGACACCCCCGAGAATCAACACATTAATTACAGTAAAGTGAAATCTTTTCATTAAGGTATCATTCACATATTACAAAAACAAATAGTTCACAATTCGTTGCACAGTTCTGACTCATAATGCATCCATTTTCCCAAACCTGAAAGTATATCATTTAATTGCCTGTGCTCGAGATAACGAGTTTCACCTGATGAAGTGTTTTTCCCCAACTAGGCACTACATAAAGGATTTTCTTTTCAATGACGCAACACCAACTTTGGATGGGTGCAAATGCAGACTATACAGTACAATGGCAAAGCAGTTTGATGTTAAGAATGTTCCAACAAAATAGATAAATGTACGAATAATCCTGTCCGTGGAACGGCACCAGCGGGCTAACAGAAAGTCCAAGAGGAAATCTGCAGAGTATGGAGACCAGAAATATGCAGTGTTTAATTTGGAAAAATCAAAGTGCCAGGGCCCTAGTCCACCGCACTTGGCACCACCCACAGCTCCTGCCACATCTCCAGATTGCCAGTGACAGCATTAGCTTTCTAACCATTACACTCATACGAGAGTGGCAGTTTGGACTAGTCCAGGTCAGGTCTTTCAGTTTAGATGGCCTGGACAGTTCTGTCATAATTCTAAAACTATATCGATATGTTTAATGTGTTCTGCTGAAAAAAACATAGGGTAGACAGAACCACTATGTGGTAGACTCTGATTAATAATAAGTGTAGGTGTTTAGAAGTAGCAGCAGGTGCAGAGAAAACTGTGCCACAAATTAAGCACTGGAAATATGACTATGTTGCTGTGCAACATTCATTGCTATTATTATGTTTTCTGTCTTGGTATTTTTTGACAAATGCGTTAGTGATGTGTTGGATTTTAAACATAAGTTGAACCTCTTCAGTTTGCAACCACTCAATTTTTCCCAATTTTCGAAAAATAAGAGTGGTATAAAGAGTTATGCCAATTATGTTGGATCTTAAATACAAGGAGGATTCTGTCAAAGAATGCTGACTAATTGCATTTATGTCCCACTTGTATTTAGACATAGCGCCTGTGTGGTGATGGTGAGGTCAGACTTTCAAGTGAAAAGGCATTTTTTGTTTTGCTATTAACTGTGGAATTGTTTGACAAATCCATACAAAAACTTCCCGATAAAAAGTACATCCACTTTGGGTTCTTCATGGCAGGTTTTGTGCAAAGCGTCAAGCGGATGCCAAAAAGTTGGGGTGGGTCCTAAAAAATATATTTGCTCCTTTTATGTCCCATAGATTCTTGGTCCTCGAAAATGAAAAAAAAAACGGCAGAATGAAGTTACGTCACCCTGGGCTTGAAAATAGAACTTTACCACAGGAAGTTTCTTTGCTTAATCTGGTGTAAATAAATTTTGTAATTTTTGAGAAATTAACCTTTACGATGTTTTCTGGTCTGGGCATGAAGAGGTTACATTTTATAGCTTTGAAGGCTGTTAATTTGCAAATCCTTTGTATATTTGCGAATCCATAGATGATTTGAAAATCCATTTAAAGAAATAAAAGCACACCATTGGACTAGGAAGCTTTTCCTCCTGTCATATACTGCAGATTCAATAATCCGCCATGCTTTGAAGCCATGGCTGTCACTGAATAATTTCCGTTTCGGCCACCATTACCCAACGTGATGCACTGAGCACCATTTTGGGAAAAACAAAAAGACAAGGGTCACAAGGTGGGCAGTATAAACTTACCCTGACCCCTAGGCCCATGTGGAAGAGCCCTAAAGGGACCACCTGGCATTAAATTGTGTGAAAAAAGGATCACCGGATTCACAAATGTGGCATCAGATTTGCAAATATCACACCCTCCCCGGGTCCCACAGACACTCCTGGTGCCTCAGGATTTGTGAATTAGGTGCAAAGTATATGATTCCAAACCAAAAAAAAAATAGAAAAAAGTATTCAGTGCACTCTGGCTGTGTTTGGTCAAAGGCCATGTATGGGGTTGGCTGCACACTGTGGATTGAGAGCATGGCCTAATGGGATAGGGCCGTGTGGCCAACCCGGATCTTGCACAAAAGGAGCAGGCTCCACCCTGCATGTTGGGTGCAGGGCCTGATCGCCTTTGCCAACAACGTTGTACATGGCTATTGTCCATGTGCAGAGGAAGTTGGCTTCCTAAGGACGGTTGTGTGCTAGGTCAGGCCAAAGGCCAGGCACTAAGGTCCATACCAACCCTGTAAAGCCAAAGGCTTTGCTCAGTGTATTTTGGCTGACTGGAGGTTTGGGTGCAGGGGCATAGCCTCAGATCAGGTCCTGTGGCTAACCCACACTGAGGAATGTCAATGGCCCTTGGCAATGGGGACTGGTTGCTCATGTCTGTTTCAGGGTATGGAACTGTTATATGTGGTATATGATTAAAAAAAAAAACATTTATTGAAAGAGCAAAAGGTTAAAGTGAAGTTATGTTTAGCTTTGGTTGTAAATTATGAATATATGTTTGAAAAAAACCTAGAATTTCAAAGAAAAAGGCAGTTAAAGTGGAATTATGGTTACAAATGAAAACCGAAAAACTACTGAAATTTGCTGGGTATTTTTAAGACAGCAATCCATAACTTGCACACCAAATGCAATACTTATAACCTACACATTGATACATACTGTGGGACTGATCTAGGGGACCAGTGTGCTGAAAATTGAGCAAAAACCCCTGCCATGAACAGAATGGGCAGCAAAGGGCATACTGATGCTGGATCAACTTCCACTGTGTGTGTTCAAAGTCTCTGCATGGTGGAGGTTGCACATTTGCAGAGGAGTGGGTTCAGACCCTGGCCACATGCTAAGCCCCATGTCAAACATCATGTACAGTAGAGGTTTGATGCTTCAAGAGAGTTGAGTACAGGGCCTTCCTGGAGCCCAGACACTCATCTTAGTCTGCCCATAGGCTGCGACTAAGATGATGTCAATTATGTCATTTAACATGGCATGAGTGATGTAATATGTGAGGTCACTAAAATATAACTGGTGTATTTTAGTGGGGTTTGTTTTTTTAGTTAGCTTGTGTCTCATTCCAAGAGCTAAGTAAGATGTCACTTTAATTGTTGTTTTTTCAGTAAATTTCTTGTTGTTGTTTTAACACAAGTTAAAGTTTTAGCACCTAACCTAACTGTAACACCACTTTAACCTTTGTTTTTTTCAGTGAACATAAATATACATATTACACAATGGCGGTTTAGTTATAGTTAGGACCGGGTTTCCATAGGAATAGATTTTTTTGTTCGCTAATCACATTGCAGTTTGACAAATGTTCCTTAAAATCTTTACAGAAAGGGTTAATCAATCTCAGCTCCTTCCTAGAACGTTTCAGGATGATCTGTCAGGCTGAAGGGGGCAGGGGGAGGAAGGTGAGAAGAAGAGGATCTCGAAACATGGTTCCCCAAAAGCAATACAGCAAAAGCCACTGAAAGGAATGTGCTGGAAAATGACCCCCTCTGAAGGGTCCCCCCAAACTTTTTGCCTTCCTCCTCCTCTTTTTTTGACCTCATTTTTGTTGGCTTTAGGACTCTGGACACTACCACTGCTAACAAGTGCTAAAGTGCATGTGCTCTCTCCCTAAAACATGGTAACATTGGCTCATACCCAATTTACTTGTAAGTTTCTAGTAAAGCGCACTACATGTGCCCAGGGCTTGTAAATTAAATGCTAATAGTGGGCCTGCAGCACTGATTGTGCCACCCATATAAGTAGTCCCTTAACCATGTCTCAGGCCTGCCATTGCAAGGTCTGTGTGTGCAGTTTAACTGCCATATCAACTTGGCATTTATAACTACTTGCCAAGCCTTAAACTCCTATTTTTCTACATACAAGTCACTCCTAAGGGTAGGCCCTAGGTAACCCATAGGGCAGGGTGCTATGTAAGTAAAAGACAGGACATGCACGTGTGTGTTTTACATGTCCTGGTAGTGAAAACATTGTTTTCCACTACTAAAAGGCCTGCTTCGCTCATAGACTAGCAATAGAACTGCCCTCATATACTTTTAAGTAGTAGATTCTGATCTGGAAGGAGTAGCCCTATCGTGTTTAGTATGACCCGAATGGTAATCAAAAAATCCTGCTTACTGGTGAAGTTGGATTTAATATTACTATTTTAGAAATGCCAGTTTTAGAAAGTGGGCATATCCTGACACGTACTGCCATCTGTGCCTTACAGCCTGTGTCCAATCCACATTTGGTCTGTGCTGGTTGACAGCTCTCCTTGTGCATTCCACTCAGACAGCCATAAACACAGGACACTCAGTCACATCTGCATTATTATGCATACTGAATGGGTCTCCTTGGGCAGGAAGGGTGGAGGGGCTCTCTCTTACGCTTCAAAGGCCAGTGACCTGCCCTCACGCAAAGGACTGATAACCCCCAACAGGGATCCTGGTATACAGGACTGGACTGAAAGGGGATCTTGTGCACTTCAAAACCACTCTTTATAGTTTCCCCCACTTCAAAGGCATTTTGGGTATATATACTGGGTCTCTGACCACACCAAATCAAAAACGTCTGGACCTGGATTCTGTCGGAGAGTCTGCCTGGCTGCTCAAAGGACTCATCTGGACTGCTTTGCTGAAGGACTGCTTTCCTGCTTGTTGCCCTGTTGCCTGGTGCTCCTTACTCTGCTGGAAAGACTCTACCTTCCTCCTATAGTGCTCTCTAAGGGATTGGATTGAGCTTGCCTCCTGTTTCTGAAGTCTCAGGGCCAACAAAGACTTCACCTCCTCAGGAAATCCTTGTGTATTGGAAAATCAACGCAACACCTGCAGAAATTGATGCAGCACCTGCATCGCAGCTGGAAAATCGACACACTGACAAACAGAACGACACAGCGCTGGACTCGCCTCTAGAAATCTGACGCAGCACCTGCCTCACGGCTGAAAAATCACTGCATCGCCTACCGGATCGACGCAGCACCTGCTCTTTTCTCCCTGCGCACCCAGGATTTTCAACGCATCGTCCCTGGGCGTCAAAATATCCCAGCATCGCAGTGAAGAACCAAGGCTGCGCTACTGGAAATCGGCGCATCACCTTGCAGCGTGGAAAGAAATTATGTATTGTCTGTGCCGTGCAAGAAAATCTGACGCAGCACCTTATTTTTCATTGCAACTCTTTCTCTGTGGCCCCCGTGCGTCCTTATTTTTGATTCATCCCTGGTAACACTGTGTGTTACAAGGATATAACCATTGATCCTTAAGAATTGAGACTCATTTAAACCTTTAAAAAGTGATATCTTGACTTGTGCGTATTGGAATTTTGTCAATTTAATCTTATTTTATACAGATAAATGTTATCTATTTTTCTAAACCTGTGTGGTGTATTTCTGTGGTGTTTGCAGTGTGTTACTGTATGAGTTATTGCACAAGTACTTTACACATTGCCTTCTAATTAAAGCCTACCTGTTCTGTGCCAAACTACCAGAGGGTGAGCATAGGATAATTTAGATTAAGTTGTGACTTACCCTGAAAAGGATTGTGGTCCCTACTTGGACAAGGGTGTATACCTCTGCCAACTACAGACCCAATTTCTAACAGAATGACACCAAATTTGGCAGAAAGCTAGATTTTAATCCAGAAAGTGTGCTTTTTGTCATTTTGTGTAAATCCGATCAGGGTTTTTTGATAAATTAAGGTTCGAAATGCATGTATATAGAGAGCACAGTGCTACTGTGGTACTACCTCAGAGTATCATGGTACCACAAGCTCAAATCATGAGATCTGATTGTCTGATTGCAAAATGAAGAGAAAGTTGAGGCCATGACTTGCGGACTCAATCCCAGTGTTGTAGGAAAATAACATAAAATAGGGAATAAGGGGGGTTCGGTAGGAGTACCTGACCCCTGGGCCCCTGTGGGAGGATGGGTCCCAGAGGGACAGCCCTCGAGGTCAAACCAAAAAGGCATTTTTTTTATTATGGTGCCTCTGTACTACAGTAGCACCTGGTAATTCTGTGGTAGTACCAAAAAAAAAAAACTGCAATGGAATCTTGCTTATCCACGGGGGGTGGCTACTGGTTCTGACCAAAGGGCATGCATAGCAGTAGGTTGGCCTGCTGCAGGAGCAGAGCCTGACCACAGGCCATCTCTATAGCCAGCCCACTCTGCACATTGCTGAAGCCAGCGTTCGGCACAGGTTAGGCCTATTTAGTTAACATGATAAAAGAAGGTGGCATCAGGATTAAGCAGAGATAGTTTGATTCATTTGGTAGTAAAGGACAGTACTTGAGAGAGAGTAGCATATCATCAACTAGTTACGGTAGCTGGGCAGCTCAGAGTGGATTTGCACAAAATAAGACTATGGGCCTGATTTAGATATTGGCAGACGAGTTACTGTGTCACAACGGTGACAGATATTCTGTTGGACAAAATCTAAATTCCGTAGGACATAATGGGATTTCGATTTCAGCTGATGGAATATCTGTCACTATTGTGACGAAGTACTTATCTGCCAATCTCTAAATCAGACCCTAAGTCCTTCACATATGTTAAATTTGAGTGACACTCACATGAAGAAAGAAATTGGTGATGTTGAAGCATTGGCTTGAGGAGTTGTTGGAAAAGGTAAGAAAGTGGGGAGAATGTAGAACACTTAAGAAGAGTGAGTGAAGTGTCACTGAGAAAACAGATTGATGATGACATTCCAGAAAATGCATTTACTTGAATGGACAGAGGAATACCGATTGAGAAAGGTGCGGAGGGCAGATGGCAAACCAGTTCGCATTCATGTGCCTTGGACCGGGTATGATTCGTAGTCATTCACTAAGAACTTTCAGAGTTTGCAGGAAGCCCCATAAAAATGGTAGAGAGGATAACAAGGTTATCAAACTTTTTGTGGACAGATTTGGATGCATTATTTTTTATTTTAGTGCCAAAGACTTGTGGGACAGTTGTTTGTTTGAGGCTGAGCATGCCTGGGGACCCGATTGCACATGACTGGATCAATAACGTCATATTCTATGGACGGTTCATAGATGACATCTTAATGATATGCAATGGCAGTGTAACTGATGTTCTGGCATATCATTCGTTTTTAAAGAAAAATGGTTTTAATGTAAAACTTACCTTGAAGTATGATAAACAAAACATTACATTTTCGGATTTATGCTTATATATACAGGGTAATGTTATGAACAGTGATATATTTAAAACACCTTCTGCCTGCAATAGCATGCTTCATGCCACTAGACCCCATTCTAGAAAACCATTGAAGCCATACCATATAGCGAAATGGTAAGGGCAAGACGAAATTGCAGTCAGGAAGCCAATTTTGAAAAAAAGATTATTGGGAATTGAGCAAGATTTTAAAAATAGGGACTATGATGTGGGGTTTCTCAAAAAGGCTAAAACAAGAGTTAGGAAATTAGATAGGAAATCTACTGTGAGAGAAAATTGTGAACAAAAAAAAGAATGAAAAACATTAATAAGAGAAAGGAAGTACATTTTATTACAAATAATAATGCATATAGCAATCATATTTTACATTCTTTAAGAAAGAATTGGCATATTCTGGACTCTGCCATGCGTCCAAAGGGAATTGTGCCAAAAAAACATAGAGTGATCTATCGCAAGGGCAACACATTCCGAAAAATGCTATGTTAGAAGCAATTGTAATAAATCAGCAGTAGGCATATGGTTGCTGGATAAACCTAAAGGTTTCTTTATTTGTGGAGATTGTTCTGTATGCCAAATAGGAGTCAATAAAATCAAAAAGTTTAGATATAATACTCAAACTGAATATACAGTTGAATCTTTTATTAATTGTAATACAACTTATGTGGTGTATGTGCTAGGATGCTTTAAGTGGAAAGATCTATGTAGGTAGCAGTATCCAGAATTTGAAAATGTGGATAAAGGAGCACATTAGGGCAATAGGAAATTGCGATGAAAGATATCTGGTGGCAACTCATATACATTTAGTTCACCCCGCCAATACCCAAATGTGGTTCCATGGTTCAGAACATGTGACATACAATGAAAGAGGAGGAAATAGAGAGCTTTTGCTCAGACAAGCAGAAGCAAGATGGATAGCTCACTTAAGAACAGTATATGAGGGTTTAAATATCAACAGCGAATTGCATAATTTTTTAGGAGTTTGAAATTGCAGATTTTGGATACATGGATAATGGATGTGTACATTCCAGAATTGTAGAATGGCATTCATTGTCCTTTTTATTTTTTCATTTTATATGAGCTGAGGTGCCAACTGACACATATAAATAAAATGTGAACAGAAGATTAGAATATAAGATTCTTACTTATAAGAATATACATAACATTGAGAAGAGTATACTATCTCTTACAAATAGCTGCTTGAGCTTCACATCAATAACATACTTTTTAAAGAAGGCCTTTGCTGTTGTTACAATTTCATTGTGAAGATTATACTGTTTAAAGATGGCTGCTGTGTTTTTTCAATAATAATTTTGCCCCAGCATTTATAATACAGACTAGAAAGAGTAGGCGACAATATTTGCTGTTTATGGATATTATTCTTCATCTACATGATGATCGTTGGTTATAATTTAAGATAGTTACATGATCTTTTTATATATAGGACACAGGATGGAGAATTACACAATTTAAAGATGGCAGCCTTGTTTTGGATGGCATTACATGTATATACATACTTGCCTAAATCTCTTATGATGCGAACTTAGTATAAAGTTTACACAGACTCAACATAAGGCTTGTGCGGATATCCTCGAAGCATTAGATTTAACATATATCGAAGCAATAGACCAAATATATACATGACTGCCAATGGGATGTATAATCAGGTGAAATCTAGATAATCATAGACATCTCAAGATGGCTGCTATAAATATTGGAACGTGCACTGGTTTTGGCTTCTGAATACAGCCGCCATATTTTGAATGGGTTTCATTTATACATGTATTTGTTTGTTTTTATGCTACAATTTTGTTTTTCTTTAGATAAGTTTACAGGAAAATATACAGCATATTTGACCAACTTTGCAGTGTTCCATTACAACATATATTTAGGAAGCATCACATTAAAAACTGATACAATTGTTGATGGAAACACAGGCAGGTAAAAACTGAGATGTTCTTGGCCAGTTCAATATGGCCGCCATAATCCGTGAAGGCCCCGGTTTAATTCACAGGTGAAAGTAATCACTCTCAGGCCATAAAAACGCAGGCGTAAATGTAGGAATATTTTTTTGATCTTTTCCTAATGGGATGCCACAGCAGAAAACATTGGAGAATTGACATATGAAGTAAGGGTTGTTGTAGTTTAAATTAGAATGTGTAATGTTTTTCTGAACTTCTCCCTTTCTTTCCTCGCTTCCACATAGGAGTTATGGAGCTTTTTTAATACTGAGTACTAACTGAGTCTAAATTTATTGGCACTTGAAATAATGTTTTGCTTTCTACACAAATATTTTTCAAGCTTATGTTGTTTGACGCTTCTCGAGAATGCTATAAAATGACGTATTATCGCTTGTCTTCGTGATTCGTCTCACCCTATTTCATCTTTCTACTTTAGCGGTTACATGTTTGTTTGATTAATGAGATAGGGAGCTGTTATGCATGTAATAGAATAGATGTATAGAACGATATGAATTAAATGTAGAGTTTGCCTCTCAAATAGACATGTTGTAGTTTATAATTTCAAAATGGTTTGGCACAGTGAATGAGTCACATAAATATATGTGACTCCGAGGTTGATAACAAGTAGAGTATTTGCAAATATTTTGCTTACAACAAACACTGGTGTAAATGTAAGAATGTTTTCTGTTGTAAGGTGGTATTTTGTGTAAATATATGAATAATGTGTGTCTTTTGTAAATAGTATGTAAAGTCTTAGTTTTGGGAAAAAAGAGTATTTTATATATATTTATGTGAATGCATGGAAAGTTATAGTTGTATTTGCATGTTTGTAGCCCTGAAGAAGTCCGTGTGGATGAAACACTTTGGCTACTATGGCTATTATGAATTGCGGCTACTATGAACTACAGAGGAAGATGGTTTTATGAACATTTATGAATAAAAATAATTTGTTTCACCAAAGAAGAAAGCTTTGAGAATCTGTGCCATCCATTTTATTTTTGGAATCAGACTTTGTTGAACTTTTTATAATGCTATAGAACCTTATGAGTCCTGAGTCCTGTTTGGATATTGGACAGTTGTAAGGTGTATGTGAAGCTGCCAGATAGAGACCCTCAGTGTGCGGGTCCAAAATGTGAACCCTCATCAAACTAATAGGTGATGCAGTAGTTAAAGGAAAGGGTATCACAATGTATTAAGTAGCCTCTTTCTAGCTTGGTTACCCCCACTTTTGGCCTGTTTGTCAGTGTGTCTGACTGTGTCTCCTGGGATTTTGCTAATCAGGACCCCAGTAGTTATGGTCTCTCCCTTAAATTATGGTTTTTGCATACTGGTAACCCAGCATTTCGCCCACAATTGGCATACTGGTGCCGCGTTATAAGTCCCTAGTATATGGTACCTATGGAGTTCCAGGGGATACCCCTGTACTAGCAGAGGTGCCCCCGTGACCTCTGCGAGTGCGGGGATGCCATTTTACGTATGTGCTGGACATAGGTCACTACCTATGTCCAGCTACATAATAGTAACTCTGAACATAGGCATATTTGGTATCAAACATATTCGAATCATACCCCAAGGCTTTTGCAAGCATTGGTTGTATGATTCCATGTACTCTGGAGGCTCCTTAGAGGACCCCAGTATTCCAATTCTACCCTTCTGAGGTTTTCCAGGCAGCCCCAGCTGCTGCCACCTCTCAGACAGATTTCTGCCCTCCTGTTGCTTGAGCAGCTCAAGCCCAGGAAGGCAGAATAAAGGATTTCCTTTGGAGAGGGGCGTTAAACCCTCTCCCTTTGGAAATAGGTGTTACAGGCCTTGGAGGGGTAGCCTCCCCAAGCCACTGGAAATGCTTTAAAGGGCACATTTGGTGTCCTCCTTGTATAATCCAGTCTACACCGGTTCAGGGACCCCCAGTCCCTGCTCTGGCACGAAACTGGACAAAGGAAAGGGGAGAGACCATTCCCCTGCCCATCACCATTCCCAGGGGTGGTGCTCAGAGCTCCTCCAGAGGGTCCCTGGGTTTTGCCACCTTGGATTCCAAGTTTGCAGGGAACTCTGGGAGCATCTTAGTGGCCAGTGTCAGCAGGTGATGTCAGTGCCCTCCCCTTATAGGTGCTTACATGGTTAGCTGACCAATCCCCCTTTCAGGGCTGTTTAGGGTCTCTCTTTTGGGTGGTTCTTCTGATTCGGATTGCAAGACTCTAGCAGGAAACCTCTGCATCCTCTACTTCGCCTTCTCACCGAAGAAACTGCATCTGGACCCTCCAGGAATTCTACAAACTGCAAAAATGAAGCAAAGATGACTTCTGCAAAATTGTCTCTTCAGCTTCTGCCAGCGACTGCAACTGTTTCGCGGTCGTGCATCCTCAGAGGACAGCCTGTCTCCAGGCTGCACCAGAAGAGTGAGGGAATCACCCTTGGAGTGAAGGAGTCACTCCCCTGCTTCAGCAGGCACCTCTCTGCATCGATGACTGGCTGCGTGGATCCCCTCTCCTGATGAGCTGCGTGGATCCTGCATCACCGGTGGTAGACTGAAGTGGTCCCGACAGTTCTAATGTCCTACTGTCCAAAGTTGGAGAAGGTAAGAGCTTGCCTCCCCACCCACGACAGTACCCCCATGCACCACATGTTTTGCAGTTGCCAAGGCTTGTTGGCATCCTTCCACAAAGTTCTTTGTGCTCCATGCAGCTCCAGCCCTCAGCACTCTATTGTGCGATGCACGCTTCCTGAGTGGTTCTCCGGCGGCATGGGATCCTTTGTTGTAGTGCTGCATGGGCCTCCTTTTGCACCTCCTTTGTCCCCATGCTGTGGGACTCCTGTATGCGCTGCCTGGTCTTCTGTGTGCTCTCTGAGTTGCTGAGAGCCCCCTCTGACTCTCCCTTCTGGGTAGAGTCCACCAGGTCCCTTCTGGTCACAGGCAGTGCCATTTTCCGCTAACCGCGAGCTTTGCATGTGCCAAGGCTTGTTTGTGGACTCCAGCAACGCAAACCAGACTGCATCCGGCATGGGACATCATCTGCACCAACCAGGAACCCGAATTCGTCTTCTTGGGTGCAGTACTGACTGTTCTTCCTCACTGGTGGTTCTCATTTTGCACCTTCATCTGGGTTAGCAGGGGCTCCTGTTCTCCCCGGACTCTTCTGTGCTTCCTGGACTTGGTCCCATTCTTCCACAGGTCTTCAGGCCCAGGAATCCACCCTTGGTGTCTAGCAGTCCCTTCTGGTTCTTGCATAATCTTCTCTCCTGTGTTTCTGTGTGTTCTGGGAAAGTTACTGTGTTTTACTCCTACTTTCCTGGGCTCTGGGGTGAGTTCTAGTACTTACCTTTGGTGTTTTCTAGTACTCCCAGCAACCCTCTACACACTACACTTGCCTAGGTGAGAAACTGACATTCGCATTCCACTTTCTTAGTATATGGTTTGTGTCCCTCCAGGCCCATTTCTAACTATTGTGGTTTTCACTAATTGCACTGTTTTCATGCCTATGGGTACCCACTACAAACCAGGCCAGCCTCCTACATACCACAACATGAAAATTGGTAAATAAAATATTGAAACTGCATAGAATAAAGATGTGATTGCACATGCCAATGCTTATTATGAAAGATCATTGCAAGTATAAGCAACATAGTGTAATCAAGGAATGCTAGCACTCGTGTCTGCTTTTATAATTGGGCTGGGCCTCGATATTAGCACTTAGTTGCAACTGTCTAGTGTTTGTTGGTAAGCTAAATCAATTGAGGGAACGTTGGCATGTGCAAAGTATTGTAGAAAATATCCTGATTGGAAATGGAAGAAGGAAAAGGAAAGGTTGATGGTACTGCAGAGGTTTTCCAGCAAAATATAAAAAGGGGGCAGTCCTGGGCAGAATTTGCAGACAAATTGTCTCATGATTTAGTAATATGTTTATCCAGAACAAAAATAGAAGAGTAAGCTCCTTTCAAGTGTTGAAATAGGTATTATAAAAAGATGATTTGTCAGGGAGAGGAAAGATGGATGTACTGTGGTCTGAAAATGGCAATTCCCGACCTCCTGGGATATAGCGGTTGTAGTCATAACCAAGCTGGAGGGTGTGTTTCCTGGGTAGGGAAAGAAATCAAGAATCAGATGGGTGAGTGGAGGCAGCTGGGGACAGGTGCAGTGTGTGATGGGGTCCAGCAAATAAAACTGAAAATGAATAGGGGGGAAATTAGACCAGTAAATGGGCTACTCAATATGTTTTATATAATATTCATATGAGAATTCTGAAATCATGATACGTTCTCTAAAAATTATTACTTGAAACATCAAAGGATTCGCTTGTGATGAAAAGCAGTGAAAGGTAGCAAAGTTTTTTTCTGTTCCGAGGGGAGATCTATGTAACTTCTAAGAGCCATTTTCAAAATTCAGTAACATGGGCTTTCTTCGCTGCTACGTGACCCCACAATCAGCATCAGTATAAGGGAAAACAGTACTAATACTTTACCCGTAACTTTGAGTAGTGTAGGGCAGCATGCACCAATCTGGCTCAAGGGTGACCACTTACATATGTGACCTCACATGTTTCCCATGTGCATAGTCTATGGTCCAAACCATGAACAATGTCTAGCATTAGAACTAGCTGAGAGTGTAGATCCTTTAAGTGGTTGTGAATAGTTTATTTGGATATTAAGTACATAACTAGATACATACAATTAAAATTATGATGGGGAACTGAGTCATAACAATTCTTCAATTAAGGTTCCCTTTAGTCCACTTGATGTGATGGATATGTGGAGACAATATAACCCTTAGGAAGTCCCACAGCTTTTTTCTACATAAGTTTGAGATTTACTTCACTAGGTCTAATCTGGTGTTGGAAATTGTGTCTCTGGTTGGTAGAGGTATGCACCCTTTCCAAGTAGGGACTACAATTCTAGTAAGGGTAAGTCAGCCACACATCATAACTTAGCCTGTGCTCACCCTCTGGTAGCTTGGCACAGAGCAGGCAGGCTTAACTTTGGAAACAATATGTAAAGTATTTGTGAAACACTTAAAACAGTAAAACAGTTTTAAACACTACACTAAAATAATCCATGACTTAAGAATTTTCGAAACAATCTGCAAATATAGTCCTTAGAAACATAAATCGTCAAGTGGGGCTATCTGGTTGAGCTTGACTGGTTCACATCTGAAGATTCAGGCCAACCACAATGGAGCGTAGGTCGATTACAGGGACCAACCCTGTCCCACTGAAAACTACCTTTGAATGGAGGATGCGTCAAGGTCGAAGACGCAATGTGAGGAGCAGAGGAGGTGATACGTTGATCTCACTAGATGCATGCAATGCGTTGGTTCTGATTAGTGTAGTCAGATGCATCGTCAGCAAACCATTTGCGATGAGGGTGATGCAATGTCGTCAAGCCGTACAGCCAGTGATGTGAAGTTCTCAAACAGTCATGCGTCGGTGTTGAAAGAGATTCATTGATTTCAACAGGCCCAACAGCAGTGATGCATGGATTGTGATGGTTCAGAAAGGAAAACCCACTTTCAAGGGCCCTGGGCTGAAAGGGCACGCCTTAGCTGTGTAGGACTTAAAGATGGCAGAGACTAGGTGCTGTTGTAAGGTTGATGGAAGTCTTTGATGTCCTTGAGATTTCAGAACAGGAGGCAAGCCCTTGGAGTCACTCTGGGTTCAGGTGGTGTAGGTCCAGTCCTTCTCACCCAGGCAAAGATGGCAGCAGGCAGGTCAGCAGAAACCAGTTTTTCCAGAGCAACAGTGTACCAGTCCTCCATCAGCACAGCAGTCCTTCTTCCTGGCAGAGTATCCACAGGTCCAGAAGTGTACTGAGTTGGTAGGGTTAGATGTCCAATTCTTGTACCCTTGTACCAAGTGGTGCCTTTGAACTGAGGTTGAATTTAAAGGATGGATTTGAAGAGTACAGAGGTCCTCTCTTCCTGCCCTGGCTCCAGACACACTACAGGGGGTTGAACAGTCCTTTGTGCGGGAGCAGTGTACTGACTATGCAGGTGTGTCAGCTCCTCCCTCCCATCCTGACCTGGTTGACCCAACAACATGCAGATGGCACCTCAGTCACACCTACCCTTCCTTTGTGTGAGGCTGTCTAGAGGGAATGCAAACAACCGTCACCCTCCCCCAGACGTGTATTTGAGACAGGCTGCAGGCACACAGGGTTAAGAGCAGGAATATGTCAACTTTATAAAAGTGGCATTTTCAAAACTGAAATAGTAAGTCCAACTTTAACATTAAAGAGGATTTATCATTACAATCTCATAGATACAAAACCTGGCAGGTCAACTCCTTCTCAATCAGGAATTACATTTTATTAAATGTAATAAGGAATCCCCAATGTTACCCTATAAGAGGGAAGTGTGTCATAGTAGTGCAAACCTAATTTGAGAGTTTTCCGTTACCAGGACATGTAAAACTCCAAAGTATATGCCCTGCCTTTAAATGACACAGCATGTCCCATGGGCTACCTTAGGAGTTGCTTATGTGTAAAAGAGTCTAAGGCTTGGCAAAGGGTTTTAAATGCCAAGTTGACTAGGCTGTGAAACATTACACACAGGCTCTGCAGTGGCTCACTAGTAGCATTTAATTGACAGGTCCTGGGCACATATAGTGCACCTCACTGGAGACTTATAAGTATATTATATATGCCAATTTTGGATACACCAATGTTAGCATGTTGCAGGGGAGTGAGCACATGCACTTTAGCACTAGTTAGCAGTGGTAAAGTGCCCAAAGTCATACGGCTCAAGAGAAACAGATCAGTAAAAGTGAAGTAAAACAGGCAAAGTTTTGAGAGAAGACCACCCTAAGGCTGACAGGTGTAACACCTGTCCTTCCAAGCTTTAAGTGAGAAGAGCTACCCAACCTCTTGGGAGATCTCATCACTAAGGTGGCAGAACCTAGAGGGACCATCAGCAATGGTGTGGTCTGACCCAGATCTGTGTTCCACTGTACAGTCCATTCCCTGTAGGGAGACTGACCACCTCAACATATTTGGATTCTCAGCCCTCATTTGCATTAGCCATCTGAGGGAGCCTGTGGTCTGTCTGAGTCTGGAAACGAGTGCCAAACAGGTATTGTCCCAACTTTTTCAGTGTCAAGACCGCAGAAAAAGCTTCCTGCTCAATAGCACTCCACGACAGTTCCTGGGGTAGTAACCTCCTGGAGATGAAAGCTACAGGTTGGCCAAGGCCTTCTTCTGTGATAGTACAGCCCCTAGGTCATGCTCTGAGGCATCAGTTTGCATTATGAATTATTTGCAAAAGTCAGGGGCCTTGAGCACAGGGGTTGTGACAAACCTCCTGTAATGTCCTATGAGGCCTAGAAAGGCTCTCACTTCTGTCTGAGTCTTTAGGGGCTCCTAGGCCATGATGGTTTCTATTTTGACCTGAAGGAGTTGTACCTTACCCCGCCCACCAGGTGTCCCAAGTATACTACTGACCCCTACCCTATCTGACACTTACTGGCCTTGATAGTCACACCTGCATTACACAAGGCCTGAAGCCCATCCCGGAGGTGAAAGAGGTGTTCCTTCCTGCTGCTACTGAAGACAGATATGTCATCCAGGGAATCCACTCTGAAGCCTCCATACCAGCCAAAACCTGGTTCATCAGCCTCTGGAAGGTGGCAGGGGCATTTTTGAGTCCAAAGTCTAAATTGATAGTGGCCTCTGGAGTGGAGAAGGCTGACCTCTCCTTGGATCCTTCAATTAGGGCAATCTGCAAGCATCCTGAAATAAGGTCAAAAACACTCAGAAACTGAGCAACCCCTAAATTGTCAATTAGCTCATCCTTATCCGCATCAGGGATGGGATGATCATCAACTTGGTGGCTAAACTGAGCCCCCTGTAATCTACACAGAACCTGAGATCAAGTGTAGTGCCCCTTGTGCACAACAGGGCTGGACCAGGGACTCCTAGAAGCTTCAATCACTCCTAATTCCAGCATTTTGGAAATGCCTTCCTTAACGCTGGCCCTCACTTTGTTGGACAGCCTAAAGATTTTGTTCTTGACAGGGAGGCTGTCCCCTGTATCAATGTCATGGGTACACAAGTGAGTAATCCCAGGAGTAACGGAAAACAGAGAGGAGAATTGTCCCAACATCTTGGTGACAATTCCTTTGTTGTTCAGATGTCAGGGTAGGGGAAAGGTTTGTACCTTCAGCTGACCTATACTTCTCTGTGGAGGCTAAGAGGTCAGAGAGAGGTTCACTCTCCTCCTCCTCCTCCTCCTCCCCTCCATCTTTCACCAGCAACATGGTAGTCTTAGACCTCTCAAAGTGGGGTTTGAGACGGTAAAGGAGGAGAACATTCTGGGGTGCCTGGGGGTCTCAGTTCCACCAAGTAGGTGGTCTCCCCCGTCCTCTCAACAAACTTGTGGGGTCCAGTCCAATGATCTTGGAGGGGCCTGGGGTCTATGGGCTCTATCACCCACACCTTTCTGCCCAGCTTGCAATTCCACAGGGACAGTTGTACTAGGTTCATACCACTGCTTCATCACTTCCTGGCTGGTTTCTAAGTTTTCTTAAGCTCTCTTCCACAAATTGGCCATATGGTTTCTGAAGGCCAGCATGTAGCTAACTACATCCTGGGGAGGTTTCCTGGGAAACTGATCCCACTCTTCTTTCACCAGACTGAGAGGTCCCCTTACAGGACACCTGTACAGAAGCTCAAAGTTGCTAAACTCAACCCCCTTCTGTGGCACCTCTGTGTAAGCAAAGAGTAGGCATGGCAAGAGGATGTCCCACTTATGCCTCAGGCAGGCTCCTGATTATGCCTTTCAGGCATAATCTCTCAACAAGCCCATTGGTCGGTGAATGGTAGGGGTGGAGAACTTATAAGTAACACCACACTCCTTCCACATTGACTGCATGTAAGCAGACAAAGTTGGTGCCCCTGTCAGACACCCCTTCCTTGGGGAAACCCACTCGAGTAAAAAATAAACAATTGGGCCCTAGCCACTGCTAAGGCTGTAGTAGACCTCAGAGGTATGGCCTCTGGGTACCTAGTGAAATGATCCACTAGAACCAGGATAAAACTGTGACTTGATGTGGTCTGGGGATCCATGACCCCTACGATGTCAATGTGCAACTTTGCAAAGGGAACGCCAACAACAGGTAAGGGAGAATTTTCAGTTTCTGCCCTGTCTTCCCACTGGCCTGGCAGGTCAAACTGGTTCTACAGTAGGCATCTGAAGAGACCTTCATCCAGGTCTAGTGGCGGAGAAGCCTGGCAAAGGTCTTGGACTGGCCCAGAAGCTCTGCCAATGGGAATTCTTCTAGCCAGCCCCAGTAGGCAGGTCCTGTAGCATTGTGGGACCACCAAGGCCCATTTTGCCCCATACACAGGTACCTTAGGCCCTCTATACAGGAGGTTGTCCTCACAGTAAATCCAGTGACTACCAAAGGCATCATCAGGTGCCTAGGCTTCAGCCTGTTGGCACATGCCCTCCATGGCTGAACACTCCTTCTGAGCTTTGCAGAAGTCCTCCCTCGTGGGTCTTCCTACTTGCCATGCAGCAAGTTCAATTAGGTCACCAAGGTGGACAGTATCTTCTCCATCAGCCTCCTCAGGCCCCTTACCCTTCCTTCTTTTGGCAGCTATCTGGGACATTCTTCCAGACTGCAGACCCTTTTTACTCCTTTCCCGGGCAGCCATGGACCTGGTGGTTGCACATGCCCACTGAGGTACTCCCAAACAGTTCAGCTTCCTTCCGGGTAGTATGCTCTAGGTCATTCCCTAGCAAAACAATCCAAAGGCATGGCAGGGCTCACAGATACCTTCAGAAGTGGGCTCACAGATACCTTCAGAAGTGGGCTCACAGATACCTTCAGAAGTCCTGACCATCCCCCCCCTCAAATGAAACAAGGGCCACTGGGTAGTGACCATCATGGTTGTCTGCTAACACAACCTGGTGGAATACATAGGATAAAATCTGCTCTGGGGCCACCAGCTGACTCTTTCCTATAGTCCTATAGTCCTGCGGGCACCTGTGTTCCTCAGAACCTCAACTTCTTGCCCATTTATGGTAACCTATTCCTATAAGTTGCAGCACTGGATGGAACATGGGTTTTTGGGACCATCTCCACGTCACTCAAGGACACTGGGGTAACCTCACTGAGTACCCCCTCTCCACTAACTGGAACAAACTCCTCCCCAAGCACTACACTCACCAGCCCTGGTGTCTTACCTCCAGTGGGAGGCTGTGCCCCCTTGGGACAACTGGGATCCCTCTTGTAATGTCAATACTCGTACCACTGATAGCACTTAGGTGGCTTGCTCTGATTCCTGTCAGGGAACCTCTTTCTCTGGTGGCCACATTGTGAATGGGACTCTTTCCCCTGTGAACTGTTTTGAGGGCCTTGTGATTTATCCTTCTTTTTTCTGGTGGGAACCCTGACCACCCTTGTGGATGCCCCCCCCCCCAAGATACATACATACTATCTAGTGTTGACTTAGAGATCTGCCTCTTTAGCAAGTTTCCTGGTATCAGTCAGCTTGCTGTCTACTAGGTGCTGGCGCAGCTCTGGAAAACATATTTCAAGCATGTGCTTCCTCATAATTAGGTTGTACAGCCCACTAAAACCATCTACCTTACTGCAACCATCCAGCCCTTCAATGCCTTGCTGGAATAATCAAGGACATCCATCTAGGTCTGTGTGGGAAGTTTGTGGCTATTCCCGAACCTCTGTCTGTATCTCTCAGGGGTTAACCCTTATTGATAAGTATGGCCTTCATGGTAGTGTGTTGTGTCTGGTCCCCCACCTCTAGTGTCAAGAGTGTGTCCTTCCCCACTGAGGGCATATACCTCCACAAACTACCTCCCCCAAATACTCCTCAGGAACCTTGTGCACTCTTACTGCCACCTCATGGACTGAGAACCACTTATCTATGTCCCCCACCATATAACTGGGCACCAAATCTTTTGGGATACAGATCCTTTCTTCAACAGTGGATACTGCAGGTATGCTGCCAGCATTACTGCTGGGCTCTACTTCCTTGGCCTTGATGACCAGCTGTCTGAGGCTTAGCTCATGGCAAATCTTCCTTTGCTTTGCCTCCATGGCCAGCCTCTTTCCCTCCATGACTTTCTCTCTCTCCATCAAAGCTTTCTCCTTTTTAATCAAAGCTTTCCCTTTTTCAATCTTTTATTTTGCCAGTTCCGACTTGAGCTTTCTCTCCTTCCTCCTCTCCTCCAGCTGTCTGTGGACAAGACCCTGGATGATACACTGCTCCCTGCCCTGGGGGGGATCTACTTCTTTGGCAAGATATTGCCCCCCTGTCCCACAGACAGTCCCAGACTCTTCAGTGAACGGTGGTCCAGCTCCTACTCGTCATCTAGTGCTTTAGCCTCCTCCTCTAGGGTCACAGGTTCTGCAACCCGAGTTTCTATCCAAGTCCTCTGTGCCTTTTGCAACTCCACCTTCCTGGAGAAGCCTTTAGTAGAAAGCTCAAACCATTTGCAGAAATCCTTGAGCTGCATCAGACATATTTAAAAGAAAAAAATGGCATTTTTGGAGAATAGAAAAATTAAAAATGCCAATCAGAGAGGACAGAAAAATAAAAATGCCAATCAGGGAGAATTGACTCAAATTGGTCATAGGTATTGATTGGTATTGTGCACCAAATTACTGTAAGGCAGTGTACAATCACAAGTCCAATCACCATCACTGATCACCAATGTTAAAAAGTGGGTGTCTAGTTGGCAGAAGTATGCAGCATGTCCATGTAGGGAACACAATCCTATTCAGGGTAAGTCAGTTACAAACCATAAATTAACCTGTGCTCACCCTCTGGTTACTTGGAACAGAGCAGGCAGGCTTAACATAGGAGGCAGTATGTAAAGTATTTGTGCAACACTTAAAACAGTAAAAACACAACACCACACCTGGCTATAAAAAAGAGCTTAATTTAATACACCAAATGAGACCAAAACAACAAAACTCCAATAAACAGAACTTGACTTATGCATTTTTAAATAATATCTATAGCTATAGTGCTTAGAACCATAAAGCACCAACCGGGACTATCTGGTCACGCTTGACTGAATCAAATCTGAAAGTTCAGGCCGACTGCGATAGATCGTGGGTCGGATACAGGGACCAACCTTGTCCTGCTGAAAAATTACCTTTGGATGTAGGATGCGTCGATAGCGAAGACCCAATGCAAGAAGAAGAGAAGGAGATGTATCAGCATTGATCCTTGTGGATGTAGGTGATGGGCCGGGTCTGATCCGCGCAGTCAGAGGTGTGTTGTCAGCGAGCCCTTCACAATGAAGGTGATACGACGTTGCCGAACCGCGCATAGGGTGATGTGAAATCCTTAATCAGCAATGCATCGGTGTCGAAGGATATGCATCAGTTCCAACCAGCAAAATGCCGGCGATGCGTGGATTTTGCTGGTTCATCACAGCAAAACACACTTCCAAGGGCCCAGGATTGCACTGGCACCACTTGGCAGGGTAGGACTCAAATATGGCAGACTCCAGGTGCTCTCATAGGGTTGATGAAAGTCATTGATATCTCTTAAAATTCGCAACAGGAGACAAGCAGACAGGCCCTTGAAGTCACTCTGAGTTCAAATGGTGTAGGTCCAGTCCTTCTCACCCAGGGAGAGTGGGCAGCAGGCAGGTCAGCACAACAGAAAAGCAGTTCTTCCAGAGCAGCAGTCCTGCAATATAGCAGCCCTTCAGTAGCACAGAAGTCCTTCTTCCTGGAAGAGTATCCACAGGTCCAGAAGGGTACTGAGTTGGTAGGATAAAATGTCCAGTTCTGATACCCAGTGGTGCATTTGAACTGGGGAGCATGACCATTTATGTAATCATGATCCTACCTGCCATAAGCGACACCAGTTTATTCTATAGCGATACTCTCTCCTCTACCCATGTTAGTGTTTTCTGCAAATTTTCTTGCCATATCTCATCCAAGTCACTGCTAATCCATATGCCCAGATATTTGACAACTGAGCCTGTCCAGCCCACTGGGTACTCGTGGCGTGAGGCTGAGGGTCACACTGTGTGTAGCAAGTGACAATGAGAACAAGTTTAACTTGGACCAGTTTGTTGTAATCTTAAAGTATTGGTGAGAGGTTTGTTGAGGGGTCCAATATAACTTAAAGTGTTATTTCCTCTGCGTACATAGAGATCATCAAGCTTGTAGCAGTGAAGTTGAGTCTGCAGTTTGAGTAGTGTTGGCACAGTTGGGCCACCAGGGGCTCCATGGTTATTGCAAATAATAGTGGGGACAAGGGACATCCCTATCGGTACCTCTTGAGATTGGAAATAGGGGTGTAAGCTCATCATTGGTACAGAGACATGCAGTGGGATCTGTGTATAATAGTCAAATCCATTGTAAGAATTGCCAGCTAATGCCTATCCTTTCCATAAGTCAGAAAATATACTCCCATTCAAGGCATTTTGGAAAAATAGCAGCAGCCTGCAGTTCTGGATCTAACTTCTGAAGAAGTGCAAATGATGTACCAGGGTTATGGGTCTTAGATCGTCCTGGAACAAAGCCCAACTTATCAGCTCTGACAATGCCCCATAGCAAGGGTGCCAACATGTTGGCAATTAATTTGGCTAGGATCTTATTGTCTACATTTTTCATAGACAGCAGTCAAAAGGTTTTACACCTCTCAGGGCCATTATCAGGTTTCAGTATGGTAACTATTATGGCCTCCCGAAGGGCATGCAGGAGTCTGCCATGCCCGAAGACCTCCTCAGAAAGTGCTAGTAGATGGGGTGCTATCATATGTGAATATTCCTTGTAGAAGGAGGGTGGCAGGCAATCTATCCCAGTCACTTTATCACCTAGTTTAGTGCAGATTACCTGTTTGATATCCTTGTTTGTTAAGATACTACCCATGTGCGTGGTCTAGCCAAAGGAGATGTATGAAATCAAAATAGGCATTGATAAGTTTCACAGTCTGGTTAGCTGTGGATTGGTACAGGATCCTAAAGAAGTGAATAAACATCTGGGCAGTATAGGCCGTGTTATCATGGGTCTCTCCCTGTTCATCTACAATCTGGGTTATGTATGGGCTAGCCCTAGTCTTCTTGAGGAGTCTAGCCAATATTTACTGGTTCTGCCTTCCTCCCCCAGCTTCTGGCTTGAGATTCCTTGCTCAAATAGAGAAGTTTCCTGTCTGTCGCCTCGTTATATTAAATTAGTTTATTTTTAATGTTCGCTAATGTTGCTATGTCATCAGTAGCGAGGGGTGTAGTTCTAGTGCACGAATATGGAATTTCAAGTTGGTCAAGTGTGCGCAGGGACTTCAAGACTCTCCGTTGCGTGGATCTGCAGGTCCCCTTGAATCACAACTTTAAAAGCCTCCCACAGAGTACTCACAGAGGACATTGTTTGCGAGCTAAAAGTAAAATATTTCACAATAGTGGTGCAGATATGTTCTTAGAATTGTGGGTCCTGGAGCACCCCCGATGGGAGCCTCCACAAAAACACCGCTGTCTGCCCCCATCCGCCGTCAATTCCATCAGCACCAGGGCATGATCAGAGAGCGTAGTCGGCAAGTGTTGCACCTGTGTGATGCAGAGGAGAGATCTCTAGGAATTAGCCAGTAGTCTGTTTGGGGCGACATATTGTGTGTGTATGTGGTGCACATGCTTTCAGCGGCATTCTTGTGTTTGAGTCTCCACACATCATCCAAATCATTGTCTAGGACGATGTTGTGTGGCTGATGGGCTTCCTGCGTGTATGGTGCCTAGCGGTGCTGGATTTATCTAGTAGTGCGTCCAATATCACATTAAAGTCTCCTACACACACTATGGCGTCATGGCTCTGACTCTGCCACTGTTGAAAACATCTCTTATTCACACCTCCCACCCTCTCCAACAACCCAAATGTGTTGAGACCATAAAAACTGTCCCTCCCTTTATCAACAATCCACTGAGGTAAACTAACAAACAAAATCCAACAACCAAAGCTGTCAGCTCTCCACTCCATTCTCAGGCGCCGTCAGCCATCTCAGATTTCAGGCATCCTCATCCGTCCAACATGGGCTGCTCTCTTAAGTTCCCATGGCAGGCCGACCTACGGGCCGCCCTAGCGGGCTTTCTCTGTGCCTTTAGGCCTCAGACTGCTCTTTCCCCAAGGCGATCTGCAAGCAGGGGTCTGCGATGCTGCTTCTCTGCGGGCCCCCGTGCCCAGCAGTCAATGAGGGCAGGCAGTAGTCGGCTCCTGACCTTGGAGCGCAAGCCTCCCTCGGTGCTCATTCTGCTCCAGGAAAATTCAGTGCGTGGCAGACAGGTGGGCCTTGAGCCTATGAGCCACACATTTTGCAGGCCTGCAGCCCCAGGGTAAATGACAGATACGGGCCTTAGCCAGCAGAGACTCACAGAGGTAAGGCCACTTTGTTAGCTAGCTCTCTGGCACACACATATTTCTATTATGGTTGAAATCTCAAGCTTTATGCATAATGAGCTCGGCAGTGCGTCTTCTAGAAAGTGTATTGATATGACTCAATAATATGGGTGGGGAAATAAAATTGGTTAAGATGGCTAAATCAAGGTTGGTCGACGAAAGCAGTGGTTCTTAAATGTGGTCTGCGGACTCCTGGGGGTCTGACAGTTTAGCAAATTAAACATCAAGATTGATAAAGCACATATAAATAGAAAAGTAAAATTTTAAATTTACGAAGTTCTGTAAATGTGAAGGAATTTTAAATGTGAAGCTAAAACTGGACTTGCTATCGTTAGCTTACAGCAGCGCCTGTACAGCATAAAGAATACAGTATAAACAGGGCACAAGTCGGGGGTACACACGGGTAGACTGCATCCACTCACTATTTTCACAGGGTGGACGCCGTCCAACCTGCCAGAAAGTTGGGCATCACACTTCAGCACCAGAACAGATTCAGCAGCACCTGCACATTGTCTGCTTTCATTGCAAGACAGGCGAGGGGGCTTTGTTATATTAAATTCCAGATGGGCCCAAAACAAAGGCTTAATTTAAGGTGTCATCAGGCCTCCTTTTGTTGAAGTATCCTGGTTGGGAGCTATCGAGACCCTCACACCAAAATGCAAAGGAGGGGAAACAAAAGCTCACAGCTGATCACTTTACAGGCACTTAAAAGAGGCATGCTCTTGATTTTTTTCAGTTCCTGTATATAAGAGACACACGTGCACTGTAAGAATGTTAGATGTGTTGGTCTGTCCCAGTATTTACACAGATTGCAATTTAAATATCACTATTTTGTTTTATTTCTTTTAAAGCATTGCTCATCTCAATGAAGGGTATCAGGGTGCTTTACATCACCTGTACACATTATACATTGCCAATAAATCATATATATGTAAATCAGTGTAAAGGATGTGTTACATAAGAAAGGGAGGGTTACAAGGTATAGGAGTCACATATCCTCCTTCATAGCTGTGTTATATTAGGAGGATTACAATGTATAAACAGTCAGTAACAAAAGGATCTCTGTGTTAAAAGCAGTAACCCACTTATATGTAAACATAAAATAGAAATCTCTCATCTGTCTGTTACATGATGTGTGTTGAAGGAGACACATTACCATATATGCTACTTTGATTTAAAACTGGAGTTAGACAAAACACAGATATTTCCAGCAAATATGTTACTCTCCAGAGTTAATTTACCATTAATATTATTCCCTGGGATTTACTGGGCACACTGCAGCAGGTTTCTTTGCCCCATAATATATTTAAAAATGGAGGATTTGCAACCAATTGCGCAGAACAGGTTTACTGTTATGTTTATCCTCGCAGCCACTTTCTTTGTGGCAGAGTTTTAAATAAATATATAGTCCCAGATTTTGCATCGGGGTTGCATCACTTGTGTGGCACATCCTGATGCAAAATCTAATTTGTTAAATATTGTAATACACTCAAATGTAATCATGATAGACCTGCTAAACATATGTACGAGATCTGATGTTATTTCTTGTGATGTCACTTCTTGTGAGGCCATGGGTTGTGATGCCACTTCTTGTGATGCTGCATGCGATGTCATGCACTGTGATGTCATGCACTGCGATGACACGTGCCATGATGTCACTTGCATATTCCTAAATTGGTTAGTCTCCTCATTTCTATTTTTGTACAACTTGTGACCAGATCGTGGGTGGCCTCAACTGAAGCGTCAACAAAAAGAGAGCATGCATTAGCAGCAAAAAAGACAAAGTGATATGCTACACTTTAGTCTATATTTTCGCCATTAGGATTTAAAACGCAAGTTTAGAAAAGCTTTCAACATTCCCATTAAAAGTTTCCATAATTGATTGTGAATTAAATAAAGTATTTCAATATTTATTTGATGTATACTGGTTTCTGTATTTTTGTGAATTGTTTTGAGGTTCAAATCATAGAAATCGCTTTGGCCGCCATCCCTGGGTTTCCATAATGACTTAGTGGGAGTTCCCGAACCCAGTAATGATTCAGTTGGGGGTCCACAGAATTCAAAAGGTTAAGAGCCACTGGCCTAAAGTGTTCAGTACATCATTCGCTGACACATATGCCATCCTCGTAACAACAAAATACCAGATACTTCAGTGAAAATCATTCTACGCTTTCCATGACAAAACAGGCAAAATAGCAGAATCTGTAGGGAATAGTGCGAGATGTCCCAAATGGCAAGAAGCTAGTGCACACCAAATACACATTTTTGTTGAATGTGGAAAATGTGAAACGTATGGTATTGCCGTTAGTGTCAGCCCAAAATAATACTGAAGTTAGACATGGAACTAGTCATACAGATGATAATTTTCGCTAGGCTGGAACCATAACGGATATTTATGGTCCTGAGCATTGACAAGTTTAATAATATTGCACTCAGTTGGCGCAGTCAATGATCGCCTCAGCTTAAAAAATGGTGGAGAAAAAAGTTGCCATGCAAGCTGAGTGGATATCACGTGGCCCTGACTTTGAATAAAATGCATAAATTTAACCTTCCATGAAGGAAGAAACTTAAGTCACCAAACATGTTACAGAACCTATATCACCCTAACAAGGAACATTAGGGCATGATTTAGATCGCAGCGAACGGGTTACTCCATCACAACCGTGATAGATATCCGGTGCACCAAACTATAAATCCCATTATGCCCTATGGGATTTATATTTCGTCGGACGAGATACATGTCACTGTTGTGACAGAGTAACACGTCTGCCGAAATCTAAATTAGGGCCTTAATTATGAATTGTATTTTAGAGGGTAAAGTATTAGTTAACTTGTTGAAACTGGTGACAGAATGTGTCAAAGAAGATCTCTTTTCTCCCTATTAAAAATAACATTAAAAAAAGAATTGCAGACTCCTAGAAATTGGCCGGCTATGATGGCAGCAAACTGGCACTTTTAGGCATCTGACCAGCAGGGCAAGTTGATCAGTCAATGGTTAGCTGGCACATGACTCCGAATGGAATGGAAGACTCTAACCTCAGACCTGGATGAAGAATTGTGTTTTTAAGCTCCTTCTAATTTTGAGGATCTCAAGTCTGAACTGAGATGGTGGGGTGTTCCACAATGGTGAGCCCTAAGCACAGAGATCTTTTGGCAGATTGCATTTATTGGGATGGCTTATAAATAGTAGATTCAGTTTGCTGGCCTAGACTTCTAGGTGGCTGCTATGTAACACAATGTTTAGTAAGATATCACAGCAGTGGCCATGTTAAGAATGTGAATGAGACAACAGTTACCAAGTACGATCATTTAATGGGAATCAGTGGTAAGCCCTGAGTGATGTGATGTGGTCAGACACCCAAGGCTGAATAAGAGATTGGAGTGTTCTATTAGTGATTATTTCCAGAGCACTGTGTAGGTAGCATTACAATAATCCAGATGTGATATTACCACTGTAATCGTGAGATTATTTGAGAGAGGTGGTGTAAAGCCATGACCCCTCTTAGCCGACAAAAGTGGTGAACTGATTTGGATATTGATTTTACTTGAGGAACAAAGGAATTCTCACTATCTATCAAAAAGCACATCTATGTACCAGTTTGGAGAGTGGGGGAGAAGTGGAATTTTCAAGGCCTAAGAGCGGAATTTCAGTGTTCTCAGGATTCAAGGAAAGACAATTTTGCTGCATTCAGCAATGTTACTGTGATCGGCAACTAGTCACATTCGGTAGAACCCAAGATTCATCTTCTAGTTCTGGGTATTCTTAGTAAAAATAGTATATATTGTGTTTCAGCTGGCAGGGAGATTAATGAACTGAATGAGACTTTAATCTTATCTAACAGTTATATTTATTGTTGTAGCTCTAAACAACATGTAATCAAAGTGTTAGAGCAAAGAAACAGCGGAAATCTACAATATTATGGTGTGCACAAGCAGGCCATCAATGAAGGAATGATTATTCATATGAATAAACGTGTTTATTCTTCACCATTGCCCATTTTGAGATTTGGAAAGAGTTGCTGTTGAGCCATCTCACTTGCTCAAAGCTGTCATTTGAAATTCTTCGTGATAATGAATTTAGAAGGTCCAGATTCTTTGGTAAATTAGATTATCCATTGCTATGAACTGGATTTTTCTCTCTCTTCGCAAAATGACTGGGTACCTGAAGATCAGGAAAGCACTAAAAACTTGGGTTTTCAAGCTATGATCTGCGCTGTTTGCCTTTGTTTCTAGCACAAGGACGCCTTCAGGCATGTGTGCGCTGTACAATTCCAATACATACATAACATAAAGAAATACACAATATGTAATTTAACATTTGGTGAATTTTAAAGAACCTCTGGTGGTGTAGCAGTCTTTACTGAGGTCTTTGAGTTATAAAACATTGTGACGCATCAGACGTGAGTGTCGGGCATTTGCAAATCCCAAACATAGCGTTTTACTTAGAGTCAGGATAGCGTTTACTCATGTGTAGCCTAAATAAATCTAAATCATACTGTATAGCATCTGCCACCCCACAATTACTAGCAACGTTCGTCCTTTAGAGATTCACCGTGAAGTTAAAGAAATGTATGATGTAATGGTGGTTTTTACTTTCTTGGTATCATTTACCCTATATAAAATACCAAACTTCTATTCATCCACACCCTCATAAGACAGCACATCAAAAAATCTGAAAACAAGAATTGATCGAATGGGAACGGAGTTATTCTGGGCACAAATAGTGTTATTTAATAAATGCTACGCCCATGCAAACATCGTGCCATGCAGAACCTATGTGTTCTGCAGCAATCTTTTTAACAGATTCCCTGCCTATAGAAAACATATCATTGTGAGGAGGAAATTGTTGTAATAGGTATAGAAGTGGAATCTCGGGAGGTTCCAGAATGTGGGGGCGCGAGGTGGAACGGAGGTTGAGACGGGGGCTGAGAGGGAGGAGTGACGGTTGGCTATGGAGAGGAGGCTGGGATGTATTACGGAGATTTGTTTTACTAGTAATAAATATAAGAAATATAACTTACCCGATTTGGATCCTCATTACGACACTGGCGACGAAGGTGGTCAACTTCGTGTGTGTGACATCCCAACTCCTTTTGTTGAGTTCGGTGTTTCTGTGAGCAGCTATCTATCAGGACCTGGAGAGTGGAACAGCTCTTCCGGTTCAGGAGGCAGAGACGAGTTCAGATTTTCCGGCTCAGACGTGGTTGGCTACATTTCACAGTTTGTGTTTCTGCTTCTTGGAGACGCGCAGCGAGGACGGCGTGCTGTTTCCTAGCAACGCCGGCACGGCGTCGGCTCGGCGTCTTCTTCTTGGAAATTCAGACGTCGTTGGCTGCATTTCACAGTTTCTCCGCGCTCAACGTGGTCAGCGTGTTGTTACCTAGCAACGCTGGCACAAAGTCAACTCAGTGTTTTTTTTTCTCAATTATTCAGACATCTTTGGCTGCAATTCACACTTTCTCTGAGGAATCTGGAGACGTTTTTCTGCAATTCATCACCAAACAGAATTAGTTCTTCATATTTAATTGGGAAACTCTTCCAGAACATTTTCTCGAGATTTATAGTATTCATGTGATTAATCTTAGTTTTTTTTGTTGTTATTTATATATATATATGTTGAGATAGTTTTATTCAAACAATTTTAAACGTATCACAAAGGCGTCTTTAAGCAACTCTAGGTATAAACTTTTATTTTTTGTCACTTCTGTATTTATATATATACAGTGTGATTTAAATACTTTATTTGTGTCTACTCATTCTATCAATATGCAGAATGTTTCCTCTCCGCCTTTCTTTCTTTCCACTCCTGGTGAACCCCCAATTAAGTGGGCTAAATGGAAGAAAGTTTTTGAAAGATACTCTAGAGTGTGTGGTACATCGTTGAGCAATGAGAGAAGAACTGCTTTACTTCTTCATTGTTTAGGAACAGAAGGTCAGGAGGTTTTTGACCATCTTCCTGATCTTCCAGACAATGAAGCGATCAATTTGAATGAGTATGAAATATGTATTAGAAAGTTGGATCTGCATTATCTTCCTAAAGTTAGTACAATTCTAGAGAGGTATTATTTTGGAAAGCGTTTTCAATTGGAAGGTGAATCTATTGAAAATTATATCACGGATTTGAGACGTTTAGCTTCATCATGTAAATTTGGGTCCACAATAGATGAAAGAATTCGTGACCAATTCATGTTGGGGTGCAACGTTGAAAAAGTAAGAAGTGAACTATGGCTTTTAGATGATCCTCAGATTGACCAAGTCATTTCTTTAGCTAAGAGGGTTGAACATTCCCTTAAGTGTGTTGATGTTGTGAAACACTGTGATTCCAAAGATGTCAATGTTGTTGGTGATGCTAAACTCAAAGTAATCAAAACTTTTGATAAAGAATTACCCTCCAGCGTTGCTAGCAAGAAATGTTTTAGGTGTGGGAGAGGGGGACATCTAGCCAATAGTAAACTTTGCCCGGCTATTAATAATTCTTGTTTGTTCTGCAAAAAGAAGGGTCATTTTGCAGTTGTGTGTAATCTGAAAAGAACAAAACAGCATGTGAGAGTGGTGGATAATGATGTTGATGTCTGTAAGGTTGAATCTGATTTTGACTGTGGTCAAATAATACTTCAAGTTGGTGACGGATTATCTGGCCCTCAAGATTTTATTACTGTGGAGGGTAAAAGAACCAAAGTTCTTTTTGACTCAGGGGCAAAAATTTCCATTGTGTCTAATGAGTTTTATCAGAATGAGTTAAAGGGTAAGGTTAATCTATTGGAACCTGATATCAAACCTTGTGGTTATGGTGGTGAGCCCATTGATTTACATGGTTATTTTGTTGGTTTGATAGAATATGATCAACGTTTTACTTCTGGAAAAGTCTACGTTTCTAAAAAAGGAGACAGCATCATAAGTTGGTGGCATCAGAAAGATCTTGGAGTGATGCTTGATCCCAACAGTTCACCTCCTATTATAATAAAACATTCAGGAGACATAGATGGAGTGGATATAATGTCTACAACTAATCTCACTGAGAAATTATGTAAAGAATTTCCGAATGTTTTCAGTGACAGAATAGGTTGTATGAAAGGTTATTCTCATAAAATCAAATTGCTTCCTGATGCTATACCGTTCTGTAGTAAAGTACGGAATGTTCTGTTTGCGGTAAGAGATGAGTTACAATTGGAACTCAAAAAATTAAAAGATCAAGGGATAATTGAAGAGGTGGAGGGAACTGATTGGTTGTCTCCCATAGTTGTAGCTAAAAAACCTAATGGTAAAATCAGGCTTTGTGTTGATCTTCGCAAACTTAATAGATGTGTAATGGTTGACAGATATCCACTTCCCAACATTTCTGATTTACTAACCATGGTTTCGGGTGCTAAGGTTTTCTCTACTATTGACTTAACTTCAGCTTATCATCAGATTATCTTAGATGAATCTTCAAGAGATCTAACCTCCTTTGTTACACCTTTTGGTACGTTCAGATTCATTCGATTGCCTTTCGGCTTAATCTCGGCTGCGTCTGTTTTTCAAAGGGCAATGGAACGCATTTTAAAAGGGATCAATGGTGTGTGTATATATCAGGATGATATTCTAATTTATGGGGAGAACAGTTATGCCCATGATGAAATCCTCAGAAAGGTGTTAATGAAAATTTCTGAACATGGTTTGACTATTAAGGTGGAGAAATGCAAATTTGCAGTGGAGAACATTGACTACCTTGGACACACCATATCTTGTGGTGGTTTGGTTCCCAAGAAAGATCTGGTTGACACGATTAAAAGTTTGGCTTCTCCAACCTCCAAGGAAGAGCTAATGAGATTTTTGGGGATGGCTGAATACTATAGTAAATTCGTTCAGGATTTTGCTAGCTCATGCTTTAATATGAGACAGTTATTAAAGAAAGGTAAAGAATTTCTGTGGGATGAGGTGTGTGAGAAGGAATTCATCAAATTAAAAGATTGTTTGTGTAATGCTCCCAAACTGAAGAATTTTAATCCTAAATTGCAGTCTATACTGACAACTGATGCCAGTAGTAAAGGGTTGGGTGCTGTTCTGCAACAAGGTTTGCGTAGTGCTGAGAATACCATAGCATTCATCTCTAGAAGTCTGAAAGATACGGAGACAAATTACTCTGTTATAGAGAGAGAGGCTCTTGCGGTTTATTGGGCAATAAAGAAATTTAAAAAGTTTTTGTGGGGAAGGCCTTTTGTTGTGAAAACTGATCACAAACCATTGGTTGAAGTTTTTAAGTCCAAAGGTGTTGATGCAATCTCAAGCAGAATTACCAAATGGATCATAGCGTTACAAGAGTATGATTTTCTTGTTGAGTATGTTCCTGGGATTGATAATTACTCTGCAGATGTGTTATCAAGATTAGTATCTCCTAAAATGGCAGATTTTGAAGATGTTGAAGACTTTGAACAACTTGATAAAGTTTGTACAGTGGATTTCGAAATAATAACTGAGGAAAAGTGGCGTGAAGATACTAAGTCTGACAAAGTTTTACAAGAAATAAGTAAGTTAGTGTGTTCTGGTTGCATGAGCAAGAATCAAGGCAGTGTGGAGTGCAGAGAATTCTGGAATGTGAGGGATCAATTAAGTGTTGATCGAGATTTATTACTTAGAGGTATGAGGTTAATTCCACCATCTAGTGTAAGAGGTCTACTTATTGGTCAGGCACATGACAGTCACATGGGAATATCTAAAACGAAAGAGAGGTTAAGATCTTCGTATTGGTGGCCTGGGATGGATACTCAAGTTGAGAGAGTTGTTCGCGACTGTATGCAGTGTGCTCTTAATGAGAAGACTATGAAGTCAAGAGTTCAACCGATGATAATTAGAGATAAACCGAAGGGACCTTGGGAAGATATTTCTCTAGATATTTTGGGTCCCATATATGGTGATGGGACTATTGACTATGTTATTGTAGTCATGGATATGTATTCAAGATGGCCTGAAGTTTTTTTTACTAAAGGGATAGATACACGAACTGTAATAGAGTGTCTTAAACCTCTCTTTACTAGAGAAGGCATCCCTTCCACTTTACTTACTGACAATGGGGTACAATTGATTTTGAGAGAGATGGAGGAATTTCTTAAGAAATGTGGCATAAAACATAAGTTATGTGCGTTATATCATCCCGAGTGTAATGGATTAGTTGAGAGGTTCAACCGAGTTTTAAAGGAAACTATATCTTTGGCTAAAGATAATCGTCTTAACTGGAAACAAGAAGTAATTAAAAAAGTTGCAGTATATAGACATACTCCACATTCCACAACAGGACAGATTCCTTTTGTTTTGTTTCGAGGAAGACGAGGGAATACTATACTTGAGCCACATTGGGTCAATGAATTTTTGGAGGAGAAAGGAAGAAAGAGTTTTAATAAGGATTGGGAATTCAGGGAACAAAAGAAAGTTTCTAAGAGTAAAAGTTATTTTGATAGAAGGAATGCTGTGAAGAAGACTTTTGTAAATGTTGGTGATTGGGTTTTAGTCAAGTATCCAGTGTTGAAGACTAGTAGTAAGAAATCTTATTCTCCTTTAAAAGTTGTGAAACTTTTCACTAATGCTGTAAAACTGAGTGATGGCCGAATTTGGAACTTAAATAGAATAAGTAAGTTCAATGCTGATGCTACGAGTTTGGAAGCCTCAAAGTGTCAACATGAGGAGAACGTCTGTCCTGATGATAATATGAGAATGAGGAAATCTGAAAGGAACGTCAAGGCACCTTCACACTTGAAGGACTACATCTTATATGGATGAAGAGAATGTTTTTTTTTCTTCTCGTTTCTCAAATTTGGTGGATGAAAGAACAATGATATGTATCAAGACTCCTTTTCATCTCAAAAAACTTTGTTATGAAATAATATGTTTCATTGTCTTGCTTGCAATTTTGGGACTTTGAAGTTTGTGTTCTCTTTGTTATTGTAATTTTAAAAAAAAAAAAAAAAAAAAAAAAAAATTAATGCTATTCTTTGGGTTATGTTGCAAAGGGGGGAGGTGTGTTGTAATAGGTATAGAAGAGGAATCTCGGGAGGTTCCAGAATGTGGGGGAGCGAGGTGGAACGGAGGTTGAGACGGGGGCTGAGAGGGAGGAGTGACGGTTGGCTATGGAGAGGAGGCTGGGATGTATTACGGAGATTTGTTTTACTAGTAATAAATATAAGAAATATAACTTACCCGATTTGGATCCTCATTACGACAGAAATATCTAAGCAAGAGCAAATTCTTTAAGAAACAGCTACCGGATAAGGCAAAAGAAAATATCAAAAAAAGCAAATGTTTAGCACTAAAGAATAATTCTGAATATTTCTGAATACAGAAGAAATAACAAACACTGAGTATCCTGTTATTGAAATGTCACTGTAAAAAAGAACATTTAAAATTATCATGCCGGAAATATCCAGTATAGGGGAGGGAAAGAGATGGATTATGAGAGACTGGTCAACATTAAAAAAAAAAAATCATTTTATTAATAGGCTACCAACATTGTTCATTTTTCTAAGCGCGTTTAATTGGAATTATAATTCACAAGGCTTTAGTCCCCAGAGAGATGTTTTCATTATATAAGCTGACTGCAGCAAAACTAAGCGTTTTGGTACCGTCATATAAAAAAATGCACATGAAAGCAGCAGTCGCACAGCCCTTCGGTGCCCTCTTTTTAGCTATCCGTTACTCAGCTTATCTAGCCCACCTGACATCAGCAGTAGCGGCCCCCCTGGGGTGGTCCACGACCAAGGCATTTATTCATCACAGTCAGAACAAAGACAAACGTTTTTAGAAACCCAATAACACTCGTAATAATAGCCAGTCCTGCTATTAATTGTCATGTTTATGAAAACAGTTGATAAAAACAGGAGGCAGTGGTTAAGGTAGGATGCTGTAAGTTCAGAAGAAAGTAAGGAACAGGCACTATCAAAGTCAGTAGGTCTGGAATCGGCCCCAGAATGTTGTTTTGACTTGACTTTTGCAAAACGTTATTGTTGGCAAAGCTACTGGGGCCTCAATCTAAAGAATGGTAAGAACCAACATTTGTTGTAGTTCCAAAACACATTGCCGTAACAGGAACCCCTCCTGTTGGAGTGAGCTTCTTTGTATGTGGATGTGCTCCTTGACAAAGGATAGAATGCCATGCGTCACAGTGAAGGTAGCCAGTGACTGAAGTGGGCTGACCCATTGCCCATGCTGTATACTGCAGTAGGTGGAACACAAATGTGATTGACAAAATAATAGACCAATGGGTGAAGAGGACTGGCCCTCATGAGTATATAATAATACAATTTAAGTAAAATCATAAGGTCTTTGCCAACATCAGACCTAAAAAAGAGGCCACAGTCATAGTTGAGGTGCAGTGGGCCCCTCACACCACTGGACGCAGGTGCCACTGAACCATTTAGAGCTGCGTCACAGGTGGAAAGGGCGTGGTCTGGGTGCTTGGTTTGATTTCCGACAGTGCCCCCTGTGGCTGACAATTTATAATGCCTATAAACTGCACTTTTTACCCTGCTATAAATGACAAACGGCAGCAAAATCATTCTAAAAAACTTGCTAGTTCGCAAAGAAAGTTGTTAGTGATGGTATTGTCAGACAAACGCAACAATTTCTTTTAATAAATAAATGGCTTATCTGAGCCAAGATTCAACTTCATGATTAAAACAAGTACTTCTGAATAATGATAAATGACTGGGCTTTCCCTGCTTTGGCTGGCTTGGGCTCTATAAATATAAAACCATGCTACAGAGATCCAGAGTCATGGAGGTCAATTCGCCAAAATGCCAGGGGTAGCAGAAGTGAGATAACATGCCCTTTGACCTCCACTTTCACTTGCACACATATACCTACAAAAACACAAATAATTACGTGCATGCACTCTCTCACACATTAACACACTCTCATCTACAAGAAAACACACGCAACACACATTTAAAGTTTTTTTTACTCACCTCAGCTGCCATAGACGGGCATATTCCAGCTAATTGTATTCCATTTTTATTACACTAATAGTGAATAATATGTTATTATTCGCTATTAGTGTAATAAAATTTGACATTAAACAAAGAAAGCGGAGCCCCAGCTAATGTTCATAAGGACGAGCAGCGACTGTGTTCATGGCACTGAATTTGCCACCTCAGAGGCCAGGGCTTGCATAAGCAGTGCCAGGGGGAGCAATGGGCATGCCAGGGGTCACAGCTGCAACCCCTGGTCACCCCTAAATGACGACCATGCCCAGAGTTCCAGTGGGTTAAAACAGGGCTGGCTTTACCACTGGTAGCGCTCAGTGGGCCAATGTTTGTTGTCACCCCCCCAATGACCAACTCCGCCATAGATTCCCTCACTACCACTATTTAACAGTGCCCCACAGGTCTCCATAACAACTCTCTCTCAGATGCATTTAATTCATTTAATAGAGCCACTCATGCTATTGTAGAATGTCAGAGCACTTTACATCAAACACATGTTACACAGAGACAATCAATCATACATGTGTACATCAGTGTACAGGAAAAAATACATAACAGAGAACTACAAGGTGTAGGGGCAACATTTCATCCATTCGGGTAGGCTGTATAGTTTAAGAGTGCTTGGTTTGGAGAAGCACAAACTCAGAGCTTAAAAGGTAACACCGTGGTTGGGGGGTTCTCCTTAATAATAAGAATTGATTTCTACCCAAATGAACTCTTTTTGCAACATTAGGATAATGAAAAACTGAGGAAAATCATAACTATAATTTAACCATTGCAGAGTGCATGCCTGTCTTTGATGGTAGTTAATAGGTCATTGCAACATATTAGAATTTTAACTTATAAACTGCAACTAACAAAAGGATCTCTCTGAAAAAAGCAATAACCCATTGACCTAGTTACATTATATGCACTTTGTTATCTGCATGGTACAGGTTCTTTGCAGCAGGCATGTCTGCTGTAGTTGGACTCTTGATCTAGGCAAGACTGCTGGTTTAAGGATGACAGTACTTATGTTTGTAGGCGACTATGCCAATCCTATAACAAGTCGCAACTGTTGTCCCAACACTCCTGGCTCACAAGCAGCACCTCACCAAAAACCCAAACAGTAAAAGGTGATTTGTGGCAGCCTTTACGCATGGACACAAGAGTGTGACATCTCATGGAGAGTCATGGTTAGATAGAGATTACCCCTTTCTCACATGATCAACATGTATCAAACACAAGAAATGAAGGAGATGCAGTAAAGTTTTCAATAGGTTTTATTAATAATACTGCAATCTGCGATAAGTTGCACGGGCTGCAATGATTAGGATAATGAATAATACAAGACACAAAATTGTGAACATGAGAGTCATTAGTACAAAGACCCCCACCATCCTGCAATAACATAAAATGACATGAGATATGAACTATGTCCTAATACCCTAATAATGTGAACTAATCTCTAACCTAAAGAGAGCTAGGTGTGTGTCAAACCTAATCTGTAAGTGCCATGTCCATGAGAAGAGCCCCTCAACCCTCTGTGCTACCCTACTATGAATCAAAACTTCTACAAGAGAAATCTCCAATCTCTCTTGAGGAAGAACATTAATCACCAGGATTCTCTTGACATTATTATTGTTGCTTGAACATTGCTGGGGCAAGAACGCGGTAGCAAGTGCTTTTAAAGCCATATTATACTTGCAAACATGGGCCCCCCACCCGAATTCAGCACCCGGTGTCCTGGCACCGGTCGCACCACTTTAGAGCCGGCCCTGGGTTAAAAATCAATCTGCTTGTGCTCGCACCCAAGACAGAAAACCTGAAAAATAGAAGGAATGTAAAACATATCAGTATTTTTTTTAATTTTGATTGTACATTTCTGGACGCTCACGAACCACTTCGGGCTCTGCGAGGTTTCAGTTAAATGTTGTGACACTCATTTTGAGATGCATCTATTAATGAGGTGCCCCTCTTCCACAACCACCCCTTACACAATTGCAGTTAAAACATGCTTTAAAAAAAGTATGAATTTTGTGTTGGATGATTCACACTTTCTCCCTCACTGCCTATCAATATTGTTCCCCTTCAACGCATGCATATCCTCTAAATCTGATCAATGTGCTCTAGCCTACTGCATCAGCTTCACAATTCAATATTTTCCATTGCCTCTATGTAACTGACTGACTGATGCTTGTCACAATAAGCTTCTGTGATAGTATCTCAGCCATGTCTGGTAGAAGAGATTCAATAGTCAATAAATAAACAAATTAATTAATAAATATGACCTTTCTTTGGCAATATGAAAACTTGTAAGATAATCAATATGTAAGATAATGGATAAAGCCATATTACAGCCCCTGAACTGAATAAACTTATTTTAAATTGGACTATTAGGCCTATAAATTCTAAGCAACCACCAAGTTTTATAAGAATATGGTGTTTAGGGACCTGCACTAGTGAGTCCGTTCTATGGGCAGGTGTTTGCACCAGAAACCTCTGGGTACCATTTTGATAGTTAAAAAAGTATTCAAAGAGGTCATCAACAAGAGGGACAAGGCTTTTGTTAGTACTGGAAAGAGGTTTATTTTCCACGAAACTGGTACATTTCTTGTTCCATTTTTAAATGGATTTTGTAACATAATAGATTAGCCCTTAAAATATCCTTAAGAAAAAAACTGAATCACTGATTACTGTCGCTATATCAATTATCCTCTGTATGTTTTTATATACATCTTAGTAGGGGTGTGCGAAATTCACATAATTTACTTTCACATAACTAAGGAAAAAAGTACGCAATACTATGTGTAATTAGGTGAAATCTGGTATTTAGCACTTTATTGAAGCAAAATGCATCCTTGTGTCCCATACGCTTTGTACTTGAAAAAAACAGCACAAAAACACAAGTGCTGCAAACAAACGCTGCTGGTTTTCTGGTTGTTCACATTTCCGTGCTATGATTTTGCACACGTTGTAGTAGGGAAAGGTACAGTCCACAAAAGAAGTCAGCTGAGAAGTTAGGAATAGTTTTTCTTCTTTCAATTCTTTTAATCCATTAAGTAACAATCCCACAACTAAGAAAAACATTCAGCAGACAGCTACGCAACCAGTTGTTAGAATCTGGAACCTAACCGCCTCCTAGAAGTTCCATGGAACATGGTGACACATAGACCATGGTGACATAAACTCACCGAACAGTTAAGAAGGACAATTATACTAATGTACATACTACATGCGTAATTATGCTACGTAGTGCGATTTTAGGAATTTCACATAAGTTTAATACAAAATTCTCAAAATTACACACCTTACGCCTGCGTAATTTAAATTTCACATGAGCCTACATTTTATGTATGCCCATCGGTAGTTATAAACTAATGAGTGAGTATATCATGTGAATATTTTTGTACACATGCACGTTACAACAACAAACAACAACAAATGAAGCCAAATGTCTTTTGTAGCTGCCATAGAGAAACTCTGCCTACCACATATAGACTAGGTGTGCCACTTTCTGATATTTTTCACACTTCTCATTGAAGCAAGAACCAAGAGAGCCACAGCAGTGAGAAATGCAGTGCACAATATGTTAAGATACCTTTGGATGTTATTAATGATGGCACTAGCTCCTCAAGGACATGGAAGGTGGGGAGGGGAATTTGTATCTACCTAAAACATCATTACCAAAGTTAAGCAACTTCTGATGGATAAATGTTCTTGGTCTTGGCAAAGAGGATCTTGAAACAGAGGATAGCCTATATGAAACAGTGCATTTGTCCACCACATTGCCCTTTTCTGCTACATCCAATTCTGCAAAAAAACTGGTCACCATCTCTGTGCTGTCATGTGTGGATGATTTAATATGACATTGCATGCCTCGGATGCAGCCTATGCAGATATTCTTCCTCCTTGGTTGGTTGTGGAGGAGGGAAGAAAGATGTAGTAGTCAGGGCATATGGAATGCAGGAAGCACTTTGAGTAAGGAGAATGAGATGGTGCAAAAAACCCATGTCTCCAGGTAGAATATTGTGAAGGGCGGATGAACTGATAGGGTCTAAAGATTTCTGAACCTGCCTGCTGAATTAATTGCCACCAATAGATTTGTTAAGATAAGGAGTCGAATTGGCCAGCTATGCATTGGCTTAAACAGAGATACCACAAAAAGGGTAAAAACAAGGTTAAAATCCCATGCGTTCGGGAGGGAACAAGTACAACAAACCTTTGATAAGACTAGCAGTGATGTAAAAATGGAAGGTTGATCTGGCAAACAGAGATGATAAACTGCCCTTCAATGTAGCCAACACCATTCACTGCTGAGAGAGGGACAATGCAAATGGTAAATCATCGGAAACTAGAGAATTAAATGAATTGATGCCTTTCAACTCACACCATTTAACAAACTTAGTCCAGCAGCCTATACTATGAATTTAGAAGGTAACTACCTAGCCACCAATATACCATCTACAACCTCACCAGAAAGGCAAAAGCACTCCAACAAGCACCACTAAATATCCATTCAGGCACCTGAAGTGTGTGGAGATAGGGGTGCAGAACCTGACCATCCTGCTGTGAGAGCAGGTTTTCTCTACATCGGAAAGAAAAGGACAGCTGAATGCTGCCTGTCAGCAAATCAAATGCTCATCACTCTGTGGTAAATAGACTCAACGGTGCTCGATTCTTCTGCACCTTCTACAAAATGCTTGACAGATGCAGAAGCGGCGGAAATGCAGAGTGCCCAATGAGGAGGCATTATGGCTACATTAGCCTGAACCTGCGAAGGATTGGCTGGGCACCCTCTTATAAGGCTGGAGGGGTCTATCCATTGGTGCAAATCTGCATTTGCAAACTGGAAAATCTGCAGCTGAACCAAGAGACATTGTTGGTATTGAAACCACTGCCTTCTCAGGCACCAGTAGCGCTTTCATCCTCATCTGGAATGAGAGTCCAAGAGGCTGCATGAGACCCAACAGAAGAAATGTGTGTAGGACTAGGATCTGAGCTTGAACCAGACACATCATATTATCACCTGGAAAGCAGTGATCCTCAGAGGAGGAGGAAAGGCTTTCATAAGAGTTGTGTCCAGCATCGCCCCAATAAAAGTCAGCGTCTGTACGGGAATGAGGTCAGAATGTTTATGTTGATGGTAAACCCCAGGTCATGGAGAAGAGTCATTGTCCAACGAAGATGCTTCTGGTCCAACACCAGGCACTAAACTTATTTGACTTTCACAGCTAGACCTCCAAGTATGGAAATACAAGGCTACTAACTTGACAGCAAAGCTGCGATGAGCGCCAGCTCCTTTGAAAGGACATGTGTTGCTGTCATCAGTGTAGCTAGGAGGACTGCACACTGATAGTGTTGGGATCAAACTGTGAACCTCAAGTAGCATCTGAGAATCAGTAGATGCAACTAGGCATTCTGAAGGCCCAGGGATGCAAATCAATCTCCTGATTTGAAGGCCTACTGGACCTGGCTCAGAGAAAACATCCTGAATATGTCCTTCCAGGTGAAAGGGTTCAGACGGCAGAGGTTCTGGACAGGATTCAGGCTCCTGTCTTTCTTTGGGATTAAGAAGAAAGGTGAATGGAATCTTGTGACTCTCTTGCAGAGGAACCACTTCTATAACCTCTTCTTTTTCTTGCAAGGGCAGGACTTTACCTGCAGGACAGAGGATTTAGCCAAGCAGCACCCTCTTAAGCAAGAGGGGTGGTTTGGTGGGGTAGGTAAGTACATAGACCTGGTCCGCACTGATGACAAGTAGCTGATGGTCACATGGGTTTTTGAGGCAGCAGAGCATGCAGATGACAGTGGGGATTATATCTACTGTTGTTGATAATAACACCTTCTAGAGAAGCGGTACATCTGTGGGGGCCTTTCAATAGAGTGTGATGACAGTTATTGTTCCAAGTGAACATTACTAGAGTAACTACAACCATTGTGTTATTGTTGGTGGAATTGCCAAAATGGGGAGGCCAGGTCCAGAGCATGAGCAACAGTCCTGCTCTTCTTGAAGTACTACGAAGAAGAGTAAGCTGTCTCTACAAATAGCCCTTCTCTGTCAAGGAGCATTGGAATGCATGCAAGTGTTTTGCATCAGCATTACAACAGTATCCCTAGATCAGGCAACAGTGTCCTCAGATTCAAAGTCATATATGTTTTGACACACCCAGGCCATCATTTACTAGGCCGGCGAACGGCTTCCACATGTGTCCTGGCAGGGCAATTATCACGAGTTTTGCTAGTTCCCATAAGATATGGCCATAATGAGCAAAAAACAGGGACATTATCTGTGCAAAGGGACAAACAGCACAAGCAAAAACCCTGAACAACATATCCAGCTTTGTGGATTCCCTATCTGGGGGAGCCCTAGGGAAGATATATGGATTCTGTTTTGAGAATGACGTCTGAAAACTAGGGTGATGGGTCAGAAGACAGACTGCAGATCCCCCACAGCTGGCCTACAGCATCTGCAATCTGCCTTTGGTTTGCTGAGCTTGAAAAGCAGTCATTATATGGCCTAAGAAAGTACCATTAAATAGGAGCAAGGGCTCCGCAGAAACTGTTGAGGGTTGAAAGATTTTTATCAGAATGTTATACTTTGCATTAAGAGACAACTAAGTCAGTTAAAAAGCATCCTCTGATTTCTGAGCAACAGTTGTGAAAGACAAGACCTCCTAAGAGACAGAGCCAGAAGGGTACAAAATGTCCTCTTCTGGATAAGTAATATGGCCACTGGCATTTTGTACACCCAAAAAAGGCATGTATCGGGGGATAAGCTACTAAGTCATCATCCTCTATGTGGCCATAGTCTTTATTGTCCTTTGCTACAGCACCTGGTTTTGAACCAAAGTTACTTAGAGGGTGCATCTTTGGGCCCTGGAAAGGTGGTTTGATAATGGATCATCATTGAAATTAGCCCTGATTTTTCCCTGTACCATACAAATGATGAACTCTGTGGGTGACACCACAACTGACTTTGGGGTCAGCTTTGAGAATTGCCCCAAATGAATGAAGAATAGAACCCCAGTTGGTTTGACCTTCACCTTAGGTGCAAGGGCCCAAGCCAGTGAAGACACGGCTTAAGAAGGAATTGGGGTCAGGGTCACCAGAATTGCCAAACCTGTAATATTGGACCCCAGTATTGGGGCCAGAGGCCACCCTCAAAAGATCCAGCATTGCCAACTAGAAGACCTCTACCTTTCTCTACCCGCGGATTGTCGGCTGGAGGACTGAGCAACTCAGGACATCTTTAGTGCTTGGGTTAAGTCCAACAGTGATGAAACTGTGAACATTGGCAAACTGCATTTAAGATTCTGAACGATTCTGCGAACAGGCCCTCTTCCTCAAGGAAGGAGACTTCTCTGCCTTCTGGTGCTTTTGTTTGTGGCAAGATCGCATAGGTGAACATTACTTAGAATGTGGCTTACCTTTGGGACAGGAAGTTTGCTTGGGGGTCTTCTTGCAGGCCCTCACCAAAAATAAGTTGGCATCTTACTCTATGGCAGTGGTCTCCAAACTTTATAATGCCACGCCACCCAGTTGAAAAATAAAAATCATTGGGCCCCCCTTCAGAATTTTCCACAATTATTTTATAAAGATGGCAATGTTTAAATAGGTCTAGACCTATTTAAACATTGCAGTTAAGTACGATTACCTTTTAAAAAATGTTATAACATGCTTCTGCTTAAAACAAACACCTGTTATCTGTATAATGCTTCTTTTAGCCAGAGTTTGGCGCCCCCCCTGGGATCTCTTGAGGCCCCCTTAGGGGGGCCCGCCCCCCCCAGTTTGAAGACCTCTGCTCTATGGCGACTTTTGGGTGCACAGATGTGCAAGAGTCACAGGCTACACATCATGTTGGGAACAGAAAACTGTCACTGTAGGGTTCCAAAACTATATCATTTCTTCTTATGGTACTATCATCACAGCTCAGAATGTTCTCTCATGAGAAGTTCGTGTGAGACCAGATGCAAATATTGAAGGAAAATGTGGTGTGTGGGAGGGAGAAACTGTCTGAACACCATAGTAGCATGTAGAAGAACATTCTTCGGAGCCAAGGAGGAGCTTGAAAAGCACCACACCTCTATAGATGAGCTAATGTTACCTTTCACACCAAGATGTAAAATTCACATTGAATGAGCAAAAACAAAAAAAACCTCTTAGACAGCGTTGCTTTGCAAGTAAGCAAAGGGTCGAAGCAACTACATGTATTCCAACACTATACTCAAAAGTAAGAGGCATGGTGGTCTATGGAGTAGGACTTTGGGTCTGTGCAGAAAACCAAAAGATTGACAACAACCCTGAGAAACCTTGGGTGCAAACTAATGTAACTACCCTAAGCCAGTGCATAATCTAAATGCAAGGCTGATTGTAGATATGTTCCTGTGGCACTCAAGTAGACATTTGGTGATATGGTATGCTTTGTGAATAGGTTCATTGGTTAAACTGAACCAGTCAACAAATTAGTGATAGAGTTTTTTCAGGAATATTACTATCAAAAATTCAAAGGAGACATCTCCAGGGAAGAAAGTAAGCTAATGATGCAAAAGAGCTTTTCCTCTGTCATTTGAGTCCGTTAAGACTATCTAATTTAATTTTCAGAACACATGAAAGTGGGATAGGGGACTAGTGAGCATTTTTACCCCTAGCAGCCCACCATGACAACATCAGAACTCTACTTGAGGTTCCCCGCTTAAACCCTCTAACTGGGGTACTCCTCCCACAGAGCCCTTGCAACCTCCCCTCTATCATTTTACTCACAACAGAGATCTTGCCACTGTACAACCCTCCTGGGGCTTGCCAGCACTGACTTCTATGCCCCTAGTTTAGAACGCAGAGACACAATGTTCCCCTCATGGAGCCCATCATCACTGACTTCCAAGGGCTCGGTTTGAGACATGCAGATCTTGTTAACAAGTTCTTTAAAAATGTCCAGGAATTTCACTAGCTGGATATTGAGCATCATGTTCCTAGGGTCCAGTGATTGAAGTACTGCCGATCTGCATGTTCTTATCCCCAACATCCTAAATTCCATCCTCAGCAAGGACCTCCGCTGTTCACCTATGGCTGGGCAGGTACCAAGAACATGTCTCATTCGACTAATGACACAAACAATATCGCATATCCCTGCTAGGATCACTTTCTTGCCATTTTGGTGTAAAGTCTAAAGTAGGAAGGTCTCCTAGTCTTAATCTTAGAAACGTTTTCTTGACCTTCAGAAAGTATGCTGCTTCTAAGAGTGACTGGGGCTTTTGAGTGTCAGAGGAATTCAGCACTAGCCACCCATGAATGCACCTGGCTACTGTCTCTTTGTCTTCTAGCCAGCTTTGCAGTTTAATACTTTTGTTTAGTAGCCTTTTGAACTCTTGTGTCATTGTATCCAGGCTCCAGAGATTGTCCGACCCAAGCTTTTCTATACTCTTTTCTAAGTACTTTTTGTATAAACCTTTTCCTCTCTGGGGGTTAATATCGGTCCAGACCAGGTTGGCTAGAGTGCCCTTTACAGCAGAACTCAGTTTGTGACAGCATTTTATGAATGCTCCAGACCTAACAAGTGACTCTTATCAATGAAAACTCCAACCTAACTTGAACTGGTGATGCAGATTCCGGCAGCTGAGAGACTTGCTTGTATGATTTTACCACCATTTTATCCAATAGGGTAGCATGGGTGCCCCTCATCACTTCCCGCACAATTAGCTGGTCCGCTTGGACTGCGTTTTGTGTCTAACTTAGGAGCTGCAAGAGCTACGATAGAGAAGCTTCCCTGAATTTTATCAGACCCTAATCCTTTAGTCTTGAGGTTCCATTGGAGGTGTTCCGCAGACTGCAGGGGGTGTTCACCTTCAACAGCAAATTACTATCAGAAGAGTCCTACATAGATTCACTCCAGTTGAAAGAATTCCTTGGAATTAATAGAGGCATGGCCTCTCCTGATGTCATGTGGGATGCCCTGAAGGCAGGGATTAGGGGTGAGACGCTGAATTTTGGCTTGCACCTCCAAAAAGGAAAACAGAGCAAAATCCAGGTTTTCTCTAGGGAGTTGGCCTGGGCCGAGGAGGAGCAGGCCAGGGAATTGGTGGCAGGACATGATATGCATAGAATTCAGTCAGAGGTAGCTAAATAAAAGGCCAAAATCACTCCATATTTTAAAAAGGAAATTGCTTTGAAATATCATGCATATAGGTCACATTGTTATGAGTAAGGGAAAACCACTGGCAGCTTACTTGGAATGTGTATTAGGGAAAAGGAGTCGAGGCGCATGACAAAAGCAATTAACGGTGTAAGCGGATGTACTATAGAGGATCCGTCAGGCATAGTCAGGGTCTTCAGAGACTATTATCAAGCTTTGTAATCGGAGGAGCTAGATCCTCCAACTCCTGGTTATGGTGAATTTCTCCAGGGTACAGAGAGGGGTAGGCTGAATGAGGAAGACCGGGCTATAGATTCCTTGGCTACAGGGAAAGCTGCAGATCCCATTACTCTACCGCTGAAATTCTATAAAATATTTTAGCAGGACTTGCTCCAATTGTTTTGAATGTCTCAGCAGAGATGTGCCCCCGCTTCATGGGGTAGGGCTTATACGTCAATTTTTAAAAAGAAAGACAAATCGCCTCTATTGCCTGGGTCCTACAGGCCGATATCTTTTTTAAACTGTGATGGGAAGATATTTGCGAAGGTCCTAGCAACCAGACTGGGCAGAGTTATATCCCTATTAGTGTCAGACAGGAAGCATGGGCTTATTCCTGGAAGGGGGACAATAGACCATACAAGCAGGGTCATTACACTGTTTGCTATGGCTGCAGTTCATGAAACCCCCTTGGGCCTGATCTTATTAGATGCCGAGAAGGCATTTACCCATGTTTCCTGGTGGTTTCTTTGGTCTGTGCTGGAACATAAAGGCTTTGGGAAAGGATTTATTGGGGCCATCAGGATATTGTATAAAATCCCGACAGCCAGACTGTGCATAGCCAGCCTGGAATCAGATAAAAGAATATCTATCATATGGTGAACAAGGCCGGGGTGTCCCTGCTCACCCTTATTATTCACTCTCTACATCGACCCTTTCATAGCCAAACTAGAGAAGTGTACATATATTAAATAGGTATTTCAGCACTGTACAGAATACAGAATATTTGCATATACAGATGATGTAGTAGTAGTCTCCACTGATCCTGGTCCGGCCTTACTAGAAATCGAGAGCCTTGCTAAACAATTTGGGTGATACTCAGGATATAAATTAAACACAGCGAAAACACTGGTAATTTGACCAGTTAGTGGGCTCTAGAGATCAACAGGTTATCCCTGATGCAGTCTATCTGGGGATAAAAATAAGAGCCACAGTGGGTCACATGGTGGACATTAGTATGGCCCCAATATTGGTCAAGGTTAGGCGGGAACTTGAGAGAATCGACAACTTGCATCTTTCACTTGTAGGTAGAAGCAATGTTATAAAGATGTTTACATTACCAACGGTACTTTACCTATTTCGAGCAATCCCGCTAGAGATTAGTAATGTCTGGTTTAGGAAACTGTAGTCGCTCTGCCTCAGCTTTTTGTGGGGCTTTCAAAAGCCGAGAAAAGCATGCAAATGTATGACCCCACTAAAGGAACAAGGTAGATGGGCGGGCTCGAACCTCACTCTGTATTATTGGGCATGCATGCTGCAACATATGGCCATATTAGCAACAGGGAACATCACTGGGCTAAACACAGTTGAGGCTCCAACAAATTATGAAATAACAATGGGGGATAAAGTTAGGGGATGCTTTTTGAAGTTTGTAGAAGCTAGCTATTACAACAAAAAAAACACAATTTAAGTCTAAGTGCAGGCCATAAAGTATGGACTCAGATAAAGCAGTGACTAGACATCGGGAAGATGAATTATTACACACCTACCTCTGCTTCCGCTTTCCTATCTGTGTTTTTCAAGGCTCAGTAATGGAGAAATAGAGGGAAAAAGGGCTGTCAATAATAGGTCTCTTTATAGTAATGTCCAGGTTTTCTCCTTCTCAGACTTACAGGAGTTATATGACCTACCGAAGGGGGATTTTTAAAAATATTTACAAACCTGAGATTTTCTCTGTAAGAACAGCAAAGGGCTGAAGGGTATGATCAATGTTCCGCCTATCGAGGCATTTAGGCAAGGACGTAGGATTGGCAGTATATATGATCTGTTGGTGCTGACCCAAAATAACGATCTAGAAGAACAGAATACCAAATCGGTCCTTAGGCTGGGTATGAACGATTTACTAATTCAGAACTCGCTGGTTCTCTGTGAGAAGGTGCTACTTACTGCCAGCTTGAGAAGCCAACCCTTTAAGACCATTTTTAACCTTTATTATACTCCCGCTAAGATCTCTAAGTGGGGAGGGTAGGCAGATAACAGGTGCAACTGCTGTGGCGCAGAAATGGCTGAAATTGTTCACATGTTTTTTGCGAGTCCTTTATGCAGGCCACTGGGGAGTTCTTGAGTGACCTCACTAAAGAACGGTTGTTGGTAGATCCCCTGATGATGCTGATGATAGTAACTATAAATAGGAAGCACTTTTAAGTGTTTTCTAGTGCTGCCTTAAATATCCATGACAAATAATTAAAGTACTAAAAAAGGATGATGGATGGCTCGCTGAAACTTTTCAAAAAGACAGATCTGGGTCTTTTCCATCATTCTTTTGCTCACCACGCCACCCCAGTTTGGACCCAGCCATACGCAAATTAGTCTTCACCCTCTTCCCCCTGTGAACAGTCCAGCCCGAACTGCCAGGCCAGACCCTCTCTGGACAGGAAACACGCATTCTTGGACAAGTTACCGGGCATCACCCCTCATCAACCAGGCTAGCTTGAATCCAGTGGCACAGTCAGGACGAGACCCACGTCTGGGCATACCCTTGCCACTTGGGGAGACTTTAGCAGCACAAAATGATGGCAACTACAGTTTTAAAGTTTGTTTTACTCAGCGCTTTTGGCACTAAACCCAAAGGCTTATTTTGGACCCGAAGTCTAATGTATCCAACCTCCGAAAGCCTCATCTGCTAAAGTGTCATGATTGTCCTGCTAGGGGATTTTGAGCTACAGAAAAAAAGACTAGCAGAAGCGCGAGGTTACAGCGGGAAAAGGCCCGCCAAGTGGTAGTAAGAAGTAACCTCGGCAGCAATACATTTCCGGATGGTCCTACTTGGAGCTTTGTTGCCAAGTCCGTCGGCAATATAAGTAACCTGAGTTCAGTATGGATGACTCTGTAGAGCCCTAGCTGGCCACGGTTGCTTGCCGTGCTGCAGGATATTAACTTACATCTAAGATACAAAGTCGAAAGGTAAAACCATTGATTGGGCAGAAACTCTAGGCTCTACTTGACATGTGCTCCGCTGTGGTTGGGCCTGATGGTGTTTTTCACATTTTACTTTCAACTACTACATTTACTTGATCATTCTAACACTTGAATTGACTTTGTTATTTTGGGTCCTGCTTAAACACTTTACTCACATCTTTAAATAACAGCATCCTTGTAGGCTTCTGGGGTGAGCCTAGGATTTCTCATTAAAACCTGTTTTTTTTATTTCTTGGAACTTGGTTTCTTAACTTTGTGGGAGCGCTACGATTTCTCGCTCCTCTAGCCAGTAATCTGAGTATTGGCATTAGTGATGTGCAGTGCTGTAGGTATCCTCCGTTTTTTGCAGTGTCTTTGGTATAGCCAGTGGTGCTGTAGCTGTGCTCAGTGCTATTATGAAGGTGGCTTGATATGTTCAGTGAAAGCGTGGTTTGTGTTGGGTAACCTTTGTGATGTGCAGTGCTTTTGGTGCACCCCGATATACTGTGATGTATTCAGAGATGTCTAACAGTATTCAGTGTACTTCCGGGGATGTGCAGGTCTCCTGGTGAACCTAAAGATGTGCAATGTTATGGGTGCAAGGGAAGTCCTGCAGTGCTCTGGGTATGTCCAGCAAGTGTTGTGAAGTGCTTTGGGTACAGCTAGTGTAGTCTGACAGTGCTATGGGCATGATCACAAATGCCTCTGGGTATGTCTAGTGATGTTATGCAGTGCTCTGGGTATAACCAGTGATGCTGTGCAGTGCTCTGGGTTTGCCTAGTGATGTTGTGCAGTGCTATGGATAAGGCTAGTGATATTGTGCAGCGCTCTCGCTATGGCTAGTGTTGTTGTGCAGTGCTGTGGGTGTACCTAGCGATGCTGTGCAGTGCTCTGGGTATGCCTAGCGATGTTGGGCAGTTCTCTGGGTATGCCCAGCAATGTTTTGCAGTGCTCTGGGTGTACCTAGTGATGATGTGCATTGCTCTGGGTTCGCCTAGTGATGTTGTGCAGTGCTCTGGGTATAACTAGTGATGTTGTGCAGTGCTATGGATATGGCTAGTGATGTTGTGCAGCGCTCTCGTTATGGCTAGTGTTGTTGTGCAGTGCTGTGGGTATGGTGATGAAGCAGAAAATGAAGGTTTTGATTTATTAACGCTTAAACGTAGTGCTGAAATAATCATGTGTGACATTAACCGAACTAATAAAGATTGTACGGGGACAAAATGTGCCCTTAGAGTAGTTTGCCAACATTATACGCGTGCTTTTATATAACGTGGTGTATTAGAATTGCACTAATCCGACATAATCATAAACGTATGCTACGATTTGCTTGTTTGAAATGCCTTAGCTTAGCATTACTTTAGCGGAGGCTTTGGCCTAGTGGCCTGGTCTCACGGTTTAGATGTTCGTATTTTTCCAATGTGCAATTAAACGTGTATTTTCGCTTGAAGCTGTATTTTTCCACAGAAACTGTTCACATGCTTATCTTAAAGTTTCGTGCCAGCATGGCATATTTTCTCTTTAATTCAAGGTCGACTTGCAGGTGCGGACAATGGAGGCTCTGAAAGGGAGCTAATTGAGAGACAATGTTGCGATTTGCGTACCCATCTCCAAGGATAATGTATGCTTAAGTAAAAGCTTGAGAACTGTCGTTTTTGATTGGACAATTTGAAGCTAACCTATGAACCCTCCAATGGAGACCCTACAGGACTCGAACTGTTGTCTATAAAACCCAGGTGCACGAGAGGAAAGTAGCCATTACCAGCCATTGCGCTATTATTAGCCATTACCAGCTCGATACCCGCCATTTTGCAGACTTCGTAGCTATTATGGCCCACTTTGCTGCGACACCATTTTGAGAGACTTTGATGCCTTCTCTAGTCGAGAGAAAGAGACTTTAACGATTCTTGCCCTAGAGACTTTAACTTTGATTTGTCCCTTTGCATGAAGTAGTAGTCTTACCTTGCCGCCGTGAGGCAATTGTCCCGTTCACCCCTGCCCCTTTGCCCAGTCCCATGCCGATCGAAATGGTGCCCATGCTGACGGAGAAACGATACCTGTGAGACGAAGACTTCATTGATTGCTGATCGGAATTGGTAATTATGAAAGGAAATTGTAAAATTGCATTGTGTTTCTTTTAGGTAACCAACTGCTGATTTTGATAAGGACCCTAGCTAGGAGTTTTCTAAATTAATGTTGCTAAATTGTTTTGCATGAAGTCCCACATGCTGATGCTAATTTGAGGTTAGACGAGGATTCCATATGTCGCACGATGCAATTTGAGATCTTGTTATGCTGACTAAATGTACGCAATTAGTTCATTACAGATTATCGTATTAGTGCTTTGCATTGCCATTATCGAATGCCTTGTGATTCAAATGCTACATAGGCTACACTTGTTTCGACGTTATGGACAGCTATTAATGTTCATTTATGTTTATCATTTGGTGTTGAGACACATTTATATTGTGCTAGCTTTGTTAATATAGGGAAATAAATTCACTAACTTTGCAATAAACTGGTGTGGTTATTCCTGACTGAAAGGTCAGGGTTCGCCGAAATGTATTCTGGATTAATTGTTAAGTGTTATGTTGTTCAAGGGGTTGCTTATGTTCGTTATTGATTATCGATTTGATGAGACTGATTGATTAATAGTACAGAGAGTTCCCACTTAGTCAAAAGATTCATCGGCCTAAAGAGCGTCCGAATACAGGTAAATTATTAGTACGGACCGCTCTATCAGTAGATGGTAGCAGAGGACGGTTACGTCTTTTGGGACCCTGTACTAGTAGAGTACATGGTGTTGGATTAACGGTTACGCATTTTGAGACCCCATTCGAGAGGTTGAATTAGATTTTTTAATGAAACGGATTGACAAGATGATGATGGGCTAGGTCCACCGCGACTTTCCCGGGATCTCGGAGCTTGCGAATGGAGAGAAAGGAGATGTGGAAACAGCGTTGGCGGTACTAGTGATGGAATGAGTGAAGTTAGGGTTTTGCGCTTGCACAGCTTATTGCCGCAGGGTGTGTGAAAAGGTTGCGAGGATTTTTTCTTTTTGAGGATAGCGGAGGTGCGACTCCGAGTGTAGAAGTAGAGAAGTCGTCGAACTTCATAGAGATATCGGAGGTGCGGCTCCGAGTGTGAGAGTAGGGAAGTCGTCGAACTTCATGTGCGTCTGGCGCTTTGTGCATAAAAAGGTCCACGTGGTTGTTGTTGTTGAGACGGGCCCTGCGAGGTCAAGAGACTCCGGAGTATGTTGATCCATGTTGTGGTCTGGGCGGTTTAGTAGGTTGATCGGGCGTGGTCAACGAGTGGGTACGTGTGTTAGGGAGTGAAAGAAACTTCGACTTCGGGCTTTGACAAGATTCTAAGTGCACTAGAACAGATCATTGACAAGTTGAGAGTAGGTCTGCAGGTCAGATTTGCTTGCGAATGTGGGGACTGAGAAAGACGGAATAGCGGCCAGAGGCTAGTGAAAAGTCCCGAGGCTAGTGAAAGGTCCCTAAGGTCCTGAAGCGATTGTGTTACCCTTCCTGTAGTAAACCGACAGATCTGTTTTATTTTTTTGGTAGCTCGCAATATATGCAAGAAGTTGTTACGAAAAGAGGTGAGTGAAGGAAGACTAGCCGCGAGGCTTTGTCAGCCGCAGTGTGTGTGAGTGTGACGTCACTAAGAGCCGCGCTGGGATAGGTTGGTTGGAGAGAAGGGTCGCGCACGGATTGGACGCAGTCCGTGGGACTCGATTGGAAGGGGAAAGGCAGGTGAAGAGTATTCCGGGAATTAAAGTCACCTATTGATTACAAACTTTGTGGAATAAAAGTGACCTATTGATTATAAACTTGGTGAAATAAAAGACGAGAAAATGAAATTCTTTAAAGCATTCAGGAGTGCGATGAAGGGGGAGTCTTACATTAAAGCGAGCGTAGGAGCGGAGACGCCGCCCGAGGGTACACCAGCTTACATTGTAATGGAGGAAAAAGGGGTAGCTCCGTGTCTTTGGCTAAAGCAATGGCACAAACTGACAGAGAAACATGGGAGCGTAGCATTCCCGATACATGGGACATTCAATATAAGGATTCTAGAGAATTTGAGATTCACGATGTACGACATGAAGGTGCCCCCAAGGCCAGCACAATTTGAGGCTCTAGCAATTTGGGAATTAATGGCTAGACAGCAACAGAAGAATAAGTTTGAAACAAGGATGAGGAAAGTAGAAAAGACACTAGCGGATGCTAGGTGGGATAATGCGCAGAAGGTGTGGAGGTCAGATGTATTGCAGGGAATAAAATTGTTTCCAGCAATTACTAAGGAAGAAGAAGGGACAGGTAAGAAAGCTACCTGTAAGACAGACAGGAAGTGTTCCAAGGATAGAGAGGACGAGGAAAAGTTGAGAAGGGAAGAGGAGTTAGAGGATGAGGAGTTAATAATGCAATTGCTGAACGACCGTCCACCACCTTATGCGGAAAATGGACAAGGTCCAAGTACCAGTTCTGCCCCTCCGGCACTGGTACAGAACAGTGAAACCCAGAGTTCAGGAGCGTCATCGGGATCTAAAGACCCCAGTTTACTGTTCACCCCGCAGATACCACAGGTTAGGAGAATATATCCAGATGTGCCCATAATGAAACCAACAGAAAATTATCAACCGCAGATGCCAGGGTACTACAGCAGTGAAAATAGTGGAGGAATGGTTCTAGAACAAACAGTAAGGGGAGTACAGAATGGTCACAATCCAACAATGACACAGGCTGAATCAACTCAGTTTATGATGCCTCAGAAGCAGATGCAGGGAGGAAACGCACATGCTCAGATGACGGGGAGTCAGATGGGCATGCCGGCAATGATGACCCATAATATGGGGATGAACATGCCTCAGAATATGGGAAATGGACAGAATCCAGATGCGATATCACTACCCATTACTGTAGGTCCACCGGTACCTCTGTATAGCCAGCCTAACTTAGGCATGAACAGTCAGGGATCAATGCTGAAGAATGGGACAGAGAGGAGGTGCATAGAGAACACTCCAGGGATAACTCCGATAGCGGCTCAGCAAAATGGATCTGGATCCTTGATGGAGTTTAGTCCCATATGTGCTCAGTCTACACTGGTGAGGTCGAGTCCCCCACTGATAATACCTTTAACATCGAATACTGAAAAGTTGCCGCAACCATCTATGGCAGTCGATGTGAATGCTACACTGATGGGAGTAAATGCGCAACAGCTGACACAGTGGTTCAACAGTCTAAATTCCACACAAAGTTCAGACAGTGGGAAAGGAGAAGATTACCTGAATATGATGAGGCTGAACATGGAAGCACAAGAATTGGTGGAAGGGAATATGGGTGTGAATAGGTTAGAGTCCTACACGGAAGAAGAGCTGAGGTATCTATGTCCAAAGATCACGAAAGAAGTGAACAAGGTACATAAAAGTTTGCAGGAAGTAGCGGACAGAAACGGGATTGACATAGGCAAGACGAAACATTTGAGCAGGAGCTATAGGTTGGATTTTGGGACCACAGATTTTGAACACATGAGGTCAGCAGGCATGAAGGCACACCTTAGGGAATTGTTGCAGAGTGCCCAAGTGTGGAGGTGCTTAGACAAGTGGGAAAGCAGATGGGTAAAGAGGAAGGATAAGAGGAGGGACAGTGCTACCGAGCATAATGAGAAAAGACCGCAGAGCAGCGAGACAGTAACCATGTTACCAATGAGGGAGACAGCAGGGGGAAAATTAGTACATGTACCATGGCACAGAAGCGACATTCAGTCATTTACGAATGATTTTCCCAAACTGAGAGAGAAGCCGATTGAATGGTATCAACAGACTGATAGGTTTGTGAAGCTTGCAAAATGTCTCTGGGAAGACCTGAACACTCTCTTTGAGATCGTGGTTCCTGCAGATTTATGGGAGGATTGCAAAAGAGCTGTAGGTTGGCCGACAAGTGAACCAGAGAGAGACAGAGAGACGGGTGCACCATCACCTATGGTGATGAGCTTGTACTATAAGGTGATTGAGCATTTGAAGACGAAGGTTGCCGCGAAAAATGTGGATTGGCAGAAGATTGATCGAACTGCCCAAGAGGCTAAAGAATCGATTCATAGTTACTATGAGAGGTTGTTGAAGGCGTTCAAGAATTACAGTGGCACGGAAACAATCGAGGCGAAAGATATGCTTCATTTTGTGTTCAGATTTGTGGAAGGGTTGAGACCAGAGATAAGTCAGATGATAAAGTCGCATTTGATTTGCTGGCAGTCGAAACCGATTGATGAGGTCTTGACTTATGCGAAATACTGTAGCGACGAAATTGAAGTGAAACAGAAAAAGCTGAAAGAGAAGGTGATGATGATGCAGCTTAAGGCAGCTCAGACAGGTTTGCAAGGTCTGCAAGGTTTGCAAGGGATGCAAGGGTTCCAACAGCAGGTACCGCAGCCGCAGCCGCAGTTGCAGGGAAACATGGCGTTTCAGCCACAGGCCAGAGGCAGAGGCAGAGGAGGTTTTGTGAATAATGGTCCGGATTTGAACACTGTTGTGACGGGTGTGCAGGCAATGAAGAAGGTGATGCCGTGTCACGCGTGCGGAATTGTAGGTCATTGGAAACGCGAGTGCCCGATGGTGGTGCAGGAAGGTGCAGGTGTAGGTGTTGGTCAGCAAAACAATGATGTCAATGCATTTCAGACAATGAGAGGACCGAAAATGAGAGGTCCAAACACAAATTTTCAGACCATAAATCAATTGCAGGGATTACAACCTATGCAGCCGCAGCAGATGCCTCGTATGCAGATGACGCAAATGCAGCCGATGCAACAGCAGTTACCTATGGTACCTAATCAGCAAATGCAAATACCTTTGGCACCAATGAGTCAGCAGCAAGTGATGGTTCCTCCACAGGTAACGGGTCAGGTAATGAGTACAAACGGCACAGTACAACAGTTCCCATTACACAGTGAGAGTGGAATAAACAACGTATGGGAGAGTGAAAGCTCAGAAGAGGAAGGAGATTGTGTGCTTGCGGCATCCTTAGAAGTTGATCAAAGGGGTCCGTACGTAGAGGGAAGAGTAATGGGTCATCGTGTTTCATTCTTGGTTGACACGGGAGCCACACGTTCAACAGTTAAGAGCAGTGAAGTACCAAATTTGCCACTCTCAGGAAGGACAGTTCAAGTGGTGGGAGTAGCAAACAGACATCTGACGAACCCAATTACAGATCCGGTACCAGTCAGCATTGGTAACTATCAAGGGGTACATCAGTTTGTGGTATGTGACTCAAGTCCGATAGCACTGTTAGGAAGAGACCTATTGTGCAAATTGGGTTGTTCGATAATGTGTTCAAACGAAGGAATAACAATCCAGACGAGCAGTGATGGGGAAGAAGAGGATAGTGTAGAGGGAGATGAGATGGAAACAGTCGACGAAGAGTATCCTCTGATTTGTCTTTTCCCGATGATAACTGAAGAAGATATCCCAGCAGAATTACGAGAAACAGTCGGAAAGGAAGTGTGGGACATGACAGGGAAAGAGGTGGGATTGATGAAAGGAGTGGAACCAGTGAAAGTGGCTGTAAAGCCCAATGCAATCTTTCCCCAGACCCCACAATACCACATGCCACAAGATATTCTCATGAAAGTTGCCCAACTCATTGACGAATTTGTAAAGCAGGGAGTACTGAAAGAAGTGTTAAGTAGTCCATGTAATTCACCAATAATGGGACTAATAAAGCCAAGTGGAAAAGTCAGACTCGTGCAGGACTTGAGGAAAATAAATGACATCATAGTCAAATGCTGCCCTGTCGTACCGAATCCAGCTGTGATAATGTTTCAGATCCCTTGCGATGCCGAATGGTTCTCAGTTATCGATTTGTCACAAGCATTCTTTTCTGTGCCTCTTCATGAGGACAGCCAATTTCTATTTTGTTTCAAATTCCTAGACAGAGTATACAGTTGGTGTTGAATTCCTCAGGGGTTTTCTGAGTCACCGTCGATATTCAATCAGGTTCTAAAGAAAGACTTGGAAGAGTTAGAGTTGCCATTCGAGTCAACCCTAGTACAGTACATTGACGACTTACTGGTTGCATCAAAGACAGAAAGTGGCTGCACAGCCGATACCATTGCTCTGTTGAACCATTTGGGAGGGAATGGACACAAGGTGTCTCCTTCCAAATTGCAGTTCTGTCAGAAGAAAGTGAAATACTTGGGTCACCAGATAGAGAAAGGGTCACGGAGAATAATGAAGGAAAGAATTACAAGTGTACTACAAATGAGTCCACCAAAGACAAGGAGGGAGGTGAGGAAGTTTTTGGGAATGGTGGGTTATTGTCGCCAGTGGATTCCCAACTTCTCGACTCTAGCGAAGCCTTTACTGAAACTGACCCAGAAGGATGCCTTGGATCAGATCGAACTGAAAGGAGATGAGATGGATGCCTTTGTTGAATTGAAAGAATGCATGTGCAGGGCTCCAGCTTTAGGTATGCCTGATTACACAAAGCCTTTCACATTGTTTTGCCATGAACGTGATGCATGTTCTTTGTCTGTCTTGACTCAAGCCCATGGTGGCGTAAACAGACCAGTAGCGTATTTTTCAACTACTCTGGATCCGGTTGCAGCAGCACTCCCAGGGTGTTTGCGCGCCGTAGCAGCAGTTGGTATCAGCCTCACTCAGAGTGAAGGAATAGTGATGGGACACCCAGTAACAGTCATGGTCCCTCACTCAGTTGAGATACTTTTGACCCGCTCCCGAACGCAGCACATGACTGGAGCAAGACTTACAAGGTATGAAACGATAATTCTGGGCTCACCGAATGTGCAGCTGAAAAGGTGCACTACGTTGAATCCAGCTACCTTGCTTCCTGGAGAAAATGCTGAAATTGAGAACGCTGAAGACGTCGAGCATGACTGCCTTCAGGTGACTGAATTTTGCACAAAACCCCGACCGGACATCAAGGATACTAAACTTGATGAAAATGACCAAATTCTTTTTGTTGATGGTTCATGTCTAAGAGATGGGATGGGGATTTTGAAAGCAGGATATGCTGTATGTACTGTAACAGGGGTCTTGGAAGCGGGATGGCTTCAAGGAGTCTATTCTGCACAAGTAGCAGAACTTGTAGCCCTTACTAGAGCATGTCAATTGTCTGCATTGATGAAAGTCACCATTTACACTGATAGTCAATACGGGTTTGGGATTGTGCATGACTTTGGACAACTATGGTCACAGAGAGGTTTCCTGACTTCTTCAGGATCCCCAGTGAAGAACGGGGAAAGAATAAGGGAATTGTTACATGCCATTCAAGTGCCAGCTGAAGTTGCAGTGGTAAAGTGCAGTGCTCACACGAAAGGACAGGACTATGTTTCTCTGGGAAATGCATATGCAGATCAGGTCGCAAGATTTTGTGCCTTGAACTGTATATTACTGAGAGATGAATGGAACTCAATAAGTGAGCCAGAACTCGAACCGGCTGAAGCATTTGCCTTGAAGGTCGTAGATACAATAGAGGAACTAAAAGCATTACAGAATAATGTCAGGGAGGATGAAAGAGATTCCTGGATCAAATCACAATGTATAAAGAGACAAGACGAGTTATGGGTTTCACATGAGGGAAAATATGTCTTGCCAAATAGTCTCTTATCACAGCTTGCGCGGTTCTATCATGGGCAAGCTCACCTAGGGAGAGATGCCATGATAAGATTGTTCAAAACTGATTGGTTTAACCCCAGATTTCGTCAAGCTGCAGAAGCAGTTTGCCATCGATGTGTCACTTGCCAGCAGATGAACCCAGGAAAGGGAACAGTTGTGAACGCGAGTCACATTGGTAGGGCAAGCGGGCCTTTTAGTAGAATGCAGATGGATTTCATTGAGATGCCTGTGCATGGGGGTCTGAAATATGTGTTGGTGATTGTGTGCATTTTTAGTCACTGGATTGAGGCATACCCCACACGTAGAAATGACAGCCTTACAGTTGCCAAGCTATTGTTGAGGGAGTTGATACCACGTTTCGGATTCCCGATCTCTTTAGAATCAGATAGGGGAAGTCACTTCAACAACGAGGTGATAAAGTTACTCTGCGAAGCACTGAACATTGAGCAAAAGCTGCATTGTAGCTATCGCCCTGAAGCATCAGGACTGGTGGAGCAGATGAATGGTACGCTGAAATCGAGAATGGCAAAAATATGGGCATCGACAAATTTGAAATGGCCTGACGCATTGCCCTTAGTGCTAATGTCAATGAGAAACACTCCTGATAGAAAAACTGGATTGTCTCCGCACAAAATTCTCATGGGCAGGGCTATGAGACTTCCTGCAGTTCCCGCAAACATGCTCTTGAATATTACAGATGATATGGTGTTAGACTACTGCAAAGGTCTGGCTGACGTGGTTCGCTCTTTCTCTCACCAGGTGGAAGAAACCACCTTGCCACCGATCCAAGGTCCAGGACACGCACTGAAAGCAGGTGACTGGGTCGTGGTAAAGAAGCACGTGAGAAAATCGTGTCTGGAACCCCGTTGGAAAGGCCCTTTCCAAGTGATCCTGACGACAACTACTGCTGTGAAGTGTGCGGGGGTTCCCAACTGGATTCACGCCAGTCACACAAAGAAGGTGCTGTGTCCAACAGATGAGGAAGTTGAAGCGCTGAAATTGCCCGTGCCTGATAAAACAGTGCCGAGTGCTGAGACAGAACAGAAGCGAACTGAAAGCGAACAAGCAGAAGCAGGAGAGAAAGAGATATTGTCGGAGGGCGAAGAGTCTGACTCACTTGGGGAAGGCCAAGGAGAAAGTTCAGACAGCGACGAAGAAGCTGCAGGTGACAAAGAGCCTGAAGCAGCTGAGGGTAGCAAAAAGCCTGAAGCAGCTGAAGGTGACAAAGAACCTGAAGCAGCTGAAAGTGATAAAGAGCCTGACGAAAGTAACGGTGACGAAGGGCTCGAAAAAGGTGAAAAAGCAGGAGAGCCTGATCAGAGGAGGGCTTTCCCAGAAACAGACGATACAGAAAAGGGAAAAGGGAACGTGATTGATTCCCGAGAAGGAGGGAACGAGGCAGAACAAAAGGAAAAAGTTCAAGATTCCACAGAAAAGATCGCAGGTCCATCAAACGGACACGGTGCAAAGAGAAGACTAAGGCCCTCATTCTGACCTTGGCGGGCGGCGGAGGCCGCCCGCCAAAGTCCCGCCGTCAGATTACCGTTCCGCGGTCGAAAGACCGCGGCGGTAATTCTGACTTTCCCGCTGGGCTGGCGGGCGGTCGCCTTCAGACCGCCCGCCAGCCCAGCGGGAAAGAGGCTTCCACGATGAAGCCGGCTCGGAATCGAGCCGGCGGAGTGGAAGCTGTGCGACGGGTGCAGTTGCACCCGTCGCGTATTTCACTGTCTGCGCAGCAGACAGTGAAATACATGTAGGGGCCCTCTTACGGGGGCCCCTGCAATGCCCATGCCAGTGGCATGGGCACTGCAGGGGCCCCCAGGGGCCCCGCGACCCCCCCTACCGCCATCCGGATCCCAGCGGTCGGACCGCCGGGATCTGGATGGCGGTAGGGGGGGTCGGAATCCCCGCGGCGGTGCAGCAAGCTGCGCCGCCGTGGAGGATTCAATGGGGCGGCGGTACACTGGCGGGAGCCCGCCAGTGGTGCCGGTCCGACCGCGGCTTTACCGCCGCGGTCGGAATCCCCATTGTAGCACCGCCGGCCTGTCGGCGGTGCTCCCGCGGTCCTCCGCCCTGGCGGTCAAAGACCGCCAGGGTCAGAATGAGGGCCTAAGTATCTCACCGATAAAAGAAAAGGGTAAAGAAAGTTTGAACGAGGGAGGAAGGCCAAAAGTGAAAGAGAAAAGAAAGGAAGTGACTGTCGTGGAACAATCGTCAAGTGAAGAAAAAGACTTGGCAAAAGAGGAAAGTGCCAGCGAAGCAGAGTCGAAAAGAGAAGCAAAATTGAAAAGGAAAAGGATACCAAACAGGAGATATTCCGGTCCTGAATGGGCATATGCAGTCAATGACGATTGGACTGACGAGTTTGTATCTCTAAGCATCGAGAACGAAGAAGAAGAAGAGATACCAATAGAAAAGAAAAGTTTCATAGACTCTGTCGATTGAAAGAATAGTAAATGATATTGCTTGCTACAATCTAACGTAAAATAAACAACCAGCTGAGACATTGCTAAAACGGATGAGACATTTGCTAACTTGATAAGACTTTGAAAACACGATTGACTCTTAAACCCGATTTGAGACAACTTTGAAAAAAAAAAAAAAAAAAAAAGAGACTGAGTTCTGAGTTATTGCCGAATTGAGACAAATGCTGCTAACCGATAAGTGACTGGCCTTTTGAAGAAGACGGTGTGAACATTGTGCTCGCTCAGCTTTGTGACTGAATTGCTAAGTAGTTTCATTTATAAGTGCTTCTAGCTCTCTGATTCTATACAGATCATGCCTAGGTACGCTATGCAGAATAATAGAAAGAAATATTGTAAATATGTGTGTATAGGCTTGGTAGTTACATGTGTACTAATAATAATGGCAATTGTGTTTGGAATGCATGGAAAGGGTGAAAGTGAGACTATTGAGGCTTCTACTTTTGTTCCTGTTACTGTTACTGAACTAACACCATTGAAAAGACTAGCATTGGATGAGAGGCTCTTGCACGATAAGAAAGAGCTTTCGTATAACGTTTTCTATCGCTTACTAACAGAGTATGTTGAGACTATGGATGCAAAAGATTGTTATGTGTGTACCCAGATACCGACATCAGTAAAGGAAGGGGTGACTTATCACCACATGCCTCTTACATACGGGATTACATGTAGTATAGTAATGTCTAGGTTTTATGGTCAAACTAACATACAGTATTTTTACTCAAATTATGATGTTACCTTTGCTTATGTTCCTATAATAGCACAGCTAAGCCAGACTGCAAAAGATTGGGATGCTAAAATAATGAGGGAATTTTTCGAGCCAATGCAACCTTTTGAAACGGCTCACGCTCATAGGGAAAATCTTACCTGCTCACTCTCTGCAGTAGAAATAAGCTTTTTAGATCGCACAGATGATAGAAGGGCTCAAATGAAGGCGAAATTAGAAAAAGAACTGCATAAGAGGACTTCAGTAGATAATTATGATTTTGCTGCTATAAAGACACAGGGGAAAATTGCTTTAGATGCTTGGCATGTAGGGAAGTTTTGTATATATCGAGGCGAATCTTATTATGACAATATTTTTGTAGGAGCGAGTGAGTGTAAACATACGTTTATCTTTAAGGCCAAATGGACATTCATGATGGACGGACTTGACCCTGTCATTCCAGGTATATATTACATTTGTGGGCATAATGCCTATTATCGTCTTCCAAAGGGATGGTGGGGAAGATGTTATTTGGGTATAGTGTTTCCAAAGGTTTATCAACTGGATGACGTATCGATGATTCAAAAGACACCTGGATCCCATCGTATCCAGAAAAGAGAGACCGCAGCTGCTGTGGTAGGTGATATATTTGGAGCCATGATTCCTTCATTGGGAGTTGTGCTGAATTCCATCAAAATAAGAAAGTTGTCTACTATAGTGGATAACATGTTGACAAAGTTTTCAGGTGCTATAATCCTGATAGATGCTGAACTTGCAGCGGAAAGAGCTATGACTCTTCAAAATAGGCTTGCTTTAGACATTCTTTTAGCAAAGGATGGAGGCGTTTGCAAAATGATTGGTGCAAGACACTGTTGTACCTATATACCTGATAATAGTGTAAAAATTAAAACTATGCTTGCTAATCTAACAAAAGAAAGTGCAGATTTGAAGAATTGAAAGAACCAGGAGTGTGGGAGAAGGTTGGAAAGGGAATTGCTTCAGTGGGACATTGGATTGGGGGAATTTGGAATGGAATATTATTGAAAATAATAGAAGGAATATTAATAGTGATAATTTGTGTATTTGGAATTTGGGGAATAAAAAGGGGAATAATAATGATTATGGAAAGAATTAAAAGAAGAAAGGAGGAGAAAATTATGAAAAGAATGGCAGAAGAATACAAAGCGCAAACTAGGGGAACTAAAAGGAAAAGGGAGCTGACAGAATTTTAATGGAATAAAATTTGTGGGCTAAATTTGTGTGATGACAAGTAGTCATCAGAGGAGGGATTGATGAAGCAGAAAATGAAGGTTTTGATTTATTAACGCTTAAACGTAGTGCTGAAATAATCATGTGTGACATTAACCGAACTAATAAAGATTGTACGGGGACAAAATGTGCCCTTAGAGTAGTTTGCCAACATTATACGCGTGCTTTTATATAACGTGGTGTATTAGAATTGCACTAATCTGACATAATCATAAACGTATGCTACGATTTGCTTGTTTGAAATGCCTTAGCTTAGCATTACTTTAGCGGAGGCTTTGGCCTAGTGGCCTGGTCTCACGGTTTAGATGTTCGTATTTTTCCAATGTGCTATTAAACGTGTATTTTCGCTTGAAGCTGTATTTTTCCACAGAAACTGTTCACATGCTTATCTTAAAGTTTCGTGCCAGCATGGCATATTTTCTCTTTAATTCAAGGTCGACTTGCAGGTGCGGACAATGGAGGCTCTGAAAGGGAGCTAATTGAGAGACAATGTTGCGATTTGCGTACCCATCTCCAAGGATAATGTATGCTTAAGTAAAAGCTTGAGAACTGTCGTTTTTGATTGGACAATTTGAAGCTAACCTATGAACCCTCCAATGGAGACCCTACAGGACTCGAACTGTTGTCTATAAAACTCAGGTGCACGAGAGGAAAGTAGCCATTACCAGCCATTGCGCTATTATTAGCCATTACCAGCTCGATACCCGCCATTTTGCAGACTTCGTAGCTATTATGGCCCACTTTGCTGCGACACCATTTTGAGAGACTTTGATGCCTTCTCTAGTCGAGAGAAAGAGACTTTAACGATTCTTGCCCTAGAGACTCTAACTTTGATTTGTCCCTTTGCATGAAGTAGTAGTTTTACCTTGCCGCCGTGAGGCAATTGTCCCGTTCACCCCTGCCCCTTTGCCCAGTCCCATGCCGATCGAAATGGTGCCCATGCTGACCGAGAAACGATACCTGTGAGACGAAGACTTCATTGATTGCTGATCGGAATTGGTAATTATGAAAGGAAATTGTAAAATTGCATTGTGTTTCTTTTAGGTAACCAACTGCTGATTTTGATAAGGACCCTAGCTAGGAGTTTTCTAAATTAATGTTGCTAAATTGTTTTGCATGAAGTCCCACATGCTGATGCTAATTTGAGGTTAGACGAGGATTCCATATGTCGCACGATGCAATTTGAGATCTTGTTATGCTGACTAAATGTACGCAATTAGTTCATTACAGATTATCGTATTAGTGCTTTGCATTGCCATTATCGAATGCCTTGTGATTCAAATGCTACATAGGCTACACTTGTTTCGACGTTATGGACAGCTATTAATGTTCATTTATGTTTATCATTTGGTGTTGAGACACATTTATATTGTGCTAGCTTTGTTAATATAGGGAAATAAATTCACTAACTTTGCAATAAACTGGTGTGGTTATTCCTGACTGAAAGGTCAGGGTTCGCCGAAATGTATTCTGGATTAATTGTTAAGTGTTATGTTGTTCAAGGGGTTGCTTATGTTCGTTATTGATTATCGATTTGATGAGACTGATTGATTAATAGTACAGAGAGTTCCCACTTAGTCAAAAGATTCATCGGCCTAAAGAGCGTCCGAATACAGGTAAATTATTAGTACGGACCGCTCTATCAATGGCTAGTAATGTTATGCAGTGCTCTAGGTATGCCTAATGATGTTGTGCAGTGCTCTGGTTATACCTAGAGATGTTGTGCAGTGCTCTGGGTATGCCTAGCGATGTTGGACAGTTCTCTGGGTATGCCTGGCGATGTTGGGCAGTTCTCTGGGTATGCCTAGCGATGTTTTGCAGTGCTCTGGGTGTACCTAGCGATGATGTGCATTGCTCTGGGTTCGCCTAGTGATGTTGTGCAGTGCTCTGGGTATAACTAGTGATGTTGTGCAGTGCTCTGGGTATGCCTATTGATGTTTTGCAGTGCTCTGGGTATGCCTAGTGATGTTGTGGAGTGATCTAGGTACGTCTAGTGATGTTGTGTAGTGCTCTGGGTATGCCTAGTAATATTGTACAGTGTTCTGGATACGGTAAATTATGCTGTGCCTTGCTCTGGATGTACTATGATGTTCAGTGCTGTGGATTCACTCAGTGTAGCCTTGTACTGCTCGGGTACATCCAGTGATGCTTTTCAATGCCATGGATACTCACAGTAGTGTCTTGCTCAGTGCTTAATTTGTAAATACAAAGGTGCCGGTGCCCAAAGCCCTCCTCAAACACGTGGCTGCTGTAATTAAATGTGTGACCATGGAAATCTGAGGCGGCCTAATCCTGAAGCCATCTCGGGCCCCTTCACTCTTATATATAGCCACTCGCTGCCCCTTCAGCTCACTCTTGCAGCTTTTTACTTTCTCCCTTTGTGACGCTTTTTCGTTTTTCCCTTCATCCGTCTTTCATATAAGTGTCTTTTGCTCGCAGCAAATGCTTGAGGCATAAGAATAAGCCCCGGTCCTCAAAAATAAGTGCCGGTGCTCAGCAGCGGAAAGAACAAGCACAAATTAAGCACTGCTTATAACCATTTATGCACTTGCACTTTTCTCTTTCTGTATTCCGCACTTGTTAATGCCTTGGGCATGTTATATATGAATTGCACTGGATGTACCCTTTGTCTGCCACGATCTAACCAAGGTATAATTTGAGCCGGACCTGCTTGTTCTGGTTTATATGTGTATATTAAGGGACACAAAGTAATCAATCGCCTTTAACAAGTTATCTGGAATTCGCCACTGGCAAAGTTTCTCCCATAGCTAATCGCGTGGGTCATGGTCAAATGGTGCTTTAACATCTACAAAGCACATGTACAGCAGCGTGAGGAATGTTTTTGCTCAACTGAAAATTAAACCCACTACCATGAGGTTAGGTATCCTTCCTTGTTTTTATATAAATCCGTTTTAGTTTAAAAGCAGCCTGTTTGTATCTTGCGCCCACCCCTACAGATCTTGGAGCAGTAGTGTTGAAAAGAATTTAGAGGAGGCGACTCCCCCTTTGAAGACTGTACTATTGAGCCTTTCCAGCTTCCCGGAGTGAACCCTGTCTTGAGCATCGTGTTAAACACCACAGATAGAAAGTTTGCCCACTGCAAAGTCTTTTTTTTAAAGATGGCCTGAGGGATACCATTTGGTTCTGGGGCACAATTGGGACGGGATTTCTCAATGATTTTGGTCACGGCCCAAACCTTATACTCTAGCGGCATACTTGTGGCAGCTGCTCTCTGATTCTCCAAGTAACTTTCTGGGCCATCTACCGTATCACAAGATCCAGTTAAATGCAACTTCAAGTGCGCCACCCAATCATCCTCACTAATGTTTGCAATGAAAACCAATCTGGGGCCTTTCTCAATGTCACTGATCAACTTCCACAATTCCTTTGAATTTTCCTGTTTTGAAGAGGTGAGGAGCTTGGCCCAGAGAACTTCCTGCTTGTTTCTTTTGTGTGCCCATATCTATCTTTTGAGTTCTCGTCCCTCTTTTCACAGGGAGTTAAGAAAATTCTGATTATCCAGGGCGTATTATAATTGCCTGTATAATTTATCGACGTTGGCCCTCCTTACGCAAATATATATTTTAGTATGACTTCGTTCTAAAAGAGTCCAATACAAGCGCCCTTGTTTTGCACTTGGCCGGATATTTAGTAGTCAGATAATTAGTGAAGTGTTCCTAGGCTTTTATTGGGTTCAATTCATTTTGAGGGAAGAGCTTGAGGGTTTCTATGGCCTCTCCTACTATGGTTTGTATGCAATTTTGGACCCACTTTAAGCGCTTTAAGTTTTCAGTGTGGGCGTTTCCTAGAAGGGCCCTTGTGGTCTCCAATCATTAGTTTCCTGTTCCAATAATGATTGATTTTGGGTGATGATCACTCTTCGACCTGTGAATGATACTGAAGTTCACTATGCTGGTATATAGTTCATAATTTATCATTGTGTAATCTAGGTAGGAGACCAAATTATTGGCACCCCGGGCCGTGTAGGCGGAATATCGCCTGGCAGACTTCATCTTGCATGATCAGTCCAGGAAGCTCACATACTTTTACCAGTTTTTCACCCCACCTTGTCCTTTCATTTGTAGTAGTGAAGACTTTGGACTGGAACCAGGTCAGTTACATCAGTGTGTTCCTTAGTTGACTGGTGGAACAGGTCCAAATTGTAGTCTCCTGAAACAATCCAGTGTGCATGCTGACATAGGTTTTTGAAATATATGATGTTTTTGATAAACGTGTCTGCTGTTTTGGCTTTCTTCTTTGGGTTCATGTACACATAGTGATTTACCTGACTGATTCGCCCAATTGTCTCGGAGCAGAGTCAAAAGCCAGAGATCACTCATAAGAAGTTCTGTGGTTTATATAGGTAAATTGGAATTGACATAAACTTCCAAGCCTCTCCTTGCCCTTCCAAAAGGACTGCTTTTCTGTGCTAGCCTGCTGAACTCCATGAATCCAATTAGGGGGGCGTTACCTAGGGGCCCATGTTTCCTGCATCATTATAATGTTTAAAAAAACAATCTGTCTTTGCATCACGGGACATTGTTCCATGGGATTTGTTATTTTCCAAATGGCTGAAGATTCAAAGATATGCATCCTTGAAAGATCTGTGAATTCATGGTCAAGATATCTACATAATTAACAACTTGAAGCCCAAACAACACCTTTTTAATTAAACATTTTCAAAAACTTTTCTATTGAATTACACCAATCCAAGCAAAGGCCCACTTTTAAGTAAAATTCTAAATTTTTGCAAAGCTTTGTATATTTCTGTACAACACCTTTTGCTGTAGCAAAGAGTAAGGTTTGCCATAAGAGTTAGAATGAACAATACACATTTTTTAAACCTCTCTTCTCCCCCATACTGAGCAGAGTTACATGAAACGAAGTTTCATATTGATGTAAACTGATTAGAAAGTTTTGTGCAGATTCGTCAAATGGTGCCAAAGGCATAAGTAATGCAATGATCATCTTTTCAATGGAAAGCTAGACTTAACACAAACTACTAAATTGTTGTCACTGACTAAGTAGTATTTTCACTTAAAAACTCAGTTGAATGCAATTATGATTACTCCCTAAAATTCTCTATTTATGATCAGCTTCCAATCTAGCACTTCCAAAACTAGATATTTAAACAATAAATCATACACCACATACAGTGCTCATGACCTCATCCACAATGTGACAGATCACATAACAAATGGCATAAATGATTTCACAGGTGACATGACATATGAAGGTAAGTGATGGCACCATTCACTATGGAAACAGCATCAGTTCTTTTTTTGGGTATGCACAGGCCAAGTTGACATCTCTTGCATTGGCAGGAACCGCCATTAGGGTAGCCCTTTACTGCAAAATTAAAATCCCAAAGTGGAAGTCATAAAAAGTTTTCACTGCCTTTACCACCAGGCTTTTCCAAATGGAGGCAGACACTGAAAGCTGGCCATTCGACAGTGCACTCTATATCTGGTGGGCAAGTCAAATGGCTAAACTTTCGTTGACCATTACTCTGTCAGGCCGTCAGAGGTGTATGTCAGCATTAGGGGCAGAGTAGTCTCCACAGATGACACACATAAGGTCAGTTCAACTCTAAATGAGGCAGGTTACTCTTCAATATGGCAAAGAAGCTACTCTGTTGCCTCTGCGGCGTAATATCCTTTCCACCATACTCTAAATCAGGCCCAAATTGTTTTGTGAATCGGCATCATAGTGCTTTGTATTCCAGGGTCTTTTTACAGCATTTCGGATATGAATTCTTATGTCATCAATAATATTACTGATGATGTAATATGTGCTGTGGGGAACCTTAACGTTTGCATTTTTGAGATCATGAGTTGTATATTTTTTTAGTTGGATATTTTTCCATGCATGAATCACAGATTTATGTTTTTGTTGCATATTTGCCTTGTGAATTAGTGGTAAACAGCCATTACATCTGTGTTTCGAGTTAACTTTGCATTTCTTAGCAGATAGCCCTAGATAGAGAAAGAGTAGATTGCCTTTCATTTAAGTATCCTACAAAAAGATTAAATGGAAATGAATATTATAATTGTAAAAAAATGATTCACCTTCATAAAAATCGTACGTGCACATGGTGTGACCAACAATTGTGTTGAACTGAGAGATCTCCTGGCTGCACAGCAGAAGTTCTTGAATGAGTTCCTTATCCAGTTCTGTGCTGCGGATCACCACTTTGTCAAGAACTGTAAGTTCAAACTGAGGTCTGAAAAAGGCATCAACAGCAGTATCTGTGATGATAACGGTGCCAGGTCGCATACCTAAAATATTTTTAATTGAGGTTAGAGACACATAGAAATTTACAAATTAGTGAAGAATGTCAATTTTTTTACTATAATAGGCCCTCTTTTTAAAGATGTCCATTCCTTGAATCTAAATTTTTTGAGACAACACAAAATGAATTATGGATCACATTACAATTTTATGTAATCAATTCTGAATTATGACAGTAACAGGAAGAAGAAAAGCAGTACAAAAATATAAGATACCTAAGTGTATTAATTGCACAACAGTTTCTATAAACACAGTGTAAATTAATCCCCCCGCCCCGAGTCTGATACACAGTATTCCCTACAGGGAACTACTGCGAGCCAGGTGCAACTGTAGCTTGGGTACAGCCTTTTTGATTGAAGCTGAGGTCATGGTCAAAAGATTTGTAGAACGGGGTATTCAACAACTAGCATTCAGAAGGCCCTAGTTAGGGTCAGTCATGTTAACTGAGATAATCTATTACTACCCAAAAAGTAATAAGAATAAGGTACATCATCAATCAGGTTCATTACAACCCATCACAGTAGAACAAAAGAAGTCAAAAAGATTTTACATACATTTTGGTATGTATTAAAAACAGACGAGATTTTCAAAAACCTTACAAGAACACCCTAAAGTTATGTTCAGGAGAGGTCATACTCTCAAAGACTCTCTCAGTCATTGTCTAGTACCCCAACCTGAGACAAGTAAACCATTGTAAGGTTTCTTTATTTCTGGGACTTGTAGGACATTTAAGCACACTTAAAATAGTAAAGTTGTAGAATTTCCCACATTACTCAAATCATTCATTATAGAGAAACAGCTGATCTGTAATTCAGACTACTAAGTTCATGCATTGTGCTGTCCATGTAACAAATATTACGTTGACAGCACCATTAATGGAGCTAACAAAAAAAAAGAGTCATGGACAATATGAGAGCTATTCTCCATGACAATAATGCATACCTTGTAGCATGGCACTCCAAAACACACCAAGATAAGAAAGTTAACCTTCTGAAATTTGTGGTATTCAACAGAAGTCCAATAATTGAGAGAGGAGGAAACTAGAGTTGAGAAAATTAGAGTCCAGAATGATTATTGCTCTGAATACAATACATCTAATAGGATTTAACATTGATGATGAACTGGCAGTCCATGTGGGTTAGATGATAACAACAAGTAAGAAAATGTTAGTGAGGGTCATGTGTTAATTTTTGTAGATATCGCACCGAAGTACCAATACCTGCCTTTTGATTTTTAAAGGTTATGTTGGACATATATTGTATTTTTTATCTGGCTTTAACCTTAACTTTCTGGTGTGGTTGCACTTTGTTTTAGAATGTCATGTATGGACCATGGTGAAGCAGAATTAAGAAACAATTGCTACTGCCTAATTAATGGAATGAATTTTAACTGGGACGTGCTACTCAACAAAAAAGCTATTGTATCTTTTTTGAATGATTAAAATGTTTTGTTGGTTGCCCACTTGGGCCAGATTGGAAACGTGGAATTATGTCTAGACAATGTATGTGTCAGTTTGTTGAGTTCAAATTGATTTTGGGCTGATCTGCTACTTTTAAACTACTGAGCCATTGAAGTTAACTTAGGAATTATTGCATGTTCTGCGCACTTGCTCATTGTGGCTAGATTGTTTGGCGGTATTACGTATAAGGCCAAATCCTTTTTAGAGCACTGTTTAAGGCTGGAAAATGCAATAGAATAATACAAGACCCAACTGGGGAGGGGGCACTCTGTATCTAAATACAATTGATTGATATCCAATAGCCCACTTGGGTACTACTTTGGTTATGACCATTACCTTCAACTTCAAATATTATGGTATGCAGAACAAGTGGTGGCAGTGCATGAGATGACAGTAATTATCCTCATTAACCAATAATTACAAGAATATGTGGAACAATGGGGTAAAATGCGTGAACACTACCTTACAGTGCAGCAGGGTCATGGAACTATTGACAATGTATTGTAATGATCTGTATCTAAATTCACTATCCAGTTTTCCACTCTAAAATGGCTGACATTGTAGCAGCAGGATTACGGTTGTTCTAATCCAGAGCTCATTTTTGATGAGCAACGTTGTAAGCATTATGGTCGATATAAGGAATACACTGTTTACGTATGTTCTGACCTGCGACCTAGGAGACACAGGCCCTCATTATGACCCTGGCGGTGTTGCACCGCCAGGGCCAACGGGGGCGGGAGCACCGCCGACAGGCCGGCGGTGCTCCCTTGGGCATTCTGACCGCGGCGCTTTGGCCGGTGGTCTCCCGCCGGTTTTCCGTTGCCCATTTGAATCCCCCATTCTGACACCCCCTACCGCCATCCTGTTCCTGGCGGTTCGCCCGCCAGGAACAGGATGGCGGTAGGGGGTGTCGCGGGGCCCCCGTAAGAGGGCCCCGCTAGTATTTCACTGTCTGCATAGCAGACAGTGAAATACGCGACGGGTGCAGTAGCACCCGTCGCACCTTCCCACTCCGCCGGTTCGATTACGAGCCGGCTTCATGGTGGGAAGGTCGTTTTCCCCTGGGCTGGCGGGCGGCCTTTCGGCGGCCGCCCGTCAGCCCAGGGGAAAAGTCAAAATACCAGCCGCGGTCTTGCGACCGCGGTACGGTATTTTGACGGCGGGACTTTGGCGGGCGGCCTCCGCCTCCCGCCAAGGTCCGAATGAGGGCCACAGTCTCCAAAACGCGTCGGGTTTTTCGTTGCTATTATAAAAATAAAAAGCATCACAACAGCAAGACACAGTGGCCGTGACTGTATTCTTGGGTGGAACCTTTGACAGAGGGAATTCCATCCGAATAAATAGTTTTTCGATATGATGGGATCACTACCCCGTGACGGCCGGCCGCACTGAGGTAAGAATTACAAGCAACATGTTTGGAGATATATATATATATATATTACCTAAGTGGCGGTTGCCACTAGGTTGTTATAGCTAGGACCTAGTTTCTATAGAAAATCATTTTTTTGTTGTTTAGCTAATAACTTTGGTGCCGTTTGATTAATCTACACAAAATTTCCCAGAAAATACAATGCTTACTTCAGCACCTGTCTGGAAAGGTTTGGGGTGATCCATCAAGCGGGGGGGCAGAGAAAAAAGCGGGGGTAAAATGTTTTGTCCCCATGCATGTTTCCAGTGGGATTTTAAACAGGAATAGCGCCAGAACCACTGGACAGAATTACACCAAATTTGTCTAAAAGGTGGTCCAGGAAGTGCCCTTTTTTTTTATTTGGTGTAAATGCATTTAGTAGTTTTTGAGAAATTAAAGAAAAATAAATGTATATTTATAGGGATGCAAATGCTCAGAGAACCCTCCTGATCTCGTGCTGAGATCTGATTGGCTGCCAACACTTTAACAAGGAAGTGCTGACAGCTATATTGGCCCAGAAAAAAAAATAAGAAAAGGGGCCATGGTAGGGACACTCTGATATCTTAGCTCTGGTGTGAGGTCCCAGAGGAACCCCCTGCAGAGAAAAAAGCATTTTTTAAAAATGTTCTGGAGAGATGAGGCAGATCTGCTGAAAATGTGAAAAAAAAAAAAAACAAGCATGGGCGCCAGTGCTTGTTTAAATGCAGCCCCCAGGTCGGCCAGGTCCAGGGTCATTGACATTTTGAATGTGGGGGGCAACTGGCCCCAGCCGCAGCCCTGGTGTCCATCACCTCCCCGGGGCTAAACTTGTGTGTGCAGGTGGACCTCCAGGCCGTCCTGCAGCCCCTGGGACTGCAACCTCCCCAGGGCATTTACCTAAATAAGTGCAGGGGGTCCCCTGGCCTGTCCACAGCCCACATGACCGCCACCTCCTTGGGCTTTAACAGACCTGCCAACTTTACCAAAAACCTCACAGTGTTAGGAGGTGGAAGTCTTCGAGGGGGCATGGCCCCATGTTGAGAAGCACTGAAGAGGTAATTTTTGCCCCCACCCCGGCCCTGCTGCCAATGTCCTGGGGTGTTTTCACACCCATTAATGGACATTGGAGATTAAAAGCCTCCAAAAACAAGCTAAAAACCACTGCTTACAGTGGTTTTCAGCTCATTTTCCCTAATACCATGTGATATAGGCTCTTCACTGGGAGAGCATGTGAGGGTAGCCAAAATCATGTGTCACACAGTGGCACTATGTGAGTTGGCAGGTCTGCTTTCAATTAGATGGATGCAGGGGAGCCACCCGGTCTCCCTGCAGCCCCGGGGACTGACACCTCCCCAGGGCTTCAAATTAAATTAATGCAGGGCAGCCACTCAGTCCCCCCCTGCAGACCCGGGAACCGCCACCTCCCTGGGGCTTCAGACTAAATAGATGCAGGGGGGCCGCCCGGCCACCCGCAGCCTTGGGGACCACCACCTCTTCGAGGCTTCAAACTAAAGGATTGCAGGAACCAGCACCTCCGCTAGTGGAGTTAATAATGGCCCTGGGAACCACTAGCCCCAGGGCTGGCTCCTGCTATGTCCCAGGGTGCCCACCTCCGACACAGCGGTTTGCTCTGTCTTGCTGGGAGCTGACAGCTCCCAGCAAGTCAGAGCAAACAGTCCACTTGCAGCAAGTGAGAGCAGTCAAACAGCTCTCTCTCACTGGAAGCAGAGGTTTCCTCTGCTTCCCTGCCTGCAAAGATGAAGGCATGGAAACAGAAGAAACAATTGCTCTCACAGAGAGGGAGCTGCATTGAAATGCATTGTAGTGAAAGGCAGGTTTTGAGGGTCACAAAAAGGAGAACGTATAAAGGGTGATAAATTTTAGTTGCAATATAAATCATTTGTTGATAGTACCATACTAATTTTAGGAATTGTGGAGTGTTTTACGGTGATTTTTCTCAGCTCGGATTTCATGATTCATGTTTGAGAGAAAACTATTTTCTCATGATTTTTCCATAGAAGTTATGGAAGGTGCTTCAGAAGCTAAAAAGAAAGTATATTTTCTGTGAATTCACACTATCTTTCCCAGCCACACGAGAATTAAGTCTGACATTCTCAGTAAAACATGAGCTTCCAACAGGAGTCATTTGCTTCCCTTGTGTTCTACTGCAGCCTCCCAGTGTTCTAAAGAACAGCTACAGCGCTAACAGTCTTCCTTATGACAAAATTATGACACATCCCAAGCCTTCTTAAGAAGCCTTTTTCAGAAAGCTGGCGGAATACTGTGGACGGTCATGGCGGCGGTAAGGTGGCGCTGCTGTCAGCAGCAGCGCCACGGCAGCAAAACACCGTCGACCGTATCATGAGCAATGATACAGCGCTGCGTCCCGTCTCCTTCCGTAGGACCCCCTGCAAGCAGGTAAGTCCGGTTCTCCGACAGGAGAGGGGGGTGAGGGGTGGTGTGTGCGTGTGTGGGGGTGTGGTGTGGGTGTGTGTGTGTGTGTGGGGGTGTGTGTGTCTGTGTTTGTATGCGTGCATGCAGGTTTGAGTCACGTTGAATGAGTGCGTGAATGACTGAATGTGAGTGTACGTAGGTTGTGTGTTGTCAATGCGTGTGTGCAACAATGTATGTTGGTGTGTGTGTGTGTATGAGGGTGTATATGTGCGCGTGTGGGTGTGTAAATGTGAGGGGGCAGGAGAGGGAGGGAGAGGGTGGGAGAGGACTCTGGGGAGGGGGAGGACCTTATCAGTGCCAGGGAAGGAATTCACTGCAATATATACTACCACCCATGGTACCCCGACACTTGCCAATTTACCGGAGGTGTTAAAACAAATACAGAATGAGCATGGGGCAGCCCCTGCCCTAGATTTGGGGATTAAATTAATGCGTAATTTTGACGCAGTATCCTCGATAATACTCAGTAACATTAAAGGGGAAGCAGTAGCACTGGCTATACGTCAGCGTCTCCGAGAAACTCTACATTTGGATCATGAGAGAAAGCTACCAAAAATTATTTCCGATACCTATACTAATATAGGACGGGATAGTCTGGGAGCAAAGCCAAAGAAATTGGAAGTACAGAATACCACCACTAAGGAAGGTACAAAACAGACACAAGAGGGTTCGAAAAAGCACTGGGAGAAGCCAAAACAATTTAAAGAGAGACAGAAGCAGAGAGCAGACTCTCTGCATCCGGAGAACTCCGAAATGAGATATACTCTCAGAAATAGGGAGAATATTAGAACTTCTGATAAATATACTGATTCATGTCCCTCTCGTTCCTTTCAGGATGCTCCAGATAGGCGGAGCGAGAGAGGGGGCCGTTCTGACCGACGTTCTGACTACGTGAAACAAAAGAAAGACTCGCCTCAGTCTACATTCAAAAAAGAAGAAACGACTTCGCAACAAAAGCCACAGTTTAAAAACAAAATCGCTTAAAAATGCCAATACACTTGAGAACATTGCTGAAGAACAAGACGTGGGCAGTGACACTGCTAGACAGCCCAGCAGAGGTCACGATATGTCGCCAGAGTCTGAAAGATCATCTGGATGTGACAGCAACTAGTGATTTTGTTGCAGTTCAAACAGCGGACGGGTGCGTACTCCCACCAGATAGACTTTATGATCTAAAGATCCAAATTGAGGGAGACGTGGAACGCACCATCGGTGTGATCTTTTGGGCCAAACTTGTGACATCCTATTGGCCGAAAGAGATTGGCGGCCTGAACACGTCCGTAAGCTCCCACATGGGGAAAATTTAATTTTTCCTTCTTTCTCTAATCTTGTTCCAGAGGCGAAAAAGGAAGCCTACGCTGTCAGTTGGGCTCTAGCGCAGGCACCTGCATTATATTGCAACCATGTAGATTGGGACAGGGACTCTCCGTGTCATTTAATACCAATCAGGTCCACACCCCAGCCTCAGACACAATATCCAGTCAAACATGAGGCTAAAGCTCCAGTGAGGGAAATACTCTCAGCTAGAATATCATGGGGCAATTGAGCCTTGTGCCTCTGCAATGAATAATCTAATATTCCCGGTTGCGAAGCCAGACCATTCCTCTAGAATAGTCTTACAGTACAGACACTTAAACAGTCATACACGTACATATGTGATACAAAATTCACATAGCACAGCACTGGTAAATAACATAGTGCGCAAAAAAATATAAAACAACGTTGGACATCTCCAACGGGTTCTTCTGCCAGAAGAAAGTCGGGACCTGAGTGCATTCTCATTTGGCTCACAAAAACACTTTTGCCATTTACCCCAGGGCTATAAGAATAGTCCAGGACTGTTCTCCGCCCAAGTAACATAATTATTACATGATATTGATCTAGAGGCGTTATCCTATGTGGACGACATTCATCTCACGGACAACGACCTGAACATTCATCTTGTAAGGGTTGATTGAATAATTATGGAGTTTGCAGGAGTCGGTTATAAATTCAACTTTAAGAAAAGAAAAATCGCCTTTCTCAGTGTATTGTTCCTGGGATATGAGCTATCAAACAAAGGAAAGAGCCTGGCCCCGCACTTCCTAGAGAAATGTGCACAACAGCACCCACCAAATACGCTAAGGAAATTACACTCTTTACTTGGTTTCTTTAATTTTGGCAGAACATACATTCCTGACTATGCACAACGTATCAAGCCACTATACGACTTAATATGTCCAGATTTTTCTAGCAGACACTGGACAGTTGAACACACGCGCATCCTTAGGGATTTGCAGCAGGACTTTCTAGAAGCTAAACACTTACACACCTGTGACAATAAAAAGAATTTGGTCATCAGCATAATTGCTGGTGCCCTTGGGTTTACGCATGTCCCCTTCAATGAGAATGACACAGTGCCCATAGCATATATATCACATTTATACTTGAATGCAGAGCAACGCCTTGCACCCATAGAAAAAATTCTAACTGCAGTTCAGATGGCTGTCATAAAAGAGAGACCACTTACCCAGGGGAAACGCATCATTGTTGGTACCGCGGTGCCAGCACTAGAGGCCATCACCAAAGTAAGCGTTCCTAACGCTAAAGCATTACACCCACGCTGGATTCAGTGGGCGACCTCACTGACAGCTACTGATGTTGATTATATTTTTGATCCGAAACTTCAGACACAAGAACTTCTCCAATATGAACAAGAGTGCCCCGCTCCTCTACATCTTTTACCTTTAGACAACTATGATACTGTCATTTATACTGATGGTCCAGCCCAACCAGCTGTAGGTACCAAACATCAATACTCAGCTGCTTGCGCAACCGTGAGTGGAGTGATGAAGGATGGAGTCTTCCACCCTCATAATACCTACACGCAGACCCTAGGGGACTGCACAGCTCAGTTAGCCGAACTCAAAGCCCTCATTTTAGCGCTAGGAAAAACGGAGACAGGAAGACTGACTTTGATAGTCTGTGATTCATATTACTGTGTTCAGTCTTATAATGATTATCTTAATCATTGGAAACTGAACGGGTTTCAGTGGTTCTAAAGGGAATACCATAAAACACAAGACATTGTGGGGGAGAGTGGCTGATCTTAAGGATAAGCTGCCGAGCGTCCATGTAGTACATACATTTGGCCACCAACGGGTACACGTTATCGGTAATACTTTGGCTGACGAAGCAGCCAAGTACGCAGTAGCTTTGGCTTCAGTGGTTGCAGTGGCTCGTTCCCATATGAGATTGAATAATGAAATAGTGACTGCTGTGAAAGCCTTGGCTGAAGGCAAGTCTCTCCCGAAAGGATACCCTACAAAATATTCGTGCCACATCAGTGCACAGAATGTTGCTTATGCAACACTTTCTGGGGTTGGAGATCGAGCAATCCCCAACGAAGACCAGAGATCAGATTTAGTAAAAGCAGCGCACAAGGGTGTCGCTTATGCTCATGCTAGTATTTCACCCACTGGAACACTCTTACAGAAAAGATTCTGGTGGCCGGGTCTATATAAACAGACAAAGCAATTTGTCCTTTGTTGTGACATCTGCCAGCAGATAAAGGGCTCTAATATCAAATGCCTACCGCAGACATCCCTCGTAGTGTCCAGTAGGCCATTACAATGTGTGTACCTGAACCACTGGGGTCCACTTCAACCGGATGGTGCATACAAATACATCCTAGTTGCTGTAGATTCTTGTTCTAGATTCCTGTGGGTATGGCCGCAGCAGTTGGCTGACGCTCGAACTGTTATAAAAGACTTGCTGATCTTTATCGGTACATATGCAGTTGCAGCATTCCACTCGGACCTGGGCCCTGCATTTGCCTCTAAGGCATTCAGGGACACCATAGGGACAAAGGGTGTTGAACTCCCTTACTCCTCACCATACCATCCTGAGGGAAATTCAGTCGTGGAGAGGCGGAACCGTGATCTAAAGCAGTCCTTAACAGCTAGAGTATTGGGTTCTGGCTGCAGCTGGCTTCATCACCTATATGGGGTCCAGAGAGCACTGAATAATCTGCCAAGACGGTCTTTGGGGGGACGAACTACCTATGAGGTTCTCTTTGGGATACCTATGTATGTCCAGGATCTTGATGGTGCTGGTATGGTGGCAGCAGAACCACCTTTTGACATTAATGAACATCTCACTGTCTTACAGGAGCTTCAACACTTTTGAGATAAAAAATCATCCACCAGTGCTGCCACCTTAGGAACAAGGGATATTCCAACAACTTCCACTGGCTGGATTCCTAAAGTTGGGGATCTGGTTCAGGAAAAGATTGCTGTAAAGAAGGAATTCGGTCCATACTACAGAGCACCAGTCTCAGTCTTGGGAATACAAGGTACCAGAACTGTAATATTACCACCATTACCTGGTCCCTGAGGAAACAGATTTGTTTCAATTGACAATGTCAAACTACACCATTTGGCCGATCCTGCACAGTAGACCCAGAGGTCCCTTGGGTAGTTCCCGATCCCCTCTCAGTACCCAACAGGACATTTCTCTTCAGAACAGAGTGAACAACACTACTGTGGACTATGCTACAATGTCCAACAATGCTATAAATTCCTCCTCGACCATGGGGAGGGCAGAGAATGAGCTCTTGCTGGTTCCAGTCACCACTTCCACGACAACACCTGGTCAAGAATTGGTCGTCTTATACACCAATACAACACAGACTGATGGCACTATTTACTATGAGCCTCCACATTAAGTGAACAAGTACTGAACTTGCTCCTGTTTTTGCAGAGACTGGGTCAGGTTACTTCATTGACATTGATGACTTTTCTTCAGACTCGTCCACTCAAGCGATTGAAAATGATTCAAAGACACGCAAGCTATATCTATGGCTTAAAACGAACTACATGATATATCCCTGAAACTATTTATGGTTCTGCCTAATATTTTCTACCTTATTTCTATGGATTGGTTTTGTGACTGTTTTTTTATTACTTATAAATGGTCATTACATTCCTGAATGCACAATTGTAGTGCCAGTAGATGAAGTTTTAACTCCACATCATTCCTCACACAAGGTTCACAGAGACTTGTCCCCGGTGAACATTTCAGCTGTACCTGTTTCTGATGGGATTGTGTGGGACAAAGTTCCCTTTGAAATATACGGGCCTACTGAGGTCATTCAAATTTCATATGTACTCAAAATATCCATGATAGATGTTATCACACCAGTGTTGTATCCGATGATTGGGATGTCCAGATAGTTGATTCTATGTTAACTGAAATGAAGGACTATTCAATATTTGAAAGTGATGATGTATATGTAAATACAATAAATTATGGGGAAATGTTCTGCTACAATAATTGGGGACATTACTACCTGCACCGTGCAACTAGACATAGACCTGTACTTAATTACACACAGTGGGAACACTGTTGAACACTACCGTTGGGGAGCCCAAAAATGTATTTAGAAAAATTCACTTATTTTTCTGGGCATGACACAAGAAATTCCGAGTCATATTTTTTCAAATTGCCTCCTTCAAAAATTAGGAAAATTTTGCTAACAGATACAAAACTGATATGTTCAGATGCCTTTGTTTCCCGTCTTGCCATTGAAGGTTACGATCACTGGAAGAACAATATTGATTTAAAGAGGGTATGGGGGACACAAGATTGGCAAATACAGGGTAGGGAGGCCTTGTTCAGAGCACGACTGATTCCTGTACAAATGATTTTTTTAAATTACACTTTTCAACAGACGTCCTGCCTCGGGTTAGCAAAAATAAAAGAAATGAACACGCCCAGTATCCCCACACCGGCTAAATTTAATGATTGCTAATTTTTCCTGAATAACACCAAAGAGGAGCTAGATTCAAAAGCTCAGGCTGGTACCTATAATTCTTCACTTTCCAGTCCCGGCAGGTGGTTAGTTTGGCCAATAGACACCAATGGATGTCAGGCTCATTTTTTAAACTCCTCGGGGTGTTTTAAGATTAGCCGGCCAGATCCTCGCTTCATCTCAGGTCAACACACGGGAATAGTTACTACATACAGTGTGGGTAAACTGTGTCAACAATCAATACAGTCTAACACGTTAGCCGCAGTTAAAGAACGCCTGAACACACTTTCTGAAGATATAGACTTGCAGGACTTCCTGTTAGGTCCTCGGAAAATAGCGCTCTAAAAGATTTGTATATGCTATGTATAATGAGAAATAGAAACTTTCTCAGATAGAAGCTGCTGCACGGTTAAGGCAGATAGATGAGGAAAATTTAGAAAAGGCTATGGCAGTTGTCGATAACGGCATCCAACAGAATTTATTCACTCACACACATAGTGTTGTCTACTATTGATATCATTCAGTCAGACATGTCCCGTTTATACCATGGATAAAGTCAGCTGCGTTCTATTATGCAGCTTGGTGGGACGTTACAAACATTAAAAAATGGCCGTGTTCCATGGAGATACATTAATGGTAGTGAATTGTTCGCTGCTTTTAATTTATCAGAGAAACAACAGACAATGGCCAAAAGGGAAGTGAGTTTCACCATGCTTCATATAGAAAAGTTAGAAAACTTGCCTTTTACGATAGCAGAGAGTCCTTTGACTGTCTGGCTCACACATGGCATTATTAATCTACCCATATCCACCTTTCGTTTTTCGAAATGCTTGAAACATCTTGCCATGGGCAGGTATGAGCGTTTGGGTGATAGCTTTATTAAGGAAGAGTGGGAGTTGCTTTTGATTATAAATGTCTGAATGGCGAAACAGAGGTCTTTCTTAGCGGAAGCGAATGTGGGACTACTGTTAGTCATTCTATGATCTGCAAGCAGGTGTCCCTTTCATGGCCACTGCAATGCGGGGTTGGCGAACTTGGCCTGTTTTCTGAAGGGTACTCCCCTTTCTTTGATTCGACCAGCATTTCATGTACTTTCCAATGGCAGTTATGTGGTGCTGAGCGATCAAAGCTGTTGCGGTATGCGACCGGGCATTGCCTTCACAATTTCAGTCTCTAAGGTTGTTACGTATTGTGGACATGTTTTATTCCCCCTACACTAGAGATAAAGGTATCAGAAATGTGGCCTCACATTCATACTAATAACGTGAATTATGACAAGCTGAGTAGGCTAAAGGTGCTACTGTTTCAAAAACAGGTTGCGTCGACATCCGCTAGAGAGCCGTATGTTCTCCAGATACAATCCCTATTAAATACCAACTTCCCCAAGCACTTTGGTGAGCTGGTATCCAGAATTTTCAACACCTCGCGCACTACTAGGATTGTCCATTTCTTCAAGGCTGTCAGGTCTGGATTTGTGTCCGTCTTCCAGACTATCTTCGGAGTCATCCCATCGGCCATCCATTCACTATTTTCAAGTGTATTTGGTGGCTTTTCTGTAATTTTGGCATTATTTGGTGGAATACTACTGCTATTTTTTCTGGTTCGCAGTGGTTGTTTCTTTACAGCTACACAGAGCGTTGGAGCCGCTGCCACCAGCACAACTGTGCTGTGAACGCATGGTTCAGATCTTCAATGTTTCCTTGCTGGGGGAACTGGAGGGGAATTGGTCAGTGTCATTTCTGCCACCCCTCTGGTACGTGCAGCCTGTCCTTCACTGCATATGGTGCTTCTTCGAACACTTGCCAACAGTGTGTCTTGCTGTCTTGCCAGTTTCTTCAGTGGACCAAGAACTGCTGATGTCCCCGATGAGGATTCATACACAGTAGTGCCCCATGAGACTATGGCTGATCTGCGAGGCCACTTATGAACACTCAGAGTTGGCTCTTCCATATACGGACAACGGCACTGATGCAGGTGAACCTGCACATGAGACTATTGCTCACTTTTGCTCCATGAATCCAGCCGCCCAAGTGATCGATCTTACATCAGACGATTTGGCCTCATTTTTTGATGACTTTTTAACAGGTGACTTCAGAGCTGGTCTTAAAGAACATGACTATAGTTCCACGCCACAATGATTGATTTTTTTTTTTTTCAACATCCAATGTATGATTTTACTTTGGCCTGCTGTGCTTGTCATGATTGACTTTAAGACTCTTTAGTATGTTTTTTAACATTTAATTTCAACTATGGCTTTTATGCTTTGCTTTTAGTCCAGATCAGCCTTTTTAGCTTTTTGGATTCCCTCACCTTCGGTGGCGTCCAGTAATGGCGTCATACTTGTAACTGCAATGGGGATGGTGTAGTGAATCCTAGTTTGTTTTAATAGGATAAAAGGAGTTAGCTTAGCCTTTGGCTTGCAGACTCCTGTCCCCGTTACTTAGCTTGCTCTGTCTTAGACCATTTATTGAATTAATTCTTCTAAGATGGCTGCTTTGTTTATAGTTAGGCCCTTTTGTTTAGAGTTATGTTATCAGTGTCACCGCGCTAAGGCGTCAACTCATGCGACAAAGAAAAAGAAACTGTGGGTGCTCACATTAGAAATTACTGTGCCAAGAATGCGGTGTTATCTATTGTTTTGGAACAGCCTACGTCAGGGGTCCAAGCATATATATATATAAATACATCACACTTTAGACAGATAATCAGAGGGATTCCGACTAGATACCATTACTGCTATCGATGCTGCACGTCTCCTTGACGCTGACCCGGACTTTGTGTTCTTCCGAAGACTGAGCTTGAGACCTCATTTCAAGGTAACCAGGGTTGGGGGCTCCTTCAAGGGACATGGCATTGGCAGATTAGGTTTAACATACCCAGCTCTCCTCTATTTAGAAGGTTAGGCCTATCATGATAGGGTACTAGGACATATTATACACTTTATGCCTTTCCATGCTAATGCAACATGGTGGGGGTCTTCATAATCATGACTCTCATCTTTTCAATTCTATTTCTTGCACTGTTCATTATCTTAGTAATTGCAGCCCATGCGATTTACTGTACTGTATTAAATAAAAACTATTGAAACATTACTGCATCTTCGTTATTGCCTGTGTTTGGTTGAGACATGAGATATCTGTGAGAAAGGGGTAATCTCCATATAACCACGACACTCCCTGAGATGTCATACTTCTGAGTCCATGCGTAACGGCTGCCACAAATCACCTTTAACTGTTTGGGTTTTTGGTGAGGTACTGCTAGTGAGCCGGAGGGGTTGGGATTACAGTTGAGACTTGTTGTAGGGTAGGCATAGCCGCCTACAAACATAAGTACTGTCATCCTTGAACTAGCAGTCTTGCCCAGAGCAAGAGTCTAAACCACGACACTTGCAGGGGGTCCTCCCAAGGTTTTCTTACACTACTGTCCACACTCCTCCTTCAGTAACCAGCACGAGCTAAATGAGTGGGATCGCCTACACGGTAGGTCTTAGGTGCTAGATACTGTCAATCACTATAACCTCTCCTTCTGTGCTCTGCTTAGGAACTTGGCAAGCTATCCATAAAAGCCTTGGCAGAGTCCATCTATAGGAATACAAACTGCTTTCCTCCTAAGTCCTTTCTTAGCCACTCAGGGAAGCCAGCAGAGGCTGTAACATATTTTGCTGTCAATTTGTGCTTAAGTTCTAAGAGACCATGTTTCCAAGAAACCACCTCTGGAGTGAAATCTGGGACGAAGAGGAGTGGTATGTCACCAAGCACCACTGTCCCGCTCTTAACTTCAGCTTCTAGGACTTTACTCCTCTAGTCTGTTGTCTGCATTAGAGTAACCACAACAGTGCCTCTTGCCTTGCTTCTCCCAGATCTTTCATGCAGTCTGGTGGTGTCAGCCATAGCCTGTTGGATGTTCTCTTTATTCAATCCTAGCAGGTCACAGAGTGCAGCATAGCATTCATCTTGCAGGGATTCAACTAGAATTCAACTCAGGGGATCCTAATACCCATAGTGGGGGCTCTCTGCAGAACTTGCCCAGACGCTCTTACCTCATGTACAACATCCTAACACAGTCTTTGATGCTGTCTTTTGTTGCAGTTTTGAGGGCTTTGAGGCCGCCCACAGTTAAGGTCATCTCTCTCGATTTGGATTCCAACTCATTCAGTTTTCAGATAACCACTTCTAGCTCCGTCCCACTTCACTCACTCCGTTCATTATTCCTTCCAGAACTTCATTCTCCTGGTGTGAGATCCTGATCCCTCAGAGTCCTTCAACATGGTCTTGTGCTTTTCCTTGCTATTTGCTTTGCATGGAAGGAGAAGAGGAGCAGAATTAGGGGTATTAGCTCCTAGAGCAGCATGGCAGTCCCAGACAATCCTCCCAGCTACCTCCCTTATTTTAAGGCTGATGTCAAGTCTCCGGCAGCAAAACATAGTCTCCTCTAGCTAGGTCCACCATGCCACAGTGCATCATCTGAATCACTGCAGCCCCAGTTAAGCCACAATGCACCGCTAAACTAGTGCATTAATTTCTCCTTCAACTACAACATCTGTTGTGGTGCCCACCTGGCCTGACTCACTTAGATCACCTGCCGCAGCGTCAGCTGTCTGCTCTTCTATTTCCTCTGACAACTGGTGACGAAGTAGGAGAAGATAGTCCCAACCCTCTGTCCACTGGGGCCTATTTATGATGGATCCAACAGTGCACAGGGTACTCTGATGACCCTGTGGCTCCTGCATTGTTGGCCGTTTGAGTAATCGCTTGTGGTTGGAAAACTTGGGCTGTCACCGGGAGCTTCCAAGAGGTGCTGCCATATAGGCCTCCAGTTAGCTACCGCTATTAGTAGATTTGACTACATTTGTGTTTCTATTGAAATTCAGACTCCAAGCTTTGAAATTTACAATCGGCAATGCCTTTACATGGACTGTATACCAAACTTACAGGTGAACTGTCTTCCAAGGCATCAAATGTACTAAGGTAACTACTATGCATTAAAGAATGTAATACTCCATCACAAATGTGACAAATATCCTTTCCTCTGTAATACATGTGCATTATATCCAATGGAACTTGTGATATGGCGGATGGGATATCTGTCATGTTGGAGTAGTTCACCTGCTGAACTCTAAATCAGGCCCTAAGTCTGGCACTGCACACTCTTCATCAGCAAAAGCGGACACAGCAGTTTCTCAAAAATTTTAAAGGTTTTTGGGTTCAACAGGCACATAATTTAAGAGTGAACCATCATCAGTAACATTAATTTACTAGAGCGAGAAAGAGATTCTGGCCCTGATTATGACCTTGGCGGACGGCGGAGGCCGTCCGCCAAGGTACCGCTGCCAAATGACCGCACCGCGGTCAGAAGACCGCGGCGGCCATTCAGACATTTCCTCTGGGCCGGCGGGCGCTCTCCAAAAGAGTGCCCGCCGGCCCAGAGGAAATGCCCCTGCAACGAGGACGCCGGCTCAGAATTGAGCCGGCGTAGTTGCAGGGGTGCGACGGGTGTAGTTGCACCCGTCGTGTATTTCAGTGTCTGCTTTGCAGACACTGAAATACTTTGCGGGGCCCTCTTACGGGGGCCCCTGCAGTGCCCATGCCATGGGCATGGGCACTGCAGGGGCCCCCAGGGGCCCCGCGGCACCCCCTACCGCCATCCTGTTCCTGGCGGGAGACCCGCCAGGAACAGGATGGCGGTAGGGGGTGTCAGAATCCCCATGGCTGCGGAGCGCACTCCGCAGCCATGGAGGATTCTGTAGGGCAGTGGTAAACCGGCAGGAGACCGCCGGTTTACCCTTTCTGACCGCGGCTCAACTGCCGCGGTCAGAATGCCCTCGGGAGCACCGCCAGCCTGTTGGCGGTGCTCCCGTGGTCGGTGACCCTGGCGGTCACCGGCCGCCAGGGTCAGAATGACCCCCTCTGTCATGCTTTCATTTAAGACCCCTCTTTCTACAATAAAGGTATTCACACAATAAATATCCTGATATCCTTCAGACAAGTACAGTTGTCGTAGTGCTTGGAAGAGGCCAGACAATTGTTTGCATTCTCTATTAAGAGAGTGTTAGTCTGCCCAGAAATCGAGTTTACAATGTATTTAATTTGAGCCAAAGATGGGCAAAAATTATTTTTATAAACAGAAGCATAAATTAATTATTCTGCTCCTCCACCTGTGCAGATATAGAAATCTCATAATATTTACATAAAGTTGCATAGAATGTAATATCAAGGGAAAAACTGGTTGTTGGAAGCCTTTGTCTAGAACCTCGTTCAATATCTATCATCCCCAATGAACAACTGTTTGTGATCACTTCAGAAACTGAATTATTATGGGTCCCTTGCAAGAGCCTATGTATTAGGGTGGTGTCTCATTATGTTCATGCTCCTCATACTCAGGAACCACCAATTCGCCAGATTGAAAACATTTACTTTGCAGCGGTCTCTGCACTTAGATGTACTCTATTTTTTCTATAAAGATGTGAGTATTTACTGATCATTGCAGCCAGTGATAACATTGACTTTATCTGAGAGTACTTGTAAATGTACCTTTAGCAAGTCAAATGTAAAAAATGTTAAGGAATATTTTACCGTGCTTTAAGCAGGTCGATCGGACGATCTTCACTTGGTTTGGAAAAAACGACATATACGCAACTGTACAAGGATTTTGTGAAGATCACTTTTGTCCAAATATGAATTATAGAGCTGTTCCCAAATGGGAGACAACAGTAGGACAAACACTTCATAAATATCAGTGGGAACATCATATAGACCTTAGCACTTCGTTGCTCTACTGATAAAATATTGCTACCCTAATTTCTGCTTGTATGGCTGTTGAAGCAAATTCAGAACCTTTACACCTACTCTTTGGTTATCCCAAGGGCATGCAATTTAATTTTCTGATTTTTGCGTTGAAGTCATTTTTATTGAAATAATTTGTAAGGACAACATACAAGAAAGAATAGACAATTATGAGAGTTGATCGGTTTACAGCGATACATACTTCTGTCTGCAAATTCACAAACACACATATCAAATTCTAAATATACGTTGCGAGGTCTGTTAGTACATCAATTTGCTGAAAGCTTTCTGGAAATATAAAATATTAGGTAAGAAATTAAGTATCATAATATTAAAGCAACTTTTTCGTCTGCAACCAGCTCTATGTAGTATTATGAGGTATTGCTGATGTCTAATTCAGAAAGGAATGAGTGAATGTCAAACTGTGGAGGGGGAAAGGAGGGTGTGGGGAGGTATGCTGCAGAGATAGGATACGCTAATGACCGTGGTTTATCAGCTGCCAGGGTATTATGGGAGGGCAGTGGTGTTTACTTGACTAAGAGCAGAACCATCAGGTTCCAAGAACTTGTCGAAGGAGTGCCAAATAGCCTTCAATATACTTTGGTAAGCCAGAAATCTCCCAGCCCTGTATTTTTCTTGATACAGCTTTCTCTTAAATATTTTGACCATCCAACAGAGAGATGCAGAGGTATTAAGGCAGTACTCCTGTACCCAGATTATTGGTACCTGGATATTGGTAACTCTAAAATGCAGGAATATCATGGTATTCTAATTACACACTAATGGTCTCTTGAAGCATGGGGAAATGTCATGTAAATAAGAGCGAACCATAACTAATTCCCATGGAAATCCTTATTTCCAGCCCTTTACCATCTGGGAATTTCAACATGTTTTAACTGGGATAACATTCTGGGTTGGAGGGAAATTTGGAGTGCATGATTCTAGCATCTCCTGTAATTCCCAGCATGGCTAGAAATGCCATTTCTGACCTGTGAGGATTTGGGTGTGTTATATGACATCGCTGTTAGGGTTTTTTGTGAAATACACTCGCAGAAACTGCCTTGTGTCCTGTCAGGCTTCTATGAACAACCTTAAGCTATTTATGACTTTTGAGCTGCAAGACTTTTACAAAGGAACCTATGACCTGATTAGAAGTACTGCGGTCCTGGGACTGCTGTACCCACGGTGGCTATCGACCACCAAATTACGACGATTGTGGTCAGACCCCCACAAGATCGCCGCAACCGCCAGGATCTTAGATCCCTTGCCAGTGGTGGGGAAAGCCGTGATAATTTGCGGTGGTGCCAATGCTGGCACCACTGTGCTGATCATGACCTGCCTTCCCGATGAGCTCTTTAAGGTGGGGCCCACACCATGAAAAGCTCGGTGGAAAGGCAGGGAAGGGGTCCCAAACAGGGCCCTGGGCGATTTTGCCCACTGGGCAGTATGGTTGGGGCACATGTTGTGCCCCCCATGCCTACACTGTCGGTGCACACTGATGCCATGCACAACATTGTGCATGACAACAGTGCACCCGAGGTGCCTCTCGCTCTGTACTGGGGCAGCATGTGCTTCAGGCTCACTTTCTGAGCCGAAGCATGCCGCTGCTGTGATACCGCCACAGACACTACTGTCAGCCCGGCAGTAGTGTCACAATATGGTGGTCGGGAGGCCACCAGCTTGGTGGCTTTCTCCCGAATGGCAGTCTGGCAATCCCAAGGCCAAACTCCAAATTGGGGCCTTAGTGTAAACCATTCAACAGTACCAAACAACAAAATAAGAAAGTCACATAACACGAAAGAACCAGGACACCAATTTATAAAGATAGAGTATATTTTTATAAACTTTTAGAGGTCTTGATTAACAAAATCCACTGGAAGGTTCCAGAGATACAGATTTCAGAAGATATTATCACTTTTAAATGCAACCACAAACAAGCATTGGTCAACAAAAAAAAGTTTGTAAACTTTTGAAAAGTTTGAAAGAGTTAGTTTGGCTACTCTGGCCCAGCGTGGGGGACCAAATCTGATAAGATGGAGGTCTAGCGTGCCAGAAAGGATACTTTGGACAGTTACCTAGCCAGTAGAGCTTGAGTTAAAACTTTACAGAACGACCGCCATAGACTTCAATGGAGTAGTTGTGATGCTAAGCATACAGGATAAGATGCTCAATGAGGCTCTGGTTGAAGGGAGGTCAATGGGGTGTCTTTGTGGTGAGTCCTTGGTCCACGGGTGATGTGGGGTGACTTTGGCCACAGCGGTCAGGGTCACACAAAGTCCTCTTTGATGCAGTAGCTGGCCAGCCAATGTTGAGCTACTGGTCTCCTTGCACCCCGGTTGGGGAAAAATCCTTTGGGTGGGTAGTGTCCCTCATGGGTGAGGAATCCAGATTCTGATGGCACTTGAGGGTCCAGGAGACTTGGTGCAACTTTTGGCTGAAGAGGATTGGTCACTTTGGAGGCCTGGCGTAGGTGGCAAAAAATCTGCAGTGGCTACCAATTTGCCTGTTTGGTCTTCTTCAGCTCTTTGTCCCTGAAGCTGGATCTATGGGGATCAACCAACTGATCCTTGGAGTCACTGCTTTGATCTGGGGATGTGAATCAACTTTTCCTTGAGCCAGGAGGCACAGTTCAAACTTCACTAGATCAAAGTGCAGCAGGTGCAGCCTCTCTTCACGCAGTTTTAAGGGTAGCAGGGCAGTCCTTGTTCGGTTCCTCCTCAAAATTCAATGTGATCTGACGCCCAGGGTGCCAGCGGTGCCATATTTATCCCAAGGAAGTACCCCGCGGGGACAACGCGGTCAGTAGCCAATGGGCTAGTAGGTCCTCTCATCTTTGGTGACAAAGTTCTAGTGATGTGTAGCATTTGGCAATAACAGAGTGCAATATTCTTGCCATTTTCAAGATGTTGGGATCTTCGCTTACCTGTGAGGAGCTTGGTAGCACACCCCAGAGGTGTGAGTACTTAAGGGCTATACGCCCACAGGAAAACCGGTTTGGGGATGAGTTTTCCCTCTCTGACCCTGTCTCCAACTTGTCTACCATGCCTTATGGCTGCCCTTCTTGAGCGCAAACACCATTTGTCCATCAAAGATGGATTCAACTTTGAAGCTCACCTTTTGGGCCAACACCCTGAGTGTTGTCCTGCAAGGGGGAAGTGACATCTCTCCCTGCAGTGTGCTGCTATTTTTTCTAAGCCTGGAAGTCATTCACATGTCTCCCCAGACAGGTAGAAAGCGGTCTGTTGGCCAGAGCCTGTGTGAGGCTACTGGACCAGCTGGGGCACAGAGTGACAACATTCTAAATTGAACCTGGGAATCAGGTCAGGTTCAATGCCACATTTAATATAATACCTCACAGCACCCAATTAGGTAGTCACATTCAGAAGTTAGCCAGGCTGGGGTACCAGCCGGTAACCCTGTACTAGCCAATGTGCTACCAACGTTTCCACAGCAAAACAACAATTCAGGAAGTGTTGCTGCTGAAACATGTCTCACTTAATATACAGATCCCTGCCATAGAGCTCAATAGACCATCTTTAGGGGAGATGTACATATATTCTTAAGGAACGGTTTGGTTTTGCCATTGGTTTAAACTGCAAAGTTGAACTGGCAGTAAAAAACACTGCCCATCCAGTCTGCAGGGGCAGGCTGGAAGCCATCTTATCCTCTGTCACACACAGTGTAGCACAATCAGTGCTGCAGCCCTGAGTGGACACTTTGCCTTACATGCCGTGGTTACTCTATACGAGGGACTTATAAGTAAGTACTCGCCAAATGGGGACATCTAATTGAACATATCTTTTGTAATGGGTCAGAACACTGGTATTGGGGTCTGGTTGGAAGGCTTTAGTGGACCTTCAAAGTCAAAATAACAGCAGCTAGTTGTCCAAGTTGGGCAAAAAATGTGGGGAAACCTCCAAAAATCCTATGTTCTTTCACGGCATTACTCTGACCTTGTAATACATGCCTTAAGGTCTAACAACTTATTTGAAAAATAAATGTTCTTAATTTTCTCCCACATATTTTGCTGCTCAGGCATATTCCTTTTTCTAAAATAAGTTGAGCCAGCTTTCCGCTCTGCCTTTCTTTGCTTTTCTTTTGTAAGCAAAGCACAAAATGATTAAGTGCCATGGGATGGATGCAGTGAGCTCTCTCATTTCCTTTGTAACTGCCTGAAGAAAGGCAGAATCCTCCAAGTAGCCACAGTGCCACCCTGCATGTAACATACATGTGAAAAATGTCACTAGTAGCCATAACAGGGTTCCTTCCTATTAAGAGGAAAATGCCACAGAAGGTAGGAAAAAACCTTTTTGGCAAAATGGATATTTCTTGATTGAAGATGAACAGATTTACAGGAGCTGGGAATCAAGGCACTGCAAATAACCTGATACAAAGTATAGAATGAGTCTAATATAATATTCCATGCTGAACAATCAATCTTGGAAAACACCTGCAGAAAAAGGGGCAAAACCAGAGACAAAAAGCACCTAGGGTGGGTGATGTACACAACAACAAATTAGGGCAATATAAAGTATTGCAACAGATCCCGATCGGCTCCAAACACCCTTGTACAAAAGTAAAACAGGACATTAAACCACTGGAAAATAATTGAACACCATCTTGGATAGGGAAGCTTTGGCACGACAAACAGGGAGGACAATGATCATCCATCACAGAAAACGGTATTGTCCTTCTATGACAGGTGATATAAGAGAGATCAAATGCCTTATACGCTGCTGTTGAGCCAATTTGCATTTCCAATTCTCCATATCACCACACTCCTTCATCGGAACTCTCAATTATAGTGACCACAGTGGTAATCAAGATAGCAGTGGATAAGGGCAGAAATGCTGCCCTTGTCATTCTTGACCTGGCTGCAGCATTCTATATGGTCAATCACTAACTCCTAATTGACTGGTTGAAACTTCGTGGAGTTGAGGGTGCTGCACTCTCTTTACTCATTCATTCCTCACTGACGGTGTGCAAACTGCTGCTCTCAATAGCCTTTCATCAGAGCCTTTCTCACTACCATGTGCGGTTCCGCAGGGCTCGTCTCTAATCCCAACTCTTTTTAACCTATATTTTACACCTTTGGCATCCCTAGTGAAATCTTTTGGGTTGTCATTGACATCCAAATTGTGGTCTCCCTGTCTTGCAAAGACCCGAATATGAGCAACGTTTTTCAAAAGTGCATGAGTCCAGTAAATCAATGGATGCACACTAATTGCCTGAAAATAAACTCATCAAAAACTGAAGTAATCCTGTTCGGTAACAACACTTCATTTTGGTAATCCTCCGGGTGGCCAGACAAACTTGGCCCTCTTCCAACGACCGGTTAAAAAAGTAAAGAATCTTGGTGTTGTGATCGATGACAGACTTACTTATGGGGAGCAAGTTAAAAAGGTGTTATCCACCTCCTTCTATAACTTGTGTGTAATTAAAAAAATCCAGCAGTTTATAAGCTTTGAAATACTGAAAGTATTTGTGATGGCCCTTGTACTAACCATGGTGGATTACTGTAACGGACTCAAAATCTCCCTAAAGGCTCGCTGTACAAACTACAGATTCTGCAGAACTCAGCGGACTGGATGCTTTTGAAGGTACCCAGATTTCACTCTGCCTCTCAGGCCATCAATAGGCTTCATTGGTTAATGTCGAGGAAACATATTACTTTCAAGGCCTTATGCGTTGCTTATAAGGTGCTACATGGCTCAGGCCAGTGTACCAGACGGCAGTTGTAACTCATGGGGGTTACAAGCGGCGTAGCGGTTCACGGCGGGGAATTTATTAATGTAAAAATAATAATAATAAAAAACGTACCTGAGCGCCCCACCGCCACTCCTCCGTCCACTTAGAAGGCACAGGCTCCCAGCCTGCCCTGTGGCCAATTCTGACACTGCTCAGAATAGTGTTAGGAATGGCTGGGAGAACCCAGGCAAGACAGTCCCAGGCAGACTGGGATCCTCTGCTTTTTCTTTCCAGCCCGGCAACAAAGTGCCGGGCTGGAGACAGCACTGTGCGCATGTGTGTTTGGCTAGCCCGAGATGGCCGGCCAAACACACATGCGCACTGAGGGGAGTGCACAGTGCACTGCCCTCATCCCCGTCATACCCATTGGCCTCTCCCCTTTAACAATGAACGTGGTTAAAGATTTACAACAGCTGCTGCTGGAGGGGGTGGGCGACGCTCCTCCGCCATAGCGGAGGAGACGCTGATGCTAGAGGGATAGCTTTAAACGCTATGTACCATGCAGGACCCTTCACTCAAGTTCAGCCAATAACCTGGTTGTTGCTTTCAACAAGCGTGCTTTGGCAGAGGCAGGCACTTTGACATCTGGACGGCTCATAGTTGGAATGAGCTACGGTTAGAAATAAAAACTGCTCCCTCCTTGGTTCTGTTTTGAAAGAGGTTAAAAATGTGGATTTGTAGACAAAAGTCAAGAGGCAATTCTGTAAAAAACATAATCACCTGGATTTTTAAACGTCAGTCTGTAGCCTTTCCCTACCTTGCCAGGTAGCGCTTAGACGCCTCTGGGTATTTGTTGTGCTTTATAAATATGACAATCAAATCAAATCAAACTGAAAAAACGCTGGAGGCAATGAACCCTCTTTGGCACCGGCGATCTGGGAGATGGAGACAGGACTATTTATGCTGATTCCACATGCTTTGCAGTACCAGCTTAGCTACATCTCTCCAGGTAAGTTGGAGACATAATGCTTTTTGATTGCTCCCTGCACCTGAAGACAAGCATAGCGCACCCTACATTTTAAGAGGCAAGTGACCTTGAAAGAGAATCTGGAAGCAAGGAATTACAGAATTGTTGTTTCGCATTAGAGAAAGGATGTTGGAAATACAAAACAGGTTAACCAAAATCTTTCTAGTCAAATGGAGACGTGATGAATACATTAATGAGAAGCAGCTTTAAAACTGGAGTAAAACAGCAAATCCCACAGTTAATGGGGTTATTAGTGATACCCAAGGAGGTGACTGATGTGGCTTTTGATGAGCGATGGGTCACATCCCAAGACAGCTATGCATAATGCCAAAGATCTATGAATGACTTTCTAACACCCCTAGAATCCTTAAAGGCCATTAGATTATTGGTATCATGCCTGACATCTATTGTTTGTGAACCAAAACAAATTCAATTCCATCATCTAAGATGGAATAAGGCTGACAAACACCATTCTGACATCTTAAGATCATCATGTAACTGAAGCTACCAGGTATGAGCCCAGCCAATTATATTTATGGCCAAGCAGACCCCAATCTAATAGGTACAAGGTAATCCTCTATTATTTATATCAATCTTCTAACCTAAGCTGCTTCAGTAGTAATTATGACACCTACATACCAAGATAACCAGTAGAATTTCTTTAAAGGATCTTAATTCAATAAAGAGGGAAAACAGAGACTCATGACACTCAAAGATTTTAGCTTGAGTTTCTTTATTGAAATTTTCAAAACAGGTAAGCAATATAGCATTAACAAGTCACTGGCACTGTTATGCACATGATATTGCAGCATTACATGATATTTATAGTTGCATCTACAGGTCATGTACTACATCTGCATGATGTAGAGGCTTAAAAAGAAGACTTTGCAAGGTACAACACATAAATGCCAGTTGCAGCGGAGTCAAGAAGTGGTACAAGGGAGGGAGGGCAAACAGGAGGCAAGTTAACAAGTAGGATACATAATCAATCTTTACAAACATATAACAGGTCTGAATAGATATAATGTGTTGCTGTCATAAGCCTCTTGTACAATGTTAGGTAACCTTGTCGGCTGAGTCAGGGAAAATTTGTGTGCCGCTGTTAAGTCATGTATAGTTTTAAAGGACTCAGGTAAATAACTGCAATGCCCTGAGTTTCAGTGGGTTAAAGCATGTTAATTGACTGCGGATGAAGTAGTGTACCAAGGGATGCCATGTAGTTTATAATTTAGCCTCAGTTCTAGTTAAATTGCGGGAGAGTTGTTCCATTGCCAGTATCTGCCACAGTTGGATAAAACACTGCACTATGGTGGTGGTGGTAGCTGGAGGTGGGAGGGTGGGGGTTGGCTGTTTCTTTCCAAGCCAGTGCTACCAGCTGTCTAGCAGCATATAGCTAATGAGCATCCATTCAGTGCGTCATCGCCTTAAGAGAGTGACGGCATCTCAAGTATCACAATCAGATAAGAGGCAGTGAGAGGGTCCACTTCCTGTTGAGACTGGCACATGATTTCTTGCATCTCGCCAGAGGAGTCACCCTCTCGGGGTGCATAACATGGGGGGGGAGACAATCAAGTGGAGAATACAGTTAAAAAAAAGGAGACCACCAGATAGGTCTCCCCGGTCCCCAGCTTGCCGGCGTGACCTTAGGTCACAGATGCAGGACCTTTATTCTGCTTTGCTCTCTCATAGCAGGCTGTCCCAGTTGTCATGGCAGCACCCCTGCTAAGTGGACCCAGTGGTTGAGGGTGCCGGAGATATATCTTTATTCATGTTTCTGAAGTGCTAGATGATATCGCGCTTTGACTCTTGGGTGATCGTCTCATCTGGGCATTTATGCAATCACTAGTGTCTGACTGTAGTCCAGGTAGGTTGTAGATTGTCTTGGAGGCATTTTGGGTTGGAGAGGTGGTCTCTTCCCGACCAGGAGATTTCAACCCCAGTAGCGCATACATCGCCGTTTACCCTCCCAGGTGAAGAGCAGAGTGAAGGGATGACCCCATTGATACATAACTTCCATGTCACACAGCTTGTCTGTAACAGGTCTGAAATGTCTTCTGCTTCGCAAGATTGTCAGTGAGGGGTATGATACAGATGTATTGTATGTCCTCTAAAGACCAAATCAGCTTTCTTCCTGGCAGCATGAAGGATGGCCTCTTTTTCTGTGAAGAAGTGGACTCAAGTCAGTATGTCAGGGTCACATCTGGTCTGCGCGGTGCAGAGGCCACCTGGTGCACTCTATCCATATCAATTGATGCAGGGCTGCTGTGAAAGCCATAATGTTGCTGCCTTCCATTCTTTTTAGGACCTCCCGGATTCAGATGATATTCCGGTGACTCTGGTTTTTCAGGTCTTCCTGCTTGGTCTTGAAGTTGATGTGTTGTTCTTCCAAGGCCGTAACTCATCACCATGGCATATTCTAATCCTCTGATCTGGCATCCACCGTGTGCTCTAGGTCATTTACTCACTCCTCGATTTCTGACACATCCATGTCTCTGAAGTATGTCTTAAAATCCACCCTAAGCGATGTAATCTCTGGGCAAATGTCTTGTGAAAAATGATTTAGTCTTGTGTTATCCGGGCTGAAGGGGGAGTTTCCTCAGGTTTGTCTTGGGATGGGGCTGCCTTTTCCATTTCCACAGGAGCAGATTTATTCCAGAAGGATGTTACCAGGAGCTCCTTGTAAGATTTGTTGTGTGGCACATTGTTGTGGGGTTGCCAGCGAGTATTGGGGGAAGAGTGCCTGAGGGAGTTGTCCTATTGGTGCTCGCTCAAGGTGTGTCAGTGAGCATTTCCCATCATGGAATGTCCTTCCACAGATGAGCTATGGGAAGAACATGGTAGCACAGGGCCATAGCGTGCTTCTTTAGGCTGAGATATGTTAGGTAGACAGATGTCTGCTCTTACTTCAGGTCATCAGGCGAGCAAGGGAGATAGTAGATCTTATTGTGTATCCACTCCCTAGTTTGCAGTGATCTTGGCTGCCCTTTAAGCTCAGGCAGGGTGTGTAGCAGAAGGGTTGCGTGGTGTGTCCTCCAGCTCAGCTTAGTCCACCCTCTGCATTGGTTAAGGGCATTTGACACCGGGCGCTATGTGCTACTCTTCCAAGGAGAGTAGGGTGCCCTTATGTGACTTAGAAGGCCATGTTCGGTGGGAATATATGACGTACACTCCATACATTGCCTCAGGAAGTTCCCAAAAATGCAGTAAAGATACAGCAATTGATATGAAAGTTTGTACTCAGCACACACTGCAAGGTCCAAAATACTGTCTGATATGTTTGTGTGGGCAGCGGGAAGCTTGTGGGTGTTTACTGCCAACAGTCATTCCGTCTGTCTGTTCCAACTGGTAATGGTGTCTATCAAGTGACTGGGCTCAACGCCCAGGCAAGGCCCAGAGTGACAGTCAGGCGCTTGTGACCCTGGGCTCCCCCTCACCCACAGCCACTGGTGCCAAGTTGCTTCACCAGCACTGTAAGTGCTGCGTGTGCCGCTCCAGCTCTGTCACCCTTCAGGATCGTTGCAGGCACCCTCAGGAGCCCAAGCTGCCTCCCAGCAGGAACGGTCATACTGCCAGAGTGTCACAGGGCCCAGGCTCTGTCCACCTAGCTTCATGGTACTCTGAAACTCACCTCAGTGCCTGTGCATGCTGCTGCTCTCGCTCACCAGCAGCCATCTTCCTCTGGTTAGTGCTGCTGGTCACCCCGGTGCCCTTTGTGCAAGGAGGGGCACTCCGAGTCAAACTCCTCCGTGTGACCATGTCTGTTCCTGAGCAGAGCCTCCGCTCACGCTTCCCTTCGCGCAAAGTCCTTGAGTTCCTCCCTGGCCAGGCAGAGGTGTTGGACTGATCCTCCCAAGATGGCGGCTCCAGGACAGGTAGGCCACAGGGTGCCTCCACCTTATAATGGCCAGACCGCGACCAAGGCACCTCGCGTGTGTTTATCCACCTTATATGTTTATAGTGCTGCAGGTGTCTGGTGCCTCCCCAGCCCTGGTGCAGCAGATGGTGCCGGTTTCTCCACAGGGGCTCGGAGAGTCAGTGAAACACATGCTATGCCATGTCAGGTCAGGCCACGCCTCCCACTCAAAGATTTAAAGAACCCTGAGACTCTGAATTAAGATTTGCTTTCCCTTGGAGAAGCTGAGTACTCACATTGTAAATGTAGAATAACTGAATAATGAAAGAATGACAGCATGGGTTAAAAAACACATGCACGGCAGGTAGCAAGGAAACTGCTCCAGTTGGACAGAAGACATTCAGCAAAGCGAATCTGGAAAGAGCAATATTGAATTTGACCTGTTAACATCTTCCATAGCATCACTTTGGTTCCCACTAGCAGAATATCCACTATTTTTATCTAGCAAGGTGTTCTATCCTCATCGCTTATGGCATAAAACAAGAGCCACTAATCAGTCTCTGACCGAAAGCTGCCCCAGCTCCATAGAGGACTTTGCCTTTGTCAAGCACATGTTTTCCATCACACTGCAGACATTCTGGATGGAAAGCAATCAACAATGCAGATTTGGAATAAATACAAAAGAAGAGGATACTATGGAAGGGAAATTGGCAATATGTACACAGAAAGAGAATATTGTGGAACAGAGAATTACTAATCTAGAAAGGAGCCCACTTAATAATATAAGGAAATAAGAACAGATATTAAGACATCAAAAACTGAATGTAGAGGAATTAACTTCGCATAGTGAATCCATCAATGGGAAGGGAAGTCAACCCCTCAATAGAACAGTTTATTGACCACAATTTTAAAACAAACAAATCTGCTGTTCCATTAACCGAATTAAAGGGGTCCTAGTTTTGAACATTGCTGATGGCTGTTCAGGATTTAGGCATACGGGAGTGGCGCCTGGAAAAATCAAGAGCCCTTTGCACCATGACAGCAACTCTGCTATGTACGTCTCCGAGATATCAACATATGAAAAACAGAAATCATGAATTAAATAAATTAGAGTTTACAATTCTTTTGCATATTGAAGGCTTTAGTTGTGCAAATGATTCAAGTTTCCCTGTCCAGTTCCCATAATACAGCATCGTGCCTATCTAACAGAAATGAAGTCGTAGTTTTACCAATATTTTAATTTTTGCTGCTTATTTAACCCCTTCTGTGCCGCGGACGTAGTGGTTACGTCCTGCGGCACAGTGCTGCTGTGCCGAGGACGTAACCACTACGTCCTCGGCACACAGCCCAGAGGGAGCGCTCTCGCTCCCTCTGTGGGGTTCCCCCCCACCCCCCCAAGTCAGGGATGGAAGGGGAAGCCCTTCCCCTCCCGACCCCCCCCCAACCGCCCCTGTGACGTCAGCGCGCGAGCGCGCGCTGATTAGTCACAGGGTCTCCCCCATCGCGCTGGAAGCAGAGCTTCCAGCGCGATTGAAAAAGAAATGCTTTTGCATTTCTTTTTCAATCCCATGGGGGAGGCCCCGAGAGGCTTCAAAGGGAAGGAAATGTATTTCCTTCCCTTTGAAGTCTCTCACAGGTTTCAAAAGCTGGATTGCTTGCAATCCGGCTTTTGAAACCCCACTAGACACCAGGGATTTTTTTTTTTTTCTTGAAATTGGCAAAAGGGAGCGACCCCTTGGGCAAGGGTCGCTCCCAGGGGGGCATTTTTTTAGGAAGGCCTTTTCTGCCCCCCCTGGGGGCAGATTGGCCTATTATTAGGCCGATCTGCCCCCAGGGGGGGCAGAAACCTCTAGGCACCAGGGACCATTTTTTTTTTTGTGATGAATTCTTTTTTTTTAGGTGGGGAGCGATCCCTTAGGCAAGGGTCGCTCCCCTACGGGGCAATATATATTTAGGCCATTTCTGCCCCCCTTGGGGGCAGATTGGCCTATTTTGATAAGGCCAATCTGCCCCCAAGGGGGGCAGAAACCATTAGACACCAGGGAGTTTGTTTTTGCGCGCGAATGTCACGCAACAAAGCGACCCCTTTGGCAAGGGTCGCTCCCAGGGGGGGCAATTTTTTGGGAAGGCCTTTTCTGCCCCCCCCTGGGGGCAGATCGGCCTATTATTAGGCCGATCTGCCCCCAGGGGGGGAAGAAACCTCTAGGCGAAAGGGCAAATTTTTTTTTTTGTGTTTTTTTTTTTTGTTCTTTTTTTTTTTTTTTAGAGATGGGGAGCGACCCATCAGGCAAGGGTCGCTCCCCTGGGGGGCAAATTGTATTTAGACCATTTCTGCCCCCCTAGGGGCAGATTGGCCGATTTTAGGTCAATCTGCCCCCAAGGGGGCAGAAACCACTAGGCACCGGGGATTTGTTTTTTGGCGCCAATGTCACGCAGGGGGAGCGACCCCGTAGGCAAGGGTCGCTCCCGGGGGGGGGTGGGGGGGCAAATTTATTTTAGGCCATTTCTGCCCCCCCGGGGGACAGATCGGCCTATTATTAGGCCGAACTGCCCCCGGGGGGGGGCAGAACACTCTAGGCGCCAGGGGCAATTTTTTTTTTGTGTTTTTTTTGTTGTTGTTTCTTTTTTTAGAGATGGGGAGCGACCCATCAGGCAAGGGTCGCTCCCCTGGGGGGGCAAATTGTATTTAGACCATTTCTGCCCCCCTGGGGGCAGATTGGCAAATTTTAGGTCAATCTGCCCCCAAGGGGGCAGAAACCACAAGGCACCGGGGATTTGTTTTTTGGCGCCAATGTCACGCAGGGGGAGCGACCCCGTAGGCAAGGGTCGCTCCCGGGGGGGGGGTGTGCCGGTTGGGGGGGCAAATTTATTTTAGGCCATTTCTGCCCCCCCGGGGTACAGATCGGCCTATTTTTAGGGCCGAACTGCCCCCGGGGGGGGGGGGGGGCAGAACACTCTAGGCGCCAGGGCAATTTTTTTTTTGTGTTTTTTTTTTTTGTTGTTTCTTTTTTTAGAGATGGGGAGCGACCCATCAGGCAAGGGTCGCTCCCCTGGGGGGGCAAATTGTATTTAGACAATTTCTGCCCCCCTGGGGGCAGATTGGCCAATTTTAGGTCAATCTGCCCCTAGGGGGCAGAAACCACTAGGCACCGGGGATTTGTTTTTTGGCGCCAATGTCACGCAGGGGGAGCGACCCCGTAGGCAAGGGTCGCTCCGGGGGGGGGGGTGTGGGGGTTGGGGGGCAAATTTATTTTAGGCCATTTCTGCCCCCCCGGGGGACAGATCGGCCTATTATTAGGCCGAACTGCCCCCGGGGGGGGCAGAACACTCTAGGCGCCAGGGCAATTTTTTTTTTGTGTTTTTTTTTTGTTGTTGTTTCTTTTTTTAGAGATGGGGAGCGACCCATCAGGCAAGGGTCGCTCCCCTGGGGGGGCAAATTGTATTTAGACCATTTCTGCCCCCCTGGGGGACAGATCGGCCTATTATTAGGCCGAACTGCCCCCGGGGGGGGGGCAGAACACTCTAGGCGCCAGGGCAATTTTTTTTTTTTGTTTTTTTTTTTTGTTGTTTCTTTTTTTAGAGATGGGGAGCGACCCATCAGGCAAGGGTCGCTCCCCTGGGGGGCAAATTGTATTTAGACCATTTCTGCCCCCCTGGGGGCAGATTGGCCGATTTTAGGTCAATCTGCCCCCAAGGGGGCAGAAACCACTAGGCACCGGGGATTTGTTTTTTGGCGCCAATGTCACGCAGGGGGAGCGACCCCGTAGGCAAGGGTCGCTCCCGGGGGGGGGGGGTGGGGGGCCAAATTTATTTTAGGCCATTTCTGCCCCCCCGGGGGACAGATCGGCCTATTATTAGGCCGAACTGCCCCCGGGGGGGGCAGAACACTCTAGGCGCCAGGGCAATTTTTTTTTTGTGTTTTTTTTTGTTGTTGTTTCTTTTTTAGAGATGGGGAGCGACCCATCAGGCAAGGGTCGCTCCCCTGGGGGGGCAAATTGTATTTAGACCATTTCTGCCCCCCTGGGGGCAGATTGGCCAATTTTGGGTCAATCTGCCCCCAAGGGGGCAGAAACCACAAGGCACCGGGGGATTTGTTTTTTGGCGCCAATGTCACGCAGGGGGAGCGACCCCGTAGGCAAGGGTCGCTCCCGGGGGGGGGGGTGTGGGGGTTGGGGGGGGCAAATTTATTTTAGGCCATTTCTGCCCCCCCGGGGGACAGATCGGCCTATTTTTAGGCCGAACTGCCCCCGGGGGGGGCAGAACACTCTAGGCGCCAGGGCAATTTTTTTTTTTGTGTTTTTTTTTTTTGTTGTTTCTTTTTTTAGAGATGGGGAGCGACCCATCAGGCAAGGGTCGCTCCCCTGGGGGGGCAAATTGTATTTAGACCATTTCTGCCCCCCTGGGGGCAGATTGGCCAATTTTAGGTCAATCTGCCCCCTAGGGGGCAGAAACCACTAGGCACCGGGGATTTGTTTTTTGGCGCCAATGTCACGCAGGGGGAGCGACCCCGTAGGCAAGGGTCGCTCCCGGGGGGGGGGGTGGAGGTTGGGGGGGGCAAATTTATTTTAGGCCATTTCTGCCCCCCCGGGGGACAGATCGGCCTATTATTAGGCCGAACTGCCCCCGGGGGGGGGGGCAGAACACTCTAGGCGCCAGGGCAATTTTTTTTTTTTTTGTTGTTTTCTTTTTTTTAGAGATGGGGAGCGACCCATTCAGGCAAGGGTCGCTCCCCTGGGGGGGCAAATTGTATTTAGACCATTTCTGCCCCCCTGGGGGCAGATTGGCCAATTTTAGGTCAATCTGCCCCCAAGGGGGCAGAAACCACAAGGCACCGGGGATTTGTTTTCTGGCGCCAATGTCACGCAGGGGGAGCGACCCCGTAGGCAAGGGTCGCTCCCGGGGTGGGGGGGGTGTGGGGGTTGGGGGGGCAAATTTATTTTAGGCCATTTCTGCCCCCCCGGGGGACAGATCGGCCTATTTTTAGGCCGAACTGCCCCCGGGGGGGGGCAGAACACTCTAGGCGCCAGGGCAATTTTTTTTTTGTGTTTTTTTTTGTTGTTTCTTTTTTTAGAGATGGGGAGCGACCCATCAGGCAAGGGTCGCTCCCCTGGGGGGGGGCAAATTGTATTTAGACCATTTCTGCCCCCCTGGGGGCAGATTGGCCAATTTTAAGTCAATCTGCCCCCAAGGGGGCAGAAACCACTAGGCACCGGGGATTTGTTTTTTGGCGCCAATGTCACGCAGGGGGAGTGACCCCGTAGGCAAGGGTCGCTCCCGGGGGGGGGGTGGGGGTTGGGGGGGCAAATTTATTTTAGGCCATTTCTGCCCCCCCGGGGGACAGATCGGCCTATTATTAGGCCGAACTGCCCCCGGGGGGGGGGCAGAACACTCTAGGCGCCAGGGCAATTTTTTTTTTGTGTTTTTTTTTTGTTGTTTCTTTTTTTAGAGATGGGGAGCGACCCATCAGGCAAGGGTCGCTCCCCTGGGGGGGGCAAATTGTATTTAGACCATTTCTGCCCCCCTGGGGCAGATTGGCCAATTTTAGGTCAATCTTCCCCCTAGGGGGCAGAAACCACTAGGCACCGGGGATTTGTTTTTTGGCGCCAATGTCACGCAGGGGAGCGACCCCGTAGGCAAGGGTCGCTCCCGGGGGGGGGGCTGGAGGTTGGGGGGGCAAATTTATTTTAGGCCATTTCTGCCCCCCCGGGGGACAGATCGGCCTATTATTAGGCCGAACTTCCCCCGGGGGGGGGGGCAGAACACTCTAGGCGCCAGGGCAATTTTTTTTTTTTCTTTTTTTTTTTTGTTGTTTCTTTTTTTAGAGATGGGGAGCGACCCATCAGGCAAGGGTCGCTCCCCTGGGGGGCAAATTGTATTTAGACCATTTCTGCCCTCCTGGGGCAGATTGGCCGATTTTAGGTCAATCTGCCCCCAAGGGGCAGAAACCACTAGGCACCGGGGATTTGTTTTTTGGCGCCAATGTCACGCAGGGGGAGCGACCCCGTAGGCAAGGGTCGCTCCCGGGGGGGGGGTGGGGGGGCAAATTATTTTAGGCCATTTCTGCCCCCCCGGGGGACAGATCGGCCTATTATTAGGCCGAACTGCCCCCGGGGGGGGCAGAACACTCTAGGCGCCAGGGCAATTTTTTTTTTGTGTTTTTTTTTGTTGTTGTTTCTTTTTTTAGAGATGGGGAGCGACCCATCAGGCAAGGGTCGCTCCCCTGGGGGGGCAAATTGTATTTAGACCATTTCTGCCCCCCTGGGGGCAGATTGGCCAATTTTAGGTCAATCTGCCCCCAAGGGGGCAGAACCCACTAGGCACCGGGGATTTGTTTTTTGGCGCCAATGTCACGCAGGGGGAGCGACCCCGTAGGCAAGGGTCGCTCCCGGGGGGGGATGGGGGTTGGGGGGGCAAATTTATTTTAGGCCATTTCTGCCCCCCCGGGGGACAGATCAGCCTATTATTAGGCCGAACTGCCCCCGGGGGGGGGGGGGGGCAGAACACTCTAGGCACCCCAGGGCAATTTTTTTTTTGTGTGTTTTTTTTTTGTTGTTTCTTTTTTTAGAGATGGGGAGCGACCATCAGGCAAGGGTCGCTCCCCTGGGGGGGCAAATTGTATTTAGACCATATCTGCCCCCCTGGGGGCAGATTGGCCAATTTTAGGTCAATCTGCCCCCAAGGGGGCAGAAACCACTAGGCACCGGGGATTTGTTTTTTTGGCGCCAATGTCACGCAGGGGAGCGACCCCGTAGGCAAGGGTCGCTCCCGGGGGGGGGATTGGGGTTGGGGGGCCAAATTTATTTTAGGCCATTTCTGCCCCCCCCGGGGGACAGATCAGCCTATTATTAGGCCGAACTGCCCCCGGGGGGGGGGGGGCAGAACACTCTAGGCACCAGGGCAATTTTTTTTTTTGTGTGTTTTTTTTTTGGTTGTTTCTTTTTTTAGAGATGGGGAGCGACCCATCAGGCAAGGGTCGCTCCCCTGGGGGGGCAAATTGTGTTTAGACCATTTCTGCCCCCCCTGGGGGCAGATTGGCCAATTTTAGGTCAATCTGCCCCCAAGGGGGCAGAAACCACTAGGCACCGGGGATTTGTTTTTTGGCGCCAATGTCACGCAGGGGGAGCGACCCCGTAGGCAAGGGTCGCTCCCGGGGGGGGGGGATGGGGGTTGGGGGGGCAAATTTATTTTAGGCCATTTCTGCCCCCCCGGGGGACAGATCGGCCTATTATTAGGCCGAACTGCCCCTGGGGGGGGGGCAGAACACTCTAGGCACCAGGGCAATTTTTTTTTTGTGTTTTTTTTTTTTTTGTTGTTTCTTTTTTTAGAGATGGGGAGCGACCCATCAGGCAAGGGTCGCTCCCCTGGGGGGGGCAAATTGTATTTAGACCATTTCTGCCCCCCTGGGGGCAGATTGGCCAATTTTAGGTCAATCTGCCCCCTAGGGGGCAGAAACCACTAGGCACCGGGGATTTGTTTTTTGGCGCCAATGTCACGCAGGGGGAGCGACCCCGTAGGCAAGGGTCGCTCCCGGGGGGGGGGGGTGGAGGTTGGGGGGGCAAATTTATTTTAGGCCATTTCTGCCCCCCCGGGGGACAGATCGGCCTATTATTAGGCCGAACTGCCCCCGGGGGGGGGGCAGAACACTCTAGGCGCCAGGGCAATTTTTTTTTTTTTTTTTTTTTTTTGTTGTTTCTTTTTTTAGAGATGGGGAGCGACCCATCAGGCAAGGGTCGCTCCCCTGGGGGGGGGGCAAATTGTATTTAGACCATTTCTGCCCCCCTGGGGGCAGATTGGCCAATTTTAGGTCAATCTTCCCCTAGGGGGCAGAAACCACTAGGCACCGGGGATTTGTTTTTTTGG